>NC_071626.1:20391250-21052500 GCF_014839835.1 Dryobates pubescens | reverse complement strand
AGTGATTTTGTGAGGAATTAAAGATAATGAAAATATTATGTTCTCCAAAGAAACAGCAGAATGTTACAAACCATACTGTCTTGTGGGTCAAGCATTTGTGTGACTTAACAAGTGTTCCTACAGGCACATAAACACAAAGGTCTTGGAAAATGTGTGAATTAAGCCATCAACTTCTTGTGAAATAATTGCATGTTTCAGGTGGAAATGTTCTGATCCTGTCTCTTGAAATACTGAGCTTAAACCTCCACGTTTTGCAGTCATCGCTAATAGTTGCCATGTCCTCATTTCTTGTTTTGGAAAGCTCAGTTTCTTCAGATCCTCAGTGTAGAACAGCTGGATGTTGTCTTTAATTCCAAGAGAGAACTGAAGGTAACTTCAGGATCTAGCTTGTCCACTTGTATTTTTTTTTTTTCTGCTAAGGCATGCTTGAATCCTGAATATAGGATGCTTGAAGCCTACCTGTCCTTATCACAGCGCTGGGAGAAGTAAGCTTGACTGTTGCTGGTGGACCATGAGTGTACTTGGTTAGTGCATGTATAAAATCCTGCCTTTCTTTAAGCTAATTCTGTTCAGAGTACATATGTATTGCAATGCTGGGAAACCGTATGAGGCTTCAACCTGTTGAGGCTGCTGTCAAGTAGAGTCTTGCATTTCACTTCAGTGAAAACCACTCTGGTTCCTTAGCTCTCTTCACTGTAATCATTGGTAAGCTCTGGCGGGCAAGGTAAGGAAAACATTGTTTGAGATCTGTTTTTAAAGAGACCTTTAGGACATGCAGTTAACAATTTCTTGTGTTTTGCTTGTAGTTCAAATGAATTACCTTCTCCCCGCTCCCCCAGCATTCCAGCCTGGGCGCCTTCCACCTTACCAGGCAGGACCACCAGAGGGCACCCGGGACACGCCGCGGAGGCAGGGGCGGCCCCGGCTCTCCTTGCTCCGGAGCAGAGTTCGCGATCTTCCCATGGGATCTTCAGTCAGCCTGACGAGCTTCAGCTGCTTTATCTCATCCTTCCTCTGGGGAAGCATGAACCATATGCTTGTGCGCCCACATCTTGCGTCCAGAGGTGGGCAACGAAGCTGGTGGAGGGTCTAGAATACAAGTTTTATGAGGAGCAGCTGAGGGAGCTGGATTTATTTTGCCTGGGGAAAAGGAGGCTGAGGGAAGACCTCATTCTTTACAACTACCTGAAAGGAGGCTGCAGTGAGGTGCGGGTTAGTCTCTTCTCCCAAGCAGCAAACAATGGGACAAGAGAGAATGGCCTCAGGCTGTACCAGAGAAACTTCAGATTGGATATTATGAAAACTTTCTTCACTGAGAAGGTTGTTAAGCATTGGAACAGGCTGATGAAGGAAGGGATGGAGTCACCATCCCTGGAGGTATTTAAAGTGTAGATGTGGTTCTTAGGGATGTGCTTCGGTGTTGACTTTGCAATGTTGAGTCAATGGTTAGACTTGAGTGTCTTAAAGGCCAACATGATTTTATGCTATGTCTCTGTGCTAAAATAGAATCATAGCATGGTCTGGGCTGGACCTCCAAAGCTCATCTAGTTTGACCCCCTCTGTGGTAAGCAGGAGCATTCCCAACTAGCTCAGGCTACCCAGAGCCCTGTCAGGCCTCCCTTTGAATACCTCTAGCGATGGGGCCCCAACCACCTTACTGGGCAAGCTGGTCCAGTGTTCCATCACCTTCATAGTAAAGAACCTGTTCCTACCATCCAATCTAAATCTGTTCTTCTCCATTTTGAAGCCATTGCCCCTTGTCCTATCACCACAAGGTTTTGTAAACAGTCTCTCTCCATCCTTCAGGCTCCCTTCAGGTACTGGAAGGGCACTATTAGGTCTCCCCAGAGCCTCCTCTTTTCCAGGCTGAACAACCTGAAAATCAGTGATTTGTTCCATGAGGATACATTGGAAACCAAAAGTGAATGTGCAGTCCTTTGTCAGCAGCTTATTTTCATACTTGTCAAAGCACAAGAGCAACAATTTTCAAGAAAAGTCAAGAAGCTGAGAGAAATCTTCAAGCTTCCTAAATGCTAAAGGTGAAATGATCCTGAATTGTTTTGAATGTCCAAGTTTACATGAGGTTTATTCTTGTCCTTTAGAAGATAAACTTTAATGGTTTGCTTGAGGTTACTGTTATAGATGTCATTGGTTATGGCAATCATACTCTAACTCCTATGTTGGGTAACAAAATTTTCAAGACATAGATACAGGTCCAAGCATCTGTCATGAGAAGATGTAAATCAGATAATTCCAGCCTTCTGTGTTTTCTTTTGTTGTGGAGATTTCACCCCCTACATCTGGTTGAAAAGTACTACTACTGGAACCAGAAAGAAGTTGTCAGAAAGATTAGCTAGATTAGATGATGCTTCTACCAGGTTCCTCTAATTTTTTGGGGAGGGGTTGATGAATGCTCAGATTATCTGCCCAAAGGCTACAAAGCAAATAAATCATCAATCTGCCATCCAGCTGTCACGGGAAGAAACACCTAGATATCCATGCTTCCTGTCTGTCTCAAAAGCTATCTTTTATGGGAAGAATTATCTATTATGGGAAGAAATGAACTTATTCTTACTTTTTCCTTCTTCTTCTTTGCTTTGGTTTGTTTTTCTACCCTTGGGAATGATAAAAAAAGCCTAGGGGCCTGTTTTTCAGATGGCTTAGCTATCCAAGATGAATGTAAACCCAGAAGAACCCATAAGTGGCTAGCACTGTGTAGGTGAAAGAATCAAAAATCCTTGTTGTCCTCCCAATATTACTGACCTTGTTGTGACATGAAAGGAGCTTGTAGAGAGGTGGGTGTTGGTATTTTCTCACAAGTCACAACTGATAGGGTAAGAGGAAATGGCATCAACTTACTCCAGGGGAGATTTAGGTTAGATGTTAGGAAAAACTTCTTTACCAATAGGGTTATTAAAGCCTGCAACAGGCTGCCCAGGGAAGTGGTTGAATCACCATCCCTGGATGTATTTGAAAGCCATCTAGATATGGTGCTCAAGGATATGGTGTAGTAGTGGCCTTGGTAGAATTAGACAATGGTTGGATTTTATCATCTTAAAGGTCTTTTCCAAGCACAGTGATTCTGTGATTCTCTGTGATGAAACACCATGAAGTGATATTTGTTTGACTGGTACCATTTTGCATTTAGAGAGAATTCATCTCAACAAAGGAATCAATCATACATCATGAATGAGACACCTGCTGTTACTTATTCTGATTTTTACTTTTAATTCTGTATTTTCTTGGTTTGCTAGAAGTTTATGAACGAAATGTGGCGGTGATTTTAATGCTATGGGAGACCTCGCAACTTCAAACTCAGTGCTGAACTTTGAGGTTGTGCTGAGGCTGCAGAAACTCTGCACAGGTGCTGGGAAGATAAGGCTGTCACTAAACATTCCATGCTTTTCTTTGTGAATTCCCTGGGCAAAGCCTGTGTCTTTGTGAGAAACATTTGCATAAGATGAGTGGGTGTCTCAATACCAGAGAAATACTGAGGTGCTAGAGGAGGGCAGCAAAGCTGCTTCATAAATCTTATGAACATTGACTGAAGGAGCTGGGGCTGTTTGGTTTGAAGAAGAGGCGGCTAAGGGGAATCCTCATTGCTCTCTACAGCTACCTGAAAGGATGCTAGGGGAGAGGCTGGTGCTGGTCTCTTCTCACCGGTAATTAGTGATAGAAAAGAGGGGATGGCCTCAAACTGCAAGAGGGTAGGTTTAGACTGGACATTAGGAAAACACTTTTTTCACAGGAAGAGTAGCCAGACATTGGAGCAGGCTGCCCAGGGAGGTGGTTGAGTCACCATCCCTGGATGTGTTTAAAGGTCATTTAGATGTGGTTTGGGGGATATGGTTTAGGGCTGAAGTTTGTTGAGTAGGTCAATGGTTGAACCTGATGATCCCAGGAGTATTTTCCAACCTGAATGACTTAATGAAACCCAGCAGAAGTGGGGGTTTTGTGCTCTTGTACTGAGGATGATCAATGGCTAAAGACAAGGACATCTGACATGCTTTAGAACACAACAGTGTCATGGTTATCCTGCCCTGGAACAAGTTTCATGAATATAGAGAGCTTTGTATATATAAAAAGGGGCCATCAACATGCATAGAAAGTACATATTTATAAGCATATGGCCAGACTGAAATTTTGTTTTCCTTCTGGAAGTTGGGCATTGTTAGATAAAAATTATAGAACAGAATAAACCAGGTTGGAAGAGACCTTCAAGATCATCGTGTCCAACCTATCATCCAACACCACCTAATCAACTAAACCATGCAACCAAGCACCCCATCAAGTCTCCTTCTGAACACCTCCAATGATGGTGACTCCACCACCTCCTCGGGCAGCCCATTCCAATGGCCAATCACTCTCCCTGTGTAAAACCTCTTCCTCACCTCCAGCCTAAACCTCCCCTGGTGCAGCCTGAGACTGTGTCCTCTTGTTCTGGTGCTGGTTGCCTGGGAGAAGAGACAAACCTCTGCCTGTCTACAACCCCCCTTCAGGTAGTTGTAGAGAGCAATAAGGTCACCCCTGAGTCTCCTCTTCTCCAGGCTAACCAACCCCAGCTCCCTCAGCCTCTCCAAGCCCCTCACCAACTTTGTTGCCCTCCTCTGGACACGCTCCAGCAAGTCAATATCCTTCCTAAACTGTGGAGCCTAGAACTGGACACAGTACTCAAGGTGCGGCCTAACCAGTGCAGAGTACAGGGGCAGAATGACCTCCCTGCTCCTGCTGGCCACACTGTTCCTGATGCAGGCCAGGATGCCACTGGCCCTCTTGGCCACCTGGGCACACTGCTGGCTCATGTTCAACCTACCATCAATCAGCACCCCCAGGTCCCTCTCTGCCTGGCTGCTCTCCAGCCACTCTGACCCCAGCCTGTAGCACTGCATGGGGTTGCTGTGGCCAATGTGCAGAACCCGGCACTTGGATGTGTTAAATCTCATGCCGTTGGACTCTGCCCATCTGTCCAGCCTGTTGAGGTCCCTCTGCAGAGCCTCTCTACCCTCCAGCAGATCAACTCCTGCCCCCAGCTTGGTGTCATCTGCAAATTTACTGATGATGGACTCGATGCCCTCGTCCAGATCATCAATAAAGATGTTAAAGAGCATGGGGCCCAGTATTGATGCCTGGGGCACACCACTAGTGACTGACTGCCAGCTGGATGTGGCACCATTCACCACCACTCTCTGGGCTTGGCTCTCCAGCCAGTTCCTAACCCAGCCCAGTGTGCTCCCATCCAAGCCATGGGCTGACGGCTTGGCCAGGAGTTTGCCGTGGGGGACAGTGTCAAAGGGCTTGCTGAGGTCCAGGTAGACTACATATTCATCATATTTTCATGAAGTTTCAAAACACAACATTCAAGAGATCTGTGACCACATTTTAATTAATCATATCTTTTCTGTATATTTAAGGAAGTAGTTATTTGGTTGGTTGGTTGATTGTTTTGTTGGTTTGTTTTTTTAACTACTCCTTAGTTTAGTTTCTCCATTTGCAAAATGTCAATAATTCAAATTTTCAGGGCTGATGTGAGGGTGAAATCCATTAAGGATTTTGAGATATGGAAGTTGTGAGTGCTATGTAAGTACTGAGATGTCAAGAAATATTAAGCAATCTGCTGCAAATAGCTCTGCTTTTTTTTTCTCCTGCTTGGTTCATTAGTGTGCACTCAGAGGTGACCTTAATGTCTCTGGTAGCACCAATTCAGGTCCTGCTTAAAACAATTGTTGAATGATTCACTGTTTTAGGAACATGGGAATTTTTCCACAATGCATTTATACTCTGCTGCCTTAGACTTCAGGGGATGGAGCTGATCAGGAAAGTTGTTAATAATGATTGAATGTATTTAGAATGGGTGGCTTATTACCTTGTTAATAATGATTGAATGTATTTAGAATGGGTGGCTTACTACCTTGTTAATAATGATTGAATGTATTTAGAATGGGTGGACTGTTCTCTCCTGTTTTGGAACATCTGATAATGATTTGAAAAAATTAATTGGTTAAGAAGAAATTTGTTGGCTATGCCTGGTAGCAAGCAAATAGAGGTTGGTTTTGTGATGCTGATGATGTGTCTTCAGAGGATTACACATGCTAGTTGCTTGCCTTCAAGGAAAGTTTTCACAGTGGAGTGGTGACACAGATATAGTGTTGATCTAAAATGATTTTTCTTTTTTTCCCAATAATTCTGTTCTCCCTTTGGTATGTTAGGCATGGCAGTAAGTCTTACAATTCAGATGGTGAATGGTGCCACATCCAGCTGGCAGTCAGTCACTAGTGGTGTGCCCCAGGCATCAATACTGGGCCCCATACGCTTTAACATCTTTATTGATGATCTGGACGAGGGCATCGAGTCCATCATCAGTAAATTTGCAGATGACACCAAGCTGGGGGCAGGAGCTGATCTACTGGAGGGTAGAGAGGCTCTGCAGAGGGACCTCGACAGGCTGGACAGATGGGCAGAGTCCAACGGCATGAGATTGAACACATCCAAGTGCCGGGTTCTGCACATTGGCCACAACAACCCCATGTAGAGCTACAGGCTGGGGTCAGAGTGGCTGGAGAGTGGCCATGCAAAAGGGACCTGGGGGTACTGGTTGACCGTAGGCTGAACATGAGCCAGCAGTGTGCCCAGGTGGCCAAGAGGGCCAGTGGCATCCTGGCCTGCATCAGGAATAGTGTGGCCAGCAGGAGCAGGGAGGTCATTGTGCCCCTGTACTCTGCACTGGTTAGAACACACTTTGAGTCCTGTGTCCAGTTCTGGTTTCCTCAGTTTAGGAAGGATGTTGACTTGCTGGAACAAGTCCAGAGAAGGGCAACAAAGCTGGGGAGGGGTTTGGAGCACAGCCCTGTGAGGAGAGGCTGAGGGAGCTGGGGTTGCTTAGCCTGGAGAAGAGGAGGCTCAGAGGAGACCTTATTGCTCTCTACAACTACCTGAAGGGAGGTTTTAGACAGGTGGGGGCTGGTCTCTTCTCCCAGGCAACCAGCACCACAACAAGAGGACACAGTCTCAAGCTGCGCCAGGGGAGGTAAACCTCTGGATGTTAGGAAGAAATTCTTCACAGAGAGAGTGATTGTCCATTGGAATGGGCTGCCCAGGGAGGTGGTGGAATTGCCATCAATGGAGGTGTTTAGGAGGAGACTTGATGGGGTGCTTTGTGCCATGGTTTAATTGATTAGATGGAGTTGGATGATGGGTTGGACATGATGATCTCAAAGGTCTCTTCCAACCTGATTTATTCTATTCTAAATCTGAACTCCAAGATTCTTAAAATGTGAGTTAAGATGAAGGTTTTTCACACAAGTTGTTTTCAAAATTGCCATCTCCATCTTCCCCAGGCCAGGTTCTTTTCTTCTGTTTGTTCCCTCAGTGAAGTTTATAAGTTTACAGTAGGTGCTGTTGCCGTGGAAATTAGTATGATGTCATAAAAATGACACCATGCCTTCAGATTCAGATGAAACACACTGCCAAAAAGCAAGCAGAAGCTTGCTGGGTCCACAGTTTTGATGGAGTCAGATGAGTGACACCAGAACTGAGAAGGAAGAATCTCAATTCTAATGGGAATTTTCCCAGAACTGAAAAGAGAGTATCTCAGGATGTGATCTGCAGGTCTGTTACTGACACAGTCCTGAGGGTGGTGGATGTGGCAGGCCACGTCATACTCATCCATTGTCTGGAAGTTTGTTTAGAGGAAAAAAGCCAGTTAAACAGATATGAGTAGCTTCTGAGATTTCAGTTTGAATATTAAAAGCATTTGAGATTAGTGGGATGTGATTTTTTTTTTCTTTTTCTTTTTCTTTTTTTTTTTTTTAAACTCCAGATTCTCCTTTCTGTAAGGAGAAAAACTTTGAAGAAAACCCAAACAGAAGTGCTCACATCTGCCTGCCAATGAGGGTAGTATAGAATCATAGAATCAATAAGGTTGGAAGAAACTTCAAGGATCAACAAGTCCAACCTGTCACCCATGACCTTATGCCTACTAGACCATGGCACCAAGTACCACATCCAGCCCCCTCTTGAGCACCTCCAGGGATGGTGACTCCACCACCTCCCTGGGCAGCACATTCCAATGGCTAACAACTCTCTCTGTGAAGATCTTTCTCCTCACCTCCAGCCTAAACTTCCCCTGGTGCAGCTTGAGACTGTGTGCCCTTGTTCTGGTGCTGGTTGCTTGGGAGAAGAGACCAACCCCTTCCTGGCTACAACCACCTTTCAGGTAGTTGTAGAGAGCAATGAGGTCTCCACTGCGCCTCCTCTTCTCCAGGTTAAACAATCCCAGCTCCCTCAGCCTCTCCTCATAGGGCTTGTGCTCAAGGCCTTGTGAGCACTTCTCTGTGCTATATTTCTATTGCATGCCAGGTGCCACTGCCTGGAGTTAAAAGAAAGGAGATGAGAAAATCACAGTGATGATTTGTACTTTGCAGTGAAAGAATTAAGGTACTTGTAGCTTGCAAGAAAGAAATGGCTTACTCTTGGTACGAGTGCTTGCACAGTAGGAAGATAATGACAGGTTCTTGAACTTAGCAGGCAATTTATCACAAAATGTTAAAGAAAGAAAAATCCCCCTTAAATTGACTATAGAGTGTGTATGTTAAGAGCAAAGACACAAAGGCTTTTTAAACAGCAAATATGTAATGGAGATTCTTTCTTTGAAAGGCTGTAAATATCTGTGGCATGTGGTTCTTAGTGATATGCATTAGTGCAGTCAAAAGCGCTTGACTTATTATAAGAGCTTCATCCAAGAAATCTGAGGCCTTAAACACAAACTAGAGATTCCATGTTTCCCAGCCTCAGGTCTTGAATACATGCTTGGTTTTGGCAGAGCAAAGCTGTGTTCTTGTTCCAGAAGGAGAGCTGTTGCTGTGATTCTACATGATAATAGATGCGTGTTTCGTATGTGAAAATCAATTGCCAATACATTCTTGCACTTAAGAAAGGAAAAGGGGAAAAGAGAACTAATCTTTACTATATCAGATATGCATAAGAAAAAAAGTTCCAATAGTGATAGTGAATCCCCTTATTGGGCTTCATTGTAATGTTGCATCTCTTTGCAATGCTTTTGATTGCATTCTAGGACACTATGTTGCTAGTTAATCATACTTTTATTTGGGTTTATATTAGTCTGGCTGTAAAACTGTGTAAAACAGCACAATAAATATTAATGAGTTGTTGTATCAAGGCTATTTATTTTAAATAATGTTTGAAAGAATGAATTTGGCTTTCGAGCTTCTATGGCCTGAATTTTTGCTAGATAGCGTTTATTTTAAGGTAGCATGAGCCTATACAACTTGTTTAAATGTTAGCCAGATAGTAGTCTTGTAAGAAGAACCTCCCTGCACTTTCAGATACATCTTTCTTCATCTTTCAGGCTTTACACATATAATATGCCAATGGTATGCTGGCTTGTGTTAGTGCCCAGCAGGAGCAGGGAGGTGATCATCCCCCTGTGCTCAGCAATGGTGAGGCCACACCACGAGTGTTTTGTTCAGTTCTGGGCTCCCCACTGTAGGAAGGACATTGAATGGCTGTGGCATGTGCAGAGAAAGGCCAGGAAGCTGGTCAAGGGCTTGGAGCACCTGTGAGAAGCATCTGAGGGAGCTGGGGTTGTTCAGCCTAGAGAAGAGGAGGCTGAGGGGAGACCTTATCACTCTCTAGAACTACCTGAAGAGCGGTTGAAGCAAGGAGGGGGCAGCCTCTTCTCCTTGGTGTCAAGCAACACCATTAGAGGAAATGGTTTCAAGCTGTGCCAGGGGAGATTCAGGCAGGGTGTTAGGAAATATTTCTTCACAGAGAGGGTTCTCAAACATTGGAATGATCTGCCTAGGGCAGTGCTGGGGTCACCATCCCTGGAGGTGTTCAAGAGGCGTGTGGACCTGGTGCTTAGGGACATGATTTAGTGTTGGTCCCTCAGTGCCGGGTTTAGGGTTAGACTGGTTGAGCTTTGAGGTCTCTTCTAACTGGATGTATTCTGTGATTCTGTGTATGCTTCTGTGCATTTAGAAGTTAAAAAGTTATTTCTACAATAAAAGGTATATATTTGTGGAAAAAATGTTTCAAGAGTCTAAGAAAAATTGTACCTTGCAAATGGCATCAAAGACATAGCAAAGGCATTTTTGGGGTTGAACTTTTTCTGTGCTGCTCACTGATCTTATGTTGTGAAATAAATATTCTGGCTGTTTGTGAAGCAGTGAACAGGTGAGTTTCCTGTCTGTCTAGGAGGTGGCATGGATATTGAACAACAGCCTTTCTTCTAATTGCAGCTGGACACATTGGTGCTACGAGGAGAGGCTGAGGGAGCTGGGGTTGCTTAGCCTGGAGAAGAGGAGGCTCAGGGGAGATCTTATTGCTCTCTACAACTACCTGAAGGGAGGTTGTGGACAGGCAGAGGTTGGTCTCTTCTCCCAGGCAACCAGCACCACAACAAGAGGACACAGTCTCAAGCTGTGCCAGGGAAGGTTTAGGCTGGAGGTTAGGAAGAAATTCTACACAGTGTGATTTCCTATTGGAATGGGCTGCCCGAGGAGGTGGTGGAGTCACCATCATTGGAGGTGTTTAGGAGGAGACTTGATAGGGTGCTTGGTGCCATGGTTTAGTTGATTAGGTGGTGTTGGATGATAGGTCGGAGGCGATGATCTTGAAGGTATCTTCTAACCTGGTCTATTCTATTCTATTCTATTCTATTCTATTCTATTCTATTCTATTCTATTCTATTCTATTCTATTCTATTCTATGTGGTCACTGTGTCTTAAAAGGAGAAAATAGCTATGCCAAGTCCTTCTGAGTATTCATTAGACTGTTGCATTAAAAGAGAATTATTTATGAGAACAGGACATCTCACTGAAGTTACCAGAGGTTGTCTGCTTGGTTGTTTTTTTTTTGCTTGGTTGTTATTTTTTGCTTTTGTTTTGTTTTCCTTTGTGTGTAGATCGTGTGTGTGTGCAGGGGTGGTTTTTTTGGGGGGGAAGGGGGGGAGGGAGAAGGGATTATGGCAGGTTTGTTGTTGGTTGTTTCTGTTTAAGCTTTATGTTGCTTTTTTTTTTTTTTCCCCCAAAATGCTGTCAGTAAAAGACATTTTCTGGTGCATGACTAATGAAGATTGCATCAAAAGTATTTTTAAAGTGTAAGTAGTTAAAATATAAATTGCTGAGGGTGGGGAATTATGTGGGCCTCTTGCTTTTTAAAATAGCACTATTTCACGCACACACACCCCGACCCCCACCCCAGGATGGACTCAAGAAAAATGTCATGGTCCCACTTGTCTTTATTACAAAAACCCTGCCCCAAATTTCCTTTACCTCTGAGCAGAATTGAAGAGATTTGTGCTACTGGAGGTGTTTATGAAAAGTCTGGATGGGGTGCTTCGTGCCATGGTTTAGTAGTCATGAGGTGCTGGGTGACAGGTTGGACTCAATCTTTGAGGTCTCGTCCAACCTTATTGATTCTATGATTCTATGCTGCACAGGCTGCTCTGCAAGGCATCTCCTCAATTATAACCTTGCCACAGCAACCCTAAGTGTTACAGTGAAAGAACTGTGGTTCTGTGGAGTAATTTTTACTGACAAGATGTTTTTGTGGTTTCAGGTCTGCAGGCTGACACGTGCCATGAAGCACAGCCAGGATTCTGCCTATTTCCCACCCCCTGACAGCCAGGACTGGGTGAAATATTGATGGGCATTGATTAGGTCCTCTCTCGGTCTTCTCTTTTCCAGACTGGAGGGCCTCAGATCCCTCAGCCTCTCCTCATCAGGCAGTGCTGCACTCCCTTAATCATCCTCCTGGATGTCTTCCTGTGTGACCTGAGCTAGATTGTGTGGTCCTGCTCTGGCAGGGAGGTTGGACTTGATGGTCTCTTTGGGTCCCTTCCAGCCCCTGACATCCTGTGATCCTGTCATCCTGTGACCTTTAGAAGTCCCTTCCCCCCCTCCCATGTTGGGATTCTGTGAGGGTTTGCATAGCCTGGTGCAGAAATGGCTCTGTGGACCTGATGCCCAAAGCTGATGCTCTTAGGCACTGGGGATATCCACAGCTCTGGGGCTCTGTGGGCCATCTGATCCTGAATAAACCTCTCTGTGGTCCCATCCATTCCCTGGTACTGGCTGGTGGCTCAGCCTCCTCCTTTTTGCAGCACCTCTTCTATCCCCCAGGCCTTCCCAACTGTTTTAACATCATAAAGCAAGGTGGAAAGACAAAAGTTGATGAGATGGTGTTGGGTGATAGGTTGGACCTAGGTGATGATCTCAAAGGTCTCTTCCAACATGGTTAGTTCTGTTCTGTTCTAAATTTACAGGTTGGACTTGATGATCTTTGAGGTCTTTTCCAACCTTATTGATTCTATGGTTCCCTATGAAATAGGGATACTTTTCCCCCTGTTAAGTACAGGTAGGCTGCTCTTTGTATTTTACCTTGGATTCAGCGTGGACTACCAAGGAGCCTTAGAAATCAGCAGGGGAGCTGATGGAGGAATGTTCAGCTGGGGAGAGAGAAAGAGAATCAGGTCAGTGGGTGGCATTTTTAGCAGAGGTGCCTAAGGGTCTTTTGATGCTGAATTCCTTTTTTTGGTTCTGCAGCTGGCTTGATCTCACTTGGTAAAATATGGGGATGCATCTCATATTGAGCTTGCCTTTGGAGGAAATAATTTTAAAAGTAAGCCAAGGTATGATCTCAGGTCAGAATCAATATTCTGCCAGAATTTTCACACAGGTGATTGGCTTAAATTTTAGCTCATGCTAATTTTGGATATAGATTAAGTAGTGTGAAAGCAGATTTCCTATGACATAACAACGTCCATATGGTGTGCTAGTGCCAAGTGAGAGCCATTTCCTAATATTAGATGAGCTCTTTCAGGTGTTTACACAACCTCTTTCCTGTGAATAATCAAGAGTGTGGGTCACTAGAGTTGTCAATCAGGCCTTCACATTCTATTCATTCTGGTGTCACTGAAATTTATGTGTTTATTTTCCCAATTATGAATTCAATGTGCTGAGCTAAAAGCCATGATGAAACATATGGTCTAAATCTTCATCCATTCAGAGGGAAGAGTTCCTCTTATTGCAGCGTGCATGTGTGACGTTTGTACTGAAAATGGCACACTGGAATTTTAGGCAGTGAAGAAGTTGTTTATAAAGTGGGTCTAAAACATATGAAAAATTAAAGCTTATAATATAATCACAAATAACTGTAACTGATTGAAAAAAAAAACAAAACACTTTTTTTTTTCTTAAATGGCAGCCCAACATAGCAAGAAAAGATCACAGAATCACCAAGGTTGGAAGAGACCTCAAAGATCATCAAGTCCAGGCAGCCACCACAGACCTCATGACTAAACCATGGCACCAAGTGCCACGTCCAATCCCCTCTTGAGCACCTCCAGGGATGGTGACTCCACCACCTCCCTGGGCAGCACATTCCAATGGCTAACAACTCTTTCTGTGAAGAACTTTCTCCTCACCTCCAGCCTAAACTTCCCCTGGAACAGGTTGAGACTATGTCCTCTGTAACATTCAGTCTGTCCTCATAGCAGAAGTGCTCCAGCCCCCTGATCATCCTTGTGGCCCTTCTCTGGACAAGCTCCAGCAAGTCCAGATCCTTTGTGTAATAGGGGCTCCAAACTGGACATGACAGAAGAGAAAAAAATTGGTGGTATCAGAAAAATCTGCATCCCAAACAGTCTTGAAACAACTGTAAAGCTTAGTGAGTTAGCAGTAATGGAAACTTGAAAAGGCTCTAATCATCAAAAATAGAGCTCAAGATGTTTTACAATGCATCAGTAATGAAGAGCTGGTTTATAGACTACAAAATGTTAACACATAAAAAAATGGATTCTTGGCTAATGTAGCAGTATAAAGTATGCTATTCCTTTCAATCTGCTCCCTCTGGGACTAATTCCACCACAAGATCAGTGACATAGATATCTTTGTAACTCCACAGTGTCTCTCAAAGTTAAATATACTCTCTAAAGTCTCAGGGGTCTGAAAAAATGGGTTTAGTTGCAGACCTATGCTTATAAAACTGAGATCTCACCAGATGAAGCAAACATCAGCATGGTAAATCTGATACCTTTTAAGACTGTTTACTTGCAGGCTCAAAGGTCAGTATAACCTACCACTAATTCACTATTGCCTTCCCTCTCAACCCCTCTCAAAATCTTTTAATTGGATACTCCTATATCAGCTCATATACAGCACAGAATCATAGAGTGATTTGGGTTGGAAGGGGCCCCCAAAGGTCACCTAGTCCAACCTCACTGCAGTCAGCAGGGACATCTTCCACTAGATCAGCTTGCTCAGAGACCTTGAATATGTCTAGGGATCGGACCTCAACTACCTTCCTGGGCAACCTATTCCACTGTTCCACCAGCCTGATGGTAAAGAACTTGTTCCTAACATTCAATGTGAATCTGCTCTTCTCTTAAGGTCAAACCATTGCTGCTCATCCTATCACTCCAGGCCTTCGTAAACCGTTCCTCTGCAGCCTTCTTGTAGCCCCCTTCAGGTACTGGAAGGCTGCTATTTGGTCTCCCTGGAGCCTTCTCTTCTCCAGACTGAGCAACCCCAGCTCCCTCAGCCTGTCCTTGTAGCAGAGGTGTTCCAGCCCCCTGATTATTTTCATGGCTTGATCAGTCCATATTCTTCCTGTGTTGAAGGCTCCAGAGCTGGATGCGGTATTCCAGGTGAGTTCTCATCAGAGCAGAGCAAAGTGGCAGAGTCACCTCTCTGATCTACATCTATAGGATAATATTATTAGAAATGGTTCTCATGTAGTTCTGACGACTGTGACATTGTACATGTGATTATACTGTAACACACTAAACACTTTCTAAAGAAGATGGTTATTTCTCCCAACTCATAGATATTGCAACACCTCTAAAAGCAATGCAGGGGGCAGTACTGAAGTACCATTTAAAACTACTTTAAAAAACTTTCTGTTTGTTTTGTATGTTTAAGAACATACATGTTCTTTCTGCAGCTTGGTAACAAAAAAATATAAAGTGGAGAATGGCTGCAGAGATGTTCTTAGATATTGGTATCAGCTCAGCCAGTTGAGCTGATGTATAGTATCTGATACTGCAGTGAAAAGACAGCAGTAAAGCTTCCCTTTCAGTGAAGGATACCTATGGTGGAAAATGAGTCTCCTTTAACCTAGCAGTTCTTAATTCCATGCACTCAGTTTCAAAGCCTTTATATCTAATCTTAACAAATTTGAGCTGAACACTACCAAGGTATTGATGCTTTAATGAAAATGGTTTCCAAGCTCTCTTTTTCCATGTTTCCAATACAGTTATTCTTCCTGTCAGATAAGAATGTATTGACTGACCATCTGTGAAATGCTGTTGATACAGGTAAGTCAAAACTGGTGTGAGACTGATAGATATAGACTGACACTACAGATAACTTGCTCAAATATTGCATTTGTTTGTCTTTGCTTGCTTGTTTGTGTGAGCATCACAACAGTATCACAGTATAACTAAGGTTGGAAGAGACCCCAAGGATCATCAAGTCCAACCTGTCTCGATAGACCTCATGACTAGACCATGGCACCAAGTGCCACGTCCAATCTCCTCTTGAACACCTCCAGGGACGGTGACTCCACCACCTCCCTGGGCAGCACATCCCAATGACGAACGACTCGCTCAGTGAAGAACTTTCTCCTCACTTTGAGTCTAAACCTCCCCTGGTGCAGCTTGAGACTGTGTCCCCTTGTTCTGGTGCTGGTTGCCTTCTCCCAGATTGAGCTTGTGTGTGTGAGCAAACAAGCTTTGTTCTGTAATCTATGCTACCAATAGCAACTGTTTGCAAATGCTTGCATTCCAGTTTGCTAACATTGGAATTTATTTGGGTCCTCCAGTTCACACCTTTCCCTTGCTTCTGGGGGCTAGTGCTTAGTGTAATTGAAGCCAAGATTCTTGCACCCATTTCAGCAGCTGGAGCTTTAGTTGTTATAAAATGTTGTGGGATTCCACAGCAAGGAGCAATAATGGTTATCAACAGTTGTTCCTTTCTTCCTTATGAATGTTTTGCGGTAGCTTTGAGCTACAAAGTTGTGCAATCCTTGGAAGTCAATGTGGATTATAATGAGCATATTCTAGCTAATCAGAACCAGGAAATTAGTGAGATCTTTGCTGTGCCCCCCCCGTGGATCACCACATCTACAGTGCCTGCATGGAACAAGTGAAGTCACTTGAACCTTTCCCTCTGATTAAAGACTGGGAAAATGAATACAAGGGCTCCATACTCTCCTAGAAGCAAAGGAGGCCGAATGGCTGATTGCCAGGTGTACCAAGCCAAGAGTTGCTGGGATCTCCAACACATTCCAGGGGGAATATTAACAGGTCTGCATATTGCTGGGTAAAGTCTTCCAAACTTTAAAGTGTGCTGTGAATTTCTACTGTTTAGTGTATGTATGGTTTGTGGTCCCTAACTATCCGGAAACTCTCACAACTCTGCAAATACCTTATGAAACTCTCACACCCAGACAGCTCTCTAAACATTCCTTCTCCCCTCTTTGAGCACATGTGGTCTCAGAGTCCTAAAACCACCTGGAAGTATAAGCTATAGCCTTCCAATCATCACCTTGTAATAGGATTAACACCCCATCAAGCCTACAGATGCTGGGCATCTGCTGAAATAGCTGTAATACTTTGAAATAGAAAATATCATTAGAGGAGTGTGTGGAGCCTAATCCAGAGCTTACCAAAGTCAGTGCATTCTGCTGCTCCCCCTATGCCATTGAGTTTTGGGTTAACCTGTGGTCAATAATGGCTTTGGATCCTCTGGGTCTGTATCCCATCTAAATATACTCTGAAGCAGCCCCTAAAGACAAACTGAGAGGTATTTTGTCCCTTTATGCTGAATGAAAGTAATGAAATAAAACAAATGGGCTACCAAAAGTCTATTCCTGGACAGGACTAAGACACTCTGTGGAAAATCTCTCAAAAAGCTTTTTAATCTTTGGCCTTAGGAAGGTGAGGAATGAGTGTGTCAGGTGTAGGCAATGACATTTAGTTCTTAGCTGACTCCTAGCAGCTCTGTAGCCACAGCAGGGCAGGATCCAGAAAAGCTTAGACTTAGATTTTTGAGATGTCTAAATTATGATGCAGACAGAGGTCCAATGAGATTGAACTGCAATGTTTGAAATCACCCTTTGCTCTCTGTCCTGCTGCACTGTGGATGTTGTGCTCTTCCTTCCAGGAGGGCAGTAAGGAAATTTGCCCCTAGGCTGCTTGGCACCTGTTAAGCTTACATTTGCTCTGTAATTTTATCAGAGTGGCAACAGACTTCAATTCTAATGTTAAAAAAGTAGATACCATTCCAGATGTGCCCTTCACTAATTTGGAAGCTCTACCTAAGCCCATATCTACCGTAAATATTAAGAATATTTTTTACTTGGTACTTGTAGCTTGTTTGTCCCATTGGTAGATTTATTAGTTTTCAGTGCTTGTTTGCCTGTATTTTGTGTTTCTCCTTTGACATCCCCTTAAAAAAGCACAGTCTATGTTGAACAATCACTCCTGCCAGCTAATTAGAAACAGTTTGGAAAGCATCTCAAGTAGTGCCACTTTTGACTGGGAGACAGCAATGACTCTGTCTTTCAAGAGGCATAAAAAGATCATCAGGTATTATTAGCTGCTCACTGAAAGTCTGGCATGAATTCAAGTACTTTGCTGCATCTGGAATGTGCTTCACCATCCCTGGAGGTGTTCGAGAGGGGATTGGACATGGCACTTGGTGCCATGGTCTAGTCATGAGGTCTGTGGTGACAGGTTGGACTTGATGATCTTTGAGGTCTCTTCCAACCTTGGTGATACTGTGAAGATATATATGGCCAACTCGGTAGGATGTTGTGAGGTTGTTTGGACTTTTTTTGAGCAATATGGAGTTTCTGCAGGAAAAGTAAGATGTTATGATCCAAACTTCAGCAAGAAACAGCTGGCATCTATTTTCTTGCTCAAATCCATGTTTTCTTTTCACTCATCAGAGGAAGGAATCTAATGATGCTTGTTTCCAGACCTGACCATCATATGAGGATGTTTGAATCTCTCTTTGGTGTAGACCTACCTAGTCTTTAAAATGAGGTCAAGTGAACAGTATAGGACTGGAAAAGAAAATCCTATTAGACATCCTTCAAAAGGAAAGCATGCATTAACTGACAGTAAAGGAATTTTAAGAGGAAAGCACCAGCTGCTACACTAATAGAAGAAAGATGGAACATATTTGACCTGGTAATTGTTTGGGAGCTTCATTGCAGTAGAACAAAAGGAAAGCTTGAAAGCCTATGAAAACTCTTGTGATTGAGGTGGGGACAGAGGGTGGAGAGAAGGGGTTGGGAAATATGTGAGAAATGAAGGCATATGCATTTTCCTTTTACAAACTTACCTGGTCCAAAATGAAAATTAAGATGCAAATTGTTTTGTATTTCCTCATAGATTGCAATTCTTATTGAAGTAAATGGGACTCAGTGTATTTATGTTAGATTTAATTTGTTCACTGAATTGCCTTTTCCTGGAACAGCTGGGTTGAGTAGACATTGCATGAGCTGTCAACTTCCCCCGAGGTTTTATGCCAAGATGGGTACCTTTAAATTATAGCTGTAGGTTGCCCAGAGGATGGACTGTATCATTGCTTTCCCCTACACCTGATCTGCTCATAGCAGTTTCTATGTCTCACACTCTTTCTTTGGGGTCAAACTGGGTAGCTGTGAGCTCTCAGCAGGGGCAGGTGATGAAGATGCCAGAAAAGCATGTAACCACAACCCTAGAGAGACTTTCTGTTGCCTGAATTGTTGTGGTAAATATCACTAAGAATCACAGACTCACAGAATCAACCAGGTTGGAAAAGACCTCAGAGATCATCAAGTCCAACCTGTCACCCAAGACCTCATGACTACTAGACCATGGCACCAAGTGCCACAGCCAATCTCCTCTAGAACACCTCCAGGGATGGTGACTCCACCACCTCCCTGGGCAGCACATTCCAATGGCTAAGAACTCTCTCTGTGAAGAACTTTCTCCTCACCTCGAGCCTAAACTTCCCCTGGAACAGCTTGAGACTGTGTCCTCTTGTTGTGGTGCTGGTTGCCTGGGAGAAGAGACCAACCCCTAGGGAGTCTCCATGACTCAGTGATGGAGCAGATAGCAACACTTGGGTTTATGTTTACCAAAAGCTCTTCTTTCTTCTGTCCCATGTGCTTGTGATGGCAGCTGCTATGGCAAGAGTAATCCACCATATGAAGGTAAGTTAGTCTCACTTCCTGGAACTATTGAATGTAGAACTCATTCTCTGAATAATAATTTTGAGCAGGTCTGTTAGACTGTTGCCTCTTTTGCCTGTTTTTCCACTCACTCTATCCTATTTGCAGACTTGCACTTCTGCCTTTTCTGTACCTGCTACATACAACACTTAAGTAGATTGTTTCTGTCCAGTGGAGAGGATAAGAGGGAGGAATATGCTGCAGATACTTTAGGAATAATGGAGTGTTCCTGGACCAAAATAATCAAGGATCAACACATTGACCTTTTCCACAACCCTGTCTGGCAGTAATGGCTAACAGCTGCCAGGAAAGTAGTTCTAGTGAGACTAATGGAGTAGCTCTACTGCAACCAGCTACACTGCCTCAAGTAACTTCTCATTAACCAGTGATAGTCTGCCTTACAGAATCACAGAATGATAGATGTTGGAGGAGACCTCTGGAGATCATCTAGTCCAACCCTCCTGCCAGAGCAAGTTCACCTGGAGCAGGTTGCACAGGACAGTGTCTGTGTATGTTTTGAATGACTTCAGAGACTCCACCACCTTTCTGGGCAGCCTATTTATGGTGACTCTCAGTTCCATAGACAATTTTCAGTTGATGGAGACATAGTGTTTCTCTCTTGTCCCCACTGTTCAAGACATTTGTTGCATCTGAAACATTAATCTCCTGAGAAGTTTGTTAAATGTTTTCTGAGTATTTCAGGAAATGTTCTTTATGCTATCCTCCCCTGTATGTGTACCCTGGCCAACATCCCCTGTGAGAACTGCAGCCAGTTATCAAGACATGAACTCCTCTTCCTGAAGCCTGGCTGACCATCATTAATCAAGTTGCTCAAATAGCTTGCTTTGGTCTAAAATCAGCTTCAGCTAATGTGTGTGTAATTTTCTGCTGCGTCTTCAGACTCTCAAAAGCAGGGACAAGGTCTGGGACCTTTTCAGCAGCCTTTGGCTAGGCTGCTGAGATGCTTCAGGTGTTACAAAATTCATATGTAAGGGAGCAGGACTCTTTCAGTCAGCCATGTGTGAGTGGTATGCTGCAGGATAATGACGCTTTTCCAAGAGAGGAAGTCAAGTCACTTGGTTGCTGTGGGGGATGCAGAGCACCCTGCTCCTGCGTGCAGCAGCATGTACTAAAAGAAAGCACTCTCTTTGCATGGTGCTGTGGGTGACTACCTGCCTCTGATGCCCCTGTGACAAATCAGCACTAGCTTCTCTTAAAGTGACTCCCCTGAAGTGACTAAGGGTTGTGGATGACAGAATCTGTTTCTCATTGCTCTTAGAGTTGCATTAATTGATACCTTAGCTGAGGAATATGCAAGAAAGAGTTAAATCATGGAAGAAAAATGAATCTGCACCTTTTATGGATCTTTGGCATTAATCTAGCCAGGGAAGGAATTCTAGTGTGACAACAGTTTCTCTCATACTGATAACCTGGAGATGGAAGCAAACAGTGTAGCAAGGACTTGCCTCACTTCTGCCTTTTACCCACAAGGTTTCTGACCTTCACAATATATCCCAGAGTTTTATGCTGTGGGTCATCCTGCTAGAGATATTCCACTTCAATATTGAATAGTCCCTGAACTAGTCAATGGCAGAAATTTCTTACATGCAGTAGGAAGCCAAATGTGTTCAGCTTCTGATACATTTTCTTTCCCTGATGAACATTCAATTATTTGAGCAAAATAACTTTCCTGAGAGAAACCAAAGTGTCCATTTAGTAGTACCCTATGAATAGCTGAGAATATGAGCAGATAGCATTCACATCTGATTAGAAAAAACAGGGAAGGGAACCTAACTTTTCAGGATCCTCAACAAGCCCTATAGTTCCTGTTCCATAGGAAGGGACAATAAGCCAAAGGGAGGTCTCTGGAGAGTCAGGCAAGTAGTGGATTTTACCACATGGGAAGACAGAACACAGTATCACAGTATCACTAAAGTTGGAAGAGACCTCGAGGATCATCAAGTCCAACCTGTCTCCACAGACCTCATGACTAGACCATGCACCAAGTGCCACATCCAATCTCCTCTTGAACACCTCCAGAGACCGTGACTCTACCACCTCCCTGGGCAGCCCATTCCAATGATGAATGACTCGATTGGTGAAGAACTTTCTCCTCACCTCCAGCCTAAACTTCCCCTGGCGTAGCTTGAGACTGTGTCCCCTTGTTCTGGTGCTGGTTGCCTGGGAGAAGAGACCACCCCCCACCTTGCTCCAACCTCCCTTCAGGAAGCTGTAGACAGCAATAAGGTCTCCCCTGAGCCTCCTCTTTTCCAGGCTAAGCAACCCCAGTTCCCTCAGCCTCTCCTCCTAGAGCTTGTGCTTGAGACCTCTCACCAGCCTCATAAAAAAGGAAAACCACAAAAAACCCCAACAAAAAAAAATACAAAAAAGAAATCAAACAAATAATACAAACCCTTGCAAACTTTAGTTTTTCCTTCATTATTCACAAAGAAGATCTCACAGCTGACTTGACGGATTGATTTGGCCAACACTGCACGATGCTAGTGCGCTCTTAGGACTAGTGTTAGCTTGCAGCTTGGAGAGTATGAAGATTATAAGTGGAAGGGAGCTAATAAATGAACTAAAGCAAATGCATTACAACCCACTGCACTGTATGGCAGAAGGTAGATAGAGAAGATCCAAAGGGTGCAAACCCAGTTTATTGACTAAAAGCTATTAAGTTTCCAATTTCACCTACAGTAATGTCTTGGATACGTTAAGCAGAGCAGTACAAATCAGTTTTGTTTGAGCATTTGAATCAAAAATGCTTCTCTGTAAAAAACCTCACATCATAAAACTGTGAGATACACTTAAAATATCCTACTGAAAAAGAGAGGCAGGGATGAGGGAAGAGGGATAAATTGCCCATTGGAATGGGCTGCCTGAGGAGGTGGTGGGGTTGTCGTCGCTGGGGGTGTTCAGGGCGAGGCTTGACAGGATGCTTGGTTGCAAGGTTTAGTTGATTAGGTGGTGTTGGATGATAGGTTGGACACAATGATCTTGAAGGTCTCTTCCAACCTGGTCTATTCTATTCTATTCTATTCTATTCTATTCTATTCTATTCTATTCTATTCTATTCTATTCTATTCTATTCTGTTTTGTGTCAAGTGAAACATTCCCTACAATAGAATAAGAAATATTTTCTTTTACAACCAAGAAAAAACCAAAGCAAATCAAGAGTAACATTTGAAGTTCTCATGATTGGTCCCCTTTCACAGCCCAGGCTGTATCTTCACAAAATCCAGTTCTGAGGTGGTAAGAAGCCTCAAGTTCACTCTGACTTTGAAGAAATCATGCAGAGCAGCACAAATTGTGACAAAAACGATCCAGTGGCCCTTTGCTGGCTGAGAGTGTCAAGCTCTTGTTGGCATCAGCTGCAACGTGATGCCAGTAGGGTTGGACAGAACCAAGATTTGGTGGGCTGAGCAGCCTTTACAGGTGAGCCCAGCCTCTGGTCAGACCTTCACACAAAGAGGGGAAAGAGAAGCCAGGAGGTATGTGCAAGGAGAAATTAGGAGAGGAGGAAAAAGTCCTTTAAATCCTTCCCGTGCACATAGCAGTGTGATGCATCTGCTTCTTTGCTGTGAGTGGTGTGGCTTTCCTGGCACTGCTTGGGGCAGTCCCCACAGCCATCCTGCCTTAGGGAGCCTTTTCTTTCTTCTGGAGGTCTTTTTAGACTAGAATAGAATAAACCAGGTTGGAAGAGACCTTCTTTATGCTTAAATGCTTATTGACTCTGAAAATATGCATGCTGCTCTGTATGGAAACTATGCTACTGTTTGCATCAAGAGGCTTTGTTTGCTAAACCAAATAACAGTTCAACACAATTTATCACAATTATTCACCAGCTGGCCATTTGAAAAGCCAAACCCTTGGGACTATGTGCTTGGTGCTTGAAGCTGTTCACTTTAAACCTTTATTAATAATATTCTCATGGCTTTTTCTTTTAATTTCTATAATGGCCAGATACTGCACTGCACATCAAAGTAGTTTTGGTTTAAAAGCAATGGTGAGTGCTACACACTTCATTCACTCTCCTTTGATCACCATTCACAACACATATAAATCTCATTAATCAATATTTTCTCTAGTTCCCCTTTGCCTTTCTGTCAGTGCCAGAGATCTGTTTCTGATTTGCCGTGCTTTGTTTTAAATGAGGGGAAGATTTCTATGGCTATCTTCTGTCTGAAAGGTAAATTTTTCATTACTTTAGGAATGAAACTATATCTGTTGTAACTAGGGCTTGATCTAAGCCCCATCAGTTTGAATGTCAAAGGGGGAATATTGGAGCAATTGGATCAGACCTAAGTCTGTGAGCAATCCGTTGGCCAGGGTTCACTCACATGAAATGTTTGGTGAACCATTGCCAACTGGAGACAAATTAATAAAAGTCACAGTCTGCTTGCAGACAATTCTTGAGAAAATGATAAATTTGCTGAACAAATTGTGACTTACTCACCCCCTTCCAGTTGTGACCAGAAATTACTCTGAATAACTGGTATGCTTTCCACACAAGTCTCTGAGACACAGTCCTCTTCCATTTCCTCCTAAAAAGCTTCACAGTTTTGTTGTGCCATCCACACGCCTGCTGCTGTGGTGTGAGTGACCAACCTGAGCAGCAGTTTCAGTGTAGCTTGCAAGTAAAGGTGAGAAAGAACTGAGACATTTGACAAAAGCCTCTGTTGAAAATGCCAGTCATTAGCAGTTTCCATTCTCCATATTACCCAAATCCTAATCTCCATCAACCCAAGTATATGTGCTGTGTATCTCCTCAGTTTAGAGGCTCATTGGGTGTTTCAAGGCACTATCTGCCCTTCTGAACTGAGTGCGTCAGAGACAACCCAGTGCTGGTAAGGAGTTACGCCTGCAGAACTAATTGTGGGGACTGGGAGCACACAGTGGCTAGACCACCAAGTTTTTAAGGTAAATTAAATTGATTCTAGGCCCAGAGGTGTCCTATTTCTAACCTTTACTATGTTTTAGCTATGCTGTACGGACCATGCCTTCACTATTTCAAGTGTGTTATCTGCTTTAAGACTAAACATGAAATGCAGCTTCACCTCTTTGCATTACACACCCTTGGGGGCTTTTTAAAGATGGTTTATTTTTTGTTTGGTTTTTTTTTTAGTTGTTTTGTGGTTTGTTTGGCTTTTTTTGGTTGGTTGTTTGTTTTGGTTTTCCCTGTGTTGTTTATTTTTTTGTGGGTTTTTTGCTTGGTTTTGTTCTTCCCCCCCTCCCCAGTATATGTTTTCTATTTGTCTCCAGTTTCTTCGTGCCAGACATTTTGGTGCATCTGCAGCCACCAATGGATGGCTGTGCCGGGAAAATCCAACTTCTTAGGGCTGGAAAGGGAGAGAATGGATGATTGTTTTTCCATTCTACTGAACAAAGCTGGCTCCTGTTGCCATTTTTAACAGCCCAGCATTACTGGAATTAATTTGATGCATCTGTTCTTGAATTATCTCTTATACTTCTAGTTCTTGGTAGGCTTCAAAACCAGTGTTGATTTAGCTCTGTTTGTTCTAATCCATATTGCATTCCCATA
This sequence comes from Dryobates pubescens, assembly GCF_014839835.1. Lineage (NCBI taxonomy): Eukaryota > Metazoa > Chordata > Aves > Piciformes > Picidae > Dryobates > Dryobates pubescens. The sequence continues at coordinate 21,027,713 of NC_071626.1, read as the reverse complement.
AGTTCTTTGCTATTTGGAAGTATCTTAATGGTTTTTAAATCCTTCAGTAATAAAGTTACAGTACATTTCAAACTTCATTATGTGATTAAATATGCATCTCTAGATTCCCTCTATTGCTATAAAGCCTGGCACTTGTTATGTTGTCTCAATTGTGAGGATTCAGGTTCCAGAGCCTGGTCAGGGACAATTTGATAGGAAATTACCAGTGTTAAATGTGATTTTTGTAGGGATTCCCCAGATACCATCTTAACTTGAACCTATTGCTGTTGACTTAAACAGCAAAACTATTGAGATAATAAATGCCTGTTGGTCATAGATAAAATTTCCTCCCAATTAACTCTTTCAGGTACCATGCCACTGACAGATAGTTGCTTCACTTTGAATGTGATGTTTTTGTACTTAGAGATGGAGGGAGATAAAGATTCATTTAGTCAATATATATTTGAGCTGATCATGCTGAACACACACAATTTCATTTGACTGGTGTCGCTGCAACTCATCTTCTGTGAGCTTCCAGAGTTGCATCTCCTCTTATGCATAGATTAATTCAGGAGCAAGATCAGCAAAGTGGGAGAGAAGGATTGAAGGAGCATCATTGAGACTCCCATTAAAAACAAAGGTATGCTCGGAAGCTTTATATTTTCTTCCTTCTTCAGGTTAAATCAGTTTAACTCTCTAGTCAGTATTCCTCCATTTCTGTTCTCTTTCTGCTGCCCCAGGTAAGAGACCTGAAAATAAAGCAGGAGTCCTATAAACTTTCCCTAACCTTGGTCCAGCCTGGGACATAAATTTAGCACAGCATTACATTACACTTCCTATGGCCCTGAGAGGCTGATATGATGGCCAAGAATAGCTGAAATAGAGCAATGTCCTGGCCATATTCCCTCAACCTTGCTCACACTGGGAACCGAAGGAGGAGAGGTACCCAGCTCTTGCAAAGGTCCCACGCTGCCACGGGCAGGCAGCTGTGCTAGCTTCCTGCCTCCTCTTTGTACTGATGTGAATGATTTACACCGACAGAAAGGGCTAGCATGCCTGCAATGTGCTGAGTAGCTGCTTTTAAATAGGTTGCCCATATCAGGAGTGTGAACAGTGAGGACTTGAGAGGCAAAAGAGTTATTTTAGGCTGGGAGGAGCCTAAAAGGATGTGGGTTTGATGTGTATGAAGTGTGAAGAAAATAATTTTAGCCACTGGTGTTCTGAAACTGGATATTTTGAAATCAAGTAAAAGATATATCTGGGTATTTGAGTTTTGGTTTAATTTATTTATGCTGTTTTCCCTTTGTAAGCATGAAAGAACTGTAGTTTCAGATAGTCCACCTACAAACAATTGTAACGAAATCACCCACTCCACAAATGCCTCAAATAACTCAATTTAAAGGGTAAACTCCTTGGCCTTAAAACATTCCCTGAGGGTCAATTGCTTGAGCAAGGGCAGAAGAAGAGGCAGTAGGGTTAAAGATAAATATTTGTGCTCACTGTCCCACCCTTTTAAATCCTAAACTAGGCTGGACCTTTTCAGCATTGCACTGAGTGTGAGGGAAAGGATTTGCTGTGAATAAATGGAATGACTTAATTCTTCCTTTGTGGAAGAGGAGAAATGATAGTGTTAATATTTCCAGTAGTGAAAAACCATTAGAGGTCATCTATCTGGTTTTTATTCTTTGCTGGCTAGTCCCATCAATGAATGAATATTTCCTCAAGCATCACTTATATTCTGTATTACAGGAAAGTTGACAGTGAAATTCTTTCCTCCTTTTCTTCATAATTCAAGGTATGTCCACTCTGGAAACTGGACTTTTTAGGGATAAAAGCATATACTCAGGGTGATGTTCAGCTGTACTTTTTGTGCATGTAAACCCAGGTAAAATTCACCAATTTTTCTTTTGTGTGCCAAATATTCCAATGCACATTCCATGAGGGAGACAGGAACCTTCTAACATAAATTAGGACATTTAACCTGAATCAAAAGGCTCTAACCCTTTTCTTTAAAACTTAAGACATTCCCTGATACTGCTTTGCTCTCTTTTTCTTCCCTGCCCTCCCTCTCCTCCCCCCTCCCCCCCCCCAAATTCATTCCGCTGACATGATGTCTTTTGTATCCTGTTTCCCAGATTGATAGGCCTGCATGGGGCAGACAGTTCTGTTCATGTAGCTGGAATGACTCTGCATTGGTTGTAAAATTTCCTTTTAACTGAAGGCTTCAGGTGTGCACTTTCTAGGTTCATGCATTATGGTGGTATGGCGTATAAGTGAAGTGAGTGGTTAAGTACGCAAACTGGGGACTACCTCCAGTGTCCATGTGGCTATCCTTACATGAGCCAGAAAAGCTGCAAATGGTTCTGTGAGAAGAAAGAAAAAGCAAGCTCTGCTGCCAGACCTAGCTGTCAGCTCTGTTCTTTTCAAGGCCTTTTAACCTGCCTTTGTGACTGTGGATACTAGAGATCCGGATTGTACTGGATAAAACAGGAAGGTTTTAAACCTATTTTTCCTGGAAGTGAGTGACTGTACCAGGTGCAGGAGAAGAAGTAGTCAGGCTGAGATTGAAAACAATTGGCCTTTTTTTGTTGTTGCCTGGGGTTTTTTGTTGTTGTGTGTGTGTATTCCTGGTCCTTAGAAGCAGCTAATTCCTTTTGGCAACAAGCAGCAAATGTGTATTGTAGGATTGCTTGTTTTCTTTAGAGCCTAGCAAGCTTATGAAAATGACTGCCATTAACTTTCAATGAATTTGTTCAGCTCAGTCCTAGAGATGTTTTGGATAATCTTATTTCTAAGAGACGGTCCAAAAAGTCCCATATCATACTCAGTGGAAATACAGTTCATGGTTTCTTTTTACTGTTTCTACAATTTGTGGAAATGAGCTGGTGTGAAATTGAATCTGTTTCCTTCTGTGTCTCTGTCCTTGCCTTTACTGGTTCTTGCCGTTTCTTCTCTGGCCAAAGCCTGAGTTACAATAAAAGTATAGCTGTCCTTTTGCAGCTGGAGAAAACAAAGTGTAGATTAACTTCAGTCGTGCATTTTTCTAAAACCTCTCCTTGGACTTATGGGTGAGACCATAAATAACCTCTGCCTTCTGCTTCAGCCAACATTATACCTGGAAAGATCAACTACATATCTCATTTTCCATTTTCTATGGTGTTACTAGTAGAAGACAAAACAGTGAACCCACTGGGACTACAAAAATGCTCAAGAGTGCCAAGACGTGCAGAGAAACCAAAGAGGGAAGTATCCTCTCTAACTGTGCTTTATAGTTGTTTGGGTTTTGTTTTTTTTCTTGTCCATGACCACATTACTGAAGAGCACTTGTCATGGAGAAACACCCCCTGGTTGGGGCACAGCACAGTTCTGGACAAGGGATGTGGCACCATGTGCTGCTACCTCCCATCTGGGAGCATCTGTATGACAAACTAGCTCACAGTGCCTTGCAGACTGACTTGGCTCTGCTTAACTGTTGTTACTTCTGGTTTACTTCTCTGTAAACTAAACCACAGGGATGTTAAGTTCATCCAGGCTAAGCAGTTAATTTTCTTTGCATCAGCATAAGCATATACAGAAAGTCCCTGATTCCAGACTCATGTGGTAAATACAGCAGTGCATTACCTCTCACATCTGCTGATTGATGAACCAGTCTTAACTGTTTTGGTACCTGCTCCGACTTTTGGATCATTATGTGGGTTTGGGTATTCACAAAATTAAACAAAAGCATCTTACCTGTGTAGAAGCTTAGCTTAGGAACTGGTCCCTTTTCCTTTTTGCTTCTTAGATATATATGTATGCATTCACAGGAGAAAAAAGTACGTGTTTGCCTGACTGAAGAAATAAATCATCAAATCCTATCAAATCAGAGCAGGCTTCTGGCTTACATACCCATGTTTAGACACCTAATGCAGAAGGTGTGAACAGTTAAGGAGAAGTTTATCTGTGGATTTTGTTAACCAAACTTGAAACTGGGTGTCAAGAAAAAGGGAGGGTTTACAGTAAGAGCAAGCAGAATTTTGGCTTTTCAATCACAAAGAGGAGTGTGTCAACTTCTAGCCACCAAACTATTTATTTAGGGGGTTGAGGTTTTTTCACAAAGTCTGCTGAAGTAAGATGATTATCTTCAGAATTCCACCCACTGAAATCCATGGATTTCTGTTGTTGTCTGATCCTGTATCTTATACTTTATATGAGCCGGAAAGAAAGCAGAGCTTGTCTGGAAGGAAGCTCACACTGGAGTTTCAGTGTCGTCTTTTGAGTTAGATTCACAGTTTGGCTACAGAAATGATCCCCAACCTATCAACAACTTTGTACACTGACAAACTTCAGCTTATTTTGAAGAGTACTGATTTTTTAAAATACACACAGTAGATTCTAAAGTGCTTTTTATGAAGCTCAGTTCAAGTGGTTAAAGAGAGAAAGCATGAGAAATGTAAACATTGTTGACATGAGCTGTTTTCTATTAATTAACTCTAGCATATCAAAGAGAATGTGGCTGCCAGCACTTTGCATGCTGTTCCCTTTCCCTAGAAGCTTGTTTGCCAAATGTAACACAGGTTAGATGGTGGGAAAAATAATCAGAGGAATCAAGTCTTGCTCTAAATTTCTACTGCCATGTACGTGTCTGGCATTGGCACACCTGTGGACATGCTTGCAGGAGCAAACTTTACTCTTACTTTTACTATGTAAACAAATGGAGCTAGACTGATGAATTCCTTCACTGAAGCTTCCTACTAAGTGTATTTGGAGGTTCTGGGTGTCAATGCTAACCAGGATCTCTATGGTGCTTTGTGCCTTCTTGGATAACTGGTAATCACAAACTGTTGGCTTACTCATGCAGCCTTGCTCCTTGGCATCCAGCCCTGGTATTCTTTTGTCTCAGTTCTGCAGCGCAGTTATCACCCTGGCTCAGCACAGAGAAGGAGCAAAAACATTTTTAAGAAGTGCAAAGGAAGAAGTAGAATTAAGATAAACGTTTACATAACTGGGGAAAATTACCCAGGAAGGACTGGAAATCTTATGACATTCTGTTTACCTAGCACAGTATTAAAACAGTTTGTGAGAGATACAAAGCAGAACACTCTGTATAAATCACTGTGAATGTAAGGACCTGTGAAGCGAGACAGTAAACACTAAAATTATCAAGCTGGCTCAGCATAATAGAACATACTCAAGATAGTACTTTGCACAATACTTTTGCTAAAGCTGCCTTGAGAAAAGAACAAGATGGTACACAGCTTCCTGTTAAAGAAGTTTATTATATACACTAGCATTGACAAACTTTGCCCGTTCTAACCAATCCTAGGCCTTGCTACCTCATAAAAGCAAGTCATTCTGAGACTTGAAAAGGTGCAATTGTACTTTGTTAAGATACTATTGCTAAAATTAGATAATCATAAGATGTGTTTATGTTTTTCACCCGTTTCAGCCAGTAGAGGTAAAGCTGAGCAGAAATACAGGCTTTTTGTTGGCCAGGTCACTTCTCTGCTTGATACAACTTGACTTTGGTGCCCCAGAAATGTATGCGTTCACCTCTCTAAGAAATCAGACCCACTGTAAGAGATGCACCCTGGTTTATCAGGAGCAGAATTTTCACCTGGAAAATGACCAGAATATTTGGCCTTGCTTTCTGATGCCATTTGGATATTTTCATGCCTTCAAATTTTACTGGATTTATGATTTCCCTTCGGATTCCATTGTGATCCTAACCAGGATCTTTCAAGAGCTAGAGTTCAGTTGCAGTATTGAAGGAAGTGCTGGCATATGTGAAAATGGATGTTTCTTTTGGGCTTGTCCAGCAACCCTCTTGATCACAGCATATGCTGTGTGAAAGCAGGCATCACACCAGTGAGACAGGCAAGGCTGGAAAGAAAATTAGCTTAAGAGGGGAAAATCCACAATTGGGAGATCTGAACAACAACAGAAAAGAAAGCAGGAGAATTCTTACTGTGAAAACAGGTAAGAAACCCTTCTCCAATGGGAAAGGACCACAGCAACCACAAATTTCCTATTTTTGAAATAAAATACAAAGATCAAACAATCCTTGACCAAAGCTTCTCAATAATATCAAGAGGCAAGCATACTAGTTAAAATAACCTAACCACCCTTCTCACTGCCTGGGAAAGGAGAGAAATAGTTCTGTGCAAAACTTAAATTTTGTTTTCAATACCACATAAGAACATAAAGTAGATAACATATATCATGATAAATAGAGTCTAGCCTACTAGGAGGCATTTATTAATAAAAACTACAGTGGCAGCCAAAACAAACAGGCCTCCACAGCCCTCAAGTTTCTGGTTCATGTTCTTTATTTGCCAGTGACATCTAGAGCTCTGTGCACAGCAACAAGACATATAGTAGCTGAATGATGAGGCAGAAGATGCATGCAAGCTTCCCAGTTACGCCAGTAGATATGGAGACACGGGAAAGAGTCTGACATTAGATGAAACCAGAGAGCAGAGAAGAGCAAAGAAAGGTTAATGAAGCACAGTGAACACAGAAATGTGACAACTGCAAGAAGAGTCCTGGGAGGAGGAAGGATAAGCTCAAGTGCTGGAGATGATTTATTCACTTTTTCTGGGAATGAAAACTATCTGCAGATCCCAGTCCTCTGTCAGTTCTGAACATCTGGACAAATTCTGGACTTACATCCAAACACTGTGTTCCCCTGTCCTTCTTGCAGTTTCTTGCCCTTCTCTTTGACCTTCTTACGTGTCTGTGCTTGCTCTGGTAGCAGATGCATGCTCCCTGACGCTGTACAGTTTGAGGATTTCCCCATGGGAAATGTATCTGGACTTCTTCAAGTCAATGGGGAGCTGCTTCTTTGATCAGTACCTGTGACCAGCGTGGCACAGTGCCCAGCTCTTTCAGCTGGCAGGAAAATCTAAATGCATCTTTCTCTATCCTATCTTTGTCAAAGAAGCAGTGTTCAGAACACCAGGAGGATGTCAAGAGATTTTGAGTGGTCTAAGCATGTTCATATCATATATTATTCTACTTAATTTTACTTTGTTTCATTTCTTTTAATCTTTGGAAATAGGTTTTACTTTCCTCCCTTTGTAAGCAAACAATTGATTTCAAGGCCACTGAAAATGCAATCCCTTCATGAGACCTAAAGCTGAGACTCTCCCAGTCCTATTATGGCAGGTTGTTGTTCTGTCATAAGATCATCAACTTGTGTGTGTGTTAGAATATAAATAAATAAATAGGAATGCCCTCAGGGCATTTCCTCAGCTATGAAAAGACAAAGTCCAAGTTCATTTCTCATCACAGGAGGAGAATGGGGATATATTCAGGACAATAGCAGCTTCAGAAGTGCTGTAATTTATGAAGTATGGCAGCTTCAGATTTTTGAGGCACACATAACACAATCTTTCTCCCCTTCCCTTTTCCCCAAACTGATAAAAGTTTTCATTGAATTAGGACACAATTCACATGATGCTGGATGCCAGAGGAGCAAGGAAATATTAATTCATAACTATTTGCTTGGCTGTTTTCTGCAAGAGAGTCATAATTGTCTTACTACAAATTTTATGTTCCCTTTAATAGTATCTTTTTCAGGTATGCTTCATCACTTCTCCAGAGGTTGAAAGCTACACACATACCATGAAGAGCAAGATGAGAACTCTTTTTGTCTCAGGGCAGCGGATACTCAGGTACATGAGAAGTACATGCCTCCGTATTTCCTCTTTAAGTCACAGGGGATCATAACTCAGTTTATTTTCCATCAGGTTAGTGTTAAGTAGATGTTGTCAATAACATAATTTAACAGTTGTGTAATATGATTCTTCCACAGAAGGGAGATTTTAAAAAGTGTCTTTTTAGTGGTGAAGGCTTCCTGATCCACAGCTTCTAGGGGTTCTTTTTTTTCACATAAGAAACTCCCCCTCTCACTATGCAGAACTGAGCTTGCCTTTGGAGCCCTGGCTTACTGGTGTGGTAACAATTTTTGGCACTTGGAAGCAGAACACATAAAATTGATTCGTGTTGAAGCTAAGGTTGGTGGGAGAAAAAACAACAATTAATATCTAATCTCTTGCTCAGCTTTTGCACTTGGGAGGTCTCTGGCTTGCTATAAAAATCAGATAAAATTTGCTGCCAGAATCAAAAGTCATAACAATCTAAGCAGCAAACTTGCCAGGTTTGCTGGAAGATCCAGCACTTGATTTTCGGACATCTGCCTTTACTCTGTTACTCACTAAAAGACCATTGTGTTCCTAGTCAGTCTTGCTTCTTCCCATACTCAGTGAGGTCATTTTCACTGTCCTACCAGAAACATTGTGGTCCTAGTTTGGTTGCTGTGACTTAGATAATTTTGACTTTTGTTGACTGTGAAGCTTCTTCTGCTGGAAATGATAACCTGGATTTTTTGCCTTCTCTTTTCACATGAGCTGCTTTAGTTGTCTCTAGATCACATAAAACTCAGGTTTGCCCATTAGGGTTGCTTTCTGGAAGCTTGTTGGCAAAAAAAAAGTGATTCTTATACTTGTCACTTACGAAGAGTGACAAGTATAAGAACCATCACATGGAAAACATTACCTTTTGGCCAAAGGTTGTGATCTACCACACCCGCTCTATTCTTTCTAGCTTGCTTTAACATTCATCGGGGCTGGGGTGATACCAGCAGCCACAAGGGCTGTTCTGGGACAATGGAAGTGGCAGATGGATCCAGAAGGCAGGCTATGAGTCACTAGACAGAACAGTCCACATGCTGTGCTGGATGGGGTCCTGGTATGCTCTGCTCTGTGACTGGGAATATCATGGCTGGCTTTGGCGAGATATGCACAATAATTACTGTGTGGGTTAAGGAGGAAACATAAAATAGCTGGAGCTTTGGCCTTAAATGAAAGTAGAACAACTGTGTTTCAGTTTAACTTTCCCTACAGCTATCTCATGTATGGACTTTTGTACTTGTAGCATGATGCTCACCCTGTTTGAACCCCACAAAGGTAAATCTCATTTTTACCATGCTCCTTCATCGTGTAATTGTTGGTTGTGTGCACGATGTGAGATGGTGCTTCAGCACAGCAGGAAGAACTGATCCCTGTTGCAAGTCCATTACCTTAGGTAGAGCTAGCTCCAGAGATGAAGGTGTGTAGAACTTCAGTGTTATTTTAATCAGAGTATTTCATATTCATGAACCTGTATGTAAAGAGAGCTGTATAATTAAGATAATTCATAATGCTTCGTGTTATTTGAACCAAGATAAGGAAGGTAGCTTGTTTATTTAAAGGCACAAATCGATCTCCTGCTGTGGTTAGGAGGAGATCCTGTGGAGAGAGGGGAGAGGAGATCCTCTGTGCTGTGAGTTCAGAGGAAAAAAATAATGATGGTGCTGTAGTTCTCTGAGTGCATGTAACAAGAAGAATAATGTTTTCTGAAAATAACATGTTCATTTTTATGGCTGTAAGCAAGGCTTGAGCTCAGTAATATGCATAAAAATCTCAATCAACATAACACTTGTCTTCTAGCCTCCTCCTGAATGCTGAGAATGGCCAAGATTGGGGGAAATAAACTGCTGTGCCTTTCCCTTCTCTCAAACTTCTTCAAACCCCCTCAGCATGTAAAAATTTATGTAGCTTCTTCTGAAGGGAAAAAACCTACAGCAGGTATAAGGCATACGCAGTCTTACAGTTCCTTACTGCTTGCCTGACTCATTCATTCTTCTCCATCTAAAACACAACCTGCTGTGGGAAAGCAGAGTTTTGTCGCTCAAAATCTGCAAATGGTACTAATGGAAGAGTGTTAAACATGTTTTCTTAGTGCTCTCAACACATAATGCAATAATAATCAGCTCTGTATTGGCTTCTTGAATTTGATTTTGATGTACTAACTTCAATGATTTACAGTATACTAGTTTTCTGACCTCACAAATACTTATCTTCAGTGAAGACTCCTGTAGCAGTTTCTCTGATGCTGTACTTTGGGAGCTATACCTCAATTTCTGTTGTATTGCCTAGTTTTGCACTGGACTGTAGATAGAGTCTTATTATGCAACAAAACCTCTCCTAGAATGTCAGGAAAACTCCAAGGTGTTTCAGGAGAATAATCTCTGATGCTTTGATCAAGTTCTAATCAAGATGGCTCTTGATTTGTGGAACTTGCTGGGTGTATTTTAATAGCTGTCACCCCTTACTGGTCATGAATTCACTGGGTGAGCTGATCTGATGGTTAGCTCACAGAGCAGTAAGTCAGGTTGGTAAAGGAGTTTGACATTCTCTAAGGGAAGAGATTAGAATGCTGAACAGAGCAATCCTAAGTAAACTGCATATCTCATTCAGAAAATTTACAGCAGCTGAGGAAGAAAAAGTGATTACTTACAAGAAATTTGTATTTTAATGAAAATAAACTTCTGAGCTTTTGTCTTGATGTGTCAACCCAATAGTTGTTTAACTTCCAAATCTCTTCTCATGCCCAAACCTTTGCAATTTATTAGGGCTGGATGATTTGCAAACCATAAACAGGCAAACGAGACCGATTCCATGTATATTATTATGCAGTAATGAAGGTTTTGCATGAAATCTCATAGACTTTGCCATGGAATTTGCCATGAAGTGTAATGGAAGATGCATAGTTAAACCACCCATACTGCAACTTTTATTCTCATTAGAATTTCTACCACTACCTTCTTTCCCTGAAGTCTGTGTTGGTTTTTTTGTGTTTGCTTGTTTTGTTTAATGCTTTGTTTTGGGTTTTGTTTGTTTGTTTGTTTGTTTTTTCTTTTCTTTTCCTGTTTCTCCTCCAGAAAAATACTGCAGAGATGAGTATAGCATAGAATTAACCAGGTTGGAAAAGACCTTTGAGATCATCGAGTCCAACCTATCAGCCAACACCATCTAATCAACTAAACCATGGCACTAAGCACCCCATCCAGTCTCTTCTTAAACACCTCCAGTGATGGTGACTCCACCACCTCCCCAGGCAGCCCATTCCAATGGCCAATCACTCTTTCTGTAAGAATTTCTTCCTAACATCCAGCCTAAACCTCCCCTGGCACAGCTTGAGACTGTGTCCTCTTGTTCTGGTGCTGGTTGCCTGGGAGAAGAGACCAACCCCCACACGGCTACAACCTCCCTTCAGGTAGTTGTAGAGAGCAATAAGGTCTCCCCTGAGCCTCCTCTTCTCCAGGCTAAGCAAGATTCCTCAGCCTCTCCTCATAGGACTTGTGCTCCAAACCCCTCACCAGCTTTGTTGCAGAATAACTTACAAAATAATGTAATTTCTATAGACTTTCACCCTTTTTCCTCTCTGTACTTTACTCACTCTTATCAGATGATACTTACATAGAGACAATCAACAACCAAACCAATTTTTTTTATCCTCCCCTGCCCAGAGGACTCCAAGCAAACCATTCAGGAGATTTGAGAAAGCTCAGTTTATTTCACAGCAGCTGTTATGTTTATATCCCTGGGCATCTTTTTATTCTGGGAAGAGGGACAAACACCAAACTACCATGGCACAGTCACTTCTTTTATGATATTCCTTCTTTAACCTCAAGTGGAAGAGCTTGCCATCTAGACAAGTGTCCTAACCACCTGGGTGTTTTCCAGTATGAGGTGGTCTAAGTGGCTGTGAGAAGCTTTAGAGTCTTGGGATTTATTCTGAAGAAATGCTTTGCATTTTTTAACTTCCTAGGCCATTTCAGGAAAAAGAAATGGTTTCTCAAACTCTCTGATCATTTCCTAATGTTAACTTTTATGGTAGGTGGACCTTTTTGTTTCTGAAAGCAATGACTATTCAAATGCATTTCTAAGTAGCTTTCCAAAAGCTGAACTTACTATGGTTAACTAGTTCAGCTGTAAGCAAATAATAGCTAGCTAGTAGTTTATATAGTTTGGTGAACATGGGATTTCATCTGAAGAGCTGTGTTTTGGAAGGTCACCAGAGCTTCTTTTCTGATTGCAATTTTAGTTTGCTTCATTTTTTTTGCTCAGGAAGATCAGGATTATTATGGCTGAATAGAAAAACATCTTGTCCCACCTATTTGAAAGCAAAATGTAAAATAAGCTGGTGTTGTAAGAAAACTTGGTTCATAAATACAGAAAAAGAAGAAGAAAGGAAGACCTTCAAACCAAACAACCATCAAACTAATTTTCTTTTGTGCCTTTTTGGTTTTGCCTTCCCCCCCCCCCCCCCCCCCCCCCTTTTCTCCCCCCAGTGATGACATTCAGTGGTTGATTAATGCCACATCAGCCCACATCTTGTTTAGCTACATAATATCTTTCTGTAAACTCTTTTCATGCCTTTCTGGATGGTGACAAGAACTTGGCTTTTCCTAGTGATGATTAGTGTCTTGGGGCTCTTTTCAGAGTGGTGTGTGATGCTCTAATTGTCCATTCTCATCGGACAACATCAGAAGCAAGTGCTTTCTATGGAATATTTCTTGTACCAGAGCATGTGTTTGACTGCTCCAACTCTTTGGTTTCTTTCCTTCATTGAGATCTATTTGGATCTGCAGAGCTGTCCCTTGAACATGAACCCTGCAGCTGTCACCTTATGGATCACCACCTCCTCCCAGTTTTTTTATTCTCTGCATATTTATGGAGGGTGCATTGTCTATCATCCAGGCCATAAATGATAATGCTCAACAAAAAAAAAAACACCCTGAAGAGCAACCTACAGACAGGTTCCCAGCTGAATTTTATGCCAGTGATCACAACTGTGTGCAAGTGTTGCTAAGGTCAAATTAGATGACATCCACTGCTCTCCATTCATCCACAAAACTAGTCATCAGGTAGGAGGCTATCAGGTTGGTTAAGTATGATTTCCTCTTCACAAATCCACATTGACTACTCCCAGACACATTCTTATCCCTCAGACATTTGGAAGGGGTTTCTGTAATTATTGGATCCATCACATTCCCATCGACCTAGGTAAGCTTGTCTGGCCTCTTGTTCTCTGGATCCCTTTGCCTGAAGAGAGAGTTGTCTTTGTTTTTGGTTTTTTTCCCTTCAGACCTCAGTAACCTGATCACCATGACCTTTTGAATGTAGTTGAAAGTGGTCTTGCAGCTAGCTCAATCAACACTCACAGATGCACCTCATCAGGTCCCGTGTACTTGTGTATGTCCAATTTGTTTCAACATTCACTAACTTAATCTTCATCCACTGATGTGAAAGTATTTGTGACTTCAGGCTTGCCTGTGCATCCTATGTTTTCTTTTCATATTTGAGTCTAATCAGGGACATTTTCTTTATCCATTCAGGCCTTCTGCCACCTCTGATTGATTGTCAGGGCAGACTAAGCTTGAGTTTGGAGGAGGTAGTCCCCCAATATCAACCAGCTCTCACAGCCCCTATTATTTCCTGGACATTCTTGCATAGGGTCCCTTCAGGAAGACTACTGAAGAAAACGTGTGGTCTTTGGAAGTCTGGGGGTTGCGCTTCTGCTTTGTGCTTAATTTCCCTCTTACAGGATCCTGAACTCCACCATCTCATGGTTACTGCATCAAGGCTGCCCCAGCCTTCACAACCCTTCCTTGTTTGTGAGTATGAGGTATGTTGATTCCTTGATCATGTGTGCCAGGACTTTATCACCAATGCACTCTAGAAACCTCCTGGTTTGCTTATGCCTTTCTGCATTATCTCTGCAGCAGACGTCAGGGTGGTTCAAGCCCCCGATGAGTAGCAGAGCTGTGAACATTGAGGCTTTTTCCAGTTGTCAGGAGAAGGTGCTGTCTTCTTCCTGATTACTGTCTGAGGTCAACATCCATCACAACGCAGTACATGTTCTGCCCACACACTCTTGACTGCCTCATCACTCACTCCAAGGCACAGCTGCCTGCACTCCCACTGCTCTCTCATACAAAGGCAACTCCTCTCATCATCACCCTAGTTTGTCCTTCCTAAAGAGCCCGTACCCATTGATTGTAGCACTAGAGTCATGTGTCCTATCCCACCACAGGCATTTCAGAGAGGCATTCACTCATGCTGATTTCCCAGAAAAAGTGAGAGCTTGTCCCATAATGTCCTCTTGGCAATTCTTTACTTGTGTGCAGACTCTTGGCATGAGCCTCTTTCTGCTCCGTTGTGGTGCTTCAACTCAGGAACACTCAAACCAGAAATGTTAATTGCTGATAGGCTTAAGTGTATATCATAAATTAATTTCCAGTTATAATAGCAGCAGTGGATGCTCTGGAAAGGCAACTGACTTGTAATTGTCCATGGTGGCAATCATCTTTAATTTTTCTGGCATTACAGTGTTTACACGCCCAAGCCTATAGCTAAGTTGATTAGAACGAGCTGTGGTAAGAACTGTTCTATTGGCTTGCTGCCCATAAATAATATTCCATCATTTCCTGAGAGGAAAAAAAGTCTTGCAGACTCGTTGCCATTTGTCCTCACATCTATTTGCAGCTCCTTATTTCCCTTGAGAAGCATCCAAGACCATTTGGAAGTTGAATTTTCCGATGTCCTCACTGATCTCCACCTCCTTCCTCCTCCATTTCTTGGAAGGATCAGTTTATGAAGACAAATCTCCCACGTTGTTCAGTTCCATTATTTACTACTTCAGGTCCATTTTATTTCTACTCATCACCAGGCACTGTTTAGCTCCTCCTTTTAATGCATTTGTTTGGAAATAAGCCCCGCATAACACTTAAAGCTGTAAAAACACCTAAAAAGTGGACACTTTATCATGTTATAGATTGTTTCTTATTTAACAGCAGAGTCAGCTATCAGATTATCAGCAGATAAGGTGCTGACATACACATCTCTGAGGGAGATGATTTTGAACTGCTGGAGGAGAAATGGTCAAGATTAGTTTGCCAAATACATGGTAAGTATTAATCATCATCAAATAGAAGCTGAAACAGCACTTTTTCCTCAGAAAAGCAGCAGACTGCACTTCAAAGCTTGTCCTTTTGTCTGCAGAATTACTGTAGCATGCAGTGAACTGGAGGTTTTTTGGTTGAATCAACTTTGACAGTGTATTGATCTAGTAATTTCACTGTTACTTTCAAGTATTTTGATGCTTTCTTTTCTCCTCAGACTTCTCCTTCAACACCTAAATACACAGATTTTGATAGCATTGGACTGAATTCACATGCAGCTTGCATTATCTTCATGAAGAGATGTCAAACAATCTTTTCTCTCTTTCATTTTTATTTCCTAGTATTGAAACTAACCAAACCCTACTAGACCTTTTCAATGTGTGTGTACTTTCTTATGCTTACAACAGAGCTTACTTAACATTGCATTTTTGTGTTCCATGTCCATTACTGTATACATAGTATAAATGTCAAGATACTTGCATGAAGTACCTGAATTTAAATCAAGACTTGATTTCTTGGGCCTAGTGAAATTCAGATCCCAAAACAATCATTCTTAGTAAACTGAGGCTCTGGAAGCAGGGCTTTGGACTCTTGCTAAAATAGTTTCTCCCTATCCCCTGAGAGACATTAGTGAAGTATTCTGAAATTCAAGTGGATATGTAGAGACTAAAAAGATGCAGTAAAGACCTAAGACAGGTTTTATGTGAGCATAATCAAATTTTTTTCCTTAGTACATTGAACTAAACCTTGAATGCAGTAGATGACTTAATTTTTCACTTCTCATTATAACCATTTTGTCCTTGCTACAGTGTGGTGGGTTGAAGTTTCCCCCCAGCATTAACTTTTAAGCCAGACCAACTAAGTTAGAAACAAATGATATCACTCTTCCTTAATAAATTCATGAAGTGTTACATATGAAGGAGCGAGCTCCAGGCATGTTGAGCTGAAGTCAGGTGGAACATGACGAAGATCACAGTGTAAGTAGCAGTACAAAGGAAATACAAAAGAACAAAAAAGCTTTGTTTTGATCTACTGCCCCTAAATTTGCAGCCTTTTCAGACAAATGCCTAACAGATAGTTTTAAGCTGTGCTGTGGACACCTCTCGGGATTGGGAACTTGGTATTGTTAGCAATTTGCCACTGTGGTTTTGCCAGGAGTCACTAAATGGCACAAATAAATTTATCATGTTCTTTCAAGGTTCATTTCCTTTCATGGAAAGATCAGCTGTCAACTAGAAAAAGAGCTATTCTAGAGAAACAGGATAATTAATTGGTGACTAATGGAGCACTGTTAGCCAAATTATCTTATCCATGAATATAATACTTTCCTTAGCACAGCTGAAGAATGCTTTTTTGTTTGAATAGTTAATGTGGTTAAACTTAAGAGCTCAGATGAATTTTCGGCTTTGAACTGGGGACTGAATGTTGTAAGGAGCATAAAGCTAACAAATTTGAGAGTCATGATCAAGAAAGAGAGCTAATTTCTCCAGTAAGAGACTCTTTGATGCTAATGCCTTATTCTATGTAAAACCTGCTGAACTAAGGTCATTAATGTTCTTGTAGGTTTTGCATATTAGTTGGCATAAATACATTGTTCTGCTGGCAGCATTGCCATAAATGATACAACAAAGCAGCACATTAAATATGTTGCTGTTTCCATTCAGGTTTGCAATTACTTACACCTGAAAAGCGGAGGTGAGGAGGTAGCTGTTTAAAATGCTTTTTCACTCCTCACATAAAATATGGTAGGTGAATCCAACATTGAAACAAATGAAAGCATTACTGTATTCTTCTTATGAACATAAGGTACTGCTCAGCAGTGCTTTAAAAAAATCACCAACAATCTGCTGTAGGAGACCTCCTGAGAATGAATTAAATGTGTGATCATATTGAAATAAAAGCATTTGTGTAGCAGTAGCTAGGAGCAGAAGCTGGTTTGTTCTGCTGTCAAATGTTTATATACTGACTTGCACTGAGTTTACTCAGTTCACAGGGACCAAATCTTGTTTTTGCTGAAACGAGTGACAGAACTCCCACTGACCTGAACAGGAACTGAAAGGAATGCTCTGTTTCTCCATAACTTATGTTTTCATGTCATTTGCCAGAGGGAACTTTTTCTTCTTGGTCAGCGTGGTAGGAACCTGTCAGAACATCATGAAGATCTATAAAGTGACTGCAGATCAGTGTGACTGAAGAGGATAGTGTGACCTGCTGTCTATTGGAGAGGAAACTGGAAGCAATGAAGCTAGGGTGCAAACTGGAAGATGGCTGCTAGTCGGAAACTGCATGGCGGGATCATAATAGTCACTGGAGCTCCAGGATTGCTGTCACTAATGCGTGGTTTGTAAAGAGAGGAATTTCTTATTCCTCATAGTTTCTCTTAACAGCCTAACACAACTCCTGAGAGACAAAGAGCTGGGCACATTAACTTGAAAGAAGTCGAAGCTGCAAAATGTTTGACTGCAAGGTTGTTTTTTCTGAAGTTCAGGCAGAACTTGTAGGAAAAAGGTACAGCTAGTGGCTTTTCTCAGCAAGTGGAGTGATATCTCAGTTGAACTTTTCCTGTTCTCTCAGTTTCCTGGAAAATCTTGTACATGATAACATGTCCAGAAATGACATTGATGCCAGCTCACACAGCTGCTGGCTGAGAAGCACTGATGTGCAGTCTGAGAATGGTTAAGGTTTCTTTTCATTTCATGGCCAAAATAAGACAGAGCTATACTGCAGACTCTTTCCCACTTATACTCTGGGGATTCTGAAATATTTCACTTTTTCTGGTGGCTATATGCAGCAAAACAAAACATCAGCCAGTAGTTTACATTCTTGCTGCCTGCTTTATTTAGCACCAACCCTGAAGTGACTCTGGGCATTTATAAAAAGAGAACTCTCACAACACTAAGCCCATGTGAAAGATGGTGTTGGCTTTCATCTGTGGAGATTAAAAACAGAGGGTGTGCTGTACAGTGCCAAGCCTAACTTCATGGCTATGGTAAGCCAGGGAGCATGTTTTCTGTCCCATCATTGAGTCCCTGCAAAAGCGCGTTGTGGGTTAATGGTACAACATTTCCTGACAATTTTTCTTTCAGTGTGAATTCACTGGTCTGAAGATGTGACTGATACTTAAAAACAAGAGTGGAATCTAGATCAAAACAAGACAGCTCTTCCCAAGGAAAGGATGGTTTGTTCAGTCTTGAGAAGAGAAGGCTTAGGGGACTCCTCATAAACATGTACAAGTACATGAAGTGTGGATTTCATGAGTAAGGAGACTTTTTACAAAGAGTCACATGGTGAAGACAAAGGGTAATGGGGACAAGCTGCTACTGAGAAGGTTTGGACTGGATGTCAGAGATTTGTTTTCACCATTTGAACTATTAAACATTGAAACAAGCTCACAAGGGAGGTAGCAGATTCCCCTACATTAGACAATTGCAAGGTCCAGCTTGACAGGGTGCTGGGCCACCTCATTGAAACTATATTCTTACCCTGAAAAGTTGGACTAGATGATCCTAAAGGTCCCTTCCAACCTGGTGTTCTATGAATCTATGAATGAATCTATGAAATATCACAAAATGGATCTGAATTGCCATTGCTCAGGACTTTGTTCTAGTAAAACTGGTACTAGGTTAGAATAGGAACACCTTAGGAACTTCTCATTGTTATCATGAAACGTGATTTAACAGAAGGCATAGAAGATAGCTTGTTTCCTTTCCAAATCCCAGTGTCTTCACACCAGTAAAAGATAGCAAATGACACAATAACATTAGGAAAACCCTTCAGTGCTTTTCAGATATCTTGAGTGTGGTTTAACAGCTAAAAACAAAGAGGAGACACATTCTAGTGCAAGTTTTTCTTAAGCCACTATTCAGCAAAGAACACAGTTCAGAACTTCCCCAAAGAGTATCAGCACCCCAATGAACAGCACAAAACACTCTGGTGACATGGAGGAGAATTACTTGAGGGTAAGGGCTCTCAAGAAATCATACTCAGCCAGCCTATTTTGTTTATAGATGTGGAATTTCTCTTTGAGAAGGAGGCAGGGCAGAATACGAATAAATCAATATAGCAGCAATGCTTCTGGGACAAAGTATTTCAGTCTTTCAGGCAGTTGAAGCCCAGACATCCAGGGGAAGTAAGTTAAATAACTGGTAGTGCATTTGAATGAGAACATTCATCTTGTTTGTCAAGGTTCTACAGATATTCTTCAAAATGACAGAAGTGTCTGACAACATTTCCCCCCTTCCCTACCCTGAATGAACTTGTGAACTACTTAGGCACTGTCTGGGTTCCGGACATTTCAATAGTTTTGGCTCTATTCTAACATTCAGCTTAGAGGAATTCCTGTTAATTTTGTTTATGTTCTTTATTAAGCTTTTTTGTTTTGTTACTTTGGGCCTTTTCTATGTGTTGAATGTGCTAGTGGGAAAACTATTTTATCCGATCAAATCTACAATTCCATATTTTTGAGCAATGGCTGCTTTCTCTGAGAACATCCTACACACAGATTCAGAGTCCAAACATGCCTGAACTTTGGGTTGTTTGCAAGATACACATGGGTCTAGACTGCCATTCTGTAAGAGACTTTTCTTCTGTAAGCGACTTTCCTTCACATCTAAAGGGGAGAAACAAACGCTTAGTGGTTTGCATTTGAATTTGTTATGGGTAGCTCCAAAACCCAAAGAGTTTTGGGCTTGTGCCATTAACTGTATGAGTGTATTGCAAAACAGGAGACTGGGAGGAGTGCTTGGTGCTTCCTTAGCAGTGAGCAACCAAGTAAGCAAACATCTGGGGTGTTCTGCATATTATTATGTGGAGCCTGCACTTAGCAAATCCAGCAACTTGTGTTTCAAGCATGTTCTCTTGGCAAATGTTATGAAATTAGGATGACCACATAGAAGAGCCTAGAACAACTCAGTTTCTTTTGCAGAGCATGGTGTGGAAATAGAATCATGGAATCATAGAATTGTTAGGGTTGGAAGGGACCTCGAGGATCATCTAGTTCCAGCCCCCCTGCCAGATATCCTCATGCCATGAGTATTGCAAAGCCTGCACTGTCAAAATGACCATTCTTTCAGCTGCTTTTCTGCTTAAGCACCATAATGAAAATATCAACATTAAATTATGCCAGACCAATCAATCTCACAGATTTTGGATTAGTCTGGCAGGTGCATACGCTACCTAAATTCATCCTATTTGGTGGCATTTTTAATGCGGTGAAACAATTCTGCTAAGCCTTCTGACTTCCGAAGTTTGTGGTTGTACTGGCCATTCCGCTGAATCTGCTCATCAAATGCTTTTACTATAACTCAAGACAAAACTACCATTTTGCCTGATGAAGCATCTAAAAGTTTGTTAATTTTGACATGTCAGAAAGTTTTGCAAAAATTGGTATTTGAAAGGTGAAGCTTGGCTCAGAGCCGTGGGGTGCTTTTTCTCCCATGTACTTTCAAAGTGTATAGAAAGCCTTAGAAGTCTGGATTTTGCTTGACCACTCTGCTTTTTTCTGCCTCTGTTTTCGTCTTCCAGAATGCAAGGCATAAACTAACACAATCATCCTTGCACTATAAGGAAGAAGATCTCGAAGCCAGTAAAAAAGATCTATTTTAATGCTCGGTAGATGAAAAACACATTTAGTTTTAGCCTGTATTCTCCCTGGAAGGTAATACCGAATACGAACTGTTAAAGAGGGCTATGCCATGTTCAGTGGAAAGTTTTTTTGCTCTGAGTCTACTTCATATACCTGGCTGAGGGATGTTTCTGAAGAAGGGAAGCAATCCTCAGGAGTGGTGTGTGTGTTTTGAATGACATTTCACAAGAGCTGAGCAGCAGTTCAGTGAGGAAGTGAAAACAGTTGGTCTGGCATTAGTCTGTTGCTTATGAGACTTTTGTGTGTAGAAGTAAATTAATCATTTTGCTTGATGCATATCAGACTCTTGGTTGTGATAACCCATGATTTCAGCAAGTGGTGCCATGTGCAGCACCACTCAGTATTCACCTGAGCTGTTTGTGTGACATCAGAGGGAAGAGAATCTCTGTCCCCTCGTACCCTGCGCACAAGCACAGGAATGGTACTGGTACTGAAGCTTTGAGATCAAACTGAGAGAAACAGATCTACTGCAAACAAGGAAGCCAAACAAATATGATTTAGTAGTCATGAGGTCTTGGGTGACAGGTTGGACTTGATGATCTTTGAGGTCTCCTCCAACCTTATTGATGCTATGATTCTATGATTGTATTCTATGATTCTATAATATGCTGCAGCCAATTAAAATCTATGTTTTCTCCTCACCTCAGGTTATTAAATGGATTCTATACCTGTTCTTCCCATAAAAATAACCCAACAGTTCACTTTGGAGACTGTCTTTTAGGAAAGGTGAGACTGTGTCACAGGCTACATAATGGGGTAGTAGTCTGATTGGATGGGAACTAGCAGATTAGCTCAATTTGAAAAGCTGGATTTTAAAGACTGGATGAGGCACTTAGTGCCATCATCTAGTTGATTAGTTCGGGCTGGGTAATCAGTTGGATTTGATGGTCTTGGAGGTCTCGTCCAACCTGATTGGTTCTGTGATTCTGTGAACTTTATGAGGACTACAGAGGCCTTGTCCAAGCAGCCATCACCAGGACTGGCACTAGTTGTGAGACTAAGCTTGCTTTTAGAGACTTATCAGGGAAAGATTTAACATCAGGAAGTTTCCGTTTGCTGGCCTGCTTGTGTAACGGATGGTATTTCTTTACTATTTCAGGTTATTCCTGGTTTGCACAGCAGCACCTTGTAATAGCATAACATCCTTTATTTAGACCCACAAGAGGAGGAACTCAGGTTGGTTGTTTATTCATGCTTGGATCTCAGTTACCTTCTGAAGGGACTGACTCATCTCAAAATACGGCAAATTAAACATGGACAAAACGATAAGCCTGATTTCACTGTCACAGTGCCTTAAATGATAACTTGATCTACCAATCACTAGAAAAAATGTTTCAAAAATAAAAAGACCTGGCTTTATTTGGCATTTAAAATGTGAACAAAACTATGTATAAGACTTCTATCACAACAGACTTCAGTTAAAAGTTTCCTTCATCTGGTGTTTTTCATGTCTCTGTGTTTCCTGATTCTGACCTCACTTGAAATGAGCTTGATTGTGTCCACTCAGGCAGCTTGGATGTTATAGTAGGCACTGGATAAGTCTCCTACCTGGCAATAATACTGATGACATCATAAATCAAATCTCTTTCTGATTTTAAACTCATATCTCAGATATTAGGAGGAGTGTTCACAGGTATGTATTAATTCTAGAGAATCATGGTGAGACCTAGGAGAACTTCTGGAAGTGCTTCCTTTATTATATGAGCACCTCTGTTTTGATTGCCCAGAAACAAAATGTCTGTGTGTCCTGGTTTGAGTTAGAACAGAACTAATTCTGTTCAGATCCCCCTCTTCAAAGTATTTGCACTTTCTGAAGGTAATGGCATGTTTTTGCAGACAAGTGTCTGCATCTATTAGCAGCAATGTTTGATGTTTCTAGTTAGTACCAAGGACTGGTATGCAGAACAAAATCACTGTTAAATCCTGTGTACTGTGTTGCAGGTGCAGAAAATAAAAGGTCACACCTGCATGGAGGACCAGACAAGACAAGTTACCCTAAAGTGACCAGCAAGTTATTCCATTCCATATACATCATATTCTGTATAAAGCTGAGGGATCACAAAGCTCAAGCTCTCCAGGTTGAACAACCCCAGCTCCTGTCCTCACAGGAGAGGTTTTTCAGCCCCCTGGGTCCTCTGGAACCACTCCATCAGGTCCACGTCCTTCTTATGTTGAAGGCTTCATATCTGGATGCAGTATTCCAGGTGAGTTCTTACCAGAGCAAAGAAACAGAATCACCTCTCTTGATCTACATGTATAGGATAATATTATTAGAGATGGCTCTTGTGTAATTTTGATGATTGTAACATTATATATGTGATTACATATATAAGGCTGGATCAGGAAGAAGTTCTTCATAGAAAGAGTGATTGGCCATTGGAATGGGCTGCCCAGGGAGGTGGTGGAGTCACCATCACTGGAGGGGTTTAGGAAGAGACTGGATGGGGTGCTTGGTGCCATGGTTTAGTTGATTAGATGGTGTTGGATGATAGGTTGGACTCAATCTCAAAGGTCTTTTCCAACCTGGTTAATTCTATTCTATTCTATTCTATTCTATTCTATTCTATTCTATTCTATTCTATTCTATTCTATTCTATTCTATTCTATTCTATATGCTAAACACCTTTTAAAGAAGAAGGTTGTTTCTGGTATTCCTCCCTACTCATAGGTATTACAGCATTCAGAAGGCAGTACTCAAATACTATTTTAAACTGTTTTTTAAAGCTTTTTTGTTTGGTTGGTTTTATTTATTCAAGAACAAAGGTGATCTTTCCAGACACAGAAGTCAGGCTGACAGGTCAGTAGTTTCCAGGGTCCTCTTTTTAACCCTTTTTATAGTTGGGTGTAATTATCAGTAACATCAGAAATGAATGGCTGTCTCTAGTCACAGTCCACAGGGCTGAACTCCTCCAACCCCTATGTCCCTGGTAGGGGCTGGAGCACATTTGGTGCACATCTGGACCAAGGTTCATTTTCCTCCTAAAAGAATTTAGTTCATGTGTGAATTCACTCTGTGAATTGAACTAATATCCAGGAAACTTCAAAACTACATCACTGCTCTGAACCAGAACACAGGTAGGTGTCATATGTTCCCTCCTTTGTTGAACTTTGCATTGGTTAACTAGGTAAAGAAGGTAATCTTTGTTATCCAGGTAAAACTAGGAATGAAAATAAGGGTTTGGGTTTTTTTTTCAGGCAATGGCGGAAGGCTCATTTGAAAACCAGTACTTTATTTGTTCACTCAAATGCTCCATATCTCTCCAGCTTAGAGAGAAGGATGTTGTGGGGAACTGCGTGGGCTTTACAAAAGTCCACAGAGATGAGATCCATTGCCCTTCCCTTGTCCACTGATGTAGTCACTCCATGTTAGAAAGCTGCTAGATTGGTCGGCAGGACTTGCCCTCAGCAAAGCCATCCTGGCTGTCTCGGATGACTTACTCACTGGAAATCTTGACGCCACGTCTGGTTAAACGTGTCTCTCTCAGAGATTGCTCCTATCTGGTTTTCCCAATGCAGAGGCATTCTTTCCCCTGCCTTATTAGGGCCCTGAGAAATAGAAAAGAAGATGTCATCTCAAGCCAGTTCTATAAACACTGCTATCAGAAAAGACATTTTAAACTATCGTAAAAAGACCCATTGTGCAACTAGAGTCTTGGAACAAGAGTGGGTTATAGCTCAACCATTGTTAAAGGTTAATGTTCCTATCATTGCATTCCTTTTTCTAGTTCCCATAACCAGGCTGCAACGATAGATAAATATATGAGCTATTTCTTTGTGTTGGCAAAATCACAATTCAGAAAGACATAGTTTCCTAAGTTATTTTTAAACTAATATACTGGTTTATAGCTAGAGGAACAAACCCATCTTTTATTAAGAAAAGAAAGGAGAAGATTTTTTTTCTATTATGCTGCTCTTGCAGAAAGCAAGCGTTTTTGTCTATCAAAACAGAGTAACAGCTTTCTGAAGTCAACTCATGAACTGAAAAGGAAACTAATTAAAACAATAATATTAATTCAATGTTGCCAAATGTTAACCAGTCTGGTACTTTCCACAATTATTTTTACTGTTGTAATATAATTCAAATGTCTTTGTCATTGTTTTGTATTGTTATGTTCCTGTAAGTGCTGAATGTTGATTCCAGGGCAGAAATTCTGTTTACTCTGTAGCTGACTGAGAAACACTCTCTGCACATCTCTCTTTCCAGCTCTTCCAACTTTTATATGAGAAACCAAAGTGATGTCTCCCATATTTTAATGAGTTGCTGTGCTGCTTGCTTAGTGTGTGAAGAGCACTTTCTGTCAATGAGCTTCTCTGATAACAAAATTCATAACTTCTAAACAATTTTAGAATAGAATAGAATTAACCAGGTTGGAGGAGACCTTTGAGATCATTGAGTCCAACCTATCAGCCAACACTATCTAATCAACTAAACCATGGCACCAAGCACCCCATCCAGTCTCTTCCTAAACACCTCCAGTGATGGTGACTCCACCACCTCCCTGGGCAGCCCATTCCAATGGCCAATAACTCTTTCGATGAAGAACTTCTTCCTAACATCCAGACTAAACCTCCCCTGGTGCAGCTTGAGACTGTGTCCTCTTGTTCTGTTGGTGGTTGCCTGGGAGAAGAGACCAATGCCCACCTGGCTACAACCTCCCTTCAGGTAGCTGTAGACAGCAATAAAGTCTCCCCTGAGCCTCCTCTTCAGGCTAAGCAACCCCAGCTTCCTCAGCCTCTCCTCACAGAGCTTGTGCTCCAAACCCCTCCAGTACAGTGCAGTGCAGTGTACAGGGGCAGAATGAGTTCCCTGCTCCTGCTGGCCACACTGTTCCTGATATAGGCCAGGATGCCATTGGCCTTGTTGGCTACCTGGGCACATGCTGCCTCATGTTCAGCCTACTATCAACCAGTACCCCCAGGTCCCTTTCTACCTGGCTGCTCTCCAGCCACTCTGACCCCAGCCTGTAGCACTGCATGGGGTTGTTGTGGCCAATGTGCAGATTGAGTTTTCTTGTGTCATAGCAGTAGGAAAGCATTTTCTTAGTCCATGTTTTCTTTAAAAGTCATGAGAAAGAAAGTCCAGTCTTTACATTCTTACCAGATTTGCAGAAGCTTCTGAATTTCCATGAGATTAATCTGCTCAAACACCTGCAAGACTGGAGGTAGGTTTTAGTGATAGAACTTGCACAATGGTAGAACTGGAACACTGTTCACTCCCTGTTTTGAATGCAGTTTTCTGGTGAGTCTTTACCATAGCTACGCTCTGCTTGGTGCCTGTTCAAAAACATTGAATGCCATACTGCTGTTATTGGTTACAGGTTTCCTGGTTCAGGGACAAGCTGGAAGAAAGAAACAGGCCTCCTATTTTTGGATGCAGTCTACTGGAACTATATGTTCCTGAACTCAGAGTAACCTGATTTTTTTGTTTGTTTGTTTCCCCAAGGAAGAAGAATATTCTATTAACTCTTTCCTGGCTTGTGGTGGATTTGGGAATTAAATATCACATGTTAAAGTAGTAAATAATTCCTCCTTCAATGATCCCAAGGCAATTGCCTGTGAGCAAGGTAAGTCAGAGAAGACTTTTTGATAGCATGGCTCCATGGCAGTAGTATATCCTAGTGAATAGAGCCACTCAAACTTGGGCTCCAGATGGTGTCTGAGTTTCCTTGAATCCTATAGAGATTCAGCGTATAGGATTGTTCTTTGGAGTATGTGTTAAATGTCTCTGAGGAAGAGATGGATGCTAAGCCCTTGGAAGGAAATTATTATTTGAAACATTCTTGCCAAAATTTCATCTTTCTAGTTTTCACACAAGAAGAGATCAGGGAAGTCTCTCAGTAATTGCTTTCTGTGTATGAGTGGCATAGCTGCCAGATTTGTCAAGGCAACTTGCTTGGTCACTTTTGATGGAAAAATCAAACTCTCTTTAAAAATAAAAGAAATAAACCCAAACAAAATAGTACCACCCTCCCACCCCCCAAATAATCCAAGAGAAAGGCAAATATGTATTAACCTATATAAGCACAAATGCTACCAGTGTAGCTCCATGACTGCCCTTCAATCATTTTCTGTAGCTGTTAGCTCTGACATCTAATAACCACTCTAAAATTACGGGTGTTAGCTGTCTGGATCCTGCTATTTGCTACTGAATGCAAAGAAACCAAGAATACACCATTTGCAACTTTGTTATCGTTAAAGAAGCTTCCCAGATCTCTTTCCTGGGCAGATTTCCTAGCAGTGCTTTGTTTTCATTGGGTACACAGAGGAGCAGATAGCATTGTTTACAAGCTCTGTCAAATGTGTCCCTTGTTAGCACTGAACTCTAATGTGTTTTCCAGGTTATAGTTTTTCTCTATAGTCTGCTTTTAAACTTCTGTGCAAGGCTTCTGCTGTGTCTATCAGAAACATCAGAAAAAGGAATCTGTGGTATTCGAGGAGGAGGTTATGTGCAAGAAAGTGACAGCAGCAGTTTGGACTAAGTATGTTTTAACAGATACAGTGATACACAACTCTTACTTCCATCTCTTTTGCATCTCTTTCCGTGATGTGTTCAAGATTTGATGTTCCCATTTTATTTATCACAAGGTTTAGTCTGTTAAAACTGAACAAAAATGATTTGGTAGCATTCATTTATCTGCTGATAAAGCAGATATTGCTAACAGATGATCATAAACACAAGTCATATCTGTACAGCAGAAGAAACACAAGAAGGGCACACCTGCACTTTTGGAGTGCTTCAGTTACTAGTGCTTATGTGGAAAAATTATGGCAGTGCTGCTTTTCTAGGAAATTTTGAGAGTTCAGTCTCATTTGGGGCATTCTGATTTTTGATTGTCAACTATAGCTAGTGTGAAAAAAATCATTACTGTGGGCATGCAGCAAGATCTCATGCTGGGAATTGTCAGATCTGCAAACCGATCTCAATGTGCAATCAAAGCCATATCACTGTACATGTAGGAGTCTCTCAGCTGTAATTATGTTGCCAACACCTTTATTTCAGCAATAAAATTTGGTGGTTCCTCTCAGCCTGGGAAAGAGAAGGCAAAGTTAGAGATGGTCATCACTGCAAAGGGAGGCTGCAGCCCTACTTAAAGGCTTATGTCTTTTCCTTAGGTCTTCACTGGGACATTGAGCCGGATGCTGCAGTGCAGCTGTAAAGAATGTTGCTCTGCAAGCTGAAAGGGGAAGATTGATTAGGCAATGTACATGCAACCAAAACAATCTTTCCTTTTCCTCTCTTTCTTTTTCTAGCCCTTCTCTCCAACTAACCTCCCGTGAAAAGATAAAAGATATTACTTAAAATGTGTGACACGTGCTAGAGAAGATTGATGGACTTAATTTCCTTTCTATTTTTCTTTACCTCCCTATAAAACTTTTAAAGTCATAGCTCAGAAGCCCTTTTTTTTTTTTTTCTTTTTTTTTTTTTCTGGCAAGAGGAGAGGGTTGTGTCAAGAACAAATATAGCTATTGATATACTTATTACAATACTTCTGCAAACATATACTTTGGTTAGCGGGTGAAGAAACACTGAGAACTGCTGGCGAGAAAGAACAGGATGAACTTGGCCAGTGAAATGTGCCTCTGTAGAGTACCATCATGCACCAAGATGGTTCAGGCCTTGGTTACACCATGAATATTTTTTTCTTACAAGTGATTATTTTACACATGTAAAGTTACTTCTGTAGTAATAGACCATGCAAAGGTGAATGGTGATGAAGATGTCTTCTCTTCCCTGTTCACATTTGCATTGCAATCCTTTCAGAATCACCCTTATCTCAGTATGATATCAATAGACATCAGCTCCCATCAAACATCATAAATGGCAATGACGCGTGCTAAAACTGGGCCCCTCAGTTTAGGAAGGATGTTGACTTGCTGGAACGAGTCCAGAAAAGAGCAACAAAGTTGGTGAGGGGTTTGGAACACAAGCCCTACGAGGAGAGGCTGAGGGAGCTGGGGTTGCTTAGCCTGGAGAAGAGGAGACTCAGGGGTGACCTTATTACTCTCTACAACTACCTGAAGGGAGGTTGTAGACAGACGGATGTTGGTCTCTTCTCCCAGGCAGCCAGTACCAGGACAAGAGGACACAGTCTCGGGCTGCGCCAGGGGAGGTTCAGGCTAGATGTTAGGAAAAAGTTCTATACAGAGAGAGTGATTGCACATTGGAATGGGCTGCCTGGGGAGGTGGTGGAGTCGCCATCATTGGAGGTTTTCAGGTGAAGACTTGATGGGGTGCTTGGTGCCATGAGTTAGTTGGGTGGTGTTGGATTGGTTGATGGGTTGGACGCGATGATCTTGAAGGTCTCTTCCAACCTGGTTTATTCTATGTATTCTATGAATTCTAATTCATTAAGGTTGTGTTTTTGGTGCCGATACTGTTCGCTCTTCACATGAAAGAAATGGGAAAGGATGACATGGGACAGCATTCTCCTTGCTGGTAGCTACATTACAAAGTGTTTGTAGTCTTCAAAATAAATGACTGGGTTTTTTCCAACTTTTTAGATGGGAGAAAAACATCCTCCCAAGATGCAGTCTTAAGCAAAGTGCAAGAAGTTCCCAAAGGATGCTGAACACGAACAAAAACATTTCCAGCATTCTTGTAATAATGCTGTGTTTACTTTGTCAATTAATGATTCATTACCCAAACCAGCTTGTGCATTACAAATGGTTTGCACTGTATGGAGCTGCAAACTGTAAAATGCAAAGATGGCTTCACCTTTCTTGCAACCATCTTTTTTTCTGCCTGAATACTGGAAAAGAAACTTGTAGAGAGTGTGTAGTATATCATATATTTATTTACTCAGTCTTCAAGTTCCATTGCTCTTGATGGGAAGCTCCTAATGTATAAAGCTTACCACTGTTAGAAGTACTAGATCTATCTTATCACAGAATCAAAGCATGTTAGGGGTTGGAAGGGACCTCTAGAGATCATTGGGTCCAAATACCCTGCCATAGCAGGATCACCTAGGGCAGGTCACACAGGAACATGTCCAGACAGCTCTTGAAAGTCTCAAGGAGACTTCACAACCTTTCTGGGAAGCCTGTTCCAGGGCTCCACCACCCTGACACTGAAGAATTTTCTCCTCATGTTGAAGTGGAACTTCCTGGGATGCAGCTTATCCCCACTGTTCCTTATCCTATCACTTTCTTTTGCTTTACAAAGTGCTAGCAGGAATGTAGGCTGGGCTTGCAGACTGGATGTCTGGATGTCTGGTCTGGAGTTAGTCACCGAGTCTATTAGTATCAGGCAGATGGTGACCTGTGCTTTCTAGTTCCGTTTCTTCATACCTAAAAGATCATTAGCACAGCCTCTTCCAATGCTGTGGGTGAGCACAGTCTTCTGCTGAGTCTGAAAAAAGAGATCTGGGCTACAAATAACATCTACTTCCCTTTCAGGAAGATACGCTGCTCCATTACCTGCATGAGGAGACATTCTGAACTCATTCTTTGTGCCTAGAAGCTAAAGGCGCACAGGCAATTGGTTTCCAACAGCCATTATAAGTTGGCCATGCAATTACTGCAAGACAGGAAAAAGATCAGACCAAATATTCAGTTGGTGTAAATCAGTCCAGCTTGTCACTGACTTCAATGGAGTTGGCTGATTTATATCAGTCAAGAATCTGACCTATCACAGAAATGGAAAATGTAGTGCAGTTGGCTTCTGTGGGAGTTGTGCTCCCCTGTCCAAGGCACAGTGTAATCACATGTATGCTATAACTGAGTTCCTGCAGCTGGGGGAGATACATCTCAGATTTCTCCACTTTGGTGTTTTTAAAATGAGAGCAGAACTTTTTAATCACAGAACATTTTTACTTTATTACCATTAGGCCATCTCAGCTTGGCTAAAGATGTGTTTGTAACTTGATTAGGCTTTGTCTGAAATTAATTCCACCCTTTTCACCCCTGATGGCTTTCACCTCAATAAATTATGCCCTAAATGGACATAGGTGAAGACTGGAATCTTCTAGAATTAGTCTCAAATGGTTTAACAGTTTTACTTTGCACATAATGGTTACAGAATTTGATCAAAAGCCCAACTTGGAGACATTTTGTTCTCTTCTAAAGGCCATATTAAACAGACATTGCCATCACTATTGCCAAAAAAATAAATAAATATCCAGTTGTTTATTTGCAGTCTTATCATCAGAACAGTTTGGCATTCAAACACACATCCACAGAGGGATTTACTCAAAAAGCCTCAGACATTCAACTCTTCCAAGAGAGTCCAAGGTGCGCAGGCTCCATCTCCAAAATCCAAAGGGAGAGTCAGTAGCATTGGATTAATTGAAAAGCACTTCATACCAGCAGATAGAGAAGATGATGGACAGCAGGTATCTTAAGTCTGAAAAGGAGGAGAATCTCGCTTTCACCATCTCCACTTAGAATTCATGTAATGGAGCTTGCTTGTGAGCTGTGAAAGAGAGAAGCTTTGGGTTGCCTTACAGAAGCTATCATTCATATAGAAATCAACCTGACATTTCCTGACTGTGCAATATTTGCACATTTATTGAATGGCAGTGCATCAAGATGGTGATATTAATCAATAGTATGGGAGAGTGTCTGCAAATCATCAGCTTCCCCCACCCCCCCCCAACTGGTTTTTTGCTCTTATTGTTACCAATTTTTATGAGCATTACATATCTTGTGAATGCTAGCTAGCTAGGGTGATACAAATCTTAGAGCTGTGAGAACTTGAGATACTTGCAAGGAATTATGCAATAACTTCATTAAAATAAAACAAGTTGGGGCCAAAGCCTAGACACTTGCCTTTCAGTTATGTGATGCTTATCTCTGTCATTCAGTTTCTCCGTGACAGTTGTCAGTAAAGTCTCCTCCCAGAAGAAGTGGTAGAAGGTCAGCTGCAGAGTGTACCAAACAGCACAGTTTAAACTGCTGTTAGATTCTTTTTTGTTATTGAGTTCATAAAAAAATGTCAAGCCAAATGATGCATTAATTTCTTTATAAGCCTTCTGTGTGTTCCACTAGTAGCTCTTCTCCAGCTCAAAGAGGCCAAAAACCTTTCAGAAAACATGAGAATGATGCCAGTTTCTGGCTGCACAAAGGTTAGACTCAGATATGGAAGCTTAACCAGAACTCTACTCTGCAGGCTGGGATTCTAATGAAATTTCAGGATATCACAGACAAGTGCATGCTCTCCAGTTAGTGCTGCACCATCCTTTGGCAGGGACTACTTTTGTCAGGATTTCCTGAGACTTTGAGATGTTTCACCAATGTGCAGTTTCAGGACATAGAATTACTGTTTTCTTCCCACAAAGGACATATGAGGAGCTGGGTGGAGGGAAAGACCATAGAAAATTTAAATTTTCTTTTGAAGAGCTTCTCTTGTGAGCAAACTGTTTGTCTTTGTGCACTCTTTCTGTTAGCCTTTAATTTCTTCTGCAGAATTGGGGTCAGTGAGTTGAACCCAGGGCTTTGCATAAATTAACACACAGTATGAGTAAGTAAAGAGTACACATTCAATTTGCTTACATTAGCAGGCTTGCAGAAGCCACTGGGAGTTGTTAGGGAAAGTGAGGGAAATCTGTAATCTTTATTGGATTTTACAACTCTAAAGTTTTTGAAAGTGCTTTGGGTGCTCTAGAGGGGCTTCTGCTTTTTTTTTTTTTTTTTCGAGAAAACAGAAGAAAAAGAAAGCAGCCTGGTGGGCTTGGTACTGATCATGATTCTGATGAGGTCCAGTTGTCTACTCTTTCTGAATACTTCTCTCTGTTTCCATGGTGTTTTGAAGAGGAGGCTCAGAGGAGACCTTATTGCTCTCAACAACTACCTGAAGGGAGGTTGTAGACAGGTGGGGGCTGGTCTCTTCTCCCAGGCAACCAGCACCAGAACAAGAGGACACAGTCTCAAGCTGCACCAGGGGAGGTTTAGACTGGGTGTTAGGAAGTTCTTCATAGAGAGAGTAATTGCCCTTTGGAATGGGGTGCCCAGGGAGGTGGTGGAGTCGCCATCGCTGGAGGTGTTTAGGAGGAGACTTGATAGGGTGCTTGGTGCCATAGTTTAGTTGTTTAGATGGTGTTGGATGATAGGTTGGATGCAATGATCTTTGAGGTCTCTTCCAGCCTGGTTTATTCTATTCTATTCTAATTCAGTCCTCTTCTCTTCTCTTCTCTTCTCTTCTCTTCTCTTCTCTTCTCTTCTCTTCTCTTCTCTTCTCTTCTCTTCTCTTCTCTTCTCTTCTCTTCTCTTCTCTTCTCTTCTCTTCTCTTCTCTTCTCTTCTCTTCTCTTCTCTTCTCTTCTCTTCTCTTCTCTTCTCTTCTCTTCTCTTCTCTTCTCTTCTCTTCTCTTCTCTTTATGAAGTACACTGTGGAAGCTTTATTTTCTGTCAGTGAAAACTAGACAACCTCAGAACACAGCTGATCTCTTTAGTTTCTTTAGTGTCAAACAAATAAAATGGTGGAGAAGTCCCATGCTCCTATCTTTCTTTTTCAAAGTCCTGCTGCCTATCAGAGGTGCTAAGCTACAGAGGTAGTAAGAGGGAAGATGAAAACCCTAGTGGCTATATAGAAGGACTTATGACTAACTCAGCTGCTTCTCTAGAGCTATACTAGTGCCTATACTAGTGCCTTCATCTGCAGGCTGTCTATGAAAGTTTGTATTTCATTCCTTGTTGTCATGGTACAGCAGCCACATATTTAGATAGCTTACTTTGTTTGTTTTAACTTGAAAGCATATCTATAAAGCATACTATTTTTATTCAATAGTTCCTCCTTCTGGAAGCTCTGAATGACCATTAATGTGCATGTACTCCTGATGAGTCTCTTCTACCAAGTGTTCATGTGTTCAGTAGTGGGACTAATTTGTTTAAAGCTACAGTGATTTTGTCTTCTTCAGCTGCAGAAAATCCTCTCAATCTTGTTTTGTCTTTTTTCTTTGAGGGGGAATTGGAAAACAATTTCATGTATAACAAGAAAGAGTATCATGTGATAGGAGAATGGCAGGAGAATTGCTCAGAGTTAGCTCAGAGGGGATTCATGATTAGATGCTAGGTAAATTTACATGATATTTTGAGGCAAAAGGGAAACGCTTAAGCTGTGGTAGAAATATTGCCTGTTAATGTGTGAAATGAGAAACTCTGCTTTGTCATGGGTTCCTATGAATTGGCAAGCTGACTAAAAACGTATTTTCACAGTTTCCACAAATATTACTGTTTGGAGAATAGAAGAGATTTGCATGTGCTCAAGCAAACCCACTACGTGTTTTTCCAATCAAGTTCGTGACTCCCATCACAGTTTGCCCCTTACTTTAGGAATTCCCTCTCACCAGGATGTCTTACTGCAAGCAGGTAGGTAAGACCTATGAATAAATCACCTGCTGTTACCTCAGACATATTGTTTTGAGATTGTTTTCTAGCTTGTTTTCATACTGAAGTCTCATATTCATGTTTCTCTCTCCAGCCTCTAATATTATTGCTTTCCTTGAACTGCTTGAGACTTGGAAAACCACTGAAAAGCTCTATCAACATCACTCATAAGAATGTCAGAGCAGAAAACCCAGAGGGTACTATCTTTATGGGTTGAAATATTTGAATCAGTAAAAAATATTCATTATCTTCTAGAACTACTCCATTTTATCCTAAATTGCCTGTTTAGCATTGAATAAAAAAGCAATGGAAATGATTTCTTCTTCAATGATTCTTTTTTCATTGGATTTGCATGAGAATCAGGGCTATTATAATCTCTTGCAATTTCTTTCTGCATGACATTTCCTTCCTGCAAATTGCCCAGCTAGTGTTTTCAATCACAATTAGTCTCCCACAGGGGTCTTTTGTTATGGTGCCTTTTCAAAGAGAGCAATTTATGGGTTTACCCTGATAAAACAAGAAATTGTGCTTTGTTGCAAGACAGGCAGGAGTCAGCCTCTCTCATAACCTAACTCGAAGTGTTGAAGCCAGTGACAATCTTTTCAGGGATTTTTATTCAGTGAGATTTGTTCTTCCCATTAGTACTTGTGTAGGTGTGTGAAAATAAACAGAATAAGTGAGTGCCAGCCCAAACATTCTAGACATCTTCTGACATAACCTCAAGAGAGACAAGTAATATTTTAAGTGTTGAACTATAGTAATTTAAGAACCTACCACTGCTAAGATTGGCATTTGACAGCTTGCAGCCACTCTGATGCTGGCAGATGAGGGATTTGGCAGGAGAAGCATCAAAAATCCTTCTCTTTGAAGTCCCCAGTGTCAGTGCTATACTTGGATAAAAAAATTGTTATACATCTCATACCTTCCCTCCAGAATCTGGCAAGTTAGCATTTGAGGTTTTGGGTTCAAGCTTATATGCTAGGGGATGAATTCTCCCCTTTATGAACCCCGTAGAGCACTGCAATTAAACAGCCTGAGATATTGCTGTGCTCTAACACCTTCCTCATCTCAGTCCTGGACTGAAAAAATGTAAAAGTACCCATTTTAAACACACTGGAAAATGACTTTTGACATAGGAAAGTTAAATCTCAAGATAGTCTCTGTCATCCCACTGTGTATTTATAGGCCCTTTTGAATTCCAGTACATTTCATGTTGTCACAGAGGTTTGCATACTGTAGGAAGACTATGTGATGGAATAATCAGTTGTTGATCCAGTCTCCAGCTGATCAATTATGCAAATAAAAGAGTTTCTAAAACACAGTTCTAATTTGCTAGGCTCTGTACTTGTCTTTATATTTGATTATTGGAGATGTTTAGATTGCTATTTTACATAGAATCACAGAATCACCAAGGTTGAAAGAGACCTCAAAGATCATCAAATCCAACCTGTCACCACAGACCTCATGACTAAACCATGGCACCAAGTGCCACATCCAATCCCCTCTGGAACACCTCCAGGGATGGTGACTCCACCATTTCCCTGGGCAGCACATTCCAATGGCAAATGATTCTCTCTGTGAAGAACTTTCTCCTCACCTCGAGCCTAAACTTCCCCTGGCACAGCTTGAGACTGTGTCCTCTTGTTCTGGTGCTGCTTGTCTGGGAGAAGAGACCAAGCTCCTCCTGGCTACAACCACCCTTCAGGTAGTTGTAGGCAGCAATAAGGTCTCCCCTGAGCCTCCTCTTCTCCAGGCTAACCAACCCCAGCTCCCTCAGCCTCCCCTCGTAGGGCTTGTGCTCGAGGCCTCTCCCCAGCCTCGTTGCCCTTCTCTGGACATGGTCAAGAGTCTCAATGTCCTCCTTAAATTGAGGGGCCCAGAACTGGACACAGTACTCAAGGTGTGGCCTAACCAGTGCTGAGTGCAGTCACCCACCTTGCAGTTAGACTTCTTTATAGAATTTTGGAACAACTGTAATTTTGGGGGTAAAATTGGCCATGAAATTACTTAGCTCGTAATGCTAGTGCTGTAGACATCATGAGAAATTGCAGCTAGAGCAAAACTGGTTTAGAATTATATATATTTTTAGAATTATATTTTTTTTTCTGTTTCTATAGAAATATAGTATAAAACATCATTCTAAACTGCACAATCCTTTCCTTTCAGGAGAGATTACAAAAGGAGGGACTCCTTTATACGATGTATTATTGTTGCTTCTTACCCTCATCTGATGCCCCAATAAAAGTTTTAGGCATATTGTTCTAGGTGTTAGTTTAACACATAGAAGCTGTCCTTGCTCAGTTAACTTATATTTAAGAGGCAATGCAAATAGGTGAAAAAGAAAAAAAATGTATTTTCCACTCTTTTACAGGGAGACTGACATTTGTCTTCATGGCAAAGAAAGGGACACAATATGTATTCCTGAATCAAGATTACTAAATGAATTCTACTGTATTGAATGAGCAAAAGTCAAAGTTATCTCCAAGGATGTAGCTGTAATGATGGAGATGAGATTGGTAAGCGTAAAATGTGCTTCTACTGTGACCAAAATCACTTGACTTAAAAACATAGTTCTAATCCTCACTGGGATTCATTCATGCTAATACACTAGCAAAAGGTTTCAGTATTGCTTTCAATGTTTTGTATAGTGATTAAGGACACATTCCTGTTTCTGGAATCATGATTCAATGATTTACCAACCAGATCACTTCTTTTTCATAATTAAAAAAAGAGGCAAAATCACAGTCTCACAGTATCACAGTATCATTAAGGTTGGAAAAGAGACCTCAAGAATCATCGAGTCCAACCTGTCACCACAGACCTCATGACTAGACCATGGCACCAAGTGCCACGTCCAATCTCCTCTTGAACACCTCCAGGGATGGTGACTCCACCACCTCCCTGGGCAGCACATTCCAATGATGAACGACTCGCTCAGTGAAGAACTTTCTCCTCACCTTGAGCCTAAACTTCCCCTGGCACAGCTTGAGACTGTGTCTTCTTGTTCTGGTGCTGGTTGCCTGGGAGAAGAAACCAACCCCTTCCTGGCTACAACCACCTTTCAGGTAGTTGTAGAGGGCAATGAGGTCACCCCTGAGCCTCCTCTTCTCCAGGCTAAACAATCCCAGCTCCCTCAGCCTCCCCTCACAGGGCTGTGCTCAAGGCCTCTCCCCAGCCTTGTTGCCCTTCTCTGGACACGCTCAAGTGTCTTGATGTCCTTCTTGAACTGAGGGGCCCAGAACTGGACACAGGACTCAAGGTGTGGCCTAACCAATGCAGAGTCCAGGGACACAATGACCTCCCTGCTCCTGCTGGCCACACTATTCCTAATGCATGCCAGGATGCCGTTGGCCCTCTTGGCCACCTAGGCACACTGCTGGCTCATGTTTAGGCAGCTGTCAATCACCACCCCCAGGTCCCTCTCCACCTGGCTGCTTTCCAGCCACTCTGACCCCAGCCTGTAGCTCTGCATGGGGCTGTTGCTGTGCCAAAGTGCAGCACCCGGCACTTGGACTTGTTGAATGCCATCCCATTGGACTCCGCTCATCTGTCCACTCGGTCGAGGTCCCTCTGCAAAAATCATTAGGATGAGTTCTGAATTAATGCAACTTTGTATTCCTTTCAGAATTCTACAGTTGATGGAGATACTGAACAAAGGTGAGAAGCAAATTAAGTGTAAGTCATTCTAAAAAAAAAATTAAACCAGATGTATCTTTGTTAAGCTCTTCTTTATCTTGGGAAAACACACTGCCTGGCTTGGGTCTGTGTTTCCATGAAACTGACCATATGAAGCACATTTGGCTGAAAAAGGAAATTAAGAAGTTGAGTTCAGCTCTTATTCACTTCACTATCTGATTGATTTTAACCTTATCTCCATGTATAATATGTCTACTAAATTACCCTCTCTAAAGCTGAATGCTGACTCCGATGTTAGCTGGTTAGATGAGAGGCAACCTTCCACCAAATACCCACCTTCAAAACTAATTTTATTGTATAACAGGAAACCCTCAAATGCATTCTTTCTATTTCTATCCTCTTCTAGGTCTTCACAATTTATTCTAATTCTATTCCGCCCTGTTATGGATCCAGTGAGGTGCTCCTCATTGCTATCGCTGACCCACCTCCAATAGTGCATTAAGCTATGTGATTAACATTTGTCACATGTTGTTTGTTCTCTCTTTTTCTCCCCAGGGGTGCAAGTGTGTGCAGTGAAGTGTCCTGTTAATTTGTATTTTAAATATGCATGTTGCTATGTATTTAATAACGAGAGCAAAATCAGGGAAATGGGCCTTACAGTTGGATGAGAAAATGAGGTGATTTGTGATGAGGTTCCCCCTCCCCCCACCCCCCCTTCAGCCCTGATGTAAAATAATACATCAAATTAATGGGGAGTTTTCATTTTTTGGTACATATATTGTCTTTTATCTGCAGCAGTAACACTGAAGGTATTGTAAGCACGTATGGGTATGGAACTATCTAACAGTATTTTAACCTTAGAGAGATCAGGACTGCCAGTAAAATCCAAGCCTTCATCAAGAGGTGATTCCTATCTTATTTTTTTCTCTTCTGTGGTTTCTGAAGTGGTTCCTGATGCAACTTGTCTTTGATTTCCTTACTCATTTTTTTCCCCCCAGTTTATTACTGGTCACGTTGGCTTGCATAAAAGCTAGAGGCTTGTTTTTGTAGTTACTGGGCTGTTTCAGATTGAAGTGTTGGAAACAGCTGGGAAGCTGTAAATTTCTGAGAAATACTAATTAATGAAAAATGTAGTGGTCTGGATTGCTTTTAGAATGAGAAGCTCACTCCTTGATAGTTTTTATATCCACTGTGTGTTTACTTTGTTATCCTGACAGCACTTTCTAAATGGCAAAAAGGAAACTTTGACAAGGAATGCACAATAACAGAAAATGAGAAGATTCTAAATGTGAACTCTGGCTCTCTTAATGGCTAAACCTTAATTAACCTCACTGGCACCAGGATTTCATTCTGCAGGTTTCTGACCATGGTTTTCAAGCCACAGAATCAATGGGTGAAGAAAGATTATTATCAATAATATGGAAAAGTGGAAGGTGCCAAGAACCACAATGTATTTTACAAACTTCAGAAAGCTTTCTCTGTCTTTGCACTGTCACCAAACTTCTCACATGAGAGTAATTTTCTGTGTCACACTTGGAACAGTCACAGTAGCAAACTTTGGGATATCGCATTTTGGTACCGCCACTTGTTTGCTTTCTCTCTCAGTCTCTGTTGCCTGGTCTAATGTCATTGTTTGTCTTGTTCTGGTTTTGCTCATGATAACCCTCAAACTACAAAATATCCTTTAACTTTGATTAGGGTTATCTAGTTTTTCAGAGCCTAGCAAGCTGCTTTGACAGTTTCAATTTCATGCTACATTTTTCCACTAAAATGAGATCTCAGACCCACTGTTGATACAGCAACAGTAGCTAAGATTACAACAAGAGGACCTGTATACAGAAGAGATTCTTTGCTGCACAAAACCAATTTCATCATTTGCCAAACAAGACTGAGAAGCTGTCATTCACCAAGTTGCTGTAACAAGATACGTTGGAGTGACCACATCCTCAGGCGGAGAGAGATGAGATTAAACCACTCTGTCAGAAGCAAAGCAAAGTGGAAGACAGCCTTAAAACTGAAGAAGAATTTTCAAGATGAAAAGAAAACACAATTCCTGTTGTCAAGCTGACAAACTGTCAAAACTTCAAGAACATACTTGAGTTGCATCTTTCTCTGCATTATCAGGTGCTGAGGAGTCCAGAGTGAAAGGTCTGTTTTGTGCCCCTAGGATCCAGCTCCC
Source organism: Dryobates pubescens (assembly GCF_014839835.1). Taxonomy (NCBI): domain Eukaryota; kingdom Metazoa; phylum Chordata; class Aves; order Piciformes; family Picidae; genus Dryobates; species Dryobates pubescens. Next base: position 20,988,183 of record NC_071626.1, on the reverse strand, counting down.
TCTTCTGAATCCTCTTATACTCTGCAGTAGTAGAATATGGCAAAAGAAAGCTTTCACTTGCAAGAACTTAATTCCACAGTCACTTGGGCTACCAAAACCAGTCCTAAGCCTCTGTGATCTGGATGATGGAGCTTTGACCTTTAAGTCAGGTATTTAATCACTGAGCAGGAACTTTGTGACTACACATAGAACTGAGCATAAGTTACTGAAGGTACCTTTTCTTCCTGTCAAATATTATAGGACTAATTCTTCATCTAGTAAATTATGTCTAATGTCAAATTAGAATTTTCCAGTGTTGATTATAATTGGTTGTGTTTTGCTGCAGAAGGAAATTCTTAATGCTGTGTTATTTAAATCATAGTTCTGGAGAAGCAGTTGAGAAGGATTCTTCCCAGTGAAGAACTGACAATTGCAATTGTGGATTAATTGAAGCAGACTAAGCAATTAAGCCAGGACACCTTTCTCACTCTCCTTCTCATCTTCCTTATTTGTTACCTTGCATACAGAGAAAGAAACAGCACAGCTTATGTTCCCACAGTCTTAAACAGAAACGTTGAATGTTTTGGATAAACTCAGGGAGCAGTGCTGAGATCTGGATCAGACATAGGTCAAAATCCAGGTTTGTTGGTCAGGTCAGGATCAGGTTCTGATTTGTATGTGTTCAAGAACTTGGTTATACTTCTGGATGAGATTTCTCATGAGAATGGGAGTGCCATCCATTATGCTCATCTTCTGGACTGTCTTCATCTTTAGAAATGTGGGTCAGCTACTCCTTTGTGAAAGCTGCACCACTCATCTCAGTCTCTGGAAACTGGCAGACTGTTCCTTAAACTTCTTGGCAATAGCTGGACCTCACTGGAAGAGGAACCTCTCCATTGTTTGCAAAGGGGCCAGGGCCAAAACCATGAATCTGGTTTATGATTTGAGGACTGGAATCTGAACAACCTGGAGGAATTTGTACTTGAAATTTAGATTTTGGCCTATTGTAACTCCTTTCTTGCTTCTATTTCTTATATTTTGATGAGGTGTTTGAGCAGTATAATTCACAATGAAACCAAAAATATATGATCCAGTCTGGAGCAAAGAATATGGGGTTTTGCTTTGTCCTCTGACTGCTACCTATTCTCTGGCCTTTGTTTCGTGATCCTAGGAAGACAAGGTTCATTTTTTATGGGAGGGGATACAATTATCACCAATGCAGATAGAGATAAGAGATTGCAGCAAAAGAGCTGAGATCATAGTCCATGGCAAACAGGTGAAATAAAATTTTAGCTGCTGTAAATCTGGTAGTATTCTAGTAGTCAGGAATTCTTGGTAGTTATAGTTTAGTCTGCCATTGCAGTTTTGTGTCAGAAGAGGGTGCCTATCAGCAGAGAATCACCGTAATATCTCTCATGTCTCATTTGTTTTTCTTAGTTGTGGTCCTAAATCTAATACCTCTGGGTCAAAATCAAAGAGGTTGTCTCCAAAGGAGGCCTTACAGTAGGCATCTGTTACTGCCCCCCAAACCAAGATGATGTGACTAATAATGCAATTCTTGAGCCAGGTCTTGAGCTTCAGGACAATAGAGACTGATTCTTCTAGGAGACTTGTGCTACCCAGACATTTGCTGGAAGAACAAAGCAATTGACCTCTCATCCATCAAGTTTCTGGTATGTATAGAGGACTCCTTCCTCATACAAAAGTTAGATGTGCCAACCAGGAATGAAGTGCTGCTGGACTGGCTGCTCGCTAATCGAGAAAACCTGCTTTGTAATACCTTGGTTAGTGACAGCCTGGGCTGCAGAGATCACAGTATTGTGGAATTTGGGATCGTGCTGAGCATGTGAAAGGTTAATTCCAAAACAAAAATTTCAGAAGAGCAAACTTCAGTGTGCTCAGGGCTCAGTTGGAAGGGATCCCATGGGAAGCTTCCATGGTGGATAAAGGAGCTAGAGAGTGCTGGGAGTTTTCCAAGAATGCTCTCCTAGACACACAAACCCATCCCCTCTTCAGGCAAGGGAAGTAGGTGGAGCAAGAGACCCCCTTGGCTTAACTGGAAGCTTCTGGGTCTGCTCAGAATCAAAAGGCAAATGTACCAGAGATGGCAAAGTGGAACACTATCTGTTGAAGATTACAAAGGCATTACCAGGGTATGCAGAGATGCAGATAGGAAAGCAAAAGCTCAGCTTGAACTGGAATTGGTCAAAGATCTCAAAAAGGGTTCTTCAGATAAATTAACAGCAAGCAGAAATAGAAAGGCCCACTATTAAACAGGAGAGGTGAACTAGTTACCAATAATGCTGAAAAAGCAAAGGTCCTCAACACCTTCTTCACCTCTGTCTTTACTAATGCTGCTGGGTTGCAGGTCATGAGAATGAAAATGCAGGTTGCTGCAGACCCACCTCCAGTGAAGGAAGAACTGGTCTGTCACCTATTACAGGAGCCTGGTCCGTACAAATTGATGGCCCCGGATGCCATCCACCCAAGGGTGCTAAGAGAGCTGGCTGATGTTGTTGCAAGGCTGCTCTCCATAATCTGTGAGAAGTCATGGAGACCAGGAGGCATCTCTGAAGACTGGAAGAAAGCTGAAATTCTAAAATACTTAACAAAACCTTTTAGGTATTTCTATTGTCAAGCATTTAGAAACTAACTGAGAATGGGGCCCCAGAGAGGATTTCTGTCTCAGCAACCTGATAGCAAGCTATCTGGCAAGTAATTTCCTCACTGGAGTCTCCCATTTTGACAAACCTTCATGATAAAGCAGATTTCTGGGTTTGCTCATCTGGAATAATTTTTCCCCCCTTCTTTGCATAACAATTAGTTATATTTTATTGGCTTTCACTCCAGAGAAGTAGGTGTGAAACAGAAGTACTGCTGCTCCTTTGAGAAACACAGCTAATTTGCAGTCTCAGTAAAGAGGAGTCAAAGGCCTGGGGTGCTTTTGGTATATGCACCAGAGAGCACCCTGTCCTCTGTGCCAGGTAGACTTGCTAGGGAGGCAGCCTTACGCCCCTAGGATGTTGTACTTCACTCTGCAGAGAGAATAGTTCAGATAAAGGTCCTCCCACTCTCTCTTTCCATGGCAGCAGCAGTTGTGAAGGGCTCTGTCTATATGCTTTGGTCACATTGCTGATGATAATACAGTTAGGCTCATTTGCTGCTGGCTGCATGCACTCAATACACAGTTTCTAGGTCATGGGAAATGAGTGGATGAGCTCTAGAAAAAAGAAATCATCACCCTCAGTACAGCTGGTCAGGTTTCTGGGAAAAAGCCTTTATGGGGGCCCCTCAGTTTAGGAAGATGTTGAGTTGCTCGAATGTGTCCAGAGAAGGGCAACAAAGCTGGGGAGGGGAGCACAAGCCCTATGAGGAGAGGCTGAGGGAGCTCAGGGGAGAAGAGGAGGCTCAGGGGAGACCTTACTGCTATCTGCAACTACCTGAAGGGTGACTGTAGCCAGGTGGGAGGTGGTCTCTTGTCCCAGGTAACCAGCACCAGAACAAGAGGACACAGTCTCAAGCTGCACCATGGGAGGTTTAGGCTGGATATTAGGAAGAAGTTCTTCCCAGAAAGAGAGATTGCCCATTGGAATGGGCTGCCCAGGGAGGTGGTGGAGTCACCATCACTGGAAGTGTTTTAAAAGGGAGTGGATGAAGCACTTGGTGCCATGGTTTAGTTGATTAGATGGTGTTAGGTGATAAGTTGGACTTGATGATCTTGAAGGTCTTTTCCAACCTGGTTAATTCTGTATTCTGAATGATAGTTCATCTAGAAGTTGATATGGCAATGGTGCAGACATGTTGAGGAGTGTGGCTTAAGTTAGCCAGTATTGGGGGAATTTTAGTCACAGGGACAGTTATGTTACCTTGGTGCAAACAAGGGAGGCAATCCCAGACAAAAAATAGCTGTACAGCCAAGATATTTGCTATTTTACTGTCACTGTGGGCCTGCTGTGGTTAAGACAAAAATGGTGATGTTACTAAAGGCTCCTTTATTGCCTACACCATTTTTTGTGTGTGGAGAGATTTCAATTGCATAAATGAAAATTAGGAAGCATCATTGCTTTCATTACTGAACTGTGTTTTGTTGCTAAGCATTTTAACTTAAGTGTTTTGAACCATTCCTGCATCCACCATTTGCTGAAGGAAGAATCTTTCCAGTATTGCTGCACCTTGCCTAGTGTACTAGTGGGTTACAACTGACAGCAGTGATGCCAGGTGATTACCATTTTTTAAAGAGCTTCCCAAGTCAAGTATCTCCAAATTGGGATTTGTACTGTAGCAAGAGCTTCAGCGAGTGCTTTTCAGAATGATAAGCATAATAGCATCCTGCAGCTGTGTGGATTGGAGATGCAGCTGAGCCTAAACTTGCTAAATGACTCAAAAAAGTACATTTGATAAATCTGATGTTCTGAAATGAATCAATGTTGTCGTCCTGTGCTGTGGCAACAGAATGGCAATGATGCATCTGAAGCTAAATTCAACCAAGGCAAACACAGGCCCTTCATCTAGATGGAGAACTCCAGGCAACTGTACAGGTTGGAGGCCAAGTAGTTTGAATGCAGTTTTGCAAAAAAAGAGATCTGTGGGTCCTAGTGGACAACAAACTGGGCATGAACCAAACAAGGCCAAACACATACTGGTTTGTGTTGGGGAGAGTGGAAGCAGATTGAGGGAACTGAGCCTCACTTCCATCAACAGCTTTTTTTCTTAAAAGTCATCAATCATTACAATGCCTTACTGCCTGATAGCAAGGGAGATCCTCAGAGAGGAATTTGCCAGCATATAGACATTAAAAACTATCAAGCAACTGCTGTCCAACTCCACAATCATCCATCAAAATGAACAGAGGCTGTTCCTGATTGCCAGCTATGCATTTATTTATTTTTCAGTGGTTTTGGAGCCATTCTCAGCCATTCATTAAGAGATGGAACTGAAGCACCTTATTCTTTCTGTTGAGGAATGCTGACACCAACTGAACAAAATATAAATTGGAAAAGGACTTGCTGCTGCTAAGGAATTGCTTCAAAGACAAGCCAACAGCTTCAGTCATATTGCTGTGCATGCAGTGACAGAGCTGCATGTATGCAGTAATTGAGTGTTACACTAAGTGCTTATGATCACACAACTCTTTGAGAGCCAGAAAAAGAGATTGTAAGTGCCAGTGTGTGGAGATGACTGCTATTGCATATACCAGATTGTGCTCTTCCACCTGCAGCTGAATTCTCAATGCTGGAATTCCTCCCATGCCTTTTCAAGCCAACCATGTCATGAAAATGGTTGCCAATGATCTATCCAGAGCTTGGCATCAGTCCTTGGCTGAGTGGGGAGGAAGAGGGTGGCCAACAGAGTAACTGAATAGAAGTGAAATAATTTTTAACCCAGCAATCTGATCTGTCTGCTTATGAACAAAACCTTTTCTTTTGCTGTTCCTACAAGCAATCAACAGAGTATTTTAGTTTTAGATACATTGTCTGTAGCAAATGTACCTACAAATGCTGCCCAGAAGTTTGATGTGATGCTCTATGCTCAGTCATAGTTGGACATGTCAGCCACCAATAGCCCAGTGTTTCCTTGTGATATGTTTGAGAATCAAATTCACTGGCTGCTTCTTTTGAATTTCCTGAGGAGTGTTATAGGTTTCTGCACCAAGTAACTTGAACCTTTTGTCACCATGAACATTCATTTCAACAGCTTCTGCTGCATGTCAACTATTTACACATCACTATTACTGAATATGCTCTATCTGACACCAGAACTGCCTTCAATTCTGGTAAATTCAAGATCTTTACCAAAAGCAACCCAATTTGTACTGTTATCATCCTGCCTTTTCCAGGAAAACAATCTGACCAAATGGCTCAATCAGAGACCTATACAAAGGATTATGAGAGGCTCACTTCTCATTAGTCAGTGTATTTACTCTTGCCCAACTACTTGAGCCAGCCCAGATGAGCTCAACTTGGGAAAGATTAATCCATAGAACAGACTTGTCAAAGAACAGTCTTCTCAACCATGCTCTGACAGAAAATGGTGCTAAAAGTGAAAATAAGCTGTGAAGGCACCTCCATAATTCTATTTAATTTGGATTTGCAGAGCAGGCCAACTCATAATTGCAAGAATCAGTAAAGGTGGACCAAATGAACACTTACTGATACAACCTTGTTGAAGGTCATTGAAGTATTTACTTAAATGGAAAAAAACACTTTCAAAGTATCCAGCAATATACAGAAAGATCACAGCAGAAGTGAGTACACGCTGACAGATGACTATACTATCTATTGCTGTATAGACACAGGTAGATCATAACAAGATCACAGAAGAGGTCATTTGTGATGCCCTCTTGGAATGCACAGGAGTGTTTTCTCTTGATGCAGAAGAAGGTAATGAACCATTGAATGTTTTCCTTTCCTCTCTCTAATTACATAGCAGCAGCCTTTGGTTGTCTTGATACTATGTTGGTGATAGTTCAAAGTCATGTTCACTTGCTGTTGACTGCCCCATGCTTCTCCAGCACAACAAGGAGAGGATATATAACAGGAACAGTACTTATATGAAATTATTGCATTAATTAATTTATAACTTAATGCCTTCAGTAGGTTTTACAGAGGCTGGGATCAATAGAAAGAGAAATGTATTGAGACAGATACCTGGAAGAAGATGAAGCTGTCAGGGCAGTCAGGACCTGGGTGACAAGAGCATGTGGAAAGCATGTGACTCGAGACTAAGATGAAGAAAATGGTCTTATGGAGGGGAAAAAAAGAGGGGAAAAAAGAGGGACTTACACTGTCTGCCTGGGATACAATAGGTGGTCTAGGCAAGTTGCTGCTTTGGTGGGACTAATGTTCACAGACACAGTGGGATCAGAGCTGCACAACTGTTTCCTGACAGGCAGAATTCTTCTGCTCACAGATGAAAACACTCTAATGGTGTCTGAGGCTATCAAGGAACCTGCCAGTCCAAGTTTCTCAATGCAACTCCTGTTTTGGTGTATCTGTTTGTCAGACCTACTTGAGCCCTTAGGTTTAGGCTCCTACTAGAGGCTGGAGGAAGGAGGAAAAATGAACTGGGGTCTGCACTAGTAAGAGGAAGATTTGAGTCCTCCTGAGAATGCCTCATCAACTGTCACCAACCCTGTACTGACTTCTGAGGCTTCCTAAGTGTTAACCTCAGCTCCTAGCATGAACTAACCACCTTCTTCCTCTGAACTGAGCTTGCTAAATTCATTCTGACATGCAATATTTAAAGTTCAAACAGTCTATAAAATATTAATTAAAAAATGGTGGATTTTCCCTGACATAAGATTGACAAAACCAGACAAAATTGCCAAGTGCTGTGCAGCTGTATCTAAGCTGAATAACAACCTTCAACCCATAAATGAAATGAAATTTCCCTAAGAGTTTATTGATGTTTCCCATTATGACACAGTGCATATGGTTCAAGTCATTCAATAAAGTTTCACATAAAAACAACATTAACCTATAATTCTGCCATTAAATGCCAACAATCAATATTACCTCTGTAGAAGGGAAGCTGCCTCACTTTCATTCTTGCTAATTCAGCCCCAGATATCAGTAATTTATCTTTATTGCATCGCTGCACCTTAATCAAAAACAGGGACTGTAACTACATAAAATGATTTCTGATTTAATTATGTGCTTTAAAAAAAAAAATAATAAAAGAAGCTATTTCATATTAGGTAATCCTTATGGTGATGAGAGGGGGGAAAAAACCCCCAACAGTCTGTAGTCCCTCAGGAAACATGCTATATAGATACAAACTTTTAATCGCATTTTAAAGCATATTTTTCTTTTCACAAAGCTTCATCTCTGAAGTGTTTTGAGAATTAATATATGATCTGTTTGTCTCAATAACGCCATGCTAGAAGTCTGGTTTATGTAGCCTCCTCATAACCTGCTTATGAGTGCTCAGATAATACCAGAAGATCCCTATTTGTCCCTGTCCGCTGCACTGGTTTGGCCACACCTTGAGTCCTGTGTCCAGCTCTGGGCCTCTCAGTTTAGGAAGTATGGTGACTTGCTGGAACGTGTCCAGAGAAGGGCAACAAAGTTGGGGAGGGGTTTGGAACACAAGCCCTATGAGGAGAGGCTGGGGAGCTGGGGTTGCTTAGCCTGGAGAAGAGGAGGCTCAGGGGAGACCTTACTGCTCTCTACAACTACCTGAAGGGAGGTTGTAGCCAGGCAGGGGCTGGTCTGTTCTCCCAGGCAACCAGCACCAGCACAAGAGGACACAGTCTCAAGCTGCACCAGGGGAGGTTTAGGCTGGAGGTTAGGAAGAAATTCTTCATAGAGAGAGTGATTGCCCATTGGAATGTGCTGCCCAGGGAGGTGGTGGAGTCACTGTCATTGGAGGTGTTTAGGAGGAGACTTGATGGGGTGCTTGGTGCCATGGTTTAGTTGATTCGATGGTGTTGGATGATAGGTTGGACATGATGATCTCGAAGATCTCTTCCAACCTGGTCTGGTCTATTCTATTCTATTCTATTCTCAAACACGTTCTTAAGGGTTTTCATCCTAATTATAAATTAGCAGGTTTTCTTCTTTAAAGACTATAGAATTTGGGCCATATGAAAGCAGGAAAAGGATAACAGAGTCAGAAACTGTTGACAGGCAGGTGGACAGCTACCTCTATGTCTTCAGGTTGGGGCAGGTCTCTTCTCCCAGGCAACCAGCACCAGAACAAGAGGACACAGTCTCAAGTTGTGCCAGAGGAGGTTCAGACTGGATGTTAGGAAGAAATTCTTCATAGAGTGAGTGATTGCCCATTGGAATGGGCTGCCCGGGGAGGTGGTGGACTCGCCATCACTGGAGGTGTTTAGGAGAGTTGATGGCATGCTTGGTGTCATGGTTCGTTGATTAGATGGTGTTGGATGATGGGTTGGATGTGATGATCTTGAAGGTCTCTTCCAACCTGGTCTGGTCTGGTCTATTCTATTCTATTCTATTCTATTCTATTCTATTCTATTCTCTGCAGAACTCAGCCAGTGCTTTTTCCCTCCTGTTTGCCTTTGCAGCACAAGATGATAGTCGTGTAGTGACTGTGAAATATTGTCCTGTTTTCTCAGACCTTCCGTTCTCTTGTTTCGCGTTATGAATTGCCTTTTCCTCCAATTTATTGCCAGAAGTTCTCAGGATATCTTGTTCTGGAAAGAATTTTTACTCCATCATTCTGCAGCTGCTAATAGTGGCTGTGGTGATGGTGATGTCCCTTTTTTTGCAGCATTGTTCAAAAGTCTGAAACTAGGAATGGAACCTTTTATTTATCTTTTTTTTTATTCACTCCTTATTTCCTTTTTAATACCATGACTGAAAATATCCCTCTACATCTAATTCTAGTCACATATGTCTTAGTAAAAATGTGAAAGAGAGCTCTGGAAGTTCACAAATAAATGGTTGTCTTAGAACTGTCATTACTCCATCTGATAGGGGTTTAGCTTTTCATATTTATTACTTTTCTGGGTAGTGAAACATGACAAATGAGTTTCTGAAACTGGGAAACAAGCTATGCCTTTCATCAAGTATTATTCATGAAATTATGCTTTGTGGACAAGGTTAAAATGTGAACATTAAAAGTATCTCCTTGTCTCGCCTTGACATATACTGAATAAGGTCAGCGGAGCGATCCCATCCCTATGCGTTATCCTTGTTTGAAGAAATCTTTTATTCTTTAATGGGATTCATCCTAGAACGTTGTGGATCCCAGCAGAGAAATCAGACTCTTAAATGGGCATAAAAATAAAAGAACACTGATGATATGAATATTTATGAAAATTATGATTAGAAGAGCTTCTAGCTACCAAAATTACATCTTGATTTGTATTTACTGGGAAATTATAAATGGTTCTCAAGGTATCCCTGAATTAACACTTGAATAGGCCAGCTCTTTGCTGTACAGTTGAAAATCCTGTACTCACTTAGCCACTTTACTTTTTTAGTAGGCTTTAAGTCCACCTGTGATCCATGTCAGCAGTTTGTGTTGATCCAGTGAGTGTTTGTCAAGGTTAGGGCTGGGCACTAAACAAATGATAGACACTCAGTTAAGGTGTCTCCATTTGTAAAGGGGAAAAGAAAGGGCACTGTCCTCTTGAGGACTTAACCCTTGTGCTCACTTAGCTTTATGCTGAATATTTGGTATATATGGAATGGAATATTTTGTTGGTCAGTTTAGGGTCACCTGTCCTGTCTGCTCCCCTCTGCAGATGCGACCTCTTGCTTACTGCACTCAGAATGTGGCACACAAGATTTAGCAGTGACCTTGGTCTCCATCTGAGAAGCTATAGGCAAGATCCTTTCTGCACTCTAGTCCTTGATAGTAACTATAAATGTTGAGCATTATCACTCCTAGAAGCAGGCAGTATCTGCAAAACTGTGCTGCTGTTAACTTCATAATAGAGGCAGCCTCTTGGAAGAGGCTAAGCTGAAAATTAAAATCACTGAATAGAATTAGTTTTGTTCTAGCTCAAACCAGGACAGTGTTCAAAGGTCTGAGTAGTCAAATACCTAAATCTTTCTCTATAACTTGGAAACATTGACCTCTGAGTAATTCATAAGCCTTAGAAGGTTTAGTTTGGGTGAACTCCAAAGATGTTTTTCCCCTTCATCCCCACCACCCCTCCCCCCCCCCCAAATGTTGAAATCAATATATACCCTCTATTTCTAGTCTTTTGCATCCCATGAGGCAGTCATTTGTTTCTATGCAATGAATCTAGGGTGTTTTGTGTGAACAAATTGGAAAGAGGAATGGAACATCAATATATTAGGCTACAATGAACAGCTGAAACGTGTGATACTGTTGTTTTGATGTTTCTTAGGTCAGCAAAGGCACCGTTCACTTTCTGTATTTATATTCCTGCTCTGATGTTTCCTCTCTTCAGGATTTCTAATCCCTTTAGTTCCTGTCCGTCTTTTCTTTGAGAATAAAAGTCTGGCAGCTGGGATAGCAAAAGCTTCAGACACACAGCATGAACATCTGGGAAATGTGACAGTAAAGTGTTGAGTCCAAGAGCCAAGTAGTTGGCTTAAGTCCTTTGCACTGCAGTCACTGGGTTATCTCAGTCCTTGGAGACCAGTATCTAGTGAGTCTTTCTTTAACAGCATTGCTAGAAGTATCATCATGGAAGCATCTTCTCATCTTTTTCTGCAGCTTTATCAAGTTCAGTAAGGGCTGGAGGAAGTTCAGAACAAATGCTGTAACAGGAAACTTTCTGGCCTGTGTTATGCCCAGCTCAAACTCTGTCCCTGGACCTAAGTAGCAGTAGCAGCAAGCATGTGCTATGTTTGTGTTGATTCTCCTCTGTTCTTCTGTTCCCCATGAGGCAGTGGGAGTATACCTTACTTTGGCATAATCTTTTACTGGATCAAAAAGCATCCTGGCCTGTATCAGGAACAGTGTGGCCAACAGGTGTAGGGAGGACTTTCTGCCCCTGTACTCAGCACTGGTTGAGCCGCACCTTGAGTTCTGTGTCCACTTCTGGGCCCCTCGGTTTATGAAAGATACTGACTTGCTGGAACTTGTCCAGAGAAGAGCAACAAAGCTGGTGAGGGGTTTGGAGCACAAGCCCTATGAGGAGAGGCTGAGGGAGCTGGGATTGCTTAGCCTGGAGAAGAGGAGGCTCAGAGGAGACCTTATTGCTATCTACAACTACCTGAAGGGAGGTTGTAGCCAAGTGGGGGTTGGTCTCTTCTCCCCGGCAACCAGCACCAGAACAAGAAGACACAGTCTGAAGCTGCACCAGGGGAGGTTTCGTCTGGATGTTAGGAAGTTTTTCATAGAGAGAGCTGGAAAGGGCTGCCCAGGGAGGTGGTGGAGTCACCATCACTGGAGGTATTTAAGAAGAGACTTGATACGGTGATTGGTGTCATGGTTTAGTTGATTAGATAGTGCTGGATGATAGGTTGGACTCGATGATCTCAAAGATCTCTTCCAACCTGGTTTAGTTTATCCTATCCTATCCTATCCTATCCTATCCTATCCTATCCTATCCTATCCTATCCTATCCTATCCTATCCTATCCTGTTCTGCTCTGTTCCATTCTGTTCTGTTCTAAAATCTCCACCCTGAAATCAGATATTTTTTGTTTGTATTTGTCTCCTCCTCTATCTTTGCCTGATTTTTCAGATGACTTTCCATCAGAGTCCTTGCTAACTGTAAAAATTGCCATTGCTCTGGTTTATCTCAGAGATCAATCTGTTCTAAACTGCCTTACAAAAAATAATTTACTCCAGGGGCTTATGGCTTTCCTGAGTTGCTTGTCTTAGCACATCATACAACTGAAACCAGATAAAACAAAGGAAAAGCACAACACAAGGAAGACATTTTGCTACTTGTCTTCCACCATAAAAAAAACTTCCACCAACATGGCAAAGTGTTTGAATGAGAGTTTATAGATGAAGAACAGCTAATACTGAAACTAGAGAGAGACAGGAAAAGGGCTGCAGAATTTTGCCCTCAGGAAGTTTGCACCTTCGGGTTATTTACTTATTTTTCTGATTTCTGCAGGTCTTTTTATGTTACCTTTCCATTGGGTAAACATGGTTGCTAACATTGTGCAAATTAGAAGTGATCACAACACTTGACAAATCACTTGACTTGACAAATCCAACCACAATGGGTTTGATGGATGAAGAAACAAAATTGAAACGTGTACAGGGAAAGCATGCTTGTGTGCTGTGGAGAAATCTACAGGCAAGAACAGAGGTCAAACCACTGAAGTAGCAGGTGAGCAGTTTGTCCAAGTGTCATCAAGATTACCATGCTGTACTTCAGTCTAATTTGGGTTACTGCTTGCACAATGCTGTGAGAAGACACATTTTATTTAGCATGAGCTGTACTCTTTGGTAGAAAAATTTCTCTGTAATTGACTTGGGTTTCTGTATAAGCAGAGAATTTAACCACTTCTGTCAGAACCCTGAGGGGTCTGGCTGGTTCTGCCCACTTCCTTTACCCTATTCATGGCCCAAGACCTGATTTCATCCCCATATTAACCCACTGAGGCCATCAGCCCTGCCCCAGTGACACTGCACAGGGCCACTATCCAGCATACCACATAGCTGACCTGCCTGTGCTCAGGGGCTGCCTGCTGGCCTCTGGATTCCCTGCAGCCCCTGGCCTCCCAGGGAGCTGACAGCCCATGCTGTACCCTGCCAATCTGCACTGCTACTCCAGAAGACAGATTTCTTTTTTCCCCTTAAATTCATCTCAGGGAAGTATAAACAATTGTTTGTTTCTCTGAAACTTCTGTCTTACTGCATCATACACTGAAGTATAGTACCTGGAGACACTTGATATCTTCAAATGTGGTAATGCCTCTCTTCTTCATTCCTCAGATCTAGAGGTCCAGAACCTTTTAATGTCCTTGGAATGCCCATTTCAAGTCTGGCAATCCACAGTAAGTAAAAATACTTTCAAAAGCATGTGTTTATGATGCAGTTGGATTCAGTTACAAGCAAGGGTTGAAAACACTACCAAAAGGAACTTTTAAATGGTGTTTTTCTCTGGTGGACTTTTTACTGTTTTCAGAAAATAAGATAAAAGTAAAGGGACAGGGAACAAAACTTGAACTTTTAAATTTTGACCATTATAGTTAAGTGTAGCCATGCTAAAAGTCATACCTATTATGAGAGATACATGCAGAATACAGCAAGTGCTGCCAAGCAGAGTGAAAACCTAAAGGAATAATTAAATAAGGGCACAAAGAAACTCTGAATGGTCACAGTGTGACCATTAGTTTGAATGGCTAAATCACTGGACACTTTAGAAATAAAGAAAATAACACAGATTTAATAACATATTTCATACAAACAGCAGTACTCTCATTACATGAATGGATTTACTGAGTGCAATGTTCCATGTCATAAATGGAGCACCCACTTCCACTAGGGATTTGTCTGCACCTTATTTCACAAGCGTTGTGAGAAGAGGTTGAGGGAGCTAGGGTTGTTTAGCCTGGAGAAGAGGAGGCTCAGGGGAGACCTTATGGCTGTCTGCAACTACCTGAAGGGTGCCTGTAGCCAGGAGGGGGTTGGTCTCTTCTCCCAGGCAACCAGCACCAGAACAAGAGGACACAGTCTCAAGCTGTGCCAGGGGAAGTTTAGACTTGAGGTGAAAGTTCTTCATAGAAAGAGTAATTTCCCATTGGAATGTGTTGCCCAGGGAAGTGGTGGAGTCACCATCCCTGGAGGTGTTCAAAAAAATGGATGTGGCACTTGGAAACATGGTTTAGTTGTCAGGTGGTGTTAGGTATTAGGTTGGACTTGATGATCTCTGAGGTCTTTTCCAACCTGGTTGGTTCTGTGATAAAGATCCCATATATTTGTCTGGGGTTTTTTTTCACCTGTCAGACCATACAGACATGCTTATTGTGAGAAGTGTGTCAACCACTTACTGGTTTCAACTTTAAAAGTACAAAACTGTCCATCAATGCCTCCTAAAAGATGTCATGGTTTAAATTTACTCCTATAAAGCTTAAAACTGGACTCACACTGATGTTTCTCTGCCTTTTGCTAAGAAACTGGCCTTCTTGCACCAATTTTTATGAATACCTGATGTGAGAACTTCCCAGCTTATCCAGAGGCCTGACAGATCAAGGTGCATCAGAGAAAACTTGCAGGTTTTAGACTTCTAGGCGATGGTAGGGGAAAGACTGTCTACTGCACTCCTCTTCTGTGTACCAGCAAAGCTCCAGCTCAGATGTGGTCATCTGTAGATGAGGCTGTATGTAAGTTGTCATTAGGACTGAAACAAACTAACTTGTACACATCTGCCAGCAGCCTATGAGGGTTTTTTGACTATTTTGCTCAATGATTGTATTTTGAGGGTTTTAATTTGCTTTTGGAAAACATCCTTAGCTGTGTCATATAGACTGCTCTTAAGAGTATACTTGACCCTTTCCTTTGCAAGCAGACAAACAGAACATCTTGATAAAGTCTCTTCTCTTTACAGTTTCTTCTTTAAGTTCTGTCTTAATTCCAATGCCTTTTTCTCCATTCTACCCCCCTAGACTTTGCACTGGAAAGTCCTCCAGCTAGATTCTGCCCCTTCACCATGGAATTTACACCCCATCCCCTCCACTGACGCAAACTTTGGAGAGCAGCTTTATGGAGGATAACCTAAGTGCTGCCTCCAGAGCGAAGTGTGCTGTCCTTGCTTGTTATTGTAACATTGATATACATATCTTCCTTTCCTCATTTGTTATATCCTAATGTCATTAGGACAAGCCTGCAGCAATTTTAAAAGCTGGCTGCACAACCTCTTTGACGTCATTACAGAAAGGTCTCAACTGCAGACCCTGCATATACTGTCTGTGATGGAGTGTATAAAAATCCTTGTCAGGGCTGGCTCTCAGGGAGCACTGGAAATGATTCAACTGTCTGGAATGGGCAGATGGCTGCTATCAAAGTTTTATTATCAGCATCATTATTATTACAGTGGTTTGTGACATATATTGAGCTTTCAGACCGGTGTTAAATCTTAAGTGTTTGAGCAACACTTTCTGAAATTCAAACCCCTCAAATCCTTTTCCATCTAACTCCAGGAAAAAGCAGGAGCAGTTTTGAAGCTATTTAGACAGATTTCTTGGTTCCCCTTCCAGCTTTCAGAATAATTATCTCAAAATTCTTGTTCTCATGTAAATGCTATTTTTAATGGCCTTGATGTATTGCAGAACTTAAATTCAGTACCTATTGAATGATCTGCAGGGTGGAAGGAAAACTTGAGTTTGTTAAAGGAGCATATGGATTGGATTGTCTACCATTGCTTATCTTGGAAAAGCTTGTGATTAGCACAGGCTACTAGATGCTGCGTTTTGGAGGCACCCTTTACAATTAGTTATATCCCTAGAAGGATAGAGGATTAATTGATGTAGGTTTCTTTTAAACAACTGAAGTTGCCTCATGAGCAGATTTCCTCAGACCTTGTAAGAATACCATCTTCTGTTGTTGTTGTTAAGTCTTGTACCTGCTGCCTGCATTCTCTGAGCTACTCAGCAGATGCCTCAGTTTTTTCTGGGTCGTGGTAGTGCTCCAGACTGGGTTATGTTTGCTATCTGCTCACCAAATAGCTTACATGTCAACTACATATAAGCCACCATTGCTGGTGCCATTGCTTTGTTGTAGTTGGATTTATTCTGTGACCCAAATGCAGTGGTGTTGGATCCTGGATTCTTTTTGGGTGAATTTTCCTGTTTAACTTGCTGTGATTTTCTGTATGTCTGCAACTAGCCTGTCAGCAGAGGTCCATTCAGCAAAGGTATGATTCACTGGCATATTAATTTCCATGATTGCTAGGCAGACATCTCCTGTTTGTTTCCTCTTCACCACCAACCTAAAGAAGTTTGACTCAATGACTGCAGTCCACTTAGTGACATCTTGGACATGGTGTCTAGGGGTCAAGCTTTTGTTTATTTATTAAGAGCTGTTTTGTATCATGTTATCTCCTCTTCTTAATATCATCTTCTCCAGTACCTTCATAATGCCCTGGAGTCTCTTTTGGGGTCAGGTTCAGAACCAGAAACCCTGTTATGCACCTGAAATTGCTCTTCTAGCCTATTTTGGGTCTGATACTCTCTTACAGGGCAAGGAAGTGTAATAAGACTACTTTCCATTCACAGTATCACAGTATCACACTCCTCTTCCTAAATCTGGGTGTATCCTCTCTTTTGTAACAAGAGTTTTGTAGGCAGTTAAGTGTAATGGTAATGGTGTGTGTCAATTCACCACCAATATGCTACATGTGTGAAAAAGTCCCTTGAAAGTAAAAGTCTGGTTGTGAATGGGAGGAGAAGGGAGGAGGAAAATAGCTGTGTTACCTGACTGGCTAGAGCTGCTGTACTCTACATTCAGCGTGTTGACTTATTAATTACATTGACCAAAGCTTTCCCTTAAACCAGCTTTTCCCAAGTGCTGATTGCAACCAGTGACAGATGCTACAGCCTGTAAGGGATCTAGATGTCAGCTTCCAGTGACACAGCTGCAAGCAATGTGAACAGAATCAGTCTGGGCTCCAGAAAATCAATCACACAGAAATGGCTTCCAGTTTGTAACCATTAGAAATTATGGCAGTGGTGGGCCATTACCCAACTGCTTGTCAGCTAAATGTCTGTTCTAGGAGAGCAGGGTCATTCCTTCCACAGCTCTTTGGACTGTCTCACCTATAACAAGAGGTAGCTGAGCTTCAGGGAAGTTTGTGTAAGGAAGGACCAGGAATTGCCATGAAAGGAGGTTGCAGACAGGTGGGGGTTGGTCTCTTTTCCCAGGCAACCAGCAACAGAACAAGAGGACACAGTCTCAAGCTGCACCAGGAGAAGTTTAGGCTCAAGGTGAGGAGAAAGTTCTCTACAGAAAGAGTAATTGGCCATTGGAATGTGCTGCCCAGGGAGGTGGTGGAGTCACTGTCCCTGGAGGTGTTCAAGAGGGGATTGGATGTGGCACTTGTAGCCATGGTTTAAGCTGTCATGAGATGTTAAGGTAATAGGTTGGACTTGATGATCTCTGAGGTCTTTCCCAGACTGGTTGATTCTGTGATTGTGTGAATGTTTCTTTTCCCTCTGTCATAACCATCTGGAAAATTATTTCTCTCTATACCTGGCTTTCAATAAATTCAGCTGTGTAAATCTCAGCAGTGCCAGAGCTCAGTTCCTCCTGTTTGGAGAAACTCACTGTCTTGGCCTTGTTTGTCTCCTTTGCTGCCTGCAGAGCGTGGCTCTGTAGTAAAGGTCACAGGTATCAGAAATCTCAAGTCAGGAAGGAAAGGAAAGGGTATGTTACTCTCTCTTCCAGACATGACTGCTCTCAGAGTATCACTGAAAGTTATCTTGCTACATTTAAGTGGAATGGAATCTCCTTAGAGATGTAAAATAACATAACCACCAAACAAAGGCAAGTTTAGGGAGCCTACGTCTATGTTGTTTTCAGTTAATTTCCCTAGCAACTTTGAGCAGTCTGTCCAGGGATCTATGTCTGTATTGCCTGAATTTTTCCTCAGACCCTGCTCCCACTTGATAACAAGCAAAAAAAAAAAACCAGAAAACAAAACAAAACAGAAGTTTTGCTGACATCTCTCATACACATTCCCTTGTCTTCCTTCAATAATTAACATGACAGATAGTGGCACAGAGATACAGACTGACCCATATAGACTAATTTGTGTATTGCTTAGGGTTCCACAGAAAGCTTATTAAGATATGTATCATCTCTCCTATCCTGTCACCTAAGATATTCAGCTCGACTTAAATCTCTGCCATGAAGGCTTGCTTCTG
Organism: Dryobates pubescens; assembly: GCF_014839835.1. Taxonomy (NCBI): domain Eukaryota; kingdom Metazoa; phylum Chordata; class Aves; order Piciformes; family Picidae; genus Dryobates; species Dryobates pubescens. The sequence continues at coordinate 20,969,933 of NC_071626.1, read as the reverse complement.
TGGTTGTGCATAAGCATAAGCTACCGTCAGATGTGTATCTGACCTTGCTTTCAGAGGAAAAAGAGGCTTTAAGGAGATTTGCAATCAAAACCAGTTAATGATGAGATAAAATGGCCTAAGAAGAATTGACTTAAAAGGATAAATGAATGCATGTTAAGTTGTGTCATGTTGCAAGTGGCTTACTAACTACACCCAAGATAGTTCTCTGGCAGCTAAGTCAGGAAACTCCTTGGCCATTTCTGGCACAACCAGCTCTTTGACACACCTTCATAATATCTGTACAGATGTGGCCAATGTTTCACACCCTCCAAACAGCATGCCCAAATCTTCTTGCCATCAAGGCAACAGATGTATTTCTTGAGCTATGAAGAGGGTGATCAGGAAGAGACTTTCACAAGCAAGACATGAGAGCTCCATCACTGCACTCTAGGGCTGCATCTGGTGTGTAGCAGGGTCCCACAGCAGGCTGCAATATTTGCCTCGGCGGCTCCTTTTGGACAACTTCCTCCAATAGCTGTGGCTGTGGATGGCCAAAGCTGCTCTTGGTCATGGTTTCACAGACTAGCCATATCCAGTAAGCACAGGGTTCTTGAATTCCAGCCCTTGATCAGCAGCCTGCTTCTTGATTGCTCATTCATCAGCAAAGACTGCTTTGGTAGGCTGGAGCCAGGGCAGACCATTCCAACTGTGAGCCTGGATTCTACATGATCTAAGTGTGTTCTTGAAATAGGTTTGGCCCAGATTGAAGGGAAATAAGTCGAAGTTACTATATTTTGCTATAGGATTAGAATCAGAGGAATCTGAACAAAAATAGACCTTTTTCCCCCACTTTTTTTTTTGATGTTTGGATTTTTATTTTGTCATGGCAATCCTGGTGGAGTGCTTTTTTCCTGTTGCTTAAAAAAAACATTGTCACTGGACCTATTTTCTTCTCAGGTTTACTTTCAGCATTTTCTGTACATCAGCTTCACACAAGGATAAAAAAGCATTAGCCTCATAAAATTACAATATCAGCTCTGAGTCTGGCTGGCGCCATGCTCTAAAATCCACAACAGTCAGGGCACAGGGTCAATCGTGACAGACCTTCATATTCTCAGGTCTGTTCATAGAAGGAAAATCTCTCCTTCATGTGCAGTTAGAATGTGCATGCATGTATGTGCACAGGTTTATTAGTCTGGAATCAGATGTGTGATAGGTGAGGTAGCATTTTAGGGAAGAAGGAAGGGGAAGGGCAAGGGCAAGGGAAAGGAGAAGGGGGAGGGAAAGGGGAAGGGGAGGGGAAAGGGAAAAGGAAGAACTGCTTTTCTATAACACTCTTTGGTCTCTTCTCCCAGGCAAACAGCACTAGAGCAAGGGGACACAGTCTCAAGATGTACCAGGGGAAGTTTAGGCTCGAGGTGAGGAGAAAGTTCTTCACTGAGCGAGTTGTTCATCATTGGAATGTGCTGCCCAGGGAGGTGGTGGAGTCACCGTCCCTGGAGGTGTTCAAGAGGGGATTGGACGTGGCACTTGGTGCCATGGTCTAGTCATGAGGTCTGTGGTGACAGGTTGGACTCAATGATCTTTGAGGTCTCTTCCAACCTTAGTGATACTGTGATACTGTAACACAATAGTAGATGCATAAGTTAGGGGTCAGTATTTCATAGGTATATAAATTCATATATATACATGACAAAAACATTTGTGTAGGTGCTAGATATATGTCCTTGTGTATGCTTAAAACTCCTGCAAATCAGACAACAATGAGATTTTTACTTACTTGATTTGCTGGAGTTCTATTGTTGAAATAACCCCAAGGAACAAGAAACAAGAAATTACTTCTCTACTGTTGAAAGAATAAGAAATGACTTCTCTGCTGTTGAAAGAGCCCCAAAGAACAAGAAATGACTTGCCACTTGAAAGAGGTGGATGAATGGTGCATCCAGTGTATGGATTTTAGCTTTCATTTGAGATCATTTAGCTGCACCATGCAAAAAGAATATTTTCATAGGCAATTGCTCAGAGTATGAGAGTATGGGGGCAAAAGGACAAAAATGAGTTGGAAACACAGTCTGTAGATATAGTAAGATTTTTGGCCATCTTGGTTTCCTGGTTCTCTGTATTCTGTATGCAATACTGTGGCCAGAACAAGCTACTGTAGATGTGAGAAGAAAATTTATATCAGCCTGATCTAAAGCACATGTCTCAACTACTCCATCTTTCCTCAGAATTTAGCCAGTGGTAACACATTAAAACACTTATGAGCCCATTCTGCACAGGGCTGTATTGCATATGTATGCTGACCTATTCATTAAAATTCATGTGTAGTAGTGCCTAAAACTTGCCTACTACAAGGATTTTGGGTTTTTGCTTGGATAGCCCAGACAGGATCATAAAAGCCACCAGTACTTTATATTCTAGATCCAGCTCTGCAACAATAAAACTCCTTAAAATTTCATATATATGGAACCAAATGCCACAGTATAAAGAAAACTGTTAAAGCCCCATACTACCAGTTAAACTACCTCTAAACTACCAGCTTAACCATTCCCTGTAAGGTTGTCTCTGCACTGCCTGAATTAAAACTGGTCTTATATTTCATAGCTAGAATTCCAGTACAAATGCTGCATAATATGCAAGCATTTTCCTCTCCATTGAAGACTTAGCCTCTAAATGAATCATTTCTGGAAAGAGTGGGTTTTGGTGGTGTGTTTGTTTTTTGGAGGGGGTGGGGAATGGGGTTTTGAAGAATGGTAGCATGAATAAGTGCTTAAAGTAGGCTAGTAGGATATAGACTGCCACTAGGCTGGACAGATGGGCAGAGTCCAACATGACGGCATTCAACAAGTCCAAGTGTTGGGTGCTGCACTTTGGCTACAACAGCCTCATGTAGTGCTACAGGCTAGGGTCAAAGTGGCTGGAGAGCAGTCAAACAGAAAGGGACCTGGGGGTACTGATTGACAGTCAGCTGAACACAAGCCAGCAGTGTGCCCAGGTGGCCAAGAAAGCCAATGGCATCCTGGCCTGCATCAGAAATAGTGTGGCCAGCATGAACAGGGAAATCATTCTGCCCTTGTACTCAGCACTGGTTAGGCCACACCTTGAGTACTGTGTCCAGTTCTGGGCTCCTCAGTTTAGGAAGGACATCGAGACACTTGAATGTGTCTAGAGAAGGGCAACGAGGTTGGGGAGAGGCCTTGAGCACAAGCCCTATGAGGAGAGGCTGAGGGAGCTGGGATTGTTTACCCTGGAGGAGGCTCAGGGGAGTCGGCACCAGAACAAGAGGACACAGTCTCAAGCTGCACCAGGGGAAGTTTAGGCTTGAGGTGAGGAGAAAGTTCTTCACATAGAGAGTTGTTAGCCATTGGAATGTGCTGCCCAGGGATGTGGTGGAGTCACCATCCCTGGAGGTGTTCAAGAGGGGATTGGATGTGTCACTTGGTGCCATGGTTTAGTAGCCATGAGGTCTTGGGTGACAGGTTGGACTTGATGATCTTTGAGGTCTTTTCCAACCTTATGGATTCCATGATTCTATAAACCCTTTAGCTAATTAATCTATTTGATCCTTCTCACCTGAGAAGAGATCTTTTCTCTTCACTTATCCTGGAAGATTTAATGTTGGATTTGCATATTCTACACAAGACTTAACCATTTGTATGGTTAACACATGCTAAACATGTGTGGTCCTACTCTTATGATAACTACTGTGAATGATGTTTTGGAACTTATGGCAGAGAATCTCCTGGGGCAGCTTCAGAGTCAGCCTGAAGGCAGGGTTAGAAGGACTTTGCTTTGGTTTAGTTATAGAAATTATGTGCAGAGCACTCACTGGAACAAAATGGAGTAACTAATGAGGCTGCTAATTAAATATGACAAGAATAGAGGAGATGAGTTTGCCAGCTAAAATGACAGTTGTGAAAAATGGAAGAATTTGTGAGTCCTGGATTGATTTATCTTCTTAACCAAAACTACCTTACAAAGAACCACATATTTCCACATGTTTTAAACTCTGATATTTCAACAGATTGGTTTTTTCAAGTTCCCTACATTTTCTCTCCTTTGCTTCCTAGTTTAGTTTAGTTTGGTTTGGTTTAGTTTAGTTTATTGTTTTTCATTATTTTTTATTTTATTTTCTCTTTCTCATGGATAACTCCTAGTTTGAAGAGCTCTTGGGAAGAGAGGGATTTTTATCTCTGCATGTCACCAGAAGGGAAGATCAACAGGGATTTGCACAGGAGTAGTAGGGCTTGGAGAATTAGTTGAAACTTGCTGAGGAGTACCTTTACTCTTTCAATCCTTGTGAACCATGATGGCAAGTGTCTTGACAGGTCACTGCAGTTTCTGATGCTTCCTTTGTGACACTGATAGTCTCTACTCTCCTTTTCTTTACAAGACCTTCTCTTTGTATAGCCTCTGTGTTTTTAATTTTCCTGTCTGTCATTCTGTATTATTCCTGTATCCAGTGCTGCTTTAAGCTAGTTGAACCTCATAGCAGAGCAAGCAATACAGTGATAATGGTGCTGAGCTTGATGTGTGGCAGCCACCTGGGTGCTTACCCAGCTTCTCAGGCAGGTCTGAGGGTTGCATTCAAGTTCTTCACCTTTTCAGCTGCAGTTGTATTGCTCTCTACAACTACCTGAAGGGAGGTTGTAGGCAGGTGGGAGTTGGTCTGTTCTCCCAGGCAACCAGCAACAGAGCAAGAGGACACAGTCTCAAGCTGCACCAGGGGAGGTTTAGGCTTGAGGTGAGGAGAAAATTCTTCACAGAAAGAGGTATTTGCCATTGGAATGTGCTGCCCAGGGCGGTGGTGGACTCACTGTCCCTGGAGGTGTTCAAGAGGGGATTGGACATGGCATTTGAAGCCATGGTTTAGTAGTCATGAAGTGTTAAGTTGGACTTGATGAATTTTGAGGTCTTTTTGAGGTCTAATTCTATGATTAAGAAGACCACTACCTGCATTTTCAAAATGCTAGCTTTGCAGGGGTGGTTACAGTGGTTTCCAGCACTAGGTGCCCATGGCCTTTCTTCCAGATACACCTTCAGGCAGGAAATCTGAATGCAAGATGTAGCAACTTCTGAGTGTTTATAATCTACTTTTTGACTTAGCAACACAGTTTGTGATTTTCAGTCAAAAAAGCCAGGACTCCAGTACTGTAATACATCTCACATTCATTCTTATCCTTGTTGGGATTATAGTAACCTCTGGCAGGGGAGCAAATGGGAGACTGGGAATGATGACTTCTGTATCTGTCCCTGTGTCAAATGTGATGCAAAGGGTTGAATACAGGGATGCAGAGGATTGAATATAGTGATGCAAAGGGTTGAACATCTGTGAGCTGCACTCAAGGAAACAGCCATTCTGCAAGTATCTGTTTAGAAGCACAGCTAAAAGCTCATTGTTCTACTGGAGGAGTCCTATATGAGACATGATATTAGATTTATTGTCATATGGTAGTATTTAATAAAATAGGCTAAAGGAGAAAAGACCTCTTATGGTTTAACCTTGACCAGTTACTAAGCACTATACAGCCGCTTGCCCAGTGGGATAGGAGAGAATAGAAATGGTAAAAGTGAGGAAATGTTTGAGTTGAGATAAAAACTTTAATAGGTAAATCATAAGCCATGCAAGCAAGCAAAGCAAAGCAAGGAAGTCATTCATTACTCCCCATCAGCAAGCAGGTGTTCAGCCATCTCCAAGAAAGCTGGGATCTGTCACACGTGACAGTTACATAAAAGACAAAAGCTATACTCCAAATGTCCCCCATTTTTTATTGTTTCCCCAACTTTTACTGCTGAGCATGATGTCTTATGGCATGGAACATCCCTTTGGTCCCTTGTCTACTCACTGGCAAAGTGGTATGAGAAGCAGAAAAGGCCTCAATGCTGTGTGAGTGCTGATCAGCAAGACCAAACCCATCCCTATTTAGCCAAGTTTCCAGCACAATTCTAAAACTAGGATAGTCTAAAGCAGAAAAGGGCCCTCTTTTTGTAGCTTCTTGAAAGAAAGGGTAAGACAGACCTCACAAGATTTCACCCAGCTGTATGCATTTCTTACAACCTGTTTAAAAAACCCAAGCAATGGCCTCTATGCAGAGATGCAGCAGAAACTCTTTTTCCCTTTCCTTTTGCTGTTCCATTTCCTGATAAAGCTGCAGGACTTTGAAAATAACAGGGCACTCTGAGGCAAAGAGATTGCAGCACAAAGACATCACACAAGCATAAGATATTAAAAAAACTTGGGGTTTCTGCAAATCCATTTTATGCTGCAGCCAGAGAACATGGCAGGTGTCTCTGAGTTCTGTCACCTGGAGAAAACCTGGAGCCTTTGTCTTAGAATCATACAATCAACAAGGTTGGAAAAGACCTCAAAGATCAAGTCCAACCTGTCACTCTAGACCTCATGCCTACTAGACCACGGCACCAAGTTCCACGTCTAATCCTCTCTTGAGCACCTCTAGGGATGGTGACTCCACCACCTCCCTGGGCAGCACATTCCAATGGCTAACAACTCTCTATGTGAAGAACTTTCTCGTCACCTGGAGCCTAAACTACCCCTGGTGCAGCTTGAGACTATTTCTTCTTGTTCTGGTCCTGATTGCCTGGGAGAAGAGACCACCCCCCTCCTGGCTACAACCACCCTTCAGGTAGTTGCAGACAGCAATAAGGTCTCCCCTGAGCCTCCTCTTCTCCAGGCTAAACAACCCCAGCTCCCTCAGCCTCTCCTCATAGGGCTGTGCTCAAGGCCTCTCCCCAGCCTCGTTGCCCTTCTCTGGACATGTTCAAGAGTCTCAATGTCCTTCTTAAATGGAGGGGCCCAGAACTGGATCTCACAAGGCTGATGTTTTTCCCCATTCCCACTTCTCCATGTTCCCCTATTTCCTATGCCCTGCTTTGTTAGTGTGAGCTTTTGACTTTCCATGTGAGTGAGTCTTTGACTGACCTTCCTCATACCTTTTGCTGTGCCATACACGTCTGTTCTTGCGTTCATAACTCCAATGTGAAGATCACTCTGTGGAAATTCTCAGATCATCCTGAGTGAATGCTCAGTCCTCTTTCAGGACTCTTTATAATTGAGGCATTTGGGAAGAAAAAGATTGAATTTTTAATTTAGTTTTTTTCTTGTAGGCTATCTGGGCAAGTCTTACTTTCTCACTGTAAATATTAGAGTACCTTTCATTTTTGACCAGTGAGGTGGCTTACTGACAGAACTATGGTTTCTGGTTTATGTGGTAAATCCAGTCTGAAACTCATACCCTGTCTATCACATTGTTATTACAGGCATAAATTTAAATAATATATATCTGTTTCAAAGAAGCTGCATAGTTGTGCTCTTGCTTTGCTTTTCTGCAGCATCTGGAATCCATCAAATTATTATACAGCTGGTTAGATGTGAAATACATTTGTGCACTCAGTGCCTGCATTTTCTGTTTCTGTGAATTGCTGGTGTTTTATTGTCTTTTTGTTTCAAATAAGCAAAATCTTAATACTCTATATTTGGGTTCTATGGAGAGCTTAGTTTGCCAACTTACATCATCCTAACCAAACTGCTATTACAGAGAATTAGATGACATTTTACAACAGTGTTAACTCCTCACAGGTATAAATACACAAATACATATTAACATTGTTCTGTTGATCTGCTATTGGAAAGAAAATAGAAGTCTAGCATCACTAGCTTTAATGTTATGGTTCAATTATGAGTTCTTTTGAATGTTTTGGGGGTTTTCTTGGGGTTTGCTTTTGTTTTGTTATGTCCTTGCTTCCTTCCTTCCCTCCCTTCCCTCCCTTCCCTTCCTTCCCTTCCTTCCTTTTCTTCCCTTTCTCTTTCCTTTCGGTCCATTTAGAGGAGGCAACTGGAGAGAGGAGTTCATCTCAGAAGCTGAATCAGATGGTGATCAGGCCAACAGGAACACCAATTCCTTCAGTCTCCCTGCCCTCCCTCAGAGTGAAAGCAGTACATCAACACTAGCAGTGCATGACCTCAGTATTCAGTGAAGTCTTGCCCATAATTTTTGGAAGCCTTGTTCATAATTTTGGAATAGCTGAGTTTAGCAAAATGGATTTTTACCAGATAGATTGTCTATAGCAAGTGTCTGAAAGTGTCTGAAAGTTCAGGTTGTTTTGAGAACCTAAGAGAGGCTTTCTCACTTTCTACTCCTTAATAATGCTTACGATGCTGGCAATGTTTCCTACATCAATTCAGATGTTGCAATCGAAGGATAAAATAATCCTCTGTCCTCATCTGCAGCACCACATATTCTACTTGTCCTTGTATTCATGAACCAGTTCTGGTGGAAGTCTTAAGAATATTTTCCTGATTTTGAGTTTCATAAAACAATGTCCTGTCTCCTTTGTGTCATCAGCTGTCAGTTTAGCAACACTGCTTCAAAGCAGTGTGGTAATGAAGCTTATGTAGCTTCACAGTAAGGGAGACATTGACCATCAAGAAGAGTATTGTGGTTTGGGAGTCTTAGATGAGCTTGGCAGGCAGAATCTCAGCTCTTAAAGGCAGTTTGCTGTGGGATCACATGCCATTTTTTGCAGTGATGTGTTTGTTGACAAATGTGACATAAAGAAATTTAGGAGGGGAAAAAAGCCCACATTTTCTTAAAGCATTTTAGATCGCTTTGCGGTCTAACCACAAGCTCAAAAACTTCCTGAGCTGGAACAGTCTCCAGATGACCTACAGACTTTAAAACTTACCAAAACAAAAAGTTCTTCACCACAGAAACATTCCAATGGTTGTGCTCTGGTAGAAAAGAGTTTCTCATCACAAGCTTTAATACTGAAAAATGTTCTGTTTCCTTGTCACCTTTTCTTCTTCTGTATGAAATATGAACTTGTTATAGTTTAACATCGCTCTTGGCGTATGAGATGGGTTTGTATACACAGCAATAAATTGGGGTGTGCAGTAAAACTTTTCTGTAACTTGCCAAATTATCTCAGCCAGGCACAACTGTTTTTCTTGGCATCAAGCTCAACAGTGTTTAAACTGCATAATGCAAATTTCTAGCATCTTTTTCTTTTGCTTTTTCTCTTTTTTGGGGGGTAGAAATAGCCATTTCCCTGGAAAACTTTAATCCACAGGGAGTCTGGGGAGTACTTGACTGCCATGTCCAACAGTAATTTCAAATTAACAATATAATTTATGCATGATTTCAGTGGGGCTTTTGCTGGAGAATTTATCATTGAGAGCAACACAGGTAGAGATTTTTTTCCCTGACCATCGACCCACAAGCTTTCTTTTACAAGCTTCTGTGCTGCAAGAACCTCAACACTTCCATCCTGAAAGACCCCATTGTACATTTCCTTGGGATTTCATTTTTCTTTGAACATACTGAATTGCCCAGGCTACTTTTATTTTCTACACTGTTAAATATGTTCATACCATAGGCAGATGTAATTGTACCTCATTTAGACTTAGAATCATAGAATCAGTCGGGGCTGGAAGGGACCACAAAGATCATCTAGTTCCAACCCCCCTGCCATGGGCAGGGACGCCTCACACTAGATCAGGCTGGCCAGAGCCTACTTGTCTGGCTTTAAACCAATAACCTTGGACTGAAAATCTAGAGCTTGGTATAGCCTTCATAACCTGCTGAAGAAATGTGGTTCTGCACTTCCCAGGGCTACAATGTTATTCATACTGGAAGTAGCTCCTCTAAACCCCATCAGAGAGCATTCCCATATACTATTCACACCTTTCATTACAGAGTAATATACTCTTAACTAGTTCAATGTTTATTGAAATCTAAAGTAATATTTACAGCCTGCTTCCTCCTATAGAATAGAATAGAATAGAATAGAATTTAGAATTAACTAGGTTGGAAAAGACCTTTGAGATCGAGTCCAACCCATCATCCAACACTATCTAATCAACTAAACCATGGCACCAAGTGCCCCATCCAGTCTCTTCCTAAACACCTCCAGTGATGGTGAGTCCTCTCAGTCCTATCTTGATGGTTCAAAGGGACTGTAAATAGGATCCACGTCATGTTTGTATGAAAGTATTCAATAATAAAGCAGGAGTAAATTATCACATTTTAAGGCTTCTTAGCCTAATACTGCAGAACTATTCCCTGCTTTTTACACTCGGGCAGCTTGTGTAACCATCCAAAAGCTTAAACAGGCAGAAGTCTTAATGAATTGTGAACACAGGTGCTACTGAACTAAACCCCTTCCATCCTTCTTTCCCAGTAAGCAGCTGATCTTCTTGTCTCTGCTCATGTGAGAAGATAAACGTAAGATATCCTTCAGCCCATGTCCTTCCAATCACAAGTTACAGTTACCAGCTGGCAAGGTTCATTCTGAAAGTGTCTCTCTCCTGGCTGATAATCTCAGTCACTCTGAAGGATTGGTCTTTATGTGCTTCAAAAATCTTTACTGAACTCAGTTTCATATGTGGCTTCACATCTACTTCTAAAAATAAACCTTTTTTTTTTCAATATCTGGAAGTTAAACAGGACACAGTCTCAAGCTGCACCAGGGGAGGTTTAGGCTGGATGTTAGGAAGAAGTTCTTCATAGAAAGAGTGATTGGCCATTGAAATGTGCTCCCCAGGGAGGTGGTGGAGTCACCATCACTGGAGGTGTTTAGGAAGAGACTGGATGGGGTGCTTGGTGCCATGGTTTAGTTGATTAGATGGTGTTGGGTGATAGGTTGGACACAATGATCTCAAAGATCTCTTCCAACATGGTTAATTCTATTCTATTCTATTCTATTCTATTCTATTCTATTCTATTCTATTCTAGTCTATTCTTCTGTGCATGAGTATCACTGATCTAAAATTAAAAACACGCAAACAAACAAAAAACCCCAAACCAAACAACAACAACAAAAAAAAAACAAACAAAAAAACAACAGACCAAGGTAAATGTCAAAGTAAAAATGTGCTAACTGTTTTTCAATCTTCTTCAATCTGTCAACTTTTAAAATTCAGGATAACAGTGGAGGTAGAAACCTGCAGAATTTAGACCAAATGACAACAAATCACTAAATTATTTCTGACTATTTAATTTTCCTCAGAAACAGTCTGCAGATTGCCAGCATTGAGTGGCATCTTAGAATTCAGACTGAGAGGTCTGGTTCTCAGTCTCAAGCTGTGCCAGGGGAGGTTTAGGCTGGATTTTAGGAAGTTCTTCATAGAAAGAGTGATTGGCCATTGGAATAGGCTGCCCAGGGAGGTGGTGGAGTCACCATCAGCTTGAGACTGCGTCTTCTTCTTCTGGTGCTGGTTGCCTGGGAGAAGAGACCAGCCCCCAGCTGGCTGCAACCTCCCTTCAGGTAGTTGTAGAGAGCAAGAAGGTCTCTCCTGAGCCTCCTCTTCTCCAGGCTAAGCAATGCCAGCTCCCAGTATGCATAAGAATATTTTCTTTGTGCCTAGTTTGGCAGCAGGTATCAGTTATTTAATTTGTATGCAGCATTATAAGGTATAAGCAATCTACGAAAGCAGCTCCTATGGAATTCTTTCCTAAAGGCATTGAAAGCCTTGTGTACTTTGGCTGGATGTTATTTTCTCCATATCAGCTTTTTTTAATCCTAGAGGGCTGCACTTCAAACTGTGTTTGTGGACTATGACTGATCACAATCTGTAAGACTTGTGTCTCTCTGACTATGCAAACAGAATTCTGATCCCATATTTCTAGGGAAAGTGCTGTTGGAAGCAAGATTTGAAATTTGCTTTCCATTACTCTTTAAGCCTGAGATTAATGTTTGTGATAATGAAATTCAGATGCACAATTTTGCTTGGAAGCCAAATATGAAAGGATCACCAAGCTGGATAGAAAAAAATAAAAATACCAGGCAAGTTTTAACATGGAATTGATATTATTTACCTGAGTATAGCAGACAATTTAGAAGCAAAATGTATTGTCATGGATTTTATTGCTCTTCTGTATCATCAGTGGGGTTTTTGCTGATTGTTTGGTTGGATTTTTTTTTTTTCTTGAGGCTAGATTTATTTGCACTCAAGATAATCTGGGATCAAAAAGCCACAGAATTATTAGGGTTAGAAAGGACTGCTTCAAATTATCTCACCAAAAGTCTCTACTCAAGCAGGGCCACCTATAGAGTGACCATGCCCAGTTAGGATTTCAGTATCTGCAAGGATCAAGACTGCATAGTCACTCTGGACAACCCACTCCAGTGTTTGATCCCTCTCACATTAAAATAGTGGGGATTTTGAGTTAAGATAGAATTGAATGTGTTTGATTTTGCACCACTGACTCTTGTCCTGTCACTGGGCACTATGGGCAGTCTGGCTTCATCATCTTTGTTCCATGTACTGATGCCTGGGATTATTCCTTCCCAGATGCAAGACTTGACATTTCTCTCTGTTGAACTTCATGAGATTTTTGTTGGCCTGTTTCTCCAGCCTGTCCTCTGAACAGCAATACAGCCATAGTGTATTGCTTACTCCTCTACTTTTCTTACTTCACTACATATGAGCTTTGTGTAGTTGTCCAGGTCATTAAAGCAGAAGTTAAATGGTGAAGATGCTGTATTGACCCCAGTAGAAACTGCCTTCCATCTGGATTTTCTGTGGCTGATGGTGCTCTTCTGGGCTCAGTAATTTAGCTAGTTTTCAATCCACCGCATTGTCACTTAATCAGTTTATCTATGGTTATGTTGTGTGAGAGTATAAGAAGTCTTACTAAAGTAGAGACAAACACCATCCATTGCTCTCCTGACAGCTACCAATCTAGTCAAGCTATTGAGTTGGTCAGTTATGATTTCCCATTTGTTAATCCATGACACCTGCTCCTGATAACCTTTATGTCCTTTATGCATCTGAAAATGGTTTCTAGGATTATTTGCTCCATCACCTTCACAGGATAAAGGTGGCTAACTTGTAGATCCTTAAACCCTCCTTCTTGCCTTTGCTGTAGATAGAAATGACATTTTATTTCTTCCATTCCTCAGGAACCTCTTCCATCACCATAACTTTTCAAGGATAATCAGGCAATGACATCAGCCAACTCTCTCATGGCTGCATCCCATCAGATGCCATGGACTCCTGTATGCCCAGTTTGTTTAAGTGTTTTCTATCCTCACCCTTCTACCCTCATCTATTAAGGTCAAGATACAGCAGCACATAGCCATCAATAGTAAGGCCTTTGTTTTAATACAACTGGACATTCTGAATGTTGGGGGTTTGTTCCATTAGAGTGATCCTGGAAGGTGCTAAGCATCCAAAATTCAGCTTCTTGGCATCTGGATTCTCGATATCCTTTTGAAGGTTCAGCTGCTCCAGAACTGTTCATGAATTTAACGTTATAAACTTGAGGAATTAATCTTGTAGATAGGACATATATTTTGTTTGTTATTTTAGGCCACTTTGTCTGATCTTCAAGGTCAGTGTTCTTGTCTCTTTTTTAGAGATAAACAAATCTGTATCCTTCTTTGACCAGGACATCACATCTTTAAAGTATGTGTGACAGAGCTGCAGTTTACATTACATGTGTTTCAACAGTTGGTTCTGATAGCCAGTACGAAAAGAGCATAAGTGTTGCTCCCTGCCTGAATTTATGACTGTGCCTTCATCATTTCTGTAATTCTTTATTGCAGCAAAGTCCTGGGAAAGTTTTTATCTGACTTGGGTAGGTGATAACACAATGGTCAGATCAGTGTAAAAAAAAATGGTAGTGTGCAACTAGCAGGGTTTGCAAGCAGCTATTTTGCCCTCCAGATTGTGTTCGTGTTCTTTACCAAGAATCTTCAGACTGAAGGATATTCTTACAGTATGGTAAAATCTCTTGGTGTATCGTTTTGTTCATCTTTTCTCACTTTTCAGCAGGTTCATTTTCACCTTCTGAAGTTTTCCCATTGTATTGGCCCCACGGACCAAAAATGTTAGGCTCAAACTTGGGTCTGTAAAACAGAATTTCTGGTGGGAAATGCAAAACTCATAGAAATTCCCCAAATATATATATATATATATATATAAAAAGCCTAAAAATTGATTTTCAGATTTCATTGTTAGTTATTGCACAAACACAGTATTGTATGTGATGGAATATTAGTTTAAATAAGGGTGGCAAAAAAAAAAAAAAGAATCAAAATTACAAAGTCCAAGCAAAGTACTTTCTTTAGAAAAGCCAAGTAGGGATATCAAGCCATAAGAAACTGTAATGTTTCATTCGAACTTTTTATTCTGTTGAAACTATAAAGGAATTGCCACAATTTCTCCCTGGGAAATTTATTTTTTAAAATCATGATTCTTTTCTTAGTAGCAGCATTTGCTTGTGTTGTTGCATGTTCTGACTGGTGGGCAAGAAAAAGCAGGAAAACTTCTCCAATTTACAAGGAGGTTCATCCCAATTCTGTAATCTGCTCCTGTCCACATAGCCATTTTGAATGAAATTCTAGTTATGTTAAGCAAAGGTCACTCCTGTGGGAGACTTGGAGAGCCTGAGAATCTGAACAAAAAAAGAAGAAAAAGCAGAAGAAGTGTTAATGTCACCATTTTGCTAATGGAGTTACAATAAACATCTAGAGTCACCATATAACCCAGCCAGAAACTGACCCCTGCGTCCCAGTCCCTGGCTCTGGGAAAATAATGCCAACCTGTAGTAAGGAACTTTGCCATGGGTGGCAGTGAGTGAAAGGTAGTGAAAACTCATCCACTTGCTGTTTATGTTTTTCTGATGGCTTACATCTTACACCTGTAGCACAGAATCATAAAATTGTTAGGGTTGGAAGGGACCTCAAGGATCATCTAGTTCCATCCCCTCTGTCATGGTCAGGGACACCTCACACTAGATCACGTTGCTCAGAGCCACATCCAGCCTGGCCTTAAAAACCTCCAGGGATGAGGCTTCTACCACCTCCCTGGGCAATCCGTTCCAGTGTCTCACCGCCCTCATGGGGAAGAACTTCTTCCTAACATCCAACTTGAATCTACCCATTTTTATTTTTTTTTTCCATTCCCACTAGTCCTGACAGCCTAAAAAGTCCCTCCCCAGCTTTCTTGTAGCCCCTCTTAGGATCCTGGATCAATACATTAATACACTTATAACCATTATGTTGAATAGTATAGGCCCTTGTCTCAGCCATAATCCTGTTACCATTTAGGATCATTTTATTTCGTTATTAAAATACTGACATGTCATGGCACCTCCCCACTCTCCTTCCCCCCAGTATTTCTGCTCCCAATCTGGCAAAAGCAGTTAACCAAGCACTGATCCCTCCTTCCAATTGCAAATGGGTTTACTTCTCCACTTCAGAAAGCTACCATTGTAGCGGAGGAACGAGAATTTCCACCCATTATTTGTGAACTGCAGGAGCCCAAATAATCTATTGCTTTATAAACAGCACTCACTCACACACACAGAGACATTCACATACACTGCAAAAGAATTTGTGCTTTGTCTGGAGTAAAATGAAGTCCCAGAGGTAATTTCTGTACTGTGTGGGAAATAATGTCTCCTTCACAAAATTTATAGCCATGATTAGATTTTTCATTTCTTTTAAATAGTCTTGAATGTTGTTTTTTTTTAACAAAAGCATTCAATTGTTTCATGTTTTTCAGATGGCTCTTACTCTGACAGTTCATAGAAGTTATAAATCCTGGAGAAAGTTTCAGGTCACTTCATAGGAATTAGCTTGACTAACTCCAATATATTATTTTTTGGGGGTCACATGATAAAATTATTTACTGCATATGCATTTAATGTGAATGCATTGCTGGTCTACAGTGAAAATAACAGAGTTGGTACCAAAGTTCCTAAAGAGCTATTTGGGAATAGCATTTAGAATATACTAGAAGTAATTATTTATTTCAGTTTATAACAGACAAGAAGAGCTTTTCAAGACATAACAGATTATTTGTCTTGAGAAGTGTCTTTTCCACTCTTATTTGGATGTAACTGAATGTTATAGGTGTGAGGAGTACATAGACAAAAGCCTGTTACTATGACTCCTGAGTTATTCATTCAGTTCTTGTCCTAGCCTAGCTACTGCCAGCCTCCTCATATAACCCTGTTCTGGCTGGGCCAGAGACTTGACAGTAGTTATATGATCCCTTGTATGCAGTTTCCTATAGAAACTGGTATCAGCATGCTTAGCTTAATGAGTTTTCTCATATATTATGATTAATTTATGATACACCTAAGCATCATCTGCATCTGTACAGAAAGGGGGAAAGCCTGAGCTAAAATTCAAGTTTCTACTAGTTTTCTTTCACCAGAATGACGGTCTTTTTATTTTTCCACTCTTCTCCTGAAATGAACAGTCTGGGTTCTCAAACTGATTGCTCTCTGGAAAAAAAAAAAAGTCAAAATAAATTTAAAAACAAAATGAGAAGAAATCATTTTCCATGTGTCTTTTCCTCTGCTCATCCCAGAGTCCTTAGCACACTTTCAAGGAGGTGGATCAAAACTCACTCTCTTACCTTTACTGTCCTTGTCCTTTCCAGCTGTGCTTCGCTTCTGAGATCCCTGACAATGTTTCTTTGGAGTTTTGGGTGATTTATCAACAGGTGTACAATTTCCCTTTGAGTTTAGCTTCTCTGTCAGTAACAGGAGCATAAAAACAGTTTGCCTGTTCCACAGCAACTGTGAGCCAAAGTTCATGCTTATAAAGCACATTAAGCTCAGTACATCAGATAAGGGTAGGTTAGGGATTGTTATTTCTTTGGATTAATTAATGATAGGAGTAATTGAAGGTGAAGATAAAGTTTAACCCTTTGGATTTAGATATATTTGAGAAGTTGCATTATTTTAATCCACTCTTTCTTTCTGCTGAGGTGAATTTAGTCATGAAAAACAAAAATCCAGTAACAATGCTGAAGAGAAATCCTGTAACAGGCAGGGGGGGAAAAAAGGGTCCATCATGCCCTTTAGATCCTCTAACCCTTTCTCCTCAAATATGAATCAAATTTTCCTTTATATGAGCCTGCTATTAAAGTAGATAAAGCTCAAGACACACAAGGTCATCCAGTCACCATTTAAGGGATGCTGAGAGTCAGAAAGAAGCACTAAATTGCTTGTCAAGTGATAAGCCAAAGCTATCATTCTCTGCATGGGTTTTGGGTCAAGGAAAGGACTTACTTAAACTTTGTGCTTGCAGAGATTCCTTATAGTATCTTTTTTACTGCATTTAAGTCCAAGCCACTCTCTTGAGGACCAAGGCAGCTTTTTCCACTGGGCTTTGAGAAGAGCTGGCAAGTGTAGATGGATGATGCAGACGCAACCAGGTATTTCCCTGCAAAATATCTGTCCAACAGCTATTCAGTCTTGCTTGTTTAGCTAAACTAATAATTTAAAGATAACCATCAGGCATTTTTCAGCAAACCTCTCACTGAAACAATTGCATGTTTCATAGTTTCCAAAAGCTCCCACAAAAGTCAGCAGATTTATGATTTAAAGAAAAACACCCTATCACATTCAACAGCTTGCAAAAATAAACTTCCTCCCAAATTTGACGTTCCCTGATCGTGGTGTAAGCTTGTTTAAAGGGCAACTGCTTCATAAGACCTTGTAACTGTTAAGTTGAAAGTCGCTTGTTGTCTTAGTGCAGTGCTCACACCGAGTATCTACTTCTCTTTGCTCTTGTAATGCACTTAAGCTGTGCTTGTTCACACCACTAAATGCAGCTCATTGCAAATAGGTTGTGTAAAAGCCAGCCTTTAGCAAAGAGGAAATAATCCTCAATCCTTGGAGATTTAGAAACTCCCACAGAAATTCATAATTGTGTCTCTAGGAGCTCACCGGGGCTTTTGGGGCTGGACTCTGCTTTTAGGACCTAGTCCTAACCTCACACAGTCACAATTCTTCCCACACAACACTGTTGCTCTTGAGAAAAGTAACTGTGAGCAGTTCTGGAAAAGGGACAGATTTTTTTCTCTCATGTACCCAATCCAATCCTGCAGGTGGGAGTATCTCTGTGATGCTCTCATTTTCCACTCAATACCTGAAAGTGATGTGGAAAAAATTCATCACTAGACCCAGCCAGACACCTGGTGAGAGCTAATGTGTAAAACTAATAGGGGTCTTTATCATCTTCTGGCTCTTCCTTATTAAAAAGAGATGTGCTCTCTTCTTTACATACATAATCTTCACATGCCTGATGCATGTATTTGTCAGTTATGATCCCAATGTTTCTTTGCCCCATATGGAGGTTAAGTCAACTTCAATCAAAAGAACTTGAGGTGGAAGATGAGGGGATTGAGAGCCTGTGGGTTAAAATCAGGGGGCAGCCCAACAAATTCAACACCCTGGTGGGGTCACCATCATTGGAGGTGTTCAGGAGGAGACTTGACAGGATGCTTGGTTGCATGGTTTAGTTGGTTGGGTGGTGTTGGATAATAGGTTGGACGAGATGATCTTGAAGGTCTCTTCCAGCCTGGTTTATTCTATTCTATTCTATTCTATTTGCATTGAACTAGAACTGATTAGTATCACTTTCCTTTCAAGGAAATCTATTGCACACATTTTCTTCACCGAGTGAAGTGTTTTCCTGCTTTTATCATATGCTAGCATCTGATCTGTTCAATTAAATACTGTGTAGGTGTTCCTCTTCCCCAGAAAAGAAAAGAAAGAAACCCTGGCCCTCAGAGCAATACATAATCAAGCTTGTGACAAATCATTGCACTTTGGGGAAAGAAAAAAAAATGTAAAAGGTACCAAACCTAAGAAACCCAAAGTGCCCAGAGTGCCAGGTCTGGAAGTGAGCTCTCACAGGTGTATTGCTACAACATAGGAAAACTGAAACCCCGTTTTCAGTCTGTGCTAAACATTAAACAGAAGCAGCAGCACAGTTACTGTTAATCTGTAATGTTGACAATGTGCATCCAGAGGTAAGTGATGTATATGTTTGAACCGTTTGGGTTTCTGACCTTTCCAATATTTGCTTGACATTTCTATCTCTCACCTATTATCTGGAGATTTACAGCAGAGCACACTTGTTAATCCTAACAACCACATTTTCATTTAGGAGCTGGACTGACTGTCAACAAACATCAAAAGAGCTCCTTGGTCTTCAAGGGACACACCTGTTAAAAGAGCAGGTTCATGCGTCACACGGAATTGTTAGAGTAAAACACTTTTATTGTGCTGCTTGATGACAGTTATCGCTTGGGAACCTTGCAAGTCTCCCCAGGCATTGGGTAGCTGAAGATTTAAAAGCCCTTTGAGGATTTTTGTGTGTATGTGTCTATTTCAGTAAGAAATCAGAAGTGGGGTTTTGATCATAGAATCATAGAATGGTTTGGGTTATAAGGGACCTCCAAAGGTCATCTAGTCCAATCCCCTCTGCAGTAAGCAAGGGCATCCGTGTCCAGGGATCTGGACTCAGCTACCTCCCTGGACAACCTGTTCCAGCATTCCACTACCTTTATGGTAAAGAACTAGATTTACAGGTACTCCAAGGACAAAGAGTTTTTACAAAGCTGACTGAAGCTGGTTAATGTCAGTGAATATTTCTCACAAACTATTGATCCAGTCCAAAGCCCATTAAAGCCAACTGCAGTCTTTCCACTGACTTCTGTGTATTTTGCCTAATACCCTCAGGGTGAAATAATGCCACTGTGAGTCATATGGATATATTTTGGTCCATAATTAAAATCAGTTGAATTCCTGAGACTAGTCATGAGATCAAAATGATAATCAATATGAGAATGAGGACTCTGCAGTGAATATTGTCATTACCACTACACAGTCTAGGCTTTACATTTATCCTTTGACGTTTGTGTTATTTTTATGATCAAGAAGTAACAATTTTACTTTGGGAGTGCTTCTGTTTGAGCAGTGTACATTTTTATAATGTTTATACACCAGTGGAATTTGTGATATTTTTAAGATGGAATTGTATATACCTTTACATTTTAAGCAGTTTAGGTGCAGAAATCCTGATACTGCAAAAATGTATAAAATTCAAGGCACTAGAATTGCAAACATAATACTGAAGGAAGTAGTCTGAGATTCAATAGTCCTTTGGATACTAGAATAATACTTCAAATTTTTATATCTGAATGTACCTTTTATAAGGTTTTTGTTTCATCTTGTTTTGTTTCATGAAGCTTAAATATCTTGATAAGAAATAGCTTTGGACTTGACATGGTCAAGCTTAAATATCTTGATAAGAAATAGCTTTGAACTCGACAGGCCATGGATTTTATGTTTTTTCTCATAGAAACAAAAGGTGATTCTCTTTGGTGCAAGCAATACAAGTACTCATCTACATCTAAAGCTCTTGTTCAAGGTTCATATTGTCTAATTGTGATATTTAATATCACAGCAACAAAAAGCTTAATGAAACACTATCTGTGAAAAAAAAATGCAGTTGGGAATACCACCCACACTCCTAATATTATCTCAGGTGATGTGTACCTTATGTTTTCATAGAATCATCTATGAGATGGGAAGGAACCTTAGAGATTGTGAACTCCAATCTCCCTCCCATGGACAAGGATGCATCAACTAGACTTGGCCTCATCCACTCTGGCTGTAAACACTTCCAGGGAGGAGGCATCTGCATTCACAGCCTCCCTGGACAGCCTATTCCAGAGTCCCACCACCCTCGTACTGAAGAACTGCTACCTAAGATCCAGTCTAAACCCTCAGCTTAAAACTATTCCCTCTTGTCCTGTTGTTAGACAGCCTTATGAAAAGTCCTTCTCCAGAGGGGACTGCTTCAGAACAACCTCCTAGGCAGATCCTTCTTTTCATCTGCTCCAAATTACTGTCATCAAGATGACTTCTGTGGCCCTACTGATGCTTACTCTGTAGTCAAGGTGACTCCAGTGTGCAAGTGTTCCCAGGCTTGCTTCATTCTATGAGCTTCACACCAGATAAGAATGATTGGCACTCCAGTGCACTGGCACATATCTCTGGGCTTACATGAACAACTCTGATCTCTACTCACATTTGCTAGCATCCACACTGTACTGACATTTTCTGGCCACTGTGAAAACCTGTCTGCCAGAACATGCCATCCTGTGAGGGTGAGCGCAGCCTCCAGCAATAATAATCTATGATAGCTATTTCTGGTTATAAACAACTTGCTGCAAAGCTGAAAAGTACCTGCTGTTCTTCAGGGCTCTTTTTTTCCTGTAAACCCAAGCTTCTTTAATCTTCCTAGGATTTATCTCAGTTTGTTTTTCAGGAATTTATTTGATTTGTGGTTTTATTGATTTTCCAAGAACTTTCGGTAGTAGCCTGATTTGCTTGTGCTCTTCCAACAGGAAATGAAATCAAGTCTGGTGCATGATGCCAATTACCAAAACTTTATTAGCAGCAGAGAAATGTTTCCTGGAGAAAAGTTAAGTTTTACCACC
This sequence comes from Dryobates pubescens, assembly GCF_014839835.1. Classification (NCBI taxonomy): domain Eukaryota; kingdom Metazoa; phylum Chordata; class Aves; order Piciformes; family Picidae; genus Dryobates; species Dryobates pubescens. The sequence continues at coordinate 20,948,680 of NC_071626.1, read as the reverse complement.
TGTTTTCTCAGTCCTGAACATAGTTTTCTGTGAGGACTTGGGCAAATCTCTTCAAAGCGCTCCACCTCTGTGTAAAACTGGGATAGTAATTCTTTATCTGGCCCAGAAAAGCACAGTTGAAAGTACAAAGAGAAAGCCTGATGGTAGGACTGAAAACAGTTCTATCTGAACCATATCTTGGAGTCTTGTTGGAGTTTTTATAAAGTAGCTTTTGATTACCTGTTCATGATTCTCAAGAGTTTTTGTCATTGTTTTCTTTCTTTCTTTCTTTCTTTCTTTCTTTCTTTCTTTCTTTCTTTCTTTCTTTCTTTCTTTCTTTCTTTCTTTCTTTCTTTCTTTCTTTCTCTCTTTTTTTCTCTCTTTTTTTCTCTTTCTCTCTCTCTTTCTTTCTTTCTTTCTTTCTTTCTTTGTTTTTTAAATAACATTAAAAGAATAAAACCGAATGTCACATTCAGACAGAATCCTCTACTTGCTTGTCAGCTGGACAACAGCCAGAGTTTGCTTATATGCACACTGAGCAAAACTATTAGGCCATTATTGTTGGAGTCCCTAAAGAGATAAACAGTTTTTATTGTAGTCTGTGAGAGTGTCCTTTTTGACTTTCACTCGATTAGCTCAGTTGGATTGAATTGTGCAAGAAGAAAAGAAAGAAGGCAACCAAACCCCAAACTAAAGCACCACATTACTTAATGGAAATTTGCTTTCCAATAGAACAGCAATTAATTCTTAGAGACAGATAGTACAAAATGTCTCCTAGTTCCATGACAGAACTAGCCAAAATTGTAATTTTGACTAAAAATGCTAGGTTTAGTTTTCTTCTCTTTTTGTTTTTTTCTTTTTTCTTTTTGACTCTTGGCTTACAGTTATCTTTTTTGGGGGTTTTTTTAGAGTTGATATCAGTCTCCTGACACAGGTGAAAAAGCTGAACATGAGCCAGCAGTGTGCCCAGGTGGCTGAGAAGGCCAATGGCATCCTGGCCTGCATTAGGAATAGTGTGGCCAGCAGGAGCAGGGAAGTCATTCTGCCCCTGTACTCAGGACTGGTTAGGCCACACCTTGAGTACTATGTCCAGTTCTGGGCCCCTCAATTCAAGAAGGACATTGAGACTCTTGAACGTGTCCAAAGAAGGGCAACAAGGCTGGTGAGAGGCCTTGAGCACAGCCCTGTGAGAAGAGGCTGAGGGAGCTGGGGTTGTTTAGCCTGGAGAAGAGGAGGCTCAGGGGAGACCTTATTGCTGTCTACAACTACCTGAAGGGAGGTTGTAGCCAGAAGGGGGGTGGTGTATTCTCCCAGGTGATCAGCACCAGAACAAGAGGACACAGTCTCAAGCTGCACCAGGAGAAGTTTAGGCTGGAGGTGAGGAGAAAGTTCTTCACATAGAGAGCTGTTAGCCATTGGAATGTGCTGCCCAGGGAGGTGATGGAGTCGCCATCCCTGGAGGTGTTGCAGAGGGGATTGGATGTGGCCCTTGGTGCCATGGTTTAGTACTCATGAGGTCTGTGGTGACAGGTTGGATTTGATGATCTTTGAGGTCTTTTCCAACCTTATTGATTCTATGATTCTGTGTCCTGTCACTTGAAATTTGTTCCTTGAGTCATTCACAAATTCAGGGAAAAATGCAAGGACAGTTCTCATCCAATACAGCTATGGCATAGTCTGGAGCTTTTAGAGCAGAAAGAAACAGGCAAAGGCCTTATTAAATGGGATAGGTTTGTCAGCAGACTCCTCCACAGAATTATACTGGTTTGATTAAGATAAACTCTAGCATGTGTCATTCACAGATTCAGGGAAAATGCAAGGATAATTATCATCCAATATAGTTGTAGCTTTTAGAGCTTCAAGAGAGGGGCAAAGGCCTCACTGTGATAGGACAGGTTTGATAGAAAACTCCTTCACAGAAGTATACTGGTTTGATGAAGATGAACTACAGCATATGCTACTTGGAACCATCTTGGAGAAAATAGAAGAATGAGATGTTTTAAGGAGAGATAGAATCATCTTAGAAGACTGGGTCTAAAACATATATGATATGATGCTGACAAGCATGAATAAATACAGTGGAACCTGAAATACAATTTCAAACAGTTTTCACTGAAGTTCTGAAATTGAAGTCTATAAAGTGTATCTTGCAGTCTGACATACAAACTGGTAGCTATTGGAAGGATTGGCACTAAGCCAGCCATGTATTGAGCTTAGAGCAGATGGTGAGGGTGTTTAAACTCTCAATCTGCTAGAAGTAATATTTAATAAAATTAAAATAGACCAATATTAACCTTATAAACCATGTTAAAGTAATACTTTTTCTTCCTGACACCACTAGATACAAGAAAAATATGGATGCAAGTGCTGATATTTTCTTCCATCACTGATCAGAGAGCTACTGGATTGACTCACAAAGTGTCTTTTCATAACAGGTACTGTTGGTTGCATTTTCTGTGTATAAAGCTCTCTTCTATAAAATGTGTGTGTGTGTGTTTGCATTCCTAGTTTATTATACTCCTGTTGCTGTTCTCAGTGAGCCTGTAGCTTTTACAAGGTGTAAAGAAGAGGGAGCTTGGGTTTAGAGCTATATTTTTGTGTGTCATGTGACACTGAGTTAGGGCAAACTGATCTGGGTGTGAAAGTTGTGCATGGCGGGCCTGAGATAACGTGTTGCTACTATATCCACAGGGATAAAGCAGTGAGAAAATCCTTGGAGCTCTATATAAACAAAACCAGTGTTTTAGTAGCACTATGTGGAAATTCACATTTGCTTTCCAGAAGGAGTTTCTTTCTCCTGGAAGTTTTGGGAAAAAAGCCATGCAGGTTGTAATATGTTTTTTCCATACCAATGGATGCCAAAACACCTTATAAAAGCATGCATATGGAGCAAAACAAATATGCAGCACAAGCAACATAGATAACCAGGACAGAGCAAACTTACAAGTTTCTTTTTCTCTCTCTCTGTTTTTTTTTTAATCTTTATTAAAACAACCTTCATTACAGAATCACAGAATGTTAAGGGCTGGAAGGGACCTCGAAAGATCATCCAGTCCAATGCCCCTGCCAGAGCAGGATCACCTAGAGCAGATCACACAGGAGCACATGCAGGCAGGTTTTGAATATTTCCAGAGGGGTAGACTCCACAACCCCCCTGGGCAGCCTGTTCCAGTGTTCTGTCACCCTCACAGTGAAAAAGCTTTTTCCTCACATTTCCATGGAACTTCCTACGCTTCAGCTTTCACCCATTGGCCCTTGTGCTGTCATTGGGCATCCCCAAGCAGAGCCTGGCTCCATCCTCTTGGGACTTACCCTTTACATATTTATAAAGATGAATGAGGTCAACTCTCAGTTTCCTCTTCTCCAAGATAAAGAGCCCCAGCTCCCTCAGTGTCTCCTCATAAGGAAGATGTTCCACTCCATCATTTTTGTGGCTCTGCTCTGGACTCTTTCAAGTAGTTCCCTGTGGTACTTTTTGAACTGAGTGACCCAGAACTGGACACAATATTCCAGATGTGGCCTCACCAGGGCAGAGTAGAGGGAGAGGAGAACCTCTCTTGACCTACTGACCACAGCCCTTCTAATGCATCCCAGAATGGCATTGGCCGCCTTTGCTACAAGAGCACATTGCTGGCTCATGGTCAATGTTCCATCCACTAGGACCTCCAGGTCCTTTTCCCCTTCAACCTTTAACAGGTCAGTCCCCAATCTATACTGATACATGGGGTACATTACCCATGAATACATTACCATGCATTTGGTACCTTACCAACATACCAGAATTGTTTGCCAATTAGTTAAGTTAAAACAATCTATATTAAATGAGTAATGTCAGATTTACCAGTCTGGATCAAAGAGACCAGCATAACTGGTGAAGTTAAAGCAGTGTAACAGAGAAATGAATTGAGCCCTTCTTTTACAGAGTTGTATTTTTAGCAAGTTTCACTGTTATAAAGCTGAACAACACACTTGTGAATTATGAATTATGGAATTCAAGATTGTGGATCTATGTAGCTAGCACTTTAAGGGCTACCTCTACCACTAAGTTAGAAAGAATCTTCTTGAAAAAACACATTTAAGTCTGACTAATGTTTCTTAGGAAGCAGAAACTGTGCTGGAAGTATTTTTATGTGGAACAAAACCTATTAAGCACCTCATGATGTGGAGGCAATTCCAAATTATGTGAACAGAATTTCTTGGTTTACTGGCAATGCAATTGTTCAGTGCTACAACTAGTGGTCACCAGCATACTTCAGAGCCAGAGCAACGTTCAAGTAGTCCCACCCTGGTAATTCTCTAGCCTGGTTTTGGATTCAGTCACTCAGAATTCCACATCTAGTAAAACTAAAAACAACTAAATGCAATAACAACTTGCCTGTTCCTTCTTCATAGTTCAATAGTATTGTCTTTCTGGAAAACATACTCTTGTGACTCAATGCTATATTAAAGCAAAATGGCCAACATAATCAGCTTTTTAACCTAAATCATATCTCCTGTTAAGAATTCACTAAAACCCACTAAATGTTAATTCATTTTGGTCTCCATGACGCATGCAAGGTAGGGCAGAGTTGACCAGCTGCAGCTAACCTACTGCTACGCTCAGCCAATAGATTGCTCCATACTCCAAGCAGATGTTTCTCTTTTAGGCTAATGGAAGTCTTGCAGACTCCCTCCCAAGAGAAAACACCAGCACAGTTGGAAGCTGGAAGGGCTAATTTCAGTAAGAGAAGCAAAGGTGCCAGCAGCATCAGCAGCCGTGTTGTAACAAAAAGCCATGACCAGAACAGCAATTGCAAACAACAAACCAACAGTAAGCCCTGCATTTTTTGCTTCTTTGCTTGGTCCTTTTAGATGTAGCTTTTTAAATTATTTATTTTACCTTTTTTTTTGGTTTGCAAATGTCTTCTAGGAGAGAGAAGAGGGATTCAGTCTCTTGCTGTGAGCTGTACTGTTGTATATCAATCACAAAATGGGAGAGAGAATTGCATTTATGTGACTATTCATTGTTAAAATTCATGTTGCAGGTGATAACTGATATGCTGTAGCCATGTCCTAGTCTGAAATAAGGAGAACTTGATTGTATTTCAAGAGCATAGACTGGATTTGATTTGACTCTTATGCCAGAAGTACTTCTACTAATGTCAGTCAATTCATACTTTTTTGCTCATACTTGTTTGTGTCACGGTAAGAAAAGAGTAGTTCTCATTCTATTTACTCTAGAGGATGAATGACAATGAACAGATCTAGGTTGCTATATTAGATTTTGAATAAGAATTGTTTCCAATTCCTGGAAACTCTTTTTCTCTTGGGACTTGTACATCCGGTTTTGCCCAGTCAATGGTACTGAGAGTTACTTATGACAAGGTAATTATATCTGATGCAAATGTGACCTGAACCCTGGAGGGCCAGTGGTTTCATAGAAAGGGCATGAAAGACAGGGAAAAATGGGAAACAGTTTGTCTCTCTTTGTTGTTGTTTTGAAGAAGCAGTGGCAAAGGATTGAATCTCTTTCTGGTTTTTGGTGTGAGCTAATTCTGCAAAAGCATTCTCTATTTCTCTTTTCTGCTCTTCCTGGGGAGCTATGATAAGTAGGGAAACACTGAGAATTTCTTCTGTGGCAAGAAGCCTAGAATGAGGAGAAATAAGATGTTAAGATTAGAATCACAGAATCACTAAGGTTGGAAGAGACCTCCAAGATCATCAAGTCTAACCTGTCACCACAGACCTCATGACTAAACCATGGCACCAAGTGCCACATCCAGTCCTCTCTTGAACACCTCCAGGGATGGTGACTCCACCACCTCCCTGGACAGCCCATTCCAATGTCTAAAGAGACTCTCAGTGAATACTGCTTTTCAAAGGATTTATGGAAGGTAAAGCACCCAAGGAAGACTCATGACAAAATGGGAGCTGCTGCTTCTTCCAGCAGCCTGGAATGAAAGTATGAAGCAACATCCTACTCTTGTATTCTTGATATTCATGTTGGACTGGTGGACATGTAGTGCTTATTAGCACTAGGGTGTGTGGGTACAGGTAAGCAATTAGCACTAATCTGTGACTACTAGCATCATTTGTAAGCTATTTTGTCCTGGCGAAACCCCTGCTATCGACATAGAGTGAAAGAGCAGGGAAATAAGCAGCTTACATTGTAGTCCAGCTGAAAGAGAACAGCAAACAACACCATATCTCTCTTTTCATTGGCTGCATAGAAGTGCTGGCTTTTAATAACATCTTCTTAAGATTATTTATGTAGTCTATTTGTCATTATCCATATCAGTTCATGACCTTTGTGTGTTTTAGATAACATTGTTGTGTTTCCTTTGACTTAACATTTAGCTTGCTGTGAACTTGCCAATAGTAGTTCTGGGCTACCTCTGTCTGATCTTTTCCATAAGCTGTTTATTAAGCAACGATTCACTGTTACAGATTGTAAATTCAGCTTTCACACTGGAGGTCTCTCTAGCTACATTTGCAGGTTCTCCTTGTCTGTACTTCTTCTGGTTCACTTTATATCTAATATTTAAATGCTGAGATATCTTCTGGAGTGAAAGGGGGAATGCTCAGGCAAAGCTCATCATCCCTTTCTATTGATTCATGGAGACTGTGCAGTGGCCAAATCTGAAGTTCTTTAAAGGTCAGTCATGCTCATGTATGAGATTTAAACTTGGCTTTCTCTGTAAAACTAGGCATCCACATGAGCTGTAATCAGATCCAAATTTCTGCCTGTTGCATGGCTCCCCAGCAAATCTTCATGCACACACTATTCAGAGCACACTCCCCTTCAGCAGCAATGCTCATGAAGAGCTAGGGCAGGACAAGAGACACAAACACCTGAATCTGAAAGATGTGTATACAAGAAGGCTCAATATTCCATTTAATCCAAACCAAACACATGGTAAAAATGAATATGAGCATTTACTGGATTGCTAATGACTTACTAATGCTGACTAATAATGATGAGAAGATGCTTTCAAGTCCTGCAGTCTAAGTAATTGCTGTACCTGCAAAAAAAGGTGCTTGATTAGGTAGGATGTAAGCTATCATGGTTCTCCCTCCCTGCCTGCCTAAAAGGAAATGTAAAAAAAAAAAAAAAAATGCAGCAAAGGCAGAAAACAGCTTTTCTCAGAATGAGATGAGAATGAGATTCTCAGGCTAATGGCACCTCTAAACCATTATTATACCCTTTCTCCTCATTTCTGACTCCACAGCCATTTGAGGTCCTAGCCCTTGGTACAGGCTTAGTATAGTTTTTTAAGATTTATGGGGCTTAAGAGAGGTATTTTGTTTCAATCCTTCTGATTCCATACTCCAGGTGATTCTGATGGCCAAAACATAGCTGTGAGACTGCAAGACTTTTACTTGTGCTGAGAGCAAGGCACGTAGCAATTTGTTTGCATATTTATTTATTTGGTTTTGATTTCTAGAGTTAAAAAAAAAAATAAATATGCTATTCAGCATAGACTTTAATTTGTACTACAAGACAACCTGCCTTTAACAGAAGGAAAAAAACATCTTTGATACAGAAATTCTTGCAAAATACTTCCCAAAATTAAGCAAATAAATTATTCTTGCCAGAATTTGTGTTGAGAAAAACCTCAGAGTTCCCTCAGAGAAAGTACCCAAGAAACAGCTTCTTTCTTTTCAGGACCACAGAAGCCAGCTAAGGTTCCTGTGTAATAAAATTCAAAAAGGAGAGAAGGACCATTTAGAATAGAATAGAATAGACCAGGTTGGAAGAGACCTTCAAGATCATCGCGTCCAACCTATCAACTAAACCCACCTAATCAGCTAAACCATGGCACCAAGCACCGTATCAAGTCTCCTCCTAAACACCTCCAGTGATGATGACTCCACCACCTCCCTGGGCAGCCCATTCCAATGGCCAATAACTCTTTCTATGAAGAACTTCTTCCTAACACCCAGCCTAAACCTCCTTTGGTGCAGCTTCAGACTGTGTCCTCTTGTTCTGCTGCTGGTTGCCTGGGAGAAGAGACCAACCCCCACCTGGCTACCACCTCCCTTCAGGTAGTTGTAGGCAGCAATAAGGTCTCCCCTGAGCCTCCTCTTCTCCAGGCTAAGCATCCCCAGCTCCCTTAGCCTCTTCTCATAGGGCTTGTGCTCCAAACCCCTCCCCAGCTTTGTTGCCCTTCTCTGGACACCTCCCAGCAAGTCAACATCTTTCCTAAACTGAGGGGCCCAGAACTGGACACAGGACTCAAGGTGTGACCTAACCAGTGCTGAGTACTAACACCTAGCACAAAAGACTGGGGTGAAATGTGGTGTGGTGCTGCATATTCTTGACTTCATTGAACTGCTCTGAATGTAAATACTCTGAAAGACAAAAAGAGTTAAGCTGAGATATGCTCTAGGGCTTTGTGATAGTGGGAAGCTGGTAGGGTATTCATTTGTGGATTTCGGGGTCGGGTTCACATTCACTCACATATTGACCATTCCCATTTCCTTCATCCATTCAGCAGATAAAGCTGCTGTCTAAATCAATAGCTGCTAGGATTAAGATATTTCCTATCATAGTTCTGGAACAAAGACAATTCCTTTTGTCACAAATTGGAGGCATTCCCAGTTCTCAGCAGCAACACATGTCTATACATATGCACATGTACACAAAGATAAACAGTAAGAGTTGCTCACGTAGTTGAGTAGAACTAGAGGTCTACAGTGGAAATTGGAACTGGAATGATTAAACTATATTAATTCATTTTAACATTAACAAAAAGTACTAACATCTCTAAAGGACAGGGTTTGTTCACTGGGCAATTAAAAAAAAAAGAAAGAGAAATCTGATTTCTGAGACATTTGGAAGATTTATACTTTAATGCATGCTTATAATGCTTTATATTTTTATTTTCACTGTACTCTAACTCAGTGCTAGACTTTGGATTTTTTAGTGTCAGCTAGATCAAGTTTCAGCTGAATGTTTCAGCAACTACTCTTGCTGTTTTGCACTTGTCCTGTGTCTGAGTGAGATAGCACATCCTTTCCTTTCTCTAGAAATTCATCAGAAAACTTTTGAAGGTGCTGCATGCCTCTCTAGCCTCACATGCAACTACGGTCTCATTTTTCCCTTTACTTTGCCTTCATGTTTTCATTTTGTAGGAGGATGTCCAGCTCTAAAGCCAGCATAAACCAGCACAGAAATCCAGACTTTCTCTTGTCAGTGTACCTGCTTAAAACCCCTTCCATCTCTGCATCCCTTCTCCATAGGTTATGAATGTCCACCTTACTCTTTGCTAATTCCTGTCACAGTTTTCTGGCTTCATAAAGTAAATACGCTTTGTCAAACTGCAATTAATAGTATATAAGTGACTCTCTGCCATGCCAGTTAGACAAAGTCACTAACCACTCCAACCCTCTCTGTCTCCTGTTGCTTTTTAGTATTATTCCTGTGCATTCCAATATGCCTCAAAACCAGCTATTAAAACCTCATGGTAACGATGTGCTGCTTTTTATCCTACTTAATCCATTGGAAGGGCTGCTCCAGGACTCCTTTCCTACAGTTAGTGCTGAACAGTTTATAGCCTACCTTTATTTGTAGTTGCTATATACGCTCCCATTTCAGTTTGTCCTGTAACCTTAATAGCTCCTAATGGCAAAATATTTACAGGCATATCCCTTAAAATAGGTTTTTGCTAGCCTAAACAATTCAAGATTTGGCTGGTTTCTTTTAAAATAGACTTTCCATTTCCTTGCCTTTCTGAAAGAATTTGTATGTACCTGTAATCATTTGAATTAATATTCACTGAACATGAATGGCCATATATGGGAAATACTACTACACCTCTATCTATCTAGTAAAATTCAAATTCCCTTCATCTATCCTCAACTCATTTAATTTTCTCCCACAATTCCTATTCCTGGTCTTTTCTGTCTCAGTCAGACGTTATTGAGCCGTCCCTGGTCTGATTGGTTTCTAAATTTGCATCCTAATATCCAGGTGTTGTTTTCCTCCTTAGTATCAATCCCTCTCTTCATTCCCTTTGTTTGAGTTTCCTCTCCATAAAGTTTCATTCCTCTAGATTTAAGTCAGCAATTAAATAAAGCTTTGCAGTGCAACAAAGTGATTATGAAAGGTGCAGAGCTTTCAGGTGAGATGAATAAGGATTTGTCCAGCAGCAGATGTGCGTTGGTGTGTCCTCACCTGGAAAATATCTAATGAAGAGTGAGGCTCAAAGAAACTTATTTGATAAAAAGGAACAAGCCTCTTTGGAGTTTAACTGAATTTTCAAATGGCTATAACCTGGCAAAAATGTAGTGAATTTTCAGAAGCTGGATAAAAGAATAATGGAAATAGCTGCTTTCTTTCCATGCTAGAATTGCTGTTCCCAAGCAGAAGAGCATAACAAGAAAACAAGAAATCTTATTTTCTTCTGCTGTAGTTTTTAGTAATGATTGTACCATTTTGGCTGAAACCTTCCATCTTCCCTTCCATTCAACTAAAATAAATAAATAGTCTGAGCCAGAAAGAGAGCCTGGAAAACTTCAACCAGAACAGTTAGTTTAGTAACGTTGTAAGTAATGGGAAACACTGTTCAGTGAACTTTATTATTAAAGGTAGATCCTATTTTACTTGTAACAAGAATTTTAGTGTACTATTTTAGTATATAATGATTACTGTATATATAACTGCAAGAAATGTACTGAAACTTACTGGAAATCATGGGTGCAAGTTGTTTCAGTTTAATAAACCACTTCTACAGGACATACTGAAAAGTAAAATATGGTGTAATTCATACAAAATTATATATATTATCAATGAAGCCTGGAGGAAAGACAAGAATTTTAGCTTCCATTCTTGGGTCTGCCATGAACTTCCCATGAATGAGAACAATAATATAGTCTTTTGTTTTCATTTGGCTAATCTTTAAACACTTCTCTATACATAATCCTTTTTTCTACTCTGTTTCTTAAACATGCTTCTGGAGCCAGGGTTATTCTTTAACAGGGCCTGTAGTAACTTGCATGCTTGCTGGTCCTACCTTTTCCTCTTGATTATTGGCAGGAATTAAATTACTGCTGACAGCTGCATGTGTGATGGATTGGTTTGGTTTGGGTTTTTTAATTACTCCAATTCCTTATGACAGTGTACTTGGCTTGAATTCTGTTTAATGCTGTCCACTGTAAATAAACTTCATCCATTGTTTGGGAATCAGAGAGATGATACTGTGTTGAGAGTGAGCTCCTTCATCAGCCTGCCTGGGGCAGCGTCTGTTTACTCGTGCAGTGCTAGTAGCTGGTATTAGGTTGTTCCTTGCTTCTTGACAATAGATAGACATATTGTTGATTCTCTACAGCCTCTGTGAAACTTCAGATTGAGCTGGCATAATAATGTTTATTAGCACAACTCTGTGGAACACATTCCTGGAATACTTAGCTGAGCGCTGATCCCATAAATCCATCTCTGGTACTCATCGTGACGTGCACATTCCTCTTCCATGTGTGCCAGGAGCTACTGGGCTTTGCCCAACTGTTTCACCAGTTTTGACATACAAATTGTTCAGTTTGCTTATGTAGAAATCATTCAGACACCAAGGAATCTGAGATCACACAAAATTCTGTTCTATGGTCCTTGTGTAAGGTTCTGCATGTCAACCTCTCTCCTCCAGAAAGTCACTACTCTAGGTATATATGACTAAATGTCTTTGATAAGCTTTTATAGTAAACTGGTGTAATTATCTGTGGTATTCTGAAGCAGGCTTAGAAAACAGCAACAAGAGAGAACAGAGTCTTATGCCTTTCACACCCCACCCCCCCACCCCCCAAATTTTTCCCTATTTGGACTTTTGAAACCTAACTACTTGAACTTTTTGTTGCCTTAGCGTGCACTTTGATCTTTGAGCATGATTTGATTTTTGAGTAGACAGGTGAATTTTCCATGGGCTCAGAATCTTGCTTAACAAAAACCACCTTGCTCCAAATCCATGTGCATCAATAAAAAAGTATCACATTTATCTGAACGCTTCACTGAGGGCAATCCGAGCATTTAAGGTTCTCTTGGGAAGGAAGAAAGCTCATTTGCTCTCTTTCCAAGACAAACTCAGGAACTACTGCATGAGTGTTCTCAAGAATGATGAAAACAGGAGAAACCAAGGAGGAATTGCTCAGTTTACTGTAGTGCTTGCAGCAGTAGTATGGATGATAGGATCTGTGGCTCTATTTCCTCCTCTTTCCTGCTTCACATGCTCGTTTAATTCTTCAAGCCTTTGCTTTTCCTCTCACTACTTGTTCACCAAAATGGACTGTGAGAGCATGTAAAGGAAATAAGTGCATTTTGTCCACTTCAAATCAAAAGGGGCATCATAGGACTAGAGTAGGTTCAAAAAAAGCAGCAGAGATGAGTGATTGCACACCATCTGAATAAAGAAAAACAGTAACTTAGATTATCCACCTTGTAAAAGACACAATTTCTAAGATACTGCCTACAGTAGCATCAAGATAGTTTTTAGCCATAGGTTGTTTACTACCCCTTCCACCTGAATGGACCTAATAGGAGACCAGCTCACACCAAAATGGAGTGGTTCCTCAGGAAACTGAGAACAGAGTTGTGAAACTCCTTGCAGAGGGATTCAGCTGCCAGGTATTTGTCAAGGGAAGTTTGCATAAGTATTTAGAAGACTTAAATAAATTGCATCAAGTTCAGGAAATGACATGAGCTGAAACAATCAGAGATAGGAAGACACATACTGGAGGTAGCATACAGTCTTCCTCAGCTGCTTATGACTGCTGCTTGCCACAGGATTCAGTTTCAGATGAACCACGATGACTATTCTCATATTTCACTCTAGTTTTGCAAAGTGTAGTATTGAAGATACTTCTTTTACATCAGAAATTATGGTATTTTTCCTACTTAATGAGAATGTTATCTTGGTGATACCAACAGCACCATTGTGTCAGCACAGGAGATCTTGGCTCTTCTATGACAGAGGAGAGCTTGAACTCGCATTCTTGGAAGAGATTCTGGTCCCTCTGTTCTTTCAAGAAATAGACAGACCTCAGCAATTAGAAGAGCCCTTGCCCTTTGTGTGTTGAGTGTATGTGGGAGCACTACACTCTCAGTAGTACCTTACTAGCCCAAGTGTTTGGTAGACAAAAAATTATGCTCTTCACTTAGCCTGGGGGGAGGTGGAACAAAATACACTGTTTGGATGTAACTTGGAGTTACATGAAAGCCTAAAGAAGTTCTACAGATTGGCAGTTGAGAATATAACTTGATAATAGGCCAGGAGGTGTTCCAAGACATCTAGAAACAAAGCTTGAGAAAACAGCCACAGGGAATTCCTGATGTCTCTGATTTGGCTTTGAAAGCTTTTGGCTATTGTGAGTGTAATCTTGGCATGGTCATGTAACAGCTCTAAGCTCAGGCTGCATCATCCCTAGTGTCTGTTTCTGCAGCTTTAAGAGTAAGTAGGAGTTGCTGTAATGTCTGCTATTATGTATTGTTAATATGCTCATAGTAGGTGGAAATCCCCAGGTGACTGGAGTGAGCAGGAGATTGTTAGTCTCAAGCAGGTGAACAAACTAAGAATTACTGAAATCTTTACAAGTGATTCATGTGGTTGTAGTTAATTCTACTCTTTAAAACATGTCCTTTGGAGACATCAGAGTTGATTTGCATTGGGTTTTTGTTTCCTGTTCAGTGTAATCTCAAGAAAGCAATATTGTATGGACATTTCTAGTCATGCTTCGCTCATGTTGCTATTCTTTAGGAGGAAGAAAAGGTCCTGTTCTCATGCTTTTTCTTCATTTATTTTCTTTAGATATTCCTTCAGGGAAGCCATGAGACTGTGTGCATGTTGTTTTGACACATGTAGGTTAAAGTTTCCATCTGCTTTCCCCCTAAATGTTGACCCATTGAAATGCCTCTCCATTTTGAGGCAGACATTCCAGAGAGACAGTGGTTCCCAGCAAATTTGCTTTGCTATTATCTGTTTTCTTGGGAGCTGCTCAGTGTTCTGAGGGGAGCTTGCTTTATGAGTTTGCTGCAGTTGCATTAGTTTCAGCTAAAGTTGTCTGTAATTGTTATATGAACTCAAGCAAAATCTAGAAGCTGAAGCCTCATTGAGTTCTCATACTGGCAAAACAATGGTCCCAGTCAAGAAGACCTCACAAGCTGTAGGACTAAAGGTAAAAAGTGGATGTGACAAGTATAGCAAAGATAGAATCTATTACAGTACACCACCTACTTCAGTTCATATCAAGTCCCCAGTAGGTAACCTGATTTATCTGTGGCTGAAGATCTCATCTGAGTGGGGATAGCTTGCATGATATACAGATGCCACAGAAGATTGTGCAGCAGTAGCAGCTGAGTTTGACAAGTGAGTGGTCACCGTATATCTACTAGTGAGACAAAGACAGGTGTGAACAGCTTCACACGGGTATAAACGTGCCATGAAGTATGTTACAAATGAAGACTGGGATCTTGCATCTGATACCATTTTTTATTTATTTGATATTTCTGCTGCAAAATTGCATTGAATGTAGAATTTTACTTAAGATAAAAATTTTACCAAAGGTTCAAGTCAAAGTGATATAAAATTAGGGAATGTTCTAGAAGTGATTCAGAGCTATAAATGGCAGTCGTATGTTACACATTGCAGTAGAAATCACTTTCAGGTGGCATAAACTTAAAGCTATGTTTATTTTAGAGACTATGGTCTAGAGACCATAGAGAGCTATTCTCTTACAGTCCTGTGCTAATAAATTACTTTTATGAAGTTTCCCTTTCTTTCCTTGTTGAATTTGAACTCCAGCCCTGCCTGCCTATTACTTCAGTCAAGTACTGAGGCTGCAAGTTTTGGTAAAAATGTAATGCAAAAACCTTCTTTCTACCTAGAAAAGCTTTTTGTATACCACATCCTATAGAAATTCTGCTACCAAGTGAGGGAGAGGGGTTTTAGTTTTAACTAAACTGGCACAGGGTGGTGTTTTTCTTCAAAGAACTTACAGATTATGGTTTTTCATTCCTTTGTTTCCTGCTTTTAAGGTAACTCTTGCATCCATGTGGAGCTTAGCCTTGAAGCACTTGAATACAGAGAGCATTCACCACTCCTTATGGCTCAAAATTTTGAGTCTATTTCTCACTTAACTTTAATATACTTTGAGATTTCAATGCGCTCTTAGAGTTGTGGTTGTGTGAATTGGGTGTGTGCCACCAGCACAGTAGGGAGGGAGTGAGGTACAGTGACAGGCAATGTGCTACTGAGGCAAGCTTGGAGCTGGTATACCAGACCATGTAGACAGAGCAAAGTTTAACATAGCAGAAAGCAGGGGAGGTTTATTAATCAGAAGACTAATTATAAAACCTCACTCAGGTGTGCCATGAGTTTGTTTGCTTTTCTGTGATATTAATCATGAAATCTTGGAACATTTACTTTACTAAGTGAAACTGTTCTTTTCTAATTAAAAACCCCAGCATATTCATTGACTAACATAAATTATGATCTACTTTCTCAGGCTCCCTGTACTGGGAAGAGTCTTTACTGTATCCATGTTTAAAATGACAAACAGCACCTTATACTTGGCAGATACCTGCAGTTTCTGCCAGTTATGATGATAAGAAAGCTTACAATTTTCTTACCATAAGTATTGGTGGCTGTGCCCTTTCTCATTTGTTTCAAATATTTATAGTTTAGTTGGACTGAACTAGACCTACAAAATTAGTATTTTGGTTTTGGCTTAAACTGGAATACTGGATTTATTGTAATGGAACTGCACTGTAAATAGGTTACATAATGTTTATCCTAGGGTGTCAAAAAAGGGGGAAAAAAAGTTATTTATACAAATCACAGAATGTTAGAGGTTGGAAGGGACCTCCAGAGATCGTCAATGCCAACCTTCTTGCCAGAGCAGGATCACCTAGGGTAGTCTGCACAGGAATGCATTCAGGTGGGTTTTGAATACATAGAATAAACCAGGTTGGAAGAGACCTTCAAGATCACCACGTCCAACCCATCAACCAATCAAACACCACCCAAACAACTAACCCACGGCACCAAGCACCCCATCAAGTCTCCTCAACATCCCCAGAGAAGGAGGCTCTACAACCTCTCTGGGCAGCCTGTTCCAGGACTCCGTCACTCTCACTGTAAAGTTCCTCCTCATGTTGAGGTGAAACCTTCTATGTTCAAGTTTGTATCCATTGGTCCTTGTCTAATTACTGTGCACCACCAAAAAAGAGCTTGGCCCCCCCTCACTTGACACCCACCCCTCAGGTATTTATAGACATTGATCAGATCCCCTCTCAGTCTTCTCTTCTCAAGACTAAACAGCCCCAGGTCTCTCAGTCTCTCTCTGCTCTTTGAGTGAAGATGTTCAAATCCCCTAATCATCCTCGTGGCCCTCCATTGGACTGTCTCAGGCAGATCCCTGTCTCTCTTAAATTGGGTAAATTGAGTAAGAAGGTAAAAAGATTTCTGGCTATAAAAGTAGGCATCAAGTATATAAATAGACTGTAAATTTGCATACACTTGCAATACTGCAACACAAACTTGGTGCTTCTACGAACACATGATACCTAAAGTGGCAGTGGCAGTATACCCAACTCCTTGAGATAAAAAGGCAGGTCCCTGTGGAAGAGTCAAAACCCAGTGTTATCCTATGGCTGCTCCTCAATCAAATCCATTCCCCCTTTATTTTCCTGAGTTTATTCATCTGAATTCTGGGTTCAAGAAAACTAGCTCTTAATCAAATGTCTCTGTGGGCTTCTATATACATATTTGTGTGTGTGCTTGTGTGTATACAAAAAGAAGTTTTACTATATGGACGAAAGAAAAAGCAAGTGCTGTTGAGCGCTTCTTAAAACCGTAACA
The DNA here is from genome assembly GCF_014839835.1 of Dryobates pubescens. Taxonomy (NCBI): domain Eukaryota; kingdom Metazoa; phylum Chordata; class Aves; order Piciformes; family Picidae; genus Dryobates; species Dryobates pubescens. The sequence continues at coordinate 20,931,878 of NC_071626.1, read as the reverse complement.
CAGAATCACCAAGGTTGGAAGAGAACTCAAAGATCATTAAGTACAACTTGTCACCACAGACCCCATGACTAAACCATGACACCAAGTGCCATGTCCAGTCCCCTCTTGAACACCTCCAGGGATGGTGACTCCACCACCTCCCTGGGCAGCACATTCCAACAGTGAACAACTCTCTCAGTGAAGAACTTTCTTCTCACCTTGACCCTAAACTTCCTCTGGTGCAGCTTGAGACTGTGTCCTCTTGTTCTGGTGCTGGTTGCTTGAGAGAAGAGAACAACTCCCTCCTGGCTGCAACCACCCTTCAAGTAGTTGTAGACAGCAATAAGGTCTCCCTTGAGCCTCCTCTTCTCCAGGCTAAACAATCCCAGCTCCCTCAGCCTCTCCTCATATGGCTTGTGCTGAAGGCCTCTCACCAGCCTTGTTGCCCTTCTCTGGACACTCTACAGTTAGCACGAGCTGTCAGTATTGGTGGACTCCAAAGAAAAAGTTATTTGAAAGACAAAATGTAATGCTTTATTTTTATTAGAAGGCATAGAATAGAATAGTATAGACCAGACTAGGTTGGAAGAGACCTTTGAGATCATCGTATCCAGCCTATCACCCAACACCATCTAATCAACTAAACCATGGCACCAAGCACCCCATCAAGTCTCTTCCCAAACACCTCCAGTGATGGTGACTCCACCACCTCCCTGGGCAGCCCATTCCAATGGCCAATCACTCTTTCTATGAACTTCTTCTTAACATCCTAAACCTCCCCTGGCACAGATTGAGACTGTGTCCTTGTGTTCTGGTGCTGGTTGCCTGGGAGATGAGACCAACCCTAAATCTAGGCTTTGAAGTTTTCTAAACTTCTTGAAATTGCTCAATTAAAGATTGATGCTGTGTTTGTAAATTAGATCAACTTTATGGGGCTATCAGGTTATTTGTCTTTGTCAGAACACATTCTTCTTGTTATTAGTGACATGAATAAGTAGTCTTAAATTGTTCTGAGTTGCAAATAAGTGTTAAATTAAGTAATCCAGGATGAATAAATAACAATACACTGCAGACAGAGAACTGAAAATTAATCAAATATGAAGTGGTGACTCAGAGTGTAGAACACCACATTAGTTTCAATATTATTGTACAGAACTGTCAATTTTTGGCTTTCACATGAAAGTACATTGGCATTATCGGTGGGTTTAGGAGTTTCTGTGCATGCACAGCTTAAACATTAAGAGTAATCATTATGTCTTTCTCTTTGAAGACAGCTTTCAGGGTATTTACCAAAAAAAACAATCTTCAAAACATTCTGAGCTCAATTTGCAGACAGGAAGAAGTGCAGCTTTGTAAGACACACCTGGTTTGGAGTATTTCAGTATCACTAAGGTTGGAAGAGACCTCAAAGATCATCAAGTCCAACCTGTCACCACAGACCTCATGACTAGAGTAGGGAGGACACTACTGCTTTCAAACAGCTCTAATTGTCACTGTGCAGTACTGAGGCCAGTTGCTTATAGGATACCTGATTGCTGATTTTATACCAACACTTTGAAGTTCCCTGGCCTGGAACCTGGAGAGCAGTGGCTGTGCCTGCTACATCTTGCTCTCGCTCACCTGCAGTTGAGAGCATAGAGCCACTGGAATGAGCAGGATGTATATTTTAGCCAGGAAGAGTAAAATCCTTTGGGAGAAATGAGCTTTCAAACTGTTTATTTTGCAATTCCTTTCCAAATGAGGAATAAAGAAACTTCAGGCTAACAACAGTCAAGTAAGGTCCAAACCCCTTTTGTCTTGGAAGCTCAGCATTCATTGCTGACTGGATGCTATAAATCTCACAAGTGAGGAACTAACTTTAATTATTGTCCTGCAAATGAGCTCCTGTGAAAAAGTGCAGTTAAGTGTAGTCCATATATGTCCACCTGGACATGGGCAGACAGTGTGCACTTGCAGCCCCAAAGGCAAATCATAAGATGCATTGCCAACAGATCCAGAGAGGTGATTCTGTCACTTTGCTCTGGTGAGACCTCACCTGGAGTACTATGTCCAGCTCTGGAGCCCTCAACATAGGAAGGACATGGACCTGATGGAACAGATCCAGAGGAGGGCCATGAAAATGACCAGGAGATTGGAGCACCTCTACTACAAAGACAGACTGGGGGAGCCGGGGTTGTTCAGCCTGGAGAAGAGAAGATTCCAGGAAGACCTAATAGCAACCTTCCAGTACCTGAAGGTGGTCTACAAGAAGGACGGAGAGAGACTGTTTACAAAGCCCTGCAATGACAGGACCAGGGACAACATCTTCAAACTAGAGAAGAGCAGATTTAGATTGGATGTTAGGAACAAGTTCTTTACTATGAGGGTGGTGGAACACTAGAACAGGTTGTCAAGGAAGGTGGTTGGGGCCCCATCCCTGGAGATATTCAAAGTGAGCTTGTCAGGGCTCTGGGGAGCCTGATCTAGTTGAGAACGTCCCTGCTTACTGCAGAGGGGTTGGACTAGAAGACCTTTGGAGGTCCCTTCCAACCCAGACCATTCTATGATTCTATGCACCAGGGCAATCAAGAATATTCCTGGATGAAGGCAAAATCAAACCAATGGTGGACAAGGCCCTAGCATTTCCTGTTCTGTTGCTAAAAAATAGAGCTATGATTTTAGTTCCTTTCTGAATATCAAGATAATTACACATTTCTGGAAAGTTTGGTCTTCATAACAGAGAGTTGAACATGAGTTTAGATCAGAGTGTAATAGGATCCACTGGCCAGTGGAAGTGACTGCAAGCTTTAAATTTGGCATATTGGGATAGAAAAAGGATGAAAATACCAATCCTGGAATTCATAAAACTGGTCAGGATTTGGTTCTGTGTTTCAGAGTTGGGATCACTTCTGGTCTATTGTAATGTAAGTAGAAGGTGGAGCTGAAAAAAGATGGCTTGGCTTGTTTTGTTTTGTTTCCTTGGCAAACATTGTGTGCTCTGTGATTAACATTAGTTTAGGGTCTCTTTCTGAGCATAGTTTTATTATGTCATCTATCAACTCAGTTCAGCTGAGCAAAAAGTGTCTATTATTTCTTCTGGATTTTCAGGTTTTGCCTTCACTTCCTTACCTATGTGGATATTATTATAAGCATCTTGGTTAAGAGTTCAACTTGTGATAGTGAAACATAAATTTCCAAGTTCTGCAAATTAACAAATACTGGAGGACTGGGATGCTATTTAATGTCCATTGAGTGTATTCAGCTGAATGTAAATGAACAACTGTAGCCCTGACATTGTAGTTAATATAATTACTTGCATTTTTCCCTCCATCTTCAGAAAGTTCTTGTAACTTTTTATCAGCAGAGATTATCTAACATGTTCTGAATATACTTTTATTACTGAATATAAGAATTTTTGTTTGTTTTTTTTTAGTGGAGAATCTTCAGATGAAATATCCCATAGTTAGGGGGGGATTGGTTTTTTTGCTTCTCTTAATTCTCTATTCAAATAGAATAGAATAGAATTAACCAAGTTGGAAGAGATCATCGAGTCCAACCCATCACCCAACACCATCTAATCAACTAAACCATGGCACCAAGCACCCCATCAAGTCTCTTCCTAAACGCCTCCAGCGATGGTGACTCCACCACCTCCCTGGGCAAACTTTTCTTAAGGGCACTTTGTTCATGATCACACCAAGGAACTGCTTGTTCTTCCTCCTAACTCCTTTTAGAACTGTTCTCCTTTTTCGTGATTGAATTGCAACTTCTTAAGGTACTAAACAGCTGGATCCCACACAGAAGGACTTTTCAAAGAATGTGGATTTAGCAGTTACATTCACATAAATTGTATTGGTGAATTTTGATTAAACAATCTAATTTTCCACTGTTTACTTCTCATTAGGAGAGATTCCTTTATGTGAGGTACAGTGCATAGCCAATTATTTGTCCTTTCTTACCCAATTTCCAGACTTTACTGTTTATATTCTGCTTTAACCCAGCAGAAATAAGATATTCATCCATTTCCAAAGCAGCACTGACATTTTAGTAGGCTACTATTTTGCTTTATCCCCAACTGCTCATTACAGTTCTGTTTGCCTGGATAAACTATGAGGACTCCCTAACTTTCTTTTTCAGGCACTTTTCACTCAAAATACCCAAGCTTAACTTCAACAGTGAATCATTGCTAACCCAACATAGGAATGCATTGCTAATACCTATGGAATCCAGTCTCAGACTACAGTCCTGATCTGGAATTTACTTGTTTCTATGTGATTACATTCTTATCTGTGTTCATATATCTCCTTTTTGTCATGCCTGGGAGCGCAATAAAGAAGCCTGCAGGCTGCATATAAATTACAGGCACTTACGGAACCTTCAGCAAGAGAGATATTACAGGAATGCAAATTATTATAATTATTGCTGGTATAATAACATACTACAACTCACTCCTTTTGAATGATGGTGAGTCAGAACACTGGGAAGCATAAATCAAAAGCCTTTTCTTCCTGTTATCTAAATACAATACTATGGATTCTACTCACAAGTTGTTGCATACTACAGAAGGGTATGTACCGCCGCTTCCTAACACGACTACAGCATAAGCTTCTGCTGCTTCCTGTGGAACAGCAATTCCATGGACATCTAAGGGCTTTTTTTTACATAGCTGTGTCAGCCTGGGAAGTTGTTTGGGTTTTGTGGGGGTTTTTTGTTTGTTTGGGGGTTTTTTTGTTTTGTTTTGTTTTTGTTTTTTTACATAATCTTGTTGGTTATGAAGATGTATTAATATATGATCTATGCTGTAGTATAATTTTTGATACTGTAGGATTTTAGTGAGCAACATGAATTTATCACTGGATGTTAGGGGTTTTTTTATTTTGGTTTGTTTGGGGGTCTTTTTTTTTCCAAGCATTGCCTTAGACTTGAGAGTGCATATCCACTTCTGTGGTGCAGATAGAGATTCCAGGATCAGAGGATGTTATGGTTGGAAGGGACCTCTGGAGACTTTCAAGTCCAAACCCCCTGCTGGAACAGGACCATATAATCTAGTGCAGGTCACACAGGAACACATCCAGACAGGTCTTGAAAGTCTCCAGGGAAGGAGACTCCACAACCTCTCTGGGCAGTCTGTCCCAGCACTCTGTAACCCTTAAAGAGTTTCTTCCTCATGTTTCGAGATGTGGTGCTGCCTCGCCCCCGTCTCATACCACATGGTCGTGGGGGGCCCAGTGCTAAATCATTCATAGAAGACGGGATTCCGGGTCAGGGTTTCGTACGCAGCAGAGCAGCTTCCTCGCTGCCATCTGTAAAGAATCAGCCCTCCACACAAGCTTGGGTTGTTTTTTTTATCACTGTTTTTTGGGCTCCCCGGTTCAAGAGGGACAGGGAGAGAGACCAGAGGAGAGCTACCAGGATGATGAAGGGGCTGGAGCACTGCCCTATGAGGAGAGACTGAAAGACCTGGGGCTATTCAGTCTGGAGAAGAGAAGACTGAGAGGGGATCTGATCAATGCCTATCAATATTTGAGGGATGGGGGTCAGGAGGGAGGAGACAGGCTCTGCTCACTTGCACCCTGGGATAGGACAAGGAGCAACGGATGGAAACTCCAGCACAGGAGGTTTCACCTCAACATGAGGAGGAACTTCTTCACTGTGAGGGTCATAGAGCACTGGAGCAGGCTGCCCAGGGAGATTGTGGAGTCTCCTTCTCTGGAGACTTTCAAGCTCCATCTGGATGTGTTCCTGTGTGACCTGTGCTGGATTCTATGGTCCTGCTCTGGCAGGGGGGTTGGACTTGATGACCTCTGAAGGTCCCTTCCAACCCCTAACATCCTGTGATCCTATGTTGAAGTGGAACTTCCCGTGCTGCAGTTTACCAAGCTGTGAGTCAGTGCAACCAAAATAAATGTAAAAATAGTATGTAATTTGAAATATCAAATATGTAATCATTTTCACAACTAAAATAATTTCAGTATTTCCAAATAAACACTACCTTTGCAAACACTTTTTGCACTGAGAAATGCTGACCACAATAACCACAGATATCGAGTCTCCAGAGCTTGCATAAAGCATAAAACCTGTTCCGGTGTAAGGTGTCCCTGCCCATGGTAGGGAGGTTGGAACTAGATGATCTTTGAGGTCCCTTCCAAGTCTGACAATTCTATGATTTTAAAAATGCCTTCATTTTTAAACTTGGATAATTGCTTTTAAAAAGAAGTGCAAAGAGGGAGTAGTATTGTTTGTAGCTCACCTGGGCTTTATCAGAATAATCAAGCTCCTGACAGTGCCTGACTATGTCTGTGTGAATTAGCTGGCTGTCTGAAATGTCTCTGCTTCCAGCAAAGGGTAGTCATCTCTCAAAGATAGTTGTAAGGAAGCTAATTTGTCTTCATTACTGAAATTCCCATGTAAACTGAGTGGATTCTGGCAGACATCTGTACCAAGATTTTTTGCTTAACTCACAATAATGCTTTGAGGTGATTGTGTTCAATATTGTTTCTCTTTTTTTCAATGCAAAGACATCTCAGATCTTTCTTCATCTATGTCCAACTATTTAATTGCCTTCTTTTGGATGTGGCAGTTGATTCTATATTCTAAATAAGAATGCCGGTCGTGTTGTGCCCGGATCATGTTGATTGTTTTGGAGCCAGAAGGAAAATGTATGGAAAACCTAGCAACAAATCCATTTCCATTCCAAACATCAAAACAGTGTCTTCTTGGTGGGGTTTTTGTTGTTGTTTGTGGTGGGTTTTTGTGTGGTTTGGGGTTTTTTCTGTGGGTTTGTTTTGTTTTGAAGTGGATAGTAATATAGCAGGAAAAAAAGGGCAATAATTTGTTCTGATCAGCATAACCTGTGGGCATTTTGTGCTTGTTTGGTTGGTTGGGTTGGGTTTTTGTGTGGTGTGACAACTGCAGCAGGTGAATGAAATGAGAAATGCACAACAATGTTCTGATGACAAGAACCTTACCCAGCGGGTAATAGTACACAAAATACTCCAAAAGCAGCTTTTATTTGCAGTAAAATTTACCCTTCACAATTTTTAGTCCAAACAATGGTAGTTACTCCTGGGCTTCAATAGGTTAATCTGATGTGAAGCAGGGGGAAAACCACTATAAATCTTAAGATGCCAAAGAGTGGGTGGGGTTTTGGTATTGGGACATTTCTTTTTGAAGAGACACATGGTGAACATGCACAACACCAGCTGCCACAAGTAGCAATAAGTAACAAGGACCAAAGCAGTTATAGGTATTTGATGTTAACTGCTGTTTGATGTACAGAGTAATCAGTACAAGACTAGTTCCAACTTACACACACACGCACAGCCCCCCCCCCCCCCCCCGCCATGTATTTGCTGCTTTCATATGTCTAGAAATAAGTGTTTTTTGAATAACCATTTATAGACTGTGAACTAGAGCAAACAAGTGGCACAGTCAACCAGGTTCTGTTCCTGAGAGCAGAATATCACTTGCCAGTTTGTTTAGTGAAATTGAATGCAGTTAATCCTTTTCCTACATTGTGAGGCAAGATAGCAAACTCTGTTTCACTGTGACAGAAATGAGGAAGAGCTATGCAGTGCTTGAAGTCACAACTGAAGACACCCTCATCACAAGCTGAAGCTGACTGTCCTCTGTGCTAGTTTATCAGCTACAGTGTAGTGCTGTCTATTCAGTTTGATTGACTCCTATTCATGTACCTCAAGATGCTAGAAATCTTCCTCACTGCTTTTCATTTTAGATAGTCTAAGCAACCCACAACAGAATTGTCTGACCTATTCATAAAGAAGAGTTCTTGGTCTCTTTTGGGCTCATGCTTCACTGTTCCTGCTGTTAGAAATTTTTATCTTTGTGCCCATGCCTAACCGCCCTTCCCAGCAATTTAAGTTCATAATTTCCTGCCCTGTTACAGAAGCAAAATGCACTGCCTTCTTTTGGAGACTGCAGTTCATCTCCAGTATCTCTCATATTCAAGTGTTTTGCTTACTCAACCTTTCCTCAAAGGCCATGCTTTCACCTGTTCTCATGGTGGCAATGAGAGCCTCTTTCAACACTGTTTCTTAGTGCTTGAATGTGCTGCTAGCTCACAGGTGCGTAAAAACACTGACTGAAAAAATACAAGGGCGAATGTGTGTGACGTGCTGACATCAATAACATGGGCTGCAAAACTACCTTGTAACCCAGAGAAAATAGAACAAGTCTACCAAAGCTGTGTGAGTAGAATCAGGTTGTTTCTCAGTGCTGTATAATCTATCCTCAAATACAGTAACACACACACACACACACACACCCCCTTAGCATGCCCAGCCTCTAGTTAATCATGCATGCTCTGACTTGACTCTTTCCTTAAGCAACCAGATGAAAGAACTGCTGAACACATGTCTTATTCTCTTACTGGAAAACGTGCTGGATATGTTTCCTTGCACTTCTTCAAGGCAGTGACAGGCTGCTTCTCTCTGGCATGAGGCAAAAGAGCACACAGGCCAGTTTCTGCCACCTTCTGGGCATTCTCTATTTTCTTCATGTCCATTGTGATCTTACATAACTGAGAATGTGTGATAACCTTGCAGAAGGCAGATAGTTTAACTCTTGAAAACAAAAGCTGTGCAGGAAGGATTTTCCAGACCACCCTGTTCTTAAAAGTTACCTTTGTTTTCCCCTTGGGATGCAGTTTCCCCTTCATTTTAAATCAGCATCCCTGGGGCACATCAATAAAAGGGATGGGTTCCCCCATCCCTAGCCACAGAGCCTTTTTGTGTTGACTATATCATCTCTATGGCAAAGAATATTCAGCTGAAACTGAATTCAGCCACAAACCTAGCAATTTTCTGCACTATTTTCTCTGTTTTGCCGTGGGATGGCACAAGCACTGTTGGAGGAGTAAGGAATACATTGGAGCTGCCAGGGAGACAAGGCAGAGCAGCAGCCTAGATTTAAATCCACCATGTATTACCACCCTTGAAATAATCTTGGTCATCTTGGTCACCCTTCAAATTAATCTTGGTCAAATCATTAAATTTCATTCAAAGTCCCTCAGTAGAGTCTTGCAGTAGGTTGGGCTTCCTTGTTCACCACACCTCTGTGTGACTCCAGTGTGTTATACTATTGGGTAACATGCCACCCTCTTTTACTTACTCAAGCATATCTGTATCACTGGGAGTGTTGTTTCAAATGTGTTTATTCTCATTCTTTTGTATCCTCAAAACGTGCTGCTTTTACAGATTATTCTGAGCTTGTTCAGTGTCTTTGGAGCTCATAACTGAGACAGGACTTTAATATAAAACTAGGTATGCTCATGTGGTGGATTGAAATTTCCCCCTGCCACCATTAACTTTGTCAGACCTGCCCAGTTGGAAGCAAATGAAAGCTGTATTTACAGGCAAAACTACAATCTACAAGGGAATGGAATGATTGGACAAGATATGTGGCCACGAGGATGATCAGAGGGCTGGAGCACCTCTCCTATGAGGACAGACTGAAGGAGTTGGGGCTGTTCAGTCTGGAGAAGAGAAGGCTCTGAGGTGACCTAATTGTGGCCTTCCAGTGTCTGAAGGGGGCCTACAAGAAGGCTGGGGAGGGACTTCTCAGGATCTCGGGTAGTGCTAGGACTAGGGGGAATGGAATGAAGCTGGAGGTGGGGAGATTCAGGCTGGATGTGAGGAGGAAGTTCTTCACCATGAAAGTGGTGAAGCCCTGGAATGGGTTGTCCAGGGAGGTGGTTGAGGCCCCATCCCTGGAGGTGTTTAAGACCAGGCAGGATGAGGCTCTGGCCAGCCTGATCTAGTGTGGGGTGTCCCTGCCCATGGCAGGGGGGTTGGAACTGGAAGATCCTTGTGGTCCCTTCCAACCCTGACTGATACTATGATATACAGTATTTACAATATTTACAATGGGATTGTTTAATCTTTATTTTCCTTTTTCCACCCAAGAGTGATTTATTTACATTTTACTACGTTCTGTTCAAGATCTGTGAAAAAATTTAAAGGGATAGCCTAAAACTACCACAGCTCAGAGGCAACAAAAGTAGCAGTCTGAGAGAGGAGGACATATGCACATCTTTGACTTTTTGGATGACATCACATTTCTGTAAGCCAAACTGGTCCTGTTGAACTGCTTCTGAAGTGCCATGATTCAGCATAAGCATAACAGACCCTGCAACCCTACACCAGCCTGGGTGCCTTGCACATTGCTTGAACTTCAGGCATGGGTGTTCATGCTTTGTTGAATTTTGCTGATGCTCAGTGACTGGACAAGGGGCAGAAGGGGTAGAAGCTGAGGCATAGGAAGTTCCATGGAAACATGAGGAAAAAATGTTTCACTGTGAGGGTGACAGAACACTGGAACAAGCTGCCCAGGGGGGTTGTGGAGTCTCCCCCTCTGGAAATATTCAAAACCTGCCTGGATGTGTTCCTTTGTGATCTGGTATAGGTGACCCTACTCTGGCAGGGGGCTTGGACTGGATGATCTTTTGAGGTCCCTTCCAACCCCTAATATTCTGTGATTCTGTAATGAAGGTTGTTTTAATAAAGATTAAAAAACCCAAACAAACAGAGAGAGAGACCTGAAGGGAGGTGGTATGCAGGCGGGGGCTGGTCTCTTCTCCCAGACAACCAGCACCAGAACAAGAGGACACAGTCTCAAGCTGTGCCAAGGGAGGTATAGACTGGATGTTAGGAGGAAATTTTTCATAGAGAGAGTGATTGCCCATTGGAATGGGCTGCCTGGGGAGGTGGGAGAATCGCCATCATTGGAGGTGTTTAGGAGGAGACTTGATGGGGTGTTTGGTGCCATGGTTTAGTTGATTAGGTGGTGTTGGATGGTGGGTCGAACATGACGATCTTGAAGGTCTCTTCCAACCTGGCTTATTCTATTCTACCCAAAGGAAAAAGTTGGGGTTTGGGCTTTTGTGTGAGTGTGGTTGGTTTGGGTTTTTAAATCAAATTTGCAAAGATCCCTATCTTGCCTGACTCAGCACAGACTGTTGGAAGTGGTTTTCCAGAGTTCTCATAATAATTGGATATAGAATTGAGTGGACGCAGACCTGAGCTCAAATGGGATGTGCAGAATTCAACCCTGAGTTTTCCCTTTGCAGCTGAAAGTGTCTGGGTAAATCTTTCTGCACTTAGACTTTTGAGTCCTGTAGCAGAACTACTGTGAAAAAAATTATTCCTGTTGATGTTATTTAGGAGCTTGCTGTAACTGGAACAAGTGCAGTGTTGCTCTAGACAAACAAAACTAGAGCAGGCAGGACTTGGCAAAAAAACCCCAATTTACTGTTTGACTGAAGTGGGGAGGGTATGCTGGTGGGTAGGAATCCAGTTCCATACTGGGGTAAAACCAAGTCCATCATTTATGTTAGGGGTTTAGTATCTTGCTTTGTGTTGTGGTGGAGGGGTTTGTTTTGTTTAGTTTTGTTGTAGGTTTGGGTGGGGTTTGGTTTTTTGTGTGTGGTGGTTTTTTTGGTTTTGTTGGTTTGGGTTTTGTTTTGTTTGGGGTTTTGTTTCAATAATAATAATAATAGAAAGAAAAGGTGTTGAGGGGAGGACTGGAGGGAGGCAGAAGAATTAAGGCTTGAACCTGAGTCTGACTTGTCCAGGGTGAGTGCAAAGATTAACTGTAATATTGGTTTCTCTGGTATCTTTTAAAGAAATCTTTTTCAATAGTTCTCTTTTAATATAAAACAAAACCAACACCAAAAACAACCAAAAAACCACACACACACACACACAAAACCCCAAACAAAACCAACCAACCAACCAAGAAAAAAACCAAACCAACCAAACACACTGGAGAAGAGAGTTTATTCCTCTGTGAATCAAATGTCCAAGGTAAATGAATATTCTGTGGCAAATGGACTGTGGGAGCATTTCACATCAAGGTCTAGAGGATGCTAGGTGTTTACACAGAATAAAATATCAGCAGCAGAAATGGGGATCAGCACACCAGTAAGCCTGCTAGTCAGCTCAGCCACCTGGTACACTGGCATTAAAGTGACTCCTATGAGTACATTCACTTTTGACCAGGAAAAGGGAACTTGGAACTTGCTCATGTTATTGAAGTACCTTAAACCCTAGATTTTTCCTCCCTCTCCCTCTCCCTCTCCCTCTCCCTCTCCCTCTCCCTCTCCCTCTCCCTCTCCCTCTCCCTCTCCCTCTCCCTCTCCCTCTCCCTCTCCCTCTCCCTCTCCCTCTCCCTCTCCCTCTCCCTCTCCCTCTCCCTCTCCCTCTCCCTCTCCCTCTCCCTCTCCCTCTCCCTCTCCCTCTCCCTCTCCCTCTCCCTCTCCCTCTCCCTCTCCCTCTCCCTCTCCCTCTCCCTCTCCCTCTCCCTCTCCCTCTCCCTCTCCCTCTCCCTCTCCCTCTCCCTCTCCCTCTCCCTCTCCCTCTCCCTCTCCCTCTCCCTCTCCCTCTCCCTCTCCCTCTCCCTCTCCCTCTCCCTCTCCCTCTCCCTCTCCCTCTCCCTCTCCCTCTCCCTCTCCCTCTCCCTCTCCCTCTCCCTCTCCCTCTCCCTCTCCCTCCTCATCCTTTGTCATTTTTAACTGGAAGTCCCATTTTTCTAGATGCTGCTTGCTGTGTGCCTGGTCCTGTTCCATGAAAACTTTTTCTTTTCATACATCAACAGTTTCTGACAAAAGAAAAAAAATTTCATTAGAAAACTCCTGATCAAGCTGTTAATTGGCACAGTGCATCCCAGAGCACTTCTGTACAAAAAGAATGCATATCGCCATGCTCTGCTCCTTATGGTCTTCAACTCTAATTAAAGATGCCTTGCCATCTGTGAAACAGCTGCAGCAAGTAATGCGATGGCAACTCCGGTTACAGTATAATCGCTTCTAGCCTAAATATTCCTTTAATGTTTGCTCTTCTGTCTCCAGATACTTTGGGAATAAAAAAATCCATGGTGCAAACACTTTTTGGGCACAGCCATTTTTGAAATGTCTGGATTCCCGGTCTGTGTTATTGAGGAAGTCAGATTAGATGATCACAGTGCTTACCTTCTGGTCTGACAAAATGAGCCTATGACCAGGAGGTGAGCTCATGGTCATAAAATTTACCCTTTGCCTTACCCTTTTTCTTTACCCCTTTCAAAGCATGAAATGATGGCTTTGCCACCGTGTAAAAGCAGCCTAGAACATCATCCTACTCTTTTTGTATAAATTTTCAGCTACCACTTCTCAGAAACTTTCTGGGATAACAGGTACTGGAGGCCCACTGTTGCAGGAGAGTATGCTTAGCTACAACAGGTCTCTTGTGTAGAAAAGGTCTATGGCACTGAAAGGAATGGCAAAGGAATTTGGTTAGGTATTGCTAGGGTGCCACAGCTGGGGGTTTTGTCTTTTTAAATAAACAAGCAAACAACCCAAGATTTAATAAGGACACTATCTGCTGAGATTTGTTGGAGTAAAAAAAAGATCTTCTTTCCTTAAGGATGGTTAAAAACTTGCAGAAGAGTAGACCCTTTCTGTGATGGTCTCCAGCACTTGCTGGTGTCAGCAGGTCATAGGAAAGTAGAGGAAAATAGATATTTCTTATTTGCAGAAACAGTTGTGAATGTTATTACTGGATATGCTTCTCCCTGATGTCCAGTGCAGCTTTTATTGTACCTGCTGCACACATGCTAAGTGGCTTGACGGAACCTTACTCAGACATCAGCCACTGGAAAAACTATAGCTCTGCTCCCTGGGGAATGTGATGCTCTGCACTTGATTTTGCGTGAAGTCTAAGATCTTCATCTATTGGAAAACTGCAAAGCCAAGTGTCTGGGTTTGGGCTGTGAGGGAGCATAGCCAGGAAAGCCAGCTGAAGCAGCTAATGGGTATTCAATACCATGTGGATGTCATGCCAACTGTATAAGCGAAGGGCTGCCTGGGGAGAAGGATGGGACTCGCAGTTTGGACTGCGACCTGTAACATGAGATGCCTCCCATTTCGGAGGCTTGCTCTCTCCCACTCTCTCTCACCCTCACTCTCTTTCTCGCTGTGCTTCCTGCCAATCTGTTATCTCTTTGTATTGTTTTATTAAACTCTCCTTATCTCAACCCACAGGGTTTTGTTCTCCTTCCTTCCCATCCCACCAGGAGGAGTGGTTTGTGTGGGGGCAGTCGTGAGAGTGACTGTGTGAATGCAGCTGCTAGCTGAGTCTGAACCATAACACCAGCTATAGGTATTCTGCACAATGTGTTCCATGGTCTGCGAGAGAGGAGTTGGACTAAGCTAGCACAGCTATATCCCCAAACCCATGATTTCTGTTTGGCTTGCGCTGACTATGATCTTATTTCCTGGCTGTACAACACATTGCAGGCAGACTCAAACTAGTAGATCAAAAAATTCGTAAGCACTTGTGACATCAAGGGATAGATGAAATCACCAAGACAACTGAATCATTTTTACAGCAGAAAACAACACTGCAAAATTATTAATTCCACAGGCCATTTTTTTCTGCCCTGTTTATGTCCTCTCCTTTAAAATATTGAGGCCAAAAATACCAGAAACCTCTGCTGCTAAAATGTCAGCTTGAATAGTTATCTAGGGCAAATGAGTCTTCTCTGGGAAGAAATGGTATAAATGCTTCAATGCAAATCAAAGTTGAAACCTGAAGTGTTTACAGATCTTGTTCCTTAGAGGCTGATCCAAGGTACTTGGTGATATCCCTATGTTTACTTCGTAAGAACTGCTATTGTACTTGTAACTCAGACATGGTTAGTCCTAATGGTTGATCACCTTACTGGGTTACTCAAGTATCTGGACAGAGCAACCATTTCAGTCCCATTTTATACCCTGAGAAAAAACAGCCAACATATAGAAGAATTGAAGGTACAAAGGAAAGATCAGAGGCTGCATGGAAGAAAGTTGAAGAGAATGTACTGTGGGTCTCATGGGAAAAGTTCTAGAACAGGAGGCACCCCAAGGAGATAGCGGAGAAGATAGCAGGAGGTGGCCAATATGGATAGTGCAGGCACTTGTTTATGAAGGATAAACCCATTTGGAAGGTCTTTCAGCAGGGCTTACCTTCCCATTCTTTACTTGGCTGAGTAAAGTAAAGGTAGTGTCCTGGGGTGACAACTAAGGCTTTAGTGTTCACTGGGGCTGAGTCTTGCAAACCTGTAATCAGTTTCTCATTTAATTCAAATTCTTAGTGCCAGCAAGCAAGCTATCTAACCCCCTTGTTTCTCTCTTCCTTGTCTATAATAGATAGAGAAAAGCCTCTCTATTATCTCAGCATGAGCTTAAAAAGTGAGAAGATCTGTTCCAGCAGCAGTAGGGGATAGCTAAGCTTCAAAAAAGCTATTTGGGACATAATGGAGAATGGATGCTCCTGGAGAGGGAGAATAAGATTGTCCTTCAGAAAGTAAACACAATTAGAAAAGCCTGAAAAGGAAATTATCTGATGTTTAAAGACAAAACAGAGGTTTGAGGGGTTTTGTTGTTGGTTTGTTTTTTTTTTTCCTTTTCTTTGATTCCTCTTAATTCTCTGGGAATTGTTTTTGTTTACTAGCTTGCTATTAATGTCCTGCTGAAGACATACTAGAATTTGTTTCTTATTTGCTTTGATATGGCTTTAAGTGATAACATCACATCCTGCGTTAATTTGACTTGAAAAGAGCAGTACTGGACAGTTCCATCCTGCAATTTGCAGAATCAAATGAAGTGCCCATATTCTCACTGGATATTCATAGTATTTAGAACCTCAATGCTGGGCTCAGCAAGCTGAAATAGCAACACACACTATTCAACAAAGCACAGTGAGAAGATTCTAGAACTAGTGCTGGCTACGTTGTAGTGCACCGCATGGCTGGAGTCCTATAAATGAATTGCCACAGTTGTGCAGTAGATATCTGCACTAATAAGTTCTGCCCTGCAGTTACTACTGTGCCTGAATGTTTGTCCTGTTTCAGGCAGCATCTATGGTTTTCTGAATGAATAGTATATATGTACACATAATATGTATGCTCAACATATATGCACACAAAGAAAGTGATGCTGTAAAGGGGGACTGAGGCTGGAATCTGAAGTGCTGCAGACATTAAAGAAGGGAATGCAGGGGCACTGTATCATGGATGCTGTGTGCTCTGCAGGGTAGGATGCCTGGTAGGAGCCTGTGTGCTGCCATCAGTACTGCAATGCCCATGAGCCCTGCCTTGCCTGAGCGCTGCATTCTCATTATCTCATAAACATTTTACCTGGCCAGAATCCACAGCTTAACTATAAACCCCTCACCTCCACTGTCATGGTCAGTCCTGTTCTTTGAATGCTCTGCTTACATTTGGTTAACAGGCTGATGACACACCAAAGCAGTATTTTTCTCATGCCTTAAGGTGGCTTTTCTAAAAACATTGCATGGCATTGAGCCATGTGTAAATCCAGCTCCTTCTATGTCCCACGAAAAATGAGTTTAGTGCTTTGCTAAATGGTAGAACAGCCAGCTGTATGTTTCAAACTAAAACCTCTAAACAACTTGGTGTATTTTTCTAGCATGGTCACATGGTATCAAAAACGTTTTGTGGAGGAATTATTTTCAGCTATAAAATATTCTGTTTGTTTTTTTCTGACTACCGAGATAGCAGCAGAATGTTTTGTCTGCATGCATCCAGCCTCCATTAGCTGCTGGAAGATGTAAAAGTGATTCAAACTTGGAACTACAGATTAAAACAGGCATAATTTATAATAGTTTGGAGGGGAAGCTTCTGAGAAAGAAACTTTACTAATAGAGGGGTTTGTTGGTTTGGGTTTTTTCATGATTTTTTTTTTGGGGGGGGGAGGCTGTTGTTAGTGTTTAGAAAATACTTGATATGTTTTGATTGCTACTTTTCTTTGGTTTTGTTTTCATCTGTGGGCCTAGACCTCTTGCTCATACTCAAACTGTCAGTGTTATTTATTACTCTTATTGCTAGTGATTATCTTTATTGTGGTAAGACCCTGATGCCATTTAGGAATATGATTTTGTTTCACTAGCTGCTGTATAAACAGACTAAGACGGTCAATGGCTGAAGACTTCACAGTTTAAGTATGCCAGAGAGCACAGCAGAGCAATGGATTATAATAAACAATCAGAATAAACATTGCATAGAGACAGCAGGCTTTTTTATTTGGTTTATTTGATTTGATTTGGTTTATTTTATTTGTTTAAATGCCAAGTAGGTGGTGCCCAGTAAAAAGGGAAGGAGATGATTCGATTAGAAAAAACAAACAATAGAGAAGATGTGGGAAGGGAAGCACTAAAGTGAACCCAGGAGAGAATAAGAGAAAGGGAAATGAGGCAAGTAGATACACCTAGGGCTAAAGTGAAGTATCAAAGAAGAAGTTGGAAGAAAACATGGATTGAAAACCATAGCAGTATTCCTGAACACTTCATGAATATTTGGGTTAATTGGTTGGTATAGAACTGTTCAGTCTCCAGTTCACATGTCCATTTTGTTTAGAAAGACTTGTTGATATTTGTAACACCAGATGGCTTTGTGATGCCTGTGCAAATGCTGGTGGAGGGTTGGGACCCTGTCCTGTACTGCTCAAGTAGTCCTCTTCTGCTTAACCAACACTTCTGCATCCTTGTCAGTCTGCACAAGTTTAAAGATGACCATGGGTTTTCCTATTAAATGTGGACTAGACCAGCATAAACTGATCTTAACATAAGGAACAAAAAAGGATTTCAAACTTACTTCTGTAAAACTGCAGTTTCCTCTGGTAGAGGAAAGCAAAGAAAGCTGTGCTCTTCTGGCTGTTTAAAAGTAGATCTGTTTTCCACTGTGTCTCTTATTTCAGTGGTTACTTTCTGTGACTCTGAGTTCTAATAAAAACTCAGGTTGTAACCACATGAAAACTAGATGTGTCCTTTCACATTGATAATGGTTTAATTAGTAGGTAAATGGTGCCTATATTAATGTGCATATGAGCTTTAGGAGAAGTTATTTGTTTCAAAGAATCATAGAGGCTAGGGGTTGGAAAAGACCTACAGTGATCTAGTACAACAGTGCTGCAAAGCAGAACCTCTTAAGGCAGGTCACACAGGAATGTGTCCAGGTGGGTTTTGATGATCTCTAGAGAAGGAGACTCCACAATTATTTTTTTTTTAATTGTCAGGGTTGGAAGGGACCTCGAGGATCATCTAGTTCCAATCCTCCTGACATGGGCAGGGACACCTCACACTAGATCAGGTTGCTCACAGCCACATCCAGCCTGGCCTTAAAAACCTCCAGGGATGAGGCTTCTACCACCTCCCTGGGCAACCTGTTCCAGTGTCTCACCACCCTCATGGGGAAAAACTTTCTAACATCCAACCTGAGTCTACCCATTTATTTATTTATTTATTTATTTATTTATTCCATTCCCCCTAATCCTGTCACTACCTGACACCCTAAAAAGTCCTTCCCCAGCTTTTTGTAGGCCCCCTTCAGATACTGCAAGGCCACAACAAGGTCTCCTCAGAGCCTTCTCTTCTGCAGACCAAACAGCCTCAACTCCCTCAGTCTGTCAATCTCTCTGGGCACCTTGCTTCAGGGCTCCATTACCCTCACAGTAGGAAACATTTTTTTCTCAGGTTGAGATAGAATTTCCTGTGGTTGAGTTTACATTCATTGCCCCTTGTTGTATCACTGGAAAGAGACCAGCTCCATCCTTCTGACAGCCACCCTTCAGATATTTGTAGACAATGATCAAGTCTCCTCTCATTCTTCTCTTCTCCATACTGAACATCCCCAGTTCTCTCAGCCTTTCCTGATGACAGATGCTGCAGTCCCTTAATCAACCTTGTATCCCTCTGTTGAACTATCTCCAGCAGTTCCCTGTCTCTCTTGAGCAGGGGAGCACAGAACACAATATTCCAGATGCAGTCCAACCAGGGCTGAGTAGAGCAGGAGGAGAACCTGCCTCAACATGCTGGACATACTGCTCTTAATGCACCCAAGTATACTATTGGCTGCCTTGGCCACCAGAGCACATTGCTGTCCCATGGATAACAACCAGGACTCCAAGGTTTTCCTTTGTGGAGCTACTCACCAGCAGGTCAACCCCTAACCTGCACTGGTTTTAGTGAGGATGCCTCAATCTGGAGTCTGGTCTCTCACATTGTTGCTTTTTAATGAAGTTGAACCTGTGTCATCTGCTAACCACACCAAATACTTGGATAACTTTTGCTCCTAGTCACATAATAGTTAATACATAATTTCTGCTTTATGCTAAATAATCACCCTGAGGCATTTCTTCATTGATTCCAATGACAAAATAACTTATCTTTTGCTGTAGTCACTCCATCACTGTTGTTGTTTTCTTTAAGCAAAAACTTGAAGGAAAAAAAACCAGTTAAAAATATTTCCTGTCATAAACCTGAAATCTTGGGCCAGTACCTTGAAATGCAAGAACAAGTCATTAAAAACTGCCTACAAACATGAAACAACTGTTTTCATTTCTTGCCAAAAACACTTTATCAGATTAAGATAGCTGACTGGTCAAATGTTTGTGCTTCAGCTTTTTCTGGTCTGTGGTTTGCTGTGTGGGATGCTTTTGTGTTACCGGTTTAAGAGTCTGACCTTTGGTTATGAAAAGCAAATACTTAGTTATGAATAGGACACAATGGAAGTCTACCTTCATTTGCACTATGCTACCTTTAACATAGAAACTCCAGTGCAGCTTAAACTACCAGTTTCCTACTGACTACAGCAGTGCTAACAAATCTACCCATGCTTCTAGGGAAGGATATGGAGTATTGGCCTGCTCTACAGGCAGAGGGTCCATTTCACAGAATCACACAATCATCAAGGTTGGAAAAGACCTCAAAGATCATCAAGTTCCAACCTGTCACCACAGACCTCATGACTAAACCATGGCACCGAGTGCCACATCCAATCCCCTCTTGAACACCTCCAGGGATGGGGACTCCACCACCTCCCTGGGCAGCCCATTCCAATGGCTAACAACTCTCTCAGTGAAGAACTTTCTCCTCACCTTGAGCCTTTCTACCACAGAGATCTGGTGTCTGTAGTAATTGTTTAGCTACTCCTATGATTTTGAGAAAATAAATGTGTGTTTGCAGAGGGCATCAAGATGATCAGATGAAAGGCTCCAAATAAGTACAAAGTATAATTGTTTGCCAATGTTTAACAAGGATTTATGATTAGCATGCTGCCTGTGTAAACAGCGTTTCATTTAGTGTTAACAGCGCGAGAGACAGATGCTTTGCTTCAGTACTTGCTACTTTTTTATTCACCCTGAAACTCATCTCAAAATATTTTCAATCTTTTTTATTCAGCCTGGAACTCTCAGAACAGGATACGTTGTTGATAATATATTGTTTACTTATATCTTGAAATACAGTGGAAAGAAGGACTTGATTTCAACAGCTGCTTTTACAAGGGTGTCTTGGCAAGAAGTAGCCATTTATTCAACCATCAATATGTTAAGGTAAAATTGTTTCTTTAGGTTCTCTAAAGGCATGTATATTTAGAACCATAGAATTGTTAGGGTTGGAAGAGACCTCAAGGATCATCTAGTTCCAACCCCCCTGCCATGGGCAGGGACACTTCACACTACATCAGGCTGCTCAGAGCCACATCCAGCCATTTAAAAGCAGATTTAAGACTGGCATACACATACAGTGTAGTGCACACTAATCGCTTTCTGGATTCAAGTAGCATGCTTGGTTTTCTGAGGAGTTTTTCTGGTTTGTAGTAGCTGAGGGTTTACTTTCTAATTGCTATTGATATTTGACCACCTCCAGAACAGGCATACATCACTTTATAGTGGTCAAGTTGGAAATAATTTGGTTAAGGAATTCTTATCCAATGAACCTGACCAATAGATCCTGTGATTCCCAGTGCTCCAAGTATCATTATGGATGCAATTCATGCACATTGTATTTTAAAGGAGATATTTAAGGTAATAAATAATAATAAAGGAGATATTTAAGGTAATAAATTCAGCAGAAAACAGAGGCACCCTTTCAGTGACGTGAATGTCATGATCACACATACACATTCATCTCGCTTTTCCATCTTGAACTGTGAGTTGTTGCTCTGCTTTTATTCAAGGTCTGTGCAATAATTTTGGTCCCTAGCAGAACTGACATCTAGAAATTTCTGCTTAAGTGCCTGTGAGTTTATTAGAGCTTACCTATAAGATATTTTAGCTGCCTTTTACCTCAAGCTAGCTCTTAAAGAGAGCTGGGAAGGGGTTAGAGAGAACAAGAAAGTGTTAACAAACCTACACAAAAAGCCAACCAACCAATAAACCCCAGAACAAAACAAACCCCCCAAAAAACCCCAAAAATATCAAATAAACAAACAAAAAGCCCAGAACAAAACTAAAACAAAAAAAACCACTTTAAATGGTATTTTATAGACTTATGGAGTCCAAGAGAATGTGCTAGGTTTCAGTATTTCACGGTGTTTACCAACTTTAGTATGTGTCTTCCTCTTTGCTTTTGAAACCTGTCCAGTTTCCATTCAGAATATGCAGCTGCCTCCAATGCCTTTTGTTTATTTATACTTTCAAGAAATTCCAGTATACTATGGGGGAGAAAAAGGGAAAGGGTAAGAGGAACATCCTGACAAACCTTAAGGCTTTGTCATAGCTTATCACTAAGTACAAGGTATATTCCTGTGAAGGCTGTCCCAAGGATGGTCAGAGCAACAGCTTGTCCAGCCGGGTAATGCTGCTAAGAGCTTTAAAGAGAAACTCTTCTCTCCCTGGTGCTACCTGGATGCTAGATCTGTGATCATGGCATTTACAATCCAGCCCCATCCAAACAGCTTCTGTTCCATACAGCAGGTGAAAAAAGCAAGCAAGCTTTTTCAGGTCTCAACACAGGGAGTATGACAAATAAGACAATGAATGCATTGTAAGCACAGAGTCTTTGTGGATGAAATAAATATTACTCCTAGGTCAGATCCCCTTTTGGTCTTCCCTGATAAATGAACTGGCATCAATGGGCATATTAGAAAGGTTTTATGGTTGGACTTTTGTTTATTCAGTAATAGAGAGAGGAGAGGCATACATTTTCCCCTCAGGCTGTTGATTTCCTAAGCACATCTAGGGTTTTTTGTTTGTTTGTTTAACTAGAAGCACTAAATCTCTGTGAATAAATAGTATTTTCTTTGACCTGGAGGCACTAAAAGTTGGTGAATAAATAGCATATTAGATTGCAGGGGTTTGTTGGGTTGTTATTTGGTTTATTGATATAAAATCTTCTGTCTGTGTGTGTGTTGAAAAAAAAAAAGCAAGAGTGCATTGCATATTACTATTTTTTTAACACTTTTGGCCACCTAAAGAGCTGCTTGCAAGATACTGGCCCTTACTCTTGCACAGTTAGAGTCTAAAGAAGAGAAAAGGAATGACAGGAAATGTAGCAAATGCAAGGGAAGCTCAAAGGAAGAGCAAAACTTCAATCAACAGCATTTCCAAACCAGCAAACATCTGTTACTAAATCTCTGTTGCAATCGCAGCTTCAGAGGAGAAAGCAAGACGGCAATTTAGAGATCTGTTATCTGTGTTTAAACAGCCTCTAAAGCATCAAAAGCATTTCGTTTACAAACTCTAAACCAAGACAAACTTCTTTTCAGGCCTACATACTCAGCTAGTGGTCTTGATTAATGCCCTTTCATGTGTTTATCAGTTACAATGCCTTGTCCTTGCTACTACATTGCTCTTGATTACACGTGGGCTACTTCACGGTTTTTAAACAGCATCAAGTGATTGCACTTAGGTTTGGGAAAGAAAGAAAAAAAGGTATCAACAAACAAGCAGCAAATTTCAGCTTGCTTTCACTAAGGTTTGGCTTTGTAGGATTAGCAAAAGAATGTAGTTCTTTCAAAACCACCCACAAGTGATTCAGAGCATGCAAGACAGATGTGTTAAATAAATTGATGTCTTGTGTATAGCTGAGGTTGTCTTCTGTGTTGGATGTGAGTACCATCAGTAGAGGCTTGTTAGCACCTCAAAGACAGAAATAGCATGTAAGGCCTGGAAGTAGGACAGTTGCCATTGTGAATGTGTTCTTTTGCCTTCAGGAGTGGAGGCTAGGGGAGCTCTGGCCAGTTATACTTTTACTTAACCAAAGTTTTTGAGGGCAGCAATTTAGGACTTTGCAGCACATTTTTCACCCTATCCAAATGACTGGTTTATATCATGAATGACAAAGTTGAAGTCCCTTCTTTCCCGCTTCTTTCCCTTTCCCTTGTAATTTCTAAACCTTTTTGACTCTGGCAAACCTGACTTCTGCTTCTTGGTACCAGTTTCCCTGAGTTTTTGCCATTGGAGGGGACTGCTATTATCTCAATTTTTTTTCTTGAATTTTTTATTGGGGGGTGGGGTGTGGGTGAGGGGATATAGCTATTTTAGATTTCTTCTGTGCAGTAAAATAGCCTTCTGTTTCCCATGGGTTAGTGAGCCAGGGTTGGGAGCACCTGCTTTCACTCTAATGAAATTGCACCTACAGCCACAGTTGTTTAATGAAAGACAGGAGATGATCGTGGAGCAAGTTACTCAGCCCACAATGTGTGGAGTCTGTGTACAGCATGTTCCTGTACTCTCTAGTAAAAGCTATTAATTAATATCCCCAGGGATATGCAACTTACTGAGGTGGATTAGGTTGCTCTTAGAACCTTCTTAGGTTTATCTTCTTCCCCTTTCCCCCTCCTTCTTCCCCTTTCCCCCTCCTTCTTCCCCTTTCCCCCTCCTTCTTCCCCTTTCCCCCTCCTTCTTCCCCTTTCCCCCTCCTTCTTCCCCTTTCCCCCTCCTTCTTCCCCTTTCCCCCTCCTTCTTCCCCTTTCCCCCTCCTTCTTCCCCTTTCCCCCTCCTTCTTCCCCTTTCCCCCTCCTTCTTCCCCTTTCCCCCTCCTTCTTCCCCTTTCCCCCTCCTTCTTCCCCTTTCCCCCTCCTTCTTCCCCTTTCCCCCTCCTTCTTCCCCTTTCCCCCTCCTTCTTCCCCTTTCCCCCTCCTTCAATATATACCAGAGTGTTAGCACCAAGCTTTCTGTTTTCTTGGTTAGAATATAGGAGTAATTAATTTTTTTCAGTCTCTTTTTCACTAAATCTCTCTGTCTCGTGGTGGGGGGTTGTTTGGTTTGGGTTGTTTGGGGTGTTTTATTGTTTGGGGTTTTTTTATATTGGGGTGGTTTTGTTTTCTTTGGGTTTTTTTGGGGGATGTAGGTGGGTGTGTTTGTTTTTTGATGGTTTAATGTTTTGTCTTTTAACTAGTGGAATGGAAATGCAAGCAAGTCAGAAGATGAAGAGCTGTGCTTGAGGGCATCCTTGATTTCCACCTCCATTTCCTCCACTTTAAGGAACTTTCTGTTCTCTGTTTCGGGTCTCTTCTTAAACTTATGAATAGACCCCAAGACAAAATAAATATGCCACTAATCCACTTATAAAAGTTTTCTCAGTCATGCTCAGAGTGTTTATCAACTGATTGGCTGACTTGTTATCAGAAGTTACTTCTATTGAGAGTCAGTGAAGGGCACAAATAATCAACACTTGTGTCCCTTTTTTTAGATGGTAGAGATTGTCAGGTTGGCTGAAGAAAAAAAACCACCAACCTGTGCTATTAATTAAAGGGTCAGGTTCTTTAACAAGATCTGATGATATAAATCTTAAAGTCTGCTGATGTGCAACATTGACAATATGGCACACTTCATGCATCCTTACACACAATTTACAATAGAAGACGCCTCTCTGCAAACAATCTATGCTTCAGGCCTCATGCTTGTGTATCTCTTTTCTAAATTGTTTGTCTAATAAAAGATGTTGTATTAACTAAGATAACTTTTGTCAATTAAGCAAAGTCTTGCTCTGCAGTCGTGTAGCCTTAACAGAAACAAAAGCGAGAGAAAAAATGAAACACAAGAGACATGAGCAGGCAGCGTGAGCTTGAAGCCCAAATGGCCAATCACATCCTGGGCTGCTTCAAAAGAAGAGTAGCTGGCAGATTGAGGTTGGTGATTCTGCCACTTTACTCTGCTCTGGTAAGATCTCACTTGGAGTATTGCATCCAGTTCTGGAGCCTTCATACAGGAAGGACATGGACCTGATGGACTGGGTCCAGAGGAGGGCCATGAGGACGACTTAGGGGGTGGAGGGAGCTGGGGTTGTTCAGCCTGGAGAAGAGAAGGTTCTGGGGAAACCTAGTAGCAGCCTTCCAGTACCTGAAGAGGGACTACAAAAAGGACTGTTTACAAAGACCTGGAGTGATAAGACGAGAGGCAATGGTTTCAAACGAGACAAGAGTAGATTTAGATTGGATCTTAGGAAGAAATTCTTTACTATGAGGGAGGTGGAACACTGGAATGAGTTGTCCAGGAAGGTGTTTGGGGCCTCATCTCTGGAGATCTTCACGGTGAGACTCAACAGGGCTATGGGCAACCTGATCTAGTTGAGGATGTCCCTGCTTACTGCAGAGGGGGTTGGACTAGAGGAACTTTAGAGGTCCCTTCCAGCTCACACCAAGAGAAATTGTTCTAGTGGTACAGTCCTTAGTTTTGTTAATTACTTTAAAAAATGTTTACAGTGAAGGCAAAGACTTTTAAGCATGCCAAAGAAGCAGCTTATTAAGTTCATCATTGTTCATGTGACTATGTGAAGGGTGTAATTTGCCAAAATATGAGAATGTGACGAATAAAATAGACACAAATGTCATTTAGGTACAATATGTCCAAACTGTGAGAGTCACTGATTTCTGCTATCTGAACTTTCAGCCTTAATTTTTCTGTCAAAAGGAGATTCTGTGTTGCTTCAAGATGGGCTTGCAGCCAGATGGGGGATACAGAAAGCCACAATTATTTCTGCTTCATAAATGGTCAGTTTCAAACATCATGTCTTCTATGGATCCCCTTGAGAAGGAAACAGGTACTGGCATTGCACTTTATAGGAAAAAAGGGTTTGTGGAAGGGTCTGCCTGCCAAGGGTTGGGTTCTGCTGCTCACACTTGGCTCAGGGCAGATGTAGCGGTCTGCCTGCAACCCTCTGAGCGGCCAAGACCTGAATGCTTCTTTGTAAAGAGTACGTTTACTTTATCTAAACTTCAGGCAAGGCTCTTGGAAACTTCATTTAATAAAAGTTAAAGGTTAGCTAGATACTTAAAGGGATACAAGGGTGGTTTACTTTCTCCTACCTTTAAACGTTACGGTTAGTTGCTAAAGACGGTGCAGAAATTAACTTTCTCAAGCTTTGTGACGTAAAATGAAAATCTTTGTTTTCATTGCTGTGCTCCTGTGAGTGTCTGTGAACTTGTTGGAAAGTCAGAGATAAGTTCTGGGTACTTCTTAGCTTTTTGGAAGGCATGTGCAAAGAATAGATGGAGATTGTGTGGGTTTAATGCTTATAAATCACTTCAGTGGTCTTGACTCTGAGAAGTTTATTGAATCTAGTGCTATTTTCATGTAAAATAGTGTGCTTTGCAGTCTACAGCTTTTAAGGATCTATTTATTTTTTTTTGGTCTTCAGTTTATATTGTAGAGTTGCATTCTTTCCTAATATGGCATTTGAGAGTTGTTTTAAAAATAAATTGACATTTGGATTTAATTATAGATTTTGAAGATAGGGGCACACAGTGTATACAATATTTCAGCATGCTATTCGTCTGAGTAGTACACAATGAAATCATGTTTTATGAAATGTACTTGATTTGAGGAACCCAAATACTTAAGGGTTTGGGGGTTTTGGGGTTTGGGTTGGGGTTTTTTGAGAATTTATATATTGATATGGAAAAAGGTCAAAATAGTGGCCTGAGGAAATCAACAGCAAACCCTTAGTCATCTATAGAATTAAACCTGGGGAGTCTATACAAGTTATTTGAGCTGGGAGTGAATACAAATTAGTTTTCCCTCACCATTTATTAGAGGATTTTGTGAAAGAAGGAGAAGTAGAGAGAGTATTTAGAATTTAGAATTAACCAGGTTGGAAAAGACCTTTGATATCATCGAGTCTAACCTATCACCCAGCACCATCTAATCAACTAAACCATGGCACCAAGTGCCCCATCCAGTCTCTTCTTAAACACCTGCAGTGATGGTGACTCCACCACCTCCCTGGGGAGCACATTTCAATGGCCAATCACGCTTTCTGTGAAGAACTTCTTCCTGACATCCAGCCTAAACCTCACCTGGTGCAGCTTGAGACTGTGTCCTCTTGTTCTGGTGCTGGTTGCCTCGGGGAAGTGACCAACCCCCACCTGGCTACAACCTCCCTGCAGGTAGTTGTAGACAGCCATAAGGTCTCCCCTGAGCCTCCTCTTCTCCAGGCTAAACAACCCCAGTTCCCTCAGCCTCTTCTCATAGGGTTTGTGCTCCAGACCCCTCCCCAGCTTTGTTGCCCTTCTCTGGACACATTCCAGCAACTCAACATCTTTCCTAAACTGAGGGATTCCTAAACTGAGTAGTTGTAACACTTCTGAATTTTAATACAGCATTTGTATCTGATGAATCTGGAGAAGGGGAAGGTGTTCTTAGGTTAAGTTGGAGCTGGAATTTAGCAATAGTGGACCTACTGAACCTATTGTTCCCAACACCCTCCATGCATTCAACTGACAGATGATCACTGGGCTGTCCATTTAGGAAAAGAAAGATAAACTTTCTGGGTTTGATTCATTAGACTTATCCCATCATCACAGACATTTTCAATTTGATACAGCACCATTTTTATTCAGTATAGTGTTATTTTAACTTCTTAACAACTGGTTAGTTGTATATTATTATTGGTAATAATGATAATCATGATGATGATAATAATAATGCCCACAAATAAAAAATACTTGTAGAATTTGTAACACCTGCCTTTTGATAGTCTCTGTTTGTATTGTGCAACTATGTTGAAGGACATTCCTAGTCACTAAAAGCCTTTTGCCTGAAGACAGCAAAGGCTCAATTTTGTCTGACTCTTAAGTCAGCTTTTAGGTACTTTGTACAAAATTATGAAATAAAGGAGTTTTTCACTGGGTTGCTAATCAAGTAGTGATGTTTCTGCTGGCAGGAGGTGGTTTGTTCTATGTTTTTGCTGAACTCCTTGCAAACTTTTTTTTTTGGTGTGTGTAAGGAGCTTTCAGGTGATAGAAAAGATATGGCAAGGAAACTGGGCATTTAATTCCTTCTCTAACCCACTATTTTTGTTAGCAAGAAGAATAACAAGAAAATTGAATGTAGATCATAATACAGCATATAGTGGGGAAAACAAATTCTTTTTTTCCCTCTTACATTAGGAACTTCTAGTTATTTTCAGAGTTGTTTGGTGGTTGGTTTGCTTGCTTTTGCAAACTTTCTGATATCATCTCACTCCTTTCAAAAACCCAGGCAGCAATTAAAGCATCTATCCATCCTTTACTTCACAATCCTTTCAAAAGCCACTTGTACCCTTCTTTAATCCAAAATTTTGGGGGAAAAAACACCAAACCCAGATACTCTTCCATGTAGTGTGATGGTTTCTGTTCAGTCTGACTCAATTATTTTCTGTTTGCCTTCAAAGAGAGGTCAATACCTATACGGACCTGCATTATATTTTTGCAGTGTCATTAAAGGCAGGGCAAGAGTGAAAGGAAAATTAACGCAAGTGAGTATTGCTTCTGGTATCATATAGAGGTTAAAGAGTGAGAACAGATTCAGAGTGTGCTTTAGGTAGTCTTCCAAGAAGGATGCCAATAGGATGTGCCTTACCATGAGCAGTTGCTTTAAAAAAAAAAAAACAAACAAAAAAAAACAGAAAAAAGAAAGAAAAGAAACCACAACAAAACCAAGCAAACCAACCCCACAAAAAACCCACCCACAACAAACCAACCAACACAAGCAAACAAAGACCCATCCTCCCCCCCCCAAAAAAAACCCACCAAAAACCCCAAAAACCAACCAACCAAAAAATCCTAAAAAACTTCTAGAAATTTAGGGGTGGAAATTTAAAGTTAAGTTAACTTTGAATTTGGGTAGAGAAAAGAAGTCTTTTGGCGTCAAAATGCTGTTTGTTCTCAAGTCATATTTAGTTTGCAGGCATTTGCAAGGTTTTAGCTGCCTTCTATCTCACTGGCCCTTCAAAAGGGATACATTTCACTGTGAAGAGCCACTTTAAAATCCATAAAACATAAGTAAAAGTGTCAAATCCATGTCTTCTGCTTCTGTCTGTTCCATAATAAACAATAAAAAAGGCAAAACAACCCCCCAAGCCCCCAAACAAAACCATCTGTTTTTAAGGCAGTCACTTACTTCCCTTGCTACAGTGGTTTGCTGTAGCTGAGGAGCTCTACTAATGAATTGTTACATTTTTTTTCCAGAGTGGAAAAAAACTGACACAGTGATCAGGAGAAACTGGTATGGGTTGACTACAGCAAGCTTGTGTTCCAGGTTCCAGACTCAAGAGTTGTGTTTAAATAGCTATGCATTTTCTCCTCCTGAGTTTTCCTTCCACTTCTGCTCTTTTTTATTTTTTTGTGTGGATTCCTATACACACTTCTTGATATGCTTTGTTTGTGTATAGGAATGTCAGATCTGTTGAAGTTTCACTTTTTTGCTCCTGCAGAGCACAGCCTTTCTCTCTTACATATGCTGCAGGCACTCAATGATCATCCCTGGTTTTTTGCACGCTTGCAAAAGAGGTACGAAGGTAGCAGAGTTGAGACCAGTATCACAGTATAACTAAGGTTGGAAGAGACCTCAAGGATCACTGAGTCTAACCCGTCTCCACAGATCTCATGACCAGACCATGGCACCAAGCGTCACGTCCAATCCCCTCCTGAACACCCCCAGGGACAGCGACTCCACCACCTCCCTGGGCAGCCCATTCCAATGATGAACGACTCGCTCAGTGAAGAACTTTCTCCTCACTTCGAGTCTAAACCTCCCCTGGCACAGCTTGAGACTGTGTCTCCTCCAGTGATCCCCTCCAGAGCTTCTCTAAGACAGGCTTTCAGGCATGGCTTCTCAAACTGTTTGTTATTACAGCTTTTTTAAATGACAGAATGCTGGGCCAGACCATATGACTGTTAATGATGCCAGCAGATTGAGGTTTGTACAGTTTTGGTTTTCTATATCAATATATTTGAGCTTCTACCTTACTGGAAACAATCTCTTTTTTTTTCCCTTAATATATCATTTTTAAAATAAAATAAGAAAAAGAGCAGTAAGCAGGTTGCTTTTCAGATGGCATTCTCAGGCCTCTTCCCTTGTGTTTGCATGAGTTAGGTTTGTTGCATCCAAATCACAGAACAGCTGCTTGAATATCCACTGATTTCTTTCACTCAATGTCTTGTTAAGGGCAGAAGAAATGCACCTCATATGCAAAGTTCATTGTTGAATTAATTCTTAATAGTCTAATCAAATAGTATCATTGCAACTTGACTAATATGATTGCAATTATATGCAGCCGAAGTACAAAGAAACTCTGTAGTATTTATCCTTTCCTCTGAGGTTGCACTTACCCTTCCGCTGCCCCCCTGGGTAAAAAGGTTGAGTATGCCAAGGGCTAGGCAAGTGATCAGCATCCCCAGTTCTTTACCAGGAGAAGGATGC
Organism: Dryobates pubescens; assembly: GCF_014839835.1. NCBI lineage: Eukaryota > Metazoa > Chordata > Aves > Piciformes > Picidae > Dryobates > Dryobates pubescens. Next base: position 20,901,463 of record NC_071626.1, on the reverse strand, counting down.
AGGTTGTCTCTTCCTTCTTTTTTTTAGTTTCCATGTGTGGTCATTTTTTGTGTTTGTCAGTGTGCTCTACACCCTGCTTTTTCTTCAGTGATCTGCAGTTCCACATTGCATAAAAATGTGCCATATTTGTTTTACATATATCAAGTGTTTGTTCTTTTTCACCTCCTAATAACCTTTGCTCAGTTCTTTCTGGCAGAGTGGTTTCTAAGGCCTTGTGGAATCATCCTCGCTCTTACCACCCTGTGCCTCAGGCAGACTGCTCCTCTGCTATAATGCTAAGCTTGTGTTCCTCTAGGGCAAATCTTTGTGCTGGGGTGGTTGATACTTCATTACTCACAAGTGACTCTTTCTGCTACTATTAGTTACAAAAATGCATGTAGTAATAAAGGTTCTATCACACAGCTGTACAATGCTAAGCAAATTAAACTATCTTAATAGTCACTGGATTACTAAATATCTTCTGTTACAAGCAAAAACACCGAAGCAAAACTCTAGGTAAGTAAAGACAAGTCCAGACAAAGCTTGAGAAGCCCTGAGGCTGGATTGTCTACATCAGGCAAAACCTGATACCTCTTGCTAGTAAGGGCATCACCATATCTGCTGCACTAAAAGGCTTTAGGCATTGAAGCACCTTCACTGGCAGAACCCAAACCCTGCCACCAGCTATCAGCAAGGGCATTGCCTGTGATGCTTGCTGCTGTATGTGATCTGCTGCAGGGGATGTGGGGTTTCTGCCTCCATGGAAGTGTCATGGTTTTAAGCCTAGCTGCAGCCAAGCTCCACGCAGCTGCCCCAACCCAGGTCCCTCCCACTGGTAGAATGGGAAGGAGGAATTTGGAGCAAAATGCAAAACCTCACAGGTTGAGCTAAGGAGAGTTTAACAGGGCAATGCAAAGAACAGATGAACACAAGTAACAACAGTAGAGAAGAAAAAATATAAAAATTAATAATATAAGAAGTGGCACACTCACTCTATGCCAACATACCAAAAACCAGCTGCCCCAAGAACCAGTGGCAGCCCCACCTGTTACATGGTGGGCATGAGGTATGGGGTCAAGTACACCACTGGCCAGTTCATCTGACCATCCTGCCTGTAGTTCCTCCCAGCTTGTGGTGGAGAAAATTAACCACATTCTAGTCAAACCCAGGGCAGGAAGGTCTATCACCAGTGTCCCTGGAACTCAGTTGTTACTCCTCTGCTCCATACTTGTGAATTTTCCTCACGTCTGTGGATATGTTGCTTGTTGTAACTGATTTTAGCTGGATCATCATTTTAGCCAAAGTATCAGAGGCTTTTTTCTAAGTATTGTCATCTAGAAGAACTGGTACTCCGAGGAGAATTCATTTCATTTTTGCATAATAAGGTAGGACCATACTAGTTTAATATATATTTTAACAGCTCTGTGTGTTTAGGTGTGCCTGCAGGGAGAGGTGAAGCTAAAGAGGGTGCTCAAGACAAGTGGCATCTGTGAAGTAATACATCCTCCCTTCCCTCCCTTTTGAATAGAAATGTGAAAGTAAGACTTGTTGTTGTGGGTTTTCTGGTTTGGTTGTTTGGGGTTTTTTTTGTTGTTGTTTTGTTTTGTTTTGCTTGTTTTTTTGTTTTGTTATTGGGGCTTTGTTTTGTTTTGGTCTGATGCTGTTATTTGCATTAATAGCTATTAAGTTCTCCAGTTCTGGGCCCCTCGGTTTAAGAAGGACATCGAGATGTTTGAGCACGTCCAGAGAAGGGCAATGAGGCTGGGGAGAGGCCTTGAGCACAAGCCCTACAAGGAGAGGCTGAGGGAGCTGGGGTTGTTTTGCCTGGAGAAGAGGAGGCTCGGGGGAGACCTCATTGCTCTCTACAACTACCTTAAGGGTGGTTGTAGCCAGGAGAGGGTTGGTCTCTTCTCCCAGGCAACCAGCACCAGAATGAGAGGACACAGTCTCAAGCTGTGCCAGGGGAAGTTTAGGCTGGAGGTGAGGAGAAAGTTCTTCACCAAGAGAGTCATTTGCCATTGGAATGTGCTGCTGAGGGAGGTGGTGGAGTCACCATCCCTGGAGGTGTTCAAGAGGGGACTGGACGTGGCACTCAGTGCCATGGTGTAGTCCTGAGGTCCTGGGTGACAGGTTGGACTTGATGATCCTCGAGGTCTCTTCCAGCCTTGGTGATATTGTGAAGTGCTTCCTAATGGATAGTAGACTTCAAAGGAGGTTCTTCTGGATATCTAAGGGTTTCCGAAGGAATATTTGGAACAGGCTGCAGGTGCAACAGACAAAGGAGACAAAGCATACTAGTAACTGTAGCTATCCTAATGGTCACTACTTTTGGAAGTAAGTTTCTCAAGGAAAATATTTTTATTTGAGAAGGTAGCTATTTAAAATTAGTTCTTGCTTTCAGTGTTGCAGGTGATGGATGAGTATTTTCTTTAGGACATAGGGCTAGTTTCTTTCTGGTGAAATGATTAATTATTATTTACACAAAGAGCCAAAAAGGTGGGCTGCATCAATAGAGATGTGTATATGACACTTTCGAGCCGTTGAGCTAAGTGGAGAACTTACTGTACACAAGCAAGATCTGATTCATAAATCAGGCAGTGGTGTTAAGGTAGTCTTACACTGGGCTTGCCAGCTCAAGTACTTAGGCCTTGCAACTGTGCCAGTCAATTTTTACTATCTTTCTGCATGGCTTGTTTTACTTTTGATCTGGATACTGTCATAATGATTGCAACCTGGAGAGCAGCAGCATGTCACATGGTTTCTTCCAACTCACACAGTGCTCCTGCTTTCCTGTGTTTATGCAGCTGCTTTGGGCTAAGAATGGGCTAAGAATGCCCTATTTGCATGAAATGATTCTTCTTATGAAATACATTTATCAGGAGCCTAAGCAATGTTCCATCTGGAGGTAAAAGAGACCTATCAGACAGGCAATTGTGTAAAGGAACAATGAACAGGTATCTGTCAGTAAATTTGGTGCTTTGACTCAACAGCAAACTATGGTTCTGGTGAGATTTCAGTGGGGAAAAAAGGTAATTTATAGGGTTTGGATAATAATGCATTTTATATTTTGAAAACACACCACCTAGGCAAAGGGTCCAAATCTGGGAAATGGTACACATGCTTCAACTTAGTCCTACTTAGCTTTTCTTACTAGCATAACACTGTGGAATGTGACAGGTTAGGAGGAAGTAGGCAGGGCTCGAAAGGCCTTTAGAATGGTAACTTCAAACATCGCCTCTTTGGTTATCTGTTTAGGTGTGCTATAAATAGCAAAGATAGATTGTTAGATAGTTTCAGTAGGGAAGAGCGGGGGCAGGAGAGGGAAGTAATAAGTTATAAGAGATACCAATCATGTTTCCATCAGCAGAAAATTACTCAAGATTCATAAAAGCCTGCTTTACACTAGAACACACTGTTTAGAGTTTTGTTTAAAAATTAAACAAAACATCTAACTTTTCAGCAGCTGCAACTTCCTGGCCTGATATCCAAGGGGCATTCTATAAATAAAACATGTATTATTGCTGTCTGCAACTACCTTAAGGGTGGTTGTAGCCAGGAGGGGGTTGGTCTCTTCTCCCAGGCAACCAGCACCAGAACAAGAGGACACAGTCTCAAGCTGGGCCAGGGGAAGTTTAGGCTCGAGGTGAGGAGAAAGTGCTTCATGGAGAGAGTTGTTAGCCATTGGAATGTGCTGCCCAGGGAGGTGGTGGAGTCACCATCCCTGGAGGTGTTCAAGAGGGGATTGGACGTGGCACTTGGTGCCATGGTTTAGTCATGAGGTCTGTGGTGACAGGTTGGACTTGATGATCTTTGAGGTCTCTTCCAACCTTGGTGATTCTGTGATTTGAAAGTCTGAATTCTCTTTAGTAAGCCTATAGGCAGCTTTGGTGGGATACTGTTTTTCAGCACAGCCTTATTAATTTGCCAACTGAACAACGCTTTTGCAAGGAAGGCAATGAGTAAGGAGTGTGACTTGAGTTGGCAAGACAGAATAAGGCACCTTGCAAAAACAAACGTGCAAAGGAGGAATAAAATCAGAATAAAAATCTCTGCAAAACCCAAGGCAGAAATGATGCCAAATTGCTGTGCTGAATAGCAGTGTACAGCAGCACAGTGAGATCGCATTCAATTCACCACCTGTGAGTAATCCTCTACATAAAGGTATAAGTTTCACAATAAATTCTTCTGCAAGGCTTTCAAAGCCCTGCAAATTAGCAAAAAAATATACAGTGCATAATTCAATCTGTTCTATGTGGAAAAAGGAAGGCTGGGCAGAAATCCCTCTGTCACTTTCTTGTCACACAGGCTATTTGCGCATACATGCATAAAAGAACTGGTTTCTTTCCTGGTGCCTTGGAGATGATGTATGACTCCATAACAAAAGGACATCACAGGGGCTGGAAGACAGGCCTGAACTAGACACTAGGAAAAAATAAAGGCTTTCCCACCTTTATTATTCAGTTCTGGTGCCAGGGGTGCAGGCTCACAATATCTTGGAAGGAACTGAGCTACCTTTGAGCCAGCAGAGGCAGGCGGTGGACACATGCAGTGTTTGCTGGCAAGCTGGTATAGTGTAGAGACAGGTCACATGGTTCTCTATTTATGATGTGTATGGATATACATTTGTTTTATTATTTGCATGTTTTAATAGCATATACTTAGAAAACTGCATGAGATCTGATGTGTCTCTGATGTAGTAATGGTGACCTTTGTACCACTTAATGAACAGCCCAGATAAGACTCCCTGGCCAAATGGCACAACATAGCGTGGCTTGTGTCTGTGCAGTTAAGCCCTCATCCTTCCTCATGCCCCCTGCCTTTGAATCCCCAAATAAGATGGCTACATCCAGGTTACTAACCATGAGCAGTGCCTAGCATGAGCTATGCCCTGATCTAAGGCCAAGCACCGACTGGGAGAGAAAGCCTCTGAATGAGCCAGAACCATGGCAAGGAATGTGCCAAGAGTGAGAAGGTACAGATGATCACTGCCCAGCGCTCATTCTGTGTCCTGGCCTTGCTCTGTTTACTAGAATAGACAGAGCACATAGCCAGAAGGATCAGGATGAGAGCACAAATGAATGTTTTTAGCGCACGAGGGACATTTGCCCTGCTGGCCTTGGCAGTATTTTCTCACGCACCACTTCTGTGCATATGCTCATTCCCTTCCCCTTCTTGCTTTCCACTGCTTGCACCCTACCTCTTCATGCATGTCTGAGACTTCAGACTGATCATGTCCTTTAATGACTGGAAAACTTAATGTCTTGAATTTTCATATGCACAGCCATGTGAAGACCGAGCACGTCTTATCTGGGAGCTCTAGTCACAGGCTTGGAATGAAGGACTGAGACTACCACCCTTAAAAAAAATAATGTTCCTAGGAATGTACAGGACTGCAGAAAGCTGCCTGCTGTTCTGTCAAAGAGCCTGCAATAGTGTGTGTCCTCTAAACTTCTGCAGAAATAGAATAGTTTAATTTTTCACTTGGTTGGATTCCAAGGGAATAGATAGCTCTAACCCAGGCCACCCTGTGGTACACACTAGTGACTTTTCCACTGGTGCGCGCTGTGTACCTCTGAGGTACAACCACAAGCTGTGAGCAAAGGTAAAGAGCACATTGTTAGAGTGGAATAATTGTCATCACAACTAATAATGCTGGAAATGAGTGTTTCCTCCTGTTAATAAGGCAGCAGAATAGGCAGTAGTAGAAAGGGTAGATTTACTATATGGGTAACCAATGTGAACACTCTCTGGCTTATGTTAGTTGAGTTCATAAAGTAAATAGAATGCTCCCTCAGTGATCTATGAGTTAATGTTCTGCTGGTTTCTAGCAAGATAAGAGCTCCCTAGTGCCCAAAGCAGGTTTTGTATAGAATTTAAAAAATCACTGAAGTTTTTGAAAACATTTTTAACCCTCTATTTGTCTGTCTGGGGTGGTGGATCATGACCTCAAGCTGCAACAAAGTGGGCATTAGGAAATGTTTTTCACAGAAAGAATAGTCAGACATGGGCATAAGCTGCCCAGGGAGGTGGCTGAGTCACCACCCCTGCTTGTGTTTAAAGGTCATTTAGATGTGGTGCTTGGGGATATGGTTTAGAAGTGAACTTTGTAGAGTGGTGTCTGTAAAGGTGCAATTAAGTGCTCTGAATTAACCTTGAAGTTGATATCAACTTATCACTTTCTTTAAAAAGTTCTGCTACATGTTTCAAGCATCAGACAATCAATCCTTTACACACTGAGTGTTGTAGAACATTTGAAGCCATATCTCTATGAGACAAGCTACACTAAAACCAAAATGACTTGAAGTTCTTCCCATATCAACAGGCAGTTACATGACAGGGTGTCAGGTAGGGAATATGGCACATTACAGATACAGGCAGCCAACTGGTCCAAGTATCAAGACATTTAAAACTGTCTAGTTTGTTCACACTTCATTCGCACACTGCATCAGAACCTGCCTTCCACATAACTGTTCCTGTTAATGAACCTGCAAATGTATTTCTAGTTCCAGGTTTAGTCATTGGTTTGTTTTTAGGTAAAAAATAAATTAATACAGAGCCCTCATGTGATTTTTCCACAGTAAGTTGCATTTTCCCATACTGAAATGATGAATCAGATTCTGTGTTTGATTTACAGACATAAAAACATACTTTGTTCATCCATGGAGAAGCCAAAGACAGCTTGCTGTAAATACTTAAAACAGTTTCAGTTACTAACCAGGAACTGATCAAAGAGGAGTTTTGTTCATTTGCGTGTTTAAATAAGGCTTAGGTGATGCCCCAGGAGATACAAACAGAGCTTCTGATAAGGAAAGCAAAAAGGATTTATTTTGTCTTCGGTCCTTCTTCCAAGCCTTCCCATAGCCTGACACACAGCTTACTTAAGACATAATCGCAGTCATTTTCATACTGAGACTTCAGTTACAGTAATAATCTGGTGGGAGACTTCCACCTGCCCTCTAGTAATACCAGGAAAGAGTGGGTTTGCAATCCCTATTTTTTTCTGACCATGACTCAGGTAGGAAACAGGAGCTACAGTCAACCAGAGCTCCAGCCAATAACATTTATGCTTTAGAAATGGATTCTTTGCCCTCAATTCCACGTATATACTAAAAATGGGTTTACTGCAGTATCTGAGCAAGCATGAGAATTGTGATGGTTTTTTTATGTTTAAACTTTAAGCACCAGTAGCAACAGTGAGGGATTTTTATTAAAAATTTCAGATCCCAACAACTGAACCTTAAATGCTGAACAGCAAATTTTCACTATTCAGTTTGCATGGCACCTGGAGGTAGGTCTGTTCATAGAATCCATAGAAACAATAAGGTTGGAAAAGACCTCAAAGATCATCAAGTCTAACCTGTCACCACAGACATCATGACTACTAAACCATGGCACCAAGTGCCACGTCCAATCCCCTCTTGAACACCTCCAGGGATGGTGACTCCACCACCTCCCTGGGCAGCACATTCCAATGGCTAACGACTTTCTCAGTGAAGAACTTTCTCAAGGTGTGGCCTAACCAGTGCTGAGTACAGGGGCACAATGACTTCCCTGCTCCTGCTGGCCACACTATTCCAAAAGGCTGCTCTCACTTTATGCACTTGGTATTGGCTGAGAAGTTTGAGATGCAATATTACTTTTTTTCCCAGGACATGTTAGCTCTTCCTTTGCATAATAGAGGTTGAAGTGTTTTGAATGAATGTGGAAAATATTAAATATAGAAATACAAAAAAGTTAACAGACATTTCCCTACTCTTACAGACACATTCCATATTAAAAATATATATGGAAAAAACCCAAGTTAGTATTGTGTACAACATTTCCTTAGAGCTCTGCCATGGGGGAACTACTTTATTTCATCCTTTCCTTCTGTACAAACTGGCAGCCTTTTAAAAACAGCTCTTTCATGACAGCTCTTTACATAATGTTCTGTTTGGGCTGGCTAGTATTCTTTGCTGAAATAGCCTTTCTTATCTTCCATCTCTTTGCTGGCTGTTGTCCACTTTTCAGCTACTTCTCTTCATCTTCTGACTTCTTGGACTTCTTTGGAAGATGATTTATAGTGCTTTAGTTTGTATGCTATCTGCTTTTGCTAATCTTATTTTCTCTTCTTAGTAGTATGTCCCACTACTGTGTTAGTGAGGAGCATCAGATATTTTTGTGAGTAACTGTTGTGGAATCTCCCTCTGGAGATATTCAAGACCTGCCTGGATGTATTCCTGTGTGATCTGCTCTAGGTGATCCTGCTCTGGTAGGGGAGGGGGACTGTATGATTTTTTGAGGTCCCTTCCAGCTCCTAACATTCTGTGATTCTGTGATAGCTGTGAAGGTGGCTCTCTATGTTGCAACTATGTGGCAATGATGAAGGAATAAAGTTATTTAGTTTGGAGCCGTAGTTCCTAAGGGATGAATTACTCGAAATTTTCATCTGATATGACAGAATAGTTTCCATTCTTGTGTTTCAAACTGGATGCCTTACTGTTTTCGTTGTCACCATGTCATAACTCTTTGATCTGGTGTTCTGGAATGTGTCCAGAGAAGGGCCATGAGGATGAGCAGAGGGCTGGAGCACCTCTCCTGTGAGAACAGACTGAGGGAGATGGGGCTTTTTGGGCTGGAGAAGAGAAGGCTCTGACAAGACCTTATTATGACCTTTCAGTATCTTAAGGGGGTCCACAAGAAAGCTGGGGAGGGACTTTTTAGGGTATTAGGTAATGATAGGACTAGGGGGAATGGAACAAAACTAGAAGCGGGTAGATTCAGATTGGATGTTAGGAAGAAGTTCTTCCACATGAGGGTGGTGAGACACTGGCACAGGTCACCCAGGGAGCTGATAGAAGCCTCATCCCTGGAGGTTTTTAAGGCCAGCCTGGATGTGGCTGTGAGCAACCTGATCTAGTGTGAGGTGTCCCTGCCCATGGCAGAGGGGTTGGAACTAGATGATCCTTGAGGTCCTTTCCAACCCTAACAATTCTATGATTCTATGGCACTAAGAACAAGAAATATATATATATATATATATAAATTTTTTTTTTTTTTGGCAGGAAATAATATAGAAAGATGTCTCCTCATGAGGAATGATAGAGGAAAATAAGGGATTGTTGTATTTTCCTTTTTACTTTTCTGTTCTTTCTTTCTTTTTTTATTTTAAAGCTGGTTTTAATAAGACCCTGGAATTACTCACATGTAGTCCACCAATCTTTTATGATCTTCAACAGAGGGAATGCTTTTTGTTCCAGCTGAAATCACATACCAGAATGATGAGCATCAGAAACTCTAAAGAGGCAGGAAGACAGATGTCCTATAAGGTTAAATTCTTTTCTTCTCCATGCTGATGTTTTCTGTGGAACGTACCATGATGTAGCATTAGTTCGAACTCTCACTTGCAGAGTAAACTGAAATAATTATTTCAGGCCACAATCTTCTTGCCTCTTGTTTTAATTTCCAGTTGTACATGGGTTGTAAAGCTCCAGAAGACTATTCCTGTTGTGAGAATTAAAGACAGCTTTATCATAGTGTAACATAATGATGGTTATTTGGTTAGCCACCAATTTCCTTTCTCATGCTCTCAGTCTCAGATTGCTTAACTATCATCTGACATTCTCAGACATGCTAACTAATTGTGCTGTAGTAGACAAATAAAGAGCACATTTTACAAGCAATGTGGGGGATGTACTAACCAATGTCAATTCATATGTTGCCTGGATACAGCTTTTATTTGTGTTTAGGATTATTTAATCAACTTCTTAATTGCAAAGTACAGAGAATTGAAGCACACAGTCCAAAGTTTAGTCAGTAGAAAGACCCAACAGTCTGCTATGGACTTTGGCTCAGACATCTACTGCTTTGTTGTCAACTATATTGTACTTGCAATATGAACGATGAATATTAAAAGAGGTTTAGATGAAGTTGAAGGAGGTTGTGTGAAGGGGAAAGATATCATTAGGCATACCAGATTAATGAAAATGCAGTTGTAGAGAGTATTGTTCAACATGTGTCTTACAGAAGAGTAAAAAGAGAGTTAAACAGCTGCTCAAGTGAATACTTTGTAGTAGGATAAGCATGAAGGTCCTGTGGAAGAAAAACTGTGTGTGGTAAATGAGTAGAGATCCCTGTCTTATGTTTCTGGGATGCAAGCTGAAGCAAGCAGTAACATTTGATATCAGCATATATTGGTTAGTGTTGAGACAGGGGGTACAGAAGGCATGTGGGTAATGTTTAAAAGTGAGTTATGGCTCCCTTAAACTTATAGAAAAACATAACATAGAAATGTATCTGATGACTGAGGCTGAGGGCTCCAGATATAGCAGTGTTGATGCAAGTAAAGAGATCTCCTCATTCATTAGCTGCCCAAGCTATATTGTCATTTCTAAAATGCTGCTGCAACTTAGCCATACCCTGGTGTGTCTAGGAAGTTAGATCATTGTTCTTTTCCTCTGTATATATTCAATGTTACATGAGATCAAGTACTTTTCAGATCATGTAGAGTTTAACTGAGATGTCAGATGATAATTCATGTCATTACCCAGGTAAGTTTACTTAATTCTCCCAGACAAAATAAAAAGGAGTGCAGCAGGATATTAAATTGTGATGTATCTCCAGCTGGCAACAAAGCACTACGCAGAAGCTCACTTACTACCCTCCCAGGTGGGATGGGAGTGGGAGAATCAGATAAAAAAGGCAAATCCCTTGAGATAAGGACAATTTAATAGAATGCCACAAAGAGAGAAAAAACATCAGTAGTAACAATAACACTAATGAGCAAACATAAAGTGGGTTTCACAAAACACAACGTTCACTGCAATGGATGCCAGGGCCTGTCCAACTGCTGCGCTGAAAACCCATGCACTTGCCCCAGCAAGCCCTTCTCTTATAGTGGGCATGAGGTCAGTATGGTGTCAAATACCCTACTAACAGATTTGGTTGGCTAACCTGGTGGTTGTCCCTCCCAGTTTCTTAGGAAAATTAAGCCTATCCTAGCTGAACCCAGGACAAATTAAAGGATTCATGATCTGCCTGCTACTTTGACAATCTGCAGCCAAACATGATCCCATGAGTTGTGATGTGCAGAACTGTTGGATGATAAAATTTCCACTGTATTGCTCTATCTGTGTGGAGAAGGGAGAGATGGCAACGGGCACTGAACCTGTCAATGCCTGGCGCAGGTGATGAAGATGCAGACATGAGGGCCAGGAACCAGAGGAGCAGAGCTGTCAGCCACTGTTCCCAGAGGCAACCCAGAGCAAGGTAAGCTGCTGTTGTCTGGAGGCATGACTGATGGCTTGCTGCCTTCTCCACACTTACAAGGATGAGCAGACTTCCATTCTCCTTGCTTGCTCTACTTTGAACCTACATAGCAAATTAAAGCTGTAGGAAGTTTATGCATGGCATGGATAAATGAGTTGCCTTGTCTGAAGCAGAGCCTTTGAATGGGATAAAAAGTCAGTGTACTTGTTCCCAAAAATGATTTTTTACAAAGGCAATGGTTTACTGACTGAATATTTCGAAAGACCTTCTTAAACAAAAGCTGTGAACTTAAACCAGTCTGCTTTATTAGGAGCCCAAGATTTGTGCTTGCTGTACTGAATGGAATTTTCTCCTGCCCTAATCTGGATGGAACAGGAAAAAAGATCAAATTTGCATGTGGAAGAACTAAGTGGAAAAGCATCTTTTCAGCAGTTCAAGTTAGATAGAATAGAATAAAATAAACCAGGTTGGAAGAGACCTTCAAGATCATTGTGTCCAACCTAGCATCCAACTCCACCTAATCAACTAAACCATGCAACCAAGCACCCTATCAAGTCTCCTCCTAAACACCTCCAGTGATGGTGACTCCACCACCTCCTCGGGCAGCCCATTCCGATGGGCAATCGCTCTCTCTGTGCAGAATTTCTTCCTAACCTATACATAGTTTGAACACCACCTCTTTCAATGCTACTCCAGAATTTTGAACTCTTGCTGAGTCTCTTCTGGCTTGTTGCAAAAGGGAGGCTCAGCTCCTCTGCACTGATGGATGTGGTAGATTTGGTTCACAGCCTACGAAGGTTAAGGTGTCTCATGCACCACAGCTTAAAACCCCAAAATGTTCAAGATGGGTTTTTTGAGTGTTATTTATCAGACTTTTTTTTTTATATACCAGTACCAAATCCATCTAATCCATTGGATATTGTTTTTTCTTTGAGATTACATGCAGCTGAAATACTAAAGACTTCTGTTTTTCAGTAAAATTTCCTTTGCTTCAGCACAATCTCTCCCTATCTCAGCTTTTACAGGCTTTTGTGGTAGCTATCTTACAGCTCGTTTGTCCTTCAGAAAAACTGATCCAAGTTTCATCAACTCTTTCTTCTTTTCTCAAATGATTATTCAAAAGCCAGGAGTCTCCCTTTAATATCTCTTTCGTGCCTCATTATTTCCTGGCGATTCTGAGCCGCTTCTCTATGTTTTCTACTCCAGGAGTCTGGAATGCCGCAACATTTCTCATTTAGTTTTTGAGGAAGAGCTGTCTGGCTGTCATGTCAAAGTTTCAGGGTTTCATTCCAAAAATTCATAACAACATGATTTAATATTTAACACACCAGTGTTTCACTTCAAACAATATATCTGCTGGGTTCGCCACCGAGGTGGTGCGGAGATTTAAGGTTTGTAATGGTATATTGTGTCCTCTTCTGCACCTTACTTCTCATAGAAGAAAAATGAAAAGAAAAATGCTTCACACAGTGCTGGCTTGTGCAGCTATCCCTCAGTAACTGGTAGAATATATTTGTAATAAAATATTTTAGAAGAGTGCCAAGTCATCCCTGCAAGCCAACTCCTGCCAGAATTCCTCTTTTCACCTGTTTATTGCACTTCTTTTGCCCTCAGGAGCTCAAAGGGATAATGAGCAATAATTTTGGAGGTTTTTAAGTCTCTGTGAGTGGTGTCTAGCATACTCTCAGTATCAACATCGGGACATGGGAAAAAGAGGCCCATAAACCTGGAGGCCAGGATGTCCACGATACACATTGTCATGGGAAATAACACATTCCTAACCCCCCTTTCTATTATCCACTGTTTCAGCTGGCCTCTAAAGACACCTTATTGTAAAGCTTTAAGTGCATAGGCACGGCACTCAGTGTTCACTAAATATCTGGCCTCATTCACCACCAAATATAAAATCCTGGATCCAATGTGCTTTAGCATGCTAGTCATATTTCTGACCAAAAACCCTCAAACCACTACGTTTTTTTGTCATGGATTAGCACAGTGGAAGAGATGTTAAGGTATCTTTGCTACAAAGGAAGTTCACAGTATGAAAATGCTCCACAAGGATAGTTTTCAAGTTCCTTTTCCTCCGAGCTTTGGTCTCAAAATGCCAAATAATAAGATATTGAGAAGAATAATGCTGTAACCTGAAAAAAAAAAATTGTCTAACTTGGAATAATTCCTTAAGAAAATAACTGTCTTCAAACAACCCAAACCAACCACCACCAAGCATTCCTTCTCTCACACTCTCTCCTTCATGAAAAAAGCCCTGCTGGACAAATCAAAAAGAAAATATTTTCCCTCTGCCCATTTCAGGCTACGAAATTGACAACATCTTTGCTTTTTCTTTTGATTAGCAGCTTGGACTCCCTTACTTCACAAGTAACCTGAACAAATAATGTGCCTTAGATGATTTCAAGAGATCAAATTCCAAAACAAGCAAAACAACGATAGACAATAATTATTTTCTCAAGGAAATAAAATGGGTCATTAATTAGCCTTTTAAGAAGGATAGATTGTAAGTTGCAGGCCTTTTTCTTCTTTTATAGGCTTTTAAGACAGGAAGGAAGAAAGTAACCCATACACAGTAGTCTTGAACTTGCTTCAGCCCCACTGTGCTGCGTACACAGAGTAATAATATCCTTAGCAAAACAAGGAATTGTTTATCCAGCCCCATGCTGCATAGGAACCCTGTAAATACTGGAATTTTGCATATTGTAACTGTCATGCTTTATAGAACTTATTACATACTTTTGCTACCAGGAAAGAAGTTTTGTGGTTAGCAGAAACATTCATCTATAGAGCTGTTGCTGGTGTTGAGCAATATTGAATTTTAGAGGAATTGTTCAGGTTGAGATCCTTGCGTGCCTCCTGCTAAAGCAAAATGTGTAGTCACCTCAGTACCTCCAAGTGTGTTGACCCTTTCCAATTCTCTGTGATGATTCCCCAACTTAGACACAGCAAGGACCTGCTGGTTTCATGTAGCCTTTGAAAGGGAAGGGATGTGCCTCTTTGAGCTAACAGTGTTATCAGGGAGACCTCCTCACTCTCCACAACTCCCTGAAAGGAGGTCAGAGTCAGGTGGGGGCCACCCAGTTCTCCAAGGTGACAAGTGATAGGATGAGAGGAAATGGATTTAAGTTGCACCAAGGGAGGATCAGATTGGATATTAGGAGAAATGTCTTCATCAAAAGGGTCATTGGGCACTAGAACAGCCTGCCCGGAAAGTGATGGAGTTCTCCCTGGAGGTGCTTAAAGGACATTTGGATGAGGGGCTTAGGGACACCATCTAACAGTTGTCTACATGGAAAGCTGAGGTTATAGCTGGACTTGATGATCTTAAGGTCTTTTCCAGCCAGGCAAGTCTATGAATCTGTGATTCTGTGTATGAAAAAAAAAGAAAAGCTCTCAGCCTGATTAAACTCTAGCTGTGGGGGGCAGCTTCCCTGGTGGCTCCATGGCACAGCTCAGGCTGTTTTTCTGAAGGCAGAGAGAAAGGTGTCTTCCTGAATTTCTGGGTGTGGGAGGTGCAGTTTCCTGCACATACTGCAGCTTGTTCACGTAGCCTGGGACTGGACCTGTGTGATGCTTGCATGTGATGATTGTTTATAAATTTTTCTGTCACTTGTTACATTTTGAGAGCTTCTCTGGGGAACTCTTGAAAAATTCCACAAAGGAATAATAATCCTGTGAGGATAAAAAGAACGCTTGCTAATCAAATCTGGTATTCATAGAAAGTGCCATGGCTGGCAAAGAACAGGTTCCGAACTTTGGCAGTTGTCTTGGATCTGCAGATCTCTTGTCATTTTTGAGCATGAACCCTCTGTGGCTAAGAAATTCCTCAGGAAGGCTTGTGGTCTTTGTTTAGATGTCATATTGTCCCTTAAAATTCTTCCTAGGAACCAAAGATTTACAGCCCTGGTAGAAGGCACGGGAAAGAATCTACCTAAGGAGCTAGAGAGCTGAGGATGAGGACTGGAGCCATTTCTTTTGGGATTCAAGATACCTGAAGGGTGGCTGTAGCCAGGTGGGGATTGGTCTCTTCTCCCAGACAACCAGTGACAGAATGAGAGGACACAGTCTCAAGCTGTGCCAGAGGAGGTTTAAGCTGGATGTTAGGAAGAAATTATTCACAGAAAGAGTGATTTGCCATTGGAATGTGCTGCCCAGGGAGGTGGTGGAGTTACCATCACTGGAAGTGTTTAAAAAGAGCCTGGACAAGGCCCTTAGTGCCATGGTTTAGCTGATTAGATGGTGTTGGGTGATAGGTTGGACTTTTCCAGCCTGATTAATTCTGTATTCTGTAAATGCACTACAGGAATTTTCTGTTGGAAAATGTGCCACGTGTGTGGTCTTCATAACAAAAATTTATTTGAAAGCATATTTACCTGGATGCATGAAAGCAGTCATGCTCACAGTTTTGAGCTATCCGGGCACAAACTGGCTCAGGAGGCATTAAGTTAAACTGGTATGATATGGGCTGGCGAGGTTGGCTTTGCTGAATGGAGAGCTTTGGCTGGAATTCAGAAACCAAAGGAGAGTTTATGGCCTTTGGAAAAGGGGATTGACCACTCAGGAGGACTACAAAGAGGGAGTGAAGCTATGCAAGGAGAAAATTACAAGGGTTACAGCCCAGCTGAAACTCAATCTAGCTACTGCTGTAAAAGGTAATAAAAATGCTTCTATGAATTAACAACAAAAGGAGGACTAGGGAGAATATTCACCCTTTATTGGATACAGAGGGCAACACTGTGACTAAGGATGAGAAAAAGGCTGAGGTATTTCATGCCTCCTGTGCCTCAACCTTTAGCAACAGGATTGGCTGTTTGCTGAGTAGCCAACCAGCTGGAAGACAGGGGTGGGGAACAGGAGACCTCCATAATAGGAGGAAATGGTGAGTGACCTGCTGAACCACATAGACTTACACAAGTTTATGAGACCAAATGGGTTACACCCAAGAGTACTGGAAGAGTTGGCAGGTGTGCTTACCAAGCCACTCTTCATGATTTATCAGCAGTCCTGGCTAACTGGGGAGGTTGCAACAGACTGGAGGTTAGCAAAAGTGATGCCCATCTGCAAGAAGGGCTGGAAGGAGGATCTGACTTCAGTGCCAGAGGAGGTGACTATAACACACCATTAACAGAGCAATTTGGTGATGAATCCCAGACAGCACAGGTTCATGAAGGGCAGGTTCTGCTTAATGAACCTCATTTCCTTCTATAACAAAGTGACCTGCTTGGTAGATGAGGGAAAGGCTGTGAATCTTCTTTAGCTGGCCATCAGGTAAAGCTTTGGTATAGGTAAAACCACTAAAGATATCAAGAAATGTGTGTTTTCTGTTTCTTTTATTAACTTAAAATCATCTGAAAAGCACTGTCCCCTTACATAGCAGGGAACCACTTTAAAATGTCTATTGCTTGAACAAATTAGGGTGAATTTAAGTGCAGCCTCCCACTCATGAACCCATTCATATTCTGTGTTGACACTGACTTATACTTATTTGACATACTAAAGACAATGGGCTATTAAAAAATAGTGTAGGGTTGGTTTTGTTTCCTTGTTTGTGTTTTGTTTTGCTCTTTTCCTAACAGTATTTTCTTTACATGTGCATTTCTAGGGTTACACCAGAGCAAATTTGCTCCAAGGCAATCACTCCAGTGTGTGGCCTAACTCCTAGGTGTTAGGTTTTGCATCCTTAGCATCATGTAATGTCAGTTCTATGTATAATATGCATTCTGCTGACAGTCTGAGTGCTTTCTGAGCAGCTCCCACACACCAGTTCTTTGCCAATGAGTAAATGAGCTGCTCCTTAATACTCCAATCTCCTTTAAACTCCCCCTCATTTCTCATCTCCCAAGGCCATGTAGCCTTCTCCACAAGGGACCAAAAGCTGAACTACTTCACATTTGTACATTTCTGTTAAAACACCATAAAATCACGTCTCTGCTTTTGACAAAATGTGGATTGTTGCTCACAACATTTACATGTCCTGTATGTAAAAGATTTGCTGTGCTAACTCATAGCAGCATTCTGAATTGATGTTAAGGAACTTCAGATGTGGTGCTTCAGGATATAGTTTAGCAGCCATGGCTGTTGGGTTGCTGTTGGACTCCACCACCTCCCCAGGCAGCCTATTCCAATGGCCAATCACTCTTTCTATGAAGAACTTTTTCCTAACATCTAGCCTAAACCTCCCCTGGTGCAGCTTGAGACTGTGTCCTCTTGTTCTGGTGCTGGTTGCCTGAGAGAAGAGACCAGCCCCCACCTGGCTACAACCTCCCTTCAGGTAGTTGTAGAGGGCAACCCCAGCTCCCTCAGCCTCTTCTCACAGGGCTTGTGCTCCAAACCCCTCGCCAGCTTTTTTGCTCTTTTCTGGACTCGATGGTCTTCAAAGTTTTTTCCAGCCTCAATGATTCTATGAACCAGAGCTTCATTGACAATGCCATGGAAGTGTTTAGACTGCAGACATTTTACTATAGTGCACCCATTCCAAGGCTGCCATCCAAATCATGCCTGTGGAGAAACTGTTTGATGTCTTCCAGAATGGAGTTGTTTGTAACACTACACTTCAATGTGTACATTCAAACACTGTGAAATACAAGATGTTTTCAAAGCAAAAGGTGGTTTGAGAGTTGTTTTTCAAGAAGGGATGTATAGTTCACATGGTGCACTATCTGAAACAGAGCATGTCTTGATCTTCGGAGGTCCCTTCCAACCCCTAACATCCTGTGATCCTGTGTTCCATACAGCACTTAGCTTGATAATCTGTTGTGGAAGGAGCATAGGCATTAAACTGAACATGCCAGGATTATCTCATTATTGTGTATGTAGGCACTTGTTCCAAATTATTTCTAACAACCTTAATTAGGCTTCTTTAAAACTTGTAGTTATTGCTCTTCACCCTTTATTTAGAATCAGATTCCTGTGAATTTGTCAGAAACTGCAGTTTTCAGCTAGAGTTCCATGCACTAACAGCTGCTGTCACACCTGTAAACCATATGCAATGCTCCCATGATATTCTTCAAGTTGCACTAAATTTGTCTCTCTGCCTGACTCTGCTTTAACTTCATGAAGTTAAAATTTTAAAGTAAATGCTGCTTGCTAAAATCATTGCCCAACCTACCTTCTTAATGGTCAAAGAATAGAATAGAATAGAATAGAATAGAATAGAATAGAATAGAATAGAATAGAATAGAATAGACCAGACCAGACCAGACCAGACCAGACCAGGTTGGAAGAGTGCAACCTAAGTCAACAAACCTGGTCACTACAGGAAAACATGTACATGTTGGTATAAACTAAAAATATCCTAGCAGCTCTTTTCTTGAATGGTCTTGGGTTTTGTTTCTTACTTTTAATTCTTTTAAAAATGCTAGACTGAAAATCATTCTGACTTCCTTTTCATGGGTAGTCATGTGTATGACAATGGGCACATCTTCAAAAGCCTATGAAGTCCATATGTAGTAACAGAAAAGAGGCAGTAGTTGCCACTCATTTAACCAGCCTGACCTGTGCTGGTTCCTTTCCTTTTGCACAGGGCTCTCTTCTCAGAGTTAAGGGCAGATTTGGAATGGGAATCAAGGAGGTCAAGTTTTGATCATTCCTTCAACTGAAGGGAGAGCCTGCTGTAAAATACTGCTTTTGTCTTGTCATATATCCCTTCTCTCCTGTACATCAGCAACTTCATGGACTGTTGAAACTCAACTTGCATGCTTTAAAGGCTTGACACCTAATAAGGCTAGAGACCTGCTGTGTCAGTAAAGGACAGAGCACCACCAGCAGGGCTTCGTGGTTCTTTCATCTGTCTTTATATTCCTCTGGTTTCCTTTGTCCATCCCCATCAGTGAGGGAGGAACCAAGGCCTGGCTCACAGGGTCCTTACTTTAGCTATAAAGAATGTGGCTTTCAGAGTTCAGCCAAGTAGGGAGCTATCAAGGTACAGCACTCTTTTGAACTGTAAACTATCAGCCAGCAGCACCTTAATCCATCTGTCTGTAGGGCTCGACACAATGCAGACCCTGTTCTTTACTGGAGAGCAGAGGCAATGCCACAGAGCTACTGAGAGTACTGGAAACTTACCAGAATTATACAGCATGTGTCTTGTTACAATGCTGTGAATGACCGTGAGGCTGAAGAGGAATGAACCAAGCCTTCTGTATAAGCAGAAGTTTCTGATAGAGTCAGCAGTACTTTTATCTCCACACTGATTTTAGATACAGTATCCTAGCAAATGTTTCTTGTTGATGGCACCAGTTTATAATCTTGCTCAGCTACGTATCAGAGCACTTCAGTTTTCTCTCAAGCTCACTGATGAACAAAAAGGGTAGAGAGTGACATAGAGTGGCCAGCCAGACTTCTGTATGTTTAAGGCACTTCATATACTAGTTTCATTTGGTTATCAACAGTCAGCATTCAATAGCCAGTTACATATATTTCAAATCCAAATGACTAATTGGTAAGTCAGTTGTTTTAATAGACTCCAAACTCCAAGAGTACAACTTGCAAACAGGAGTACTTTTGCTCCAGGATGGGTACTGACAGCAGCTTTTCAGAATACTGCAGGAAAGTTGCTACTGAGAAATTTGCTTGGGGATTGTAAATGCTCAGTGGTTTTGTACACTTACCATAGGACATGATTAACATCAACTTGGAAGTGGTAGTAATCCCTACTGGAGTACCAAGTATGGTTATTGAGAGCTCAGGCTTCTTTTGCTTCAGAGTGATGTATCTGACATGTGCTTTTAACAGTGATTGAATCAAGTAAATATGTGATACAAAACATTTAGTTACCATCTCAAGATGTCGGTAAGCAGCATCAGAAGCATGGTGCAGAACTGATGGATATCCTCACTTGTTTAGCAGGAGAGTAATTGCAGATGGAAGACTTTCATCTCAGTTTTGTGGTGCTGCAGCATAGTACAATGTACTATGATATCTATTTTACTAGCTTACTGGAGAAAAAAATGAAAAGGAACAACCAGTTCATGCTCAAGAAAATGAAGTGATAACCTAGAGGGGGAAGAGAAGACAGAAGAAAATATCTGAAGGCATGCGAGTTGGTGGGAATCACAGAATGTTAGAGGTTAGAAGGGACATCCATAGTGTCCAAACCCCTTGCCAAAGGAAGGTCATCTAGGGCAGGATGCACAGGAATGCATCTAGATAGTTTTTGAATGTCTCCAGAGAAGGAGACTCCACAACCTCTCCAGGCAACCTGTTTCAGTGCTCCATCACCCTCACCATAAAGAAGTGTCTTCTGTTGAGATGGAACCTCCTGTGTTCTGGCTTGTACCCATTGTTCCTTGTCCTATCACTAGGCACCACCAAAAAGAGCCTGGCACCCCTCAGGTCTTTATAGATGCTGGCAAGATTCACTCTCATTCTTCTCCTCTCCAGACTAAACAGCCCCAGTTCTCTCAGTCTCTTTTCACAGGAGAGATGTTCAAGCCCTGCAATCAAGCCCTTGTAGTTCTCCATTGGACTCTCTCCAGCAGATCCCTGTGTCTCTTGAACTGGGGTGCCCAGAACTGGACACAATACTGCAGATGTGGCCTCACTGGGGCAGAGTAGAAGGGGAGGAGAACATCTTTAGAACTCCCCTTCTAATACACCCCAGGATGCCATTGAGCTTCTTGGCCACAAGAGCACATTGCTGGCTCATGGTCATCCTTCTACCAACCAGGATTCCCAGGTCCCTATTCTGTGCACTGCTCTCCAACAGGTCAGTCCCCAATATATACCAGTCCCTGGGGTTGTTCTTTCCCAGCTGCAAGACTCCACACTTGTCCTTGTTATATTTCATTAAATTTCTCCTCCTCCCACTTCCCCAGCTTGTCCAGTGCATGAACATGCCTGTGTCATAGGAACACCTCTGTTACATTTGTGAATCCCAAGTGCATATCTGCTGTAGGCAGTAACTCAGCTTCCACTGACTGTCTTGACAGTTTTCAGCGGACCATGCGGCTGGAGCCCGGTTGCAAGAGACATCATCAGAGTAATTTATAACACATAAGCAGTGTTTATCAGAGAATAAATACATAAAAGATAAAACACAGAGACAGTTAAGTAAGCTGTGCTGCCTGAAAGCTAAACATCTTGAAAGAGATATATTGTAAGGCAAGTAATTTCAGAACACAATAAATGATAAGCAGATTCATAAAACAGTTTTAGGCATTGACATCTCTCATCCCATTGCATTGACCTTCCACATGTCTAAGGAGCACCTGCTTATAATGGTGATGTAACAGCAGCACTTCATGAGGAAAGATGAAGAAACACAGGTCATATGGAAGGGAATGAAATCAGTTACAGCAGGGAAAAGTGAAGCAACAGCATGTGTGATTTTTTGGGGATGTGTTTTCTGAGGAGTGTTGTTTCTTTCTCTTTCACCCCTTCCCTTCCAGTTCTTTAATGCTTTATTCTTTTTAGGAAGATGGTGGTGGGTTGAAATTACCACCCCCTCAGCCCCCTCCCAAAATAAAATTGCCTTACCAGCTCAGCTGGAAGCAAATGAAGCTATCTTTGCAAGCACAACTGCAATCTAGAAATACAAAATGCAATGAATATGTGCCAAGTAGACAACATTTACCTGTATTTACAATTTATAAACAACACAAGAACTCCCCCTGGACAAAACCAGGGGGCTACCAACAGCTTCCACCTCTCTCTCTGACCCCTTCCTCCCTGTACAAGGGACAAGAAAAAAAAGAGAAAAGCAGAGAGTAGCTTGTTAGTACTTAGCCACAACAAAGAAATGCAGCCAAGTTCAGCAAGCCAGCAGAAGCAACCAGCTAGTATCTGCTAGAGCAAAGAGCCAAGAAAGAAAGCAAGTTAGTTTATGCAACTAACTTTATGTTACTTATCAGACCAATGATATTTAGGGACCAATGATATTTAGACCTTATCATTATGTTCCCTTTACTTCCAGTGATAATTTATTTACATTCTATCACTTTCTACTCAAGATTTTTGGGAAATTTCCTAGGCATCAGCCTAAAACTACCATGAGGAGATGTCAGAAGGCATACCGATTTCCTGAAGTTAATTTTGACCAATAAGCAGTGCTTACTACAGTGCTAGATTGAGAGTCTTTGGGCTTGATCCAAGCTCTGGCTTCACAGGTGGGCACCCTCTGATAACAGAAGACAAGGAGGTACAGCTGTTGCTCATTTCAGGAGTTTCAGGATGTTCACAGTCAAATCAGGTGCCATTGTTTGCTAATATTCCCCAAGGGCTCAAACTCAGGAGCAAGTTTCAGTTGAGTTACTTGCCCTTCTTGACCAGGGTAGTCTGGATAGCAGACCAGGAGCCATACAGCTGGTGAGTCTGACCTTTTAATATGTGCTTTTAAAAATCCTGATGGTATTATCAGAGCTGTTCTTTGGCTTACCTCTCAAAAGGATGTTTCACTCTCAGAACTAGGAGGAATATATCATCATGTGAATTGCTTTCATTCTTTGTGCAAGGGAGATTCTGGAGAATAGAGCTATTTGGGGGTGTTTTTAAGTCTCTTTCTTTGTCTGCTATAACCAGCTCTTACATAGAGGGCTCATTTTTCCTTCCTTTGCATTTACACATTCAGGTGGCTGCAAAGCCAGTAAAAATGTTAATGAAGAGTAAGTGGTTGAGATATCTTTCATCTATGATTCAATTCATTTATTGCTTTCTCTCTCAGATGGTTACATCCCAGTCTCTTGGGGAACATCTGCCTAGTCTTGACAGGTTGAAAATTAGACTAAAATTGAATTGTTGTCTCTCTAATCAGGTATATTGCCTTGTGCATCTTTGTAGCTTAAAAGTACAGCCAGGCCTATAACTGTCCTTAGGTGGCAACAATCAAACAGCAGCCAGGACAGCTTTCTTTTATTCAAATTTGGCTGGAATTAGTATGTGGTCTTCCCTTTTGGCTGCCAGATCCCCACTCCCTAATCATGCTTCTCTTATCTGAGAACCGGACTGTTGGCCCTCTTACCCAGGACTCTGCCTTAAATATATTTGGAAGCAGTTAGTTAGTTATTAGCTGAAGCCTTTCCTGATCACTGTATCATTACATTTGGTAACTGAGTTTTTCAGCAGATTCTGGCATGTTGGTCTTGATCTCAAAGCTCCTATATAATTTGATACTTATCCGACCCTCTGCATAACAGTTTTAGACAGAAATGCTAAAGCTGGAATTTCTTTGATTCGAGAGGGCTTAGGAACATCTGTGGATATTGGAAAATTTCATGTGGTCTCATAAGCATTTTTTTCATTTAAGGTATCATCAGCAATATTTGAGGGGGATATTAAAGTGCACAACACTTTATTTTCTTTCATTTTGTTTGCCAGTTCAAAACCAAAACTCTAAATCATGTCCTTATTTCTATTATCTTGAAAAAGAAATAACTTTTCATTGTTAATTACAATAAGCAGACAGATACGGTGAGAAATTGGAACCCCAGGGCATTTGAGCTGTGACAAGTTCAAGTTTGCAGTTGGTACTCATCTATGAAATGCAATGGTGAAGTCCCCACTGGGGCTCCATAACCTGGTGGCAGAGGGGCTCCATAGGGTC
The DNA here is from genome assembly GCF_014839835.1 of Dryobates pubescens. NCBI lineage: Eukaryota > Metazoa > Chordata > Aves > Piciformes > Picidae > Dryobates > Dryobates pubescens. The sequence goes on along the minus strand of NC_071626.1, from coordinate 20,877,690 downwards.
TGCCAGCCTGAATTGCAGGAGATTGTGGCTGCACCATTGGATCTAGTGTGGAAAGGTGAGGGAGAAGGAGAATTACCTAGCCAGCTTCCTGCAGCCTTGGGAAAAGCTCTGGTTTGTGTGCCATGGCAGTGTGTGGTATTTTCCTGCTCCAAAGGGTTGCCTGGCACCTCTACAGGGAAGTTCTTAGTTTTCCATGTGCAAGTTTCTTTGCTCTCACGTGGGCATCGGAGCCACAGGGAAGATGCCTGACTGCCTTTCTGCTCCAAAGGAGCTTGAAGATAAGTGAAGGACTTGCATGGCCTGGAAATCTCTTGACGTGTAGAATCAGAGAACCACAGAATGGTTTGGGTTGGAAGAGACCTTTAAATATCACCTGGTCTGACTCCTCTGCAGCAGGAATGCAGCAGATGAAGCAGTTCACATCAGGCAGATGGAAGATCATTCTGTTCTGTTTTGCCCCAAGCAGTGTCCCAGGCCAACCAGTTGCCTCCTTTGCACTTGCATTCATCTGCTGCCTGTACCCATGGACCTTGAATCACACTTGAGACCAGGCTGGCGTGAGCAGATCTTTGAACTCCATGGCCCTAGGAAGTGAAAGGGGCTGTCTGTTCCATGACTGCCATCCTTGCCCCTGCACCGCCACACCATGGGTGGAAGAGGTCCTGTGATGGGGGCTCCCTTGTCTCCCTCTGGGTACAGGGCTGGTCCCCTCACAGCCCATGGCAGCTACCAGTAGCATCTCTGGCATCTGCCCAGGCAGCTTGCTGGGCACAGCTAGGTGTACTCAGCTTGCTACTGGGGCCAAGGCCTCCTGTGCCCTCCCGCGCCTCCCACGGTCTGTCTCTGATTCGCACAGAACTGTAAATACGAAGCCTAGTAAATATGAAGGCCTGCAACTGGATCCAGGAAACCATACATGTAAGCGTCAGTGGGGCTTAACTGTCAGGTTCAGACATGGGATAGAGGCCAATTTTTTTTTGTTTTCCTTCGAGTCTTATGTAAGTGTACTTTCAGAAACCTCCCTGCCCGTGTTTTGGAACTGAGTAGGGTCCTATTTTACTTTACAGCTGGTGTGGAATTATTTCAGAAGGAGCTTAATTCTGTTTTTTTTTTTTGGCTTAGCACAAGAGGTCACAGACTCAAACCAATGGAGTTTCTCTGTACGTCTGTAAAACAGTAACTTCTGAACGTCACACCTGATAGCCTTCAAAACTTCAGGGAGTTACAGGTTTTGATAGCCAAAACCTTATTGTTTTAACACAAAAGCAATAAGAAAAAATAGAATACATATGGAACTTCTCCTTTCTCTCAAGTACAGCTACAGTTTCAGTCTTTTTCTGTCAAAGACCTGGTTAATGTTTCCTGCGCAGCTGTCTCCTTCTCCAAGTTGTTAAATGTTTTATTATTCTGATGGAGCACCTCCTATGAAAGTGCCAGTGGTGGGAGATGCAAGGGAAAATGAGAGTTACCAGAAAGTGTGGAAAAGTAGTTGGTGAAGTTAAAATATCTTACTAAAGGGAGATAACAGCTCAAATACCAGTAGGGACAGAGCGAGCAAAAAAGGAGTGTGTGGAGCCAAGGATAAAGACTGATGTTATTGGAGACAAATGGGTTGCACAAAAGCAAATTTCCCTGGCCCCCATGAACCAGAAAATATTAGAGACTTATCTGCCGATATGGAAGGAATACTGGGGCAATTTTAAAGCCAGTAAGAAGATAAAAAGAGATGGAGTGGGGTCTGGAGGGTGTTGTCTGTCACATCAGGAATTTCTGTAAGGTAGACCTGGAAGATCTTGCTATGCTAGAGAGAAGGAGGTGCTGTGCTGCCTGGGGGAGGACTCACTGCTGTGGAATGTGACATTGTAAGTGAATGGGAAGTTTTCATATTAACAGTAGAGGAGACAAACATGTGAAAGATGCAGCACCTCTGAAAAGGGAAAAGGAGGCTTTGCAACAAAGGTTGATTTGGACAGATGGAAAATGTGGAGGAGATGCTTGGGAGGAAGTCAAGAAACCTCTGTGGCATGCTACAAGCTCAGCTTACAGAAGCTACAGAGTGTGTGACCCTCTTGTTAACTTCATTTCACAATATTCCCTGCATGCTTTGTGTGGCTTCCAAGTAACACATGACATCAGCAAGCTTAATAAAAACCACCTGCTTGGTACTTTTTCTGCTCAACTCTGTTAAACTTTTTCTAGTCCAAAATATCCACTGTTATCTGGACCAGGAGTATAATTAATGTTCTCTAAATTTGCTGAGCTTTGTAAAATGTCTTATTTCCTTAAGGAAAAAGATGTGAATTTATATGCTTTAACTCTACATATTTGAAAATCATCTTACAGCTGCTCAGCTTTGTATGCTGATAAATACAGCTGTCCAAATTAACTCCTGATCCTTTTCTTGAACCAGTTTTTCAGAACCTCTAGTTGTGTTCATGACCTGTGTCATGAATGAACTACTCCTGTGCACTAGGGAAGTATATGGGTTGAGAATGGCCCTAGATCTGGTGGGAGGGTTGGTCAACACACCCCAGAAGACCTCCAAGATTCAGGTTGCCTGGAGTCCATCAAGTCAAACAAAATGACAGGGAGGGGGTTGGACTAGATGATCTTTTGAGGTTCTTTCCAGCCCTTAACATTCTGTGATATGTTTATACATCGATCAGTGCAAGGAAGAAGCTGCTGTGTGCCAGAGGTAATTAATATCAGCAGCTAAACTAGCTGCTTCAGGAAAATAAGTATCATTAGAAATGCTTATTCCTGCTCCAAAAAGTCTCAGATTGTGCTGTTTCTTTCTGTTAATATCTCTCAGTACATGACCACTGTTTTTCCCCTTGCTTCTTTGGAAAGTTTATTCCAGATTTTATTTAGCTGTGACAGAGGTTTACAAAGTTCTCAGTACTAAAGAAATAGGTTCAGGGGAACTGGATCTTTTTGAGGAGTCCAAGTTTTGATTGCAGAGTCACAGCCAGAAGTCAGAGCTCCTTCCCCTGGCTTCCTTACTGTCCGTTTTAATCTCTTTATTAGTGACTGAAAGTGTTTATCTCAAGGTAGATTTTCTGTTTTCACTGGACAGAGCCATTTGCAGGAGGTTTGTAACTTCTTTTTGTTATATCAGAAAAGTCAAGCACAAGGCTGGCTTCTGAAAACTTATTTTAGCCCAGGGAAAGGGGTCACGACCCTGAGGCTTTGCCGTTTAAATTCACAGAACATCTTTGGAGTCTGGCTAGGATAAATGAAAGGGCATGGACTCTGCCGATTGTGTCACACGTTTTCCAGAGTGCTTTTTCTGAGCAAGCCAGAAAAAGATTTGCCTGAAGGAACACATGAATATGGGGCACATGAATAATTTTTTAACAGACAAAATTAAAAGGACTAAAAAGTGGGTACCATAGGCAGTGGTGGTGAGAAGAAAGAATGAGGCTGATTTCCGGCCACTTTCAGTAGGATGTGCAGCATGGTGGGAAGTTGAGTTGTCTTCTGAGATCACTGGGCCCTCCTTGAAATCTGCTGCCAGAGCTCAGAACCTCAGGTAGTGAAGGCCCTGTCCCAGTATTAAAACATGTGGCTCAACCTGGAAGCAACCAGTCTGGTCTCCTTTGAGTTACCTGCAGTGAAGAGACAGAGCATGTTGCTCTCCTTTTTTGAGGGTTTCTTGTTCAAGTCTTTTGGAATGAACTGGAGTAAATGATCTTTGTTTTTACACTTTAGAGTTTGTAATAAATACTGCTCTCCTTTGCTGCCTTCTTGCAGATGTTGATACCTTTTGGACACTTTTGAGGCTGGACCATGAGGGCATTACCACACCTAGTACAAAATAAAAAATGATTATGACTAAATCTCTACACATAACAGCCCCAGACCTCTCTAGGCACATACTTTTTAATCTGTTTCTTTATCTTTTCCTCCCCTACTTTGAGATTCAGAGAGGGGTAGCTGTAGTGTAAAAGAGAGGTATATATTTTTGTCTGCTTAGGACATGAGAAAGGGCACAGTGCTGTCTCTTTCAGCAGCTGTTCTCAGAGGCCAGTGTGCTAGCTGTATTTATTTATTAGTGGCTTGTTTTGGTTAGGCTATTTTTTCCCCCCAGTATAACTTGTTGCAATTCTGCTGTAATCGGTGGACATGCTTTCCCTTTCTAACACCAACAAAAACATTGGCCCAAGAGAATTTAATGGATTATTCCCTTTTGACCTCTAAAATCCCCAGGTTAAGATTTTTTCCTACATGGTTCTTCCATTATCATCTAGCTCTGAATGCATCCTCTTGGTATGTGAAATAGCAGAAGCATAAGTCATGTCTGAGGACATGAGCTATAACCCTTAGATATGAATTTGCTGCCTCTCCAACCCAGAAGCCATTGAAAGAATTACATCTGCATAAATAATGAAATTATACTGCAGTCAAAGAAAAACTGCAGATTCTTTTTGGCAGCAACCATGGCTTCTAATGCTTACTTAATTTTCACTTACAGATATCTGAAGTGATGATTAATCCAATGAAATATGCAAAACTGCCCATGCAAATCTGAGTTTTGTAAATGGAGATTAGCTTACAGCTTCATAAAGTGTTCCAGAACTCAGATCAAAACTTACTTTTGTGAGGCAAATAGATATCACACGTGCATATTTTCACTGCTCATGTTTCCTGCAGTCCTGGAGGCAGAATTTTAATCCACTTGAGAGCAGCATCTTTCTCTGCAAAGTTCACTCGTAGCAAGAGCAATTGTGTTCCTTCTGAACAGTCACGCTGCTTGCCTCTAGATTTAAAATAAGTCTTTGAATGAAGACTCGCATCCCTTTTAACTTCCTGTTCAAATTTTGAAATTGGCTGAAAATATTGTTTTGTGTTGTTTTTTGGGGGGGTTGGTTGGTGAGTTGGGTTGGGGTTTTTTGCCTCCCCCCTCCCCGTCCCCCCTGTCTCTGATTCATTTGATGCTCAGTATCATGATCAGGAGTAATGGGACCTTCTCAAAAGGTGAAAATCTGCAACATTGCTCCTCATGATTTCAGCTGTTCAGGCCTGAAGATACAAAAAAATTACATGCATATCACAATAAATCCTGGAAGCCAGTAAAATAGTGGAAAAACATGATCATAAGCTAAGCAGAAATGCACAGGTGGAAAGAATGGTTTGACTGTTGATCAAGTTTTTGCTGCTTTTTCTTTTGGTGCTTTTCCTGTGAAAGCTATTAGCATTGGATGGAGAGCAGGGAGCAGCAGCTGGGACCTCTGCAATAACTTGACTTCCCTTCTAGGCCTCCAAACATAATGCAGGGGATAAAAGCACTAATTAATGGCTGACTATATACTAGATACTAATATATAGCACCTGTACAAAAAGAAGCATGCTAAGTTTTCAGGAAGGGATAGTAGCTCCTAAAATGTCATGAGTCATAAAATGGTTTGGGTTGGAAGGGACCTTAAATATCACCTTGTTCCAGCTCCCCTGCCATGTGCAGGGACACCTTACACTAAACCAGGCTGCTCAAGGCCTCGCTTCAAAGGGCTAAGGAACAATGTGAATTCAGAAGTTTAAGCTCAACAGGTCAAATCATGGAGTCATTCTGGTTGGAAAAGACCCCAAAGATCATCAAGTCTAACCATTCTCCAACTGCACAAAGTCTGGTGCCAAGCCATGTCCCTCAGCCCTGCATGCTGTACTGGTGCCTGGGGTTAGGTGCAAGACAAGGACCAGGACCCCAACCTCTGTAACATCTCATCACAGCGCAGTTCTAGCAGAATGCCCACATGCAAACTACCAAGTCACCCACGGCTGCCAGTAGATGTGTGTATAGGCATGCACCCATGTGCACTTATGTGATGTTCATACATGTGCACACACAGAGATTAGCTGGGGATAAATGTGTATATATAAAAACATATGCATTAAAAATTATTTGAACATTGCAAATAATTCAACTGATCAGCTACAGAGAAAGTTCAGTTTGTTTGTTGGATCAGGCCAACTGGATTATCTTTGTTTTCAAGTGGAAGAGTAAGATTGTAACTGGCTTAGAGGAAAGTTACAGGACTCATTTTGCCCAAATCAGAAAGTATAGTTATATCACTCCTTAAAGGTTTTTGGTTTTTACCCTAACCAACGACACCTGAAAGATTAAAAACCTTTGGTGATAGTCTCTGTTCAGGATTTAAGTCTGCCAAGGCAAGAGATTTTTTCCACTTGGTGTGTATTCCTGGTTAAATACAGCTATTTCACACAGAATCACAGAATGTTAAGGGCTGGAAGGGACCTGGAAAGATCATCCACTCCAACCCCTTTGCAGAGCAGGATCACCTAGACCACATCACACAGGAATGCATCAAGGCAGGTTTTGAATGTCTCCAGAGAAGGCGACTCGGCAGTTCCTCTGGGCCGCCTGTCCTGGGCTCTGCTACCCTTGTACTTTTTCATAACAAAATTGTTGTATATAAAAATAAATACATGAAATTTTTTTTTTAAAAGCACAAAAATCCACATAAACCTTTCTGAGACAACAGACTCTGAGGTTTGTAAACATGTGCTTGTGACGTTATTAAGATGAAGACAATTTTGGTTAAAGAAAAGGAAAAGCTTGTGATTAAGCAAATACAGCCTCTGGGGAGTCTCGCTTCTCTGGCCTGCTGAGTGCTGCCTCTTTGTGACAACACTTACTTCAGGACAGAAGATGTAATTCAACCTAACTGAAGTCTAGAAACGTTGGGACTCAGGAAGGTTTGTGGTAAAGCTTTACTTATCATATTTTTCAAAGAAACAAACAAAAAACCATGAATTTGCAATCCAAAATTGCTATGAAATGGAAAATGTCTCAAGCACTCCAAGGTTTTTGAAATGGCTGTTTCTTGGAGCACCAGAGAGATGAAGATTATTTGTGTAACTTAGCCCCCATCATCCTAGAAAGACACACAAAATGTGTGACGAAGTTTTAGTAGTTCAGCACTGTTCCTGGTACTAGTTAAGCATCCAAGCAACACCAAAGATCACTGAAAAAATGGCTCCCCTTTCTGACTTGGTATTTCAAACAGATGATGTGTAAATGCTTGATTGTTTTTTTTTTCTGTCCTTTTGTTATTATCAGTGTTGTGCTACTTTGCATTGTACTATCTGTGATGAAGATAGCACATGCAAATAAACCTGACGAGATAGAGCTGGAGACAGCTTGTATAGGTCAGTGTTCATTTAAGAGACTGAGCGGTGACCTCATCAATGTTTATAAATATGTAAAGGGTGAGTCCCAAGAGGATGGAGCCAGGCTCTGCTCAGTGGTGCCCAGTGACAGGACAAGGTGCAATGGGTGGAAGCTGAGGCATAGGAAGTTACATGTAAATAGGAGGAAAAAATTTTTCATTGCAAGGGAAACACTGGAACAGGCTGCCCAGGGGGGGTTGTGGAATCTCTCTCTGAAGATACTCAAAACTCACCTGGATGTGTTCCTCTGGGATCTGGTGTAGGTGATCCTGCTCTGGCAGTGGGCTTGGACTAATCATCTTTCAAGGTCCCTTCCAACCCCTGAAATTCTGTGATTCTGTGATTACATTAGTCAACCAGCTGGTCTTTCATCACAGCTCTTTATTCTCCCATCTTTCCTCCTCAGAGCAAGAGAGAGATTCATGCTTCCTGACTGACAGCATGAAGAGGGTAGCTTATGTTATTCTAGTGGCCAGATGGCCTGACCACAATATCCACTATGTCAGCCTTAACATTCTCAGAGGGGAAGCTACTGGCCTCAGGGTTGTCCTTTCAAAGCCAGTGAGGAAACAGACTGCTACAGACATTTTCAGGAGCTGACCTGAAGCTCTGCAGGCAGCACTTGTTTTAGAGAGGCAAATTATTAATCTGTCACCTCTAGTAGGTGACTTCTTCCTGCTATATCAGTATAAAGGAACTGAATAACCTGTATGGCATGCTCAGCTGATAACACTAGCACCTAAAGCTCTCACACATGCCTCCCTGCCACCCTTAAGGCTGAATTTCAAACGCAACTTGGGTTTTGGTATATCACCATCAAGAGCTAGGTTTTGGTGTACATGTGCTTTATTTTTGCCCTAACTCTTGTAATTCTTTTGTATGTATGTATAGGGCAGGTACAACACATGAAGAAACAAACTTGTAATTGAATCAGAGATACTGATGGAGGAGAAAGGCAAATGGAAATAAAACACAGAGATGTGAGGGGAAACTGTTCTCACTATTTCTATCTATGTCATTCCAGCTTGTTTTCATTAGATATTGAATTACAACTTCATGCAGTGTACTTTAAATGCTGTTCCACTGGTATCAGCCTTTTCTGCTGCTGTTAACTTACAGAGCCTCAAGGGTTGGCAGACTGTATTTTCTCAGCGCCCAATTTAATGAAGGCTCTTCCTCTTTTAAAATTTACATGAGTGCTGGTATGGAGATGCTTTGGAAAGAAGGACTTCTGACAGACTCTGTCTAGTCTACTACTTCAGTCAGTTATCTTTTGAAGGGTGCTTTGCAACTTTTAATGACACTATTTCTGCAAAACCCTTGAAGCACAAGTTTCATGCATTTCCTTACTTTTCAGGAAGGAAGGATTAGTTATTTCTCAACCACAGAACCTAAGTTGTTAGTTTAAAATCATGTGTAATAAGATTTCTTCAATTCAAATCCACATTGACAGAGCACTTCCCAGAGAGGCTGTGGAGTTTCCTGCTCTGAAGACTGCCAAAACAAGCCAGGTGCAATCCTGTGCAAGCTGATCTAGGTGTACACGCGTTAGCAGTGGGATTGGACTAGGTGATCTCCAGAGATCCCTTCCAACCCCTACCATTCTGTGATTTAATGAGTGTACAGTATGCATTTTCTAGTCTGCTTGCCCTGCACATGATGTGTGGCAAAAACTTAAGTTGTTAATAAAATCCATCCCTAACAGAATAGGTGATGAGGCAGTGTAAGATTTAATTCTTACTGCACGAGCCGCTTCATTTTCACATGTCTCTTTACACTTGATTGCACACAGTGATATTTTAAATGCATTAAAAATTTAATCAAGGGCATCAAATCAGATACACAGCATTGAAATGACATCCAGGGAAACATCTGGGACAATGGGGTGGAAATTGCTCTTGCATAAAATTTGAGATTCTGTAATTTTCCTGATTAATTGAATAAACAAAGCAATATTGAAGCTCCTCAGAAATTTATATGGAATGTCAATGCATGGCATTTCCCACGTGGCAAAGCAAAGCATTGCTCTCACATAGACTTGTGTATTTTAATACCATCAGGGATGACTCCATTGGACTTTTTCCTGCACAGTGTGTTCAGAGAATAGAATAGAATAAACCAGGTTGGAAGAGACCTTCAAGATCATCACATCCAACCCATCATCCAACACCATCTAATCAAGTGAACCATGCAACCAAGCACCCCGTCAAGTCTCCTCCTAAACACCTCCAATGATGGCAAGTCCACCACCTCCCTGGGCAGCCCATTCCAATGGGCAAGTGCTCTCTATATGAAGAATTTCTTCCTAACAGCCAGTCTAATGTGCACAGATGGGATTGAGAGGACTAATCCCATGTGTAAAGTCACAGTTGTGTTATCAATTTTGCAGTGGCTAAAGGGTCAGTCTTACAAATTTCATTCCCACAGGTATGTCTTTTACCCTTTGAAGCAAAAAGGAACAAGCACTCAAAGTGATGTTGATAATACAATTACTGCTTTACTGTCAAGATATGAAGGTATCAGAAGATATGCTCTTTAGCTTCCTGTAGAGTATATAGTCATCCTCCTGTTTGCAAAATGTACTCTCTTCTCTTGAAACCAAACTCCAAAACAATTATCTATCTCCAGATGTGCTCTTAATGGAAAACATGCCAGACTATGACAAGAGCAAGAAAAATTAGAAGACAAAAGTGTTAACATTTCTATGATCAGGTGACTGATAATTTGAAATAGTTCAGAACTAGTTCAGTTTATATTATGGTTGCTTTTCTGCTGGTTGGTTTTCTTAATTTCCCCCCAATAACTTAGACTTTAGAGATTGAAGAGATTAAAATCAGAGCAGCATAATGAATTTATATACAGTTTTCTTTTTCACACTGCATGGAATCTAGATAATTACCTGTTAGAACAAGACATCATAAGACTCATCTTTGACATTCTTCAATGAAATCTCAGCTGTGCAGTGCCTGTTGAAAGAAAGAAATGGACATGTTTCTGCAAAACAAAAGGTAGCAAAAGTTATTGCAGCTGGCCTCAGAAAAATTTCCATTCCTTCTTATAAACTATCACACTGAAAGGGACTTCACAGTATCACAGTACATTAATGGTTGGAAGAGACCTCAAGACATCATCAAGTCCAACCTCCCTGCCAAAGTAGAATCACTTAGGGTAGTCTGCACAGGAATGCAGACAGATGGGTTTTGAAAGTCTCCAGAGAAAGAGACTCCACAACCTCTCTAGGCAGCCTGTTCCAGTGCTCTGCCACCCTCACTGAAAAGAAGTTTCTCCTCACGTTGAGGTGAAACCTTCTGCATTTAAGCTTGAAACTGTTGTTTCTTGTCTTATTAGTGCACACCACTGAAAAGAGCTTGGCCCCCTCTGCTTGACAATCACCCCTCATATATTTATACACATTGATGAGATCCCCTCTCAGTCTTCTCAAGACTAAACAGCCCCAGAGCTCTCAGTCTCTCTTTCTTTGGAGCAACTTCTTGAAGTCTACAAAAAAGCCACACTCTGCCTGTCAATATGTCCCACTATAAGTGTTGGACATGAATTTAAGTGCCCTCATTGCCCTCTACAACTACCTGAAAGGTGGTTGTAGCCAGGAAGGGGTTGGTCTCTTCTCCCAGACAACCAGCACCAGAACAAGGGGACACAGTCTCAAGCTGCACCAGGGGTGCAGTTTAGGTTCGAGGTGAGGAGAAAGCTGTTCACCAAGAGAGTCATTAGTCATTGGAATGTGCTGCCCAGGGAGGTGGTGGAGTCACCATCCCTGGAGGTGTTCAAGAGGAGATTGGATGTGGCACTTGGTGCCATGGTCTAGTCATGGGGTTTGTGGTGACAGGTTGGACTTGATGATCCTCGAGGTCTCTTCCAACCTTGGCGATGCTGTGATACTGTAAATAAGGAAACAAATAGTAAGTATTAAACTGGTATATATCAGCAGTAGGAAGGTTTTTGTTCCACAGTTTCTTACTCTACGAAATACTCTGTTGCAATTTGCATCCTGAGCAGTGTCAGTGAATGCCTGTGAGGTGCTTTGGCCCTAGACTACTCCAGAGATACTTTAGGATACTGCAAACACGAAAACCCAGCTCTAAAAGTTACACTCATGAAATAATTGCTACTCAGGAGCTGATAATCCGGAGCTCCCATTTATTTATTTCTTTTATTACCAGGATTGAGTTCATGGAAGGTGCAAGAATTAAAAATTTTGGCAAGCAGAAAGTTATTTCTGCAGAACAATCTGGTGATGAATGACATGCTCCTCCATCTTATGCTATTCAAAGCAGATTGCCAGAACCAAAACCAGTTATGAAATCCAGAGAGAAGAAATACTGTAATTGACAGGAGAATTAGTCTGCAAATTCATGTTTTCTAGTTCATGTAGCAGCCCCTGAGTTGCCTGGCTGCAGTCTAAGATGGAAGATGCATTTTCAGGCAGTCAGTTCCTCATTCAGTTTTATATAGCAAAAAAAAATCTATTTTGCTGAGCTCTACACAGAAAGTGTAATTTTCAAAGTTGCCTGTTACTTTAGCTTGATTTGTTTTGCACAGAAAGCTAAAGAGAAAACTTCCAAGTTCAGTTTTCCATTAGATGTGGAGTATTTTGTCTTTTTTTATGTCCTTTTCAAATCAGACACGAATCAGAGACTTCTCTGAGTACTTCAGCAACATGCTGAAAAGTGTTTGTAAAACAGAGATTTGAAAAACTTATGAACAAGTTTCTCCTCCTGCTGCTCTGAATCGTGACAAAGACTGAGGGCCAGCATTTTGCTTTTCTTCCTCTTAGGCTAAGAAAAAAAAATGTTGAAAACTTCATTCTTCATCTATAAGGCAGGAAGGAAATTGGCCTGAATGAATAAATTCACTAAACATGTCACCCTCTTATATAGATGTGTTTTGTGAAAGCACAATCCAACTAGCAACTACACAATGTCAAAAGACTCTTGTGGAAATTAGCAGGTTCATTGCACCCATGGTAAGATGTAACCCTGATTCTTTCTAGGGTTATGTGCCGACTTTGTGCCACTTCACTACTGAACAGTATATGAGATCTGTCTTTGGGTTATGAATGTCTCCCAAATCTTGAGCTAGTAATTTAGTTTAATCTCTAATAATCTGAAATGAGAACATGTGAAATAAAGCTGCTGTTTTCAATGTAAGAAGGAAGTGAGTATCATCAGGGGTTGGTCTCTTCTCCCAGGCAGCCAGTGACAGAATGAGAGGACACAGTCTCAAGCTGTTCCAAGGGGGGTTTAGGCTGGATGTTAGGAAGAAATTTTTCATGGAAAGAGTGATTTGCCATTGGAATGGGCTGCCCAGGGAGGCAGTGGAGTCACCATCACTGGAAGTGTTTAAAAAGAATCACAGAATCACCAAGGTTGGAAGAGACCTCAAAGATCATCAAGTCCAACCTGCCACCACAGACCTCATGACTAAACCATGGCACCAAGTGCCACGTCCAGTCCCCTCTTGAACACCTCCAGGGATGGTGACTCCACCACCTCCCTGGGCAGCACACCCCAATGGCCAGTCTCTCTTGTTGGGAAGAATTTCTTCCTAACATCCAGCCTAATCCTCCCTTGGCACAGCTTGAGACTGTGTCCTCTTGTTATGGTGCTGGTTGCCTGGGAGAGGAGACCAACTCCCTCCTGGCTACAATCATCCTTCAGGTAGTTGTAGACAGCAATAAGGTCTCCCCTTAGAGACTGGATGAGGCACTTAGTGTCATGGTTTAGTTGATTAGATGGTGTTGGGTGATGATAGGTTGGACTTGATGATCTTGAAGGTCTTTTCCAGCCTGGTTAATTCTGTGATTTCTTTGGTCTTCTGTTTGTTTTCTTGTTATATCTTGCTGGAGGAATTTTGCATTTAAAATAGAAGTCAGAAATCATTTCTATGTCTAGTTTATAAAGAGCTGAACATTGAAAAATGGAGTCATTTAAGTCTGGTTAAGGACCTGGCTAAAACTCTGGTTTTGTTTACCAGTAGGGAAATGTCTTCTGTTACTCACTTTCTTGGATTAGATCTAACAAGTTTGTCAAAGGGAAAATACAACTTCTTTCCTTCTTGCTTTATAGCTTTATGACAGAGGCTGTTGTAAAGTTTATGTTGAATTTGTGCCTCAGAAAACCTCCTTGCTAGAATTGCAGTGTTTTGTGTGATAGGATAAACCTGAAGTCCTATCTGTTTCTGGGAACATAAGCAACTCATTGCATTTTGGGGTGTGTTGTAGTTTGTGTGGCAGTCTTAGGGTTCAGGGAAAAAATCCATCTTGGTTTATTATATTTTCTCTTTCCAGTTGTCTGCACTTAGACACAGTCATTTCCCTTTCTTCCAGCCCTGCTTCTCACTGCAATGTTGATGTGAAATATTAAATAGCTGCTTTCTTAAGGTCCAGAGATGGATATATTTGCAACATAGGTAAAGCAATCCCTGTGAATGCTCTGTACTCTAGAAGGTTGTGGGGTTTAACCCTGAAAACGTTAAAGTAGTCCATAAGCATTTGTGACAGCATCCAACATCCTTTTGGGAAAGATGTAAACATCATTCAGCCAGCCATGCTTTTAACCTCGGGAAAAAATGACCCTCAAAAGTGACCAAAAGGTTCCTTTAAGAAACAGAAAGTGCTTTGACACATTTTCTTAAGCAGAATACTGAAGAGCATCACTGCTGCACACTGTACCTTACCAAATCAAGAAGAGCCATCTGTGGACCTTTGTAGAGTATCAGTGTGGAGTCAGGCATTTTGGAGTGATCTATAATAGATGTAAGTAGGTTGTGTGCAATTGGGAATATGCGCTCTATGAAAGTCTGTGCTCATTATTACAGCATGACCTAGCTTTGACTCTGCATAGGCAATTAAAAGAAGAGCTAAGTCAAGTGAAAAAAAGGCTGTGTCTGTGCATGGAGAAACTATACATTCCTTCATTCTGGATTTTTTTAAATACTAATAGTAACTGAGGTTTTACCAAAAAAAAATCACCCAACATTATAATGCTTGCAAAATGAAGAAGCCAGAAACTAATTCCCACACTCCAGTCTACACAGTTTTAATTCATTTTTCCCCCATATGTAAGGCTGAGTTTTAGTTATTATCCTGTATTGTTTTTCTGACAAGATCCCTGCTTCGTTTGTTGAACAAGATAGATGGTGCTCATTTAATAACCTTGTATTACCTTCATTGTTTGGCATAAGGCCTTTTGTATGCTGTTACTAAAATCCTGTCTGAAGAGAGAATTAGTTATTTCTCCTTTTGCTTTTTTGGCAGTGCCCATCACTGAATGTCTGTACACTGCAAAGGCTTTTTTCTAGCTTCACACTTGCTCGATATGGTGAGGAGCTGTATGGTTCCCCATTTTATGCCCAGTATAAAAGAAAACCCAAGGTAGACTCGAGTTGAAATTGCATGCTAGCTTTGAATTTGGTAAGCCTGCATTTTCTCATGTTTCTGGCTGTTATATCAGGATTTTATTGTTTCTGTGCCTAATTCCTCACAAAAGTTGCAGCTATGATTTCTGCAGAATCATACATTTGGCATCCATAAACCCAAGGCACAGTATTAATAACCACTGCTAAATTTTACATTGTTAATCATTGTTCAGCCTTTGATGGACGCAGGCTTAAAACCCAGAGTTTGGTCAGCTTTCCCCTGCCTTATCTTCCTGTAAGAACTTTATTTTAATACCAGACTCAGACAAAAAAAAAGAAAAGTTCCAAATATATGAATATTTTCTTGAGTTTCAAGAATTTTTCATTCAAATCCAAGCTGACACATCTTCCCTCCACCTTTTCCCCTACTACCCAACAACTGCATTTTTTGCCCATCCAAACCTCAGCAATATTTCACTTCAGAGAGCAGAGGTTGTTTCCACAGCATGAGCAGTTCAGTGTTTCAGAAGCAAATTGTATTCATGGAATCATAGAATGGTCTGGGTTGGAAGGGAGCTCCAAAGGTCATCTAGTCCAACCCCCTCTGCGGTAAGCAGCGGCGTCCTCAGCTGGATTGCCCAGAGCCTATTCTGCTTCTTCACTGGATTTCAGACTGAGGGATTATTTAAGCACCAGAAATCCTTCTTCTTCAGCGGCCTACTCAATCACACAGAAAACAGCATCACCCCCCAGCCCTGGTATCTTTTCTCCCCTTTGTCCTATCTGTCTTGCCCAATCTTGTCTTGTCCCTTCCTGCCCTGGAATCTCTTTTCTGTGTTGCATTCAGCAAAATGGTTACTTGTTCACGGGGCTGGAAGGAGGGGGAATGGAAAGCACAGGGGATGGCCTTCACATTTGCCATTCAGGTGCCCATCCTCCAGCAGCTGGAAATGCTAGTCATGTGCTCAGTACTGACATCTCTGGGATGTTTTCTCAGCAAAACAGAAGAAAAATCTGCTGAGCGTGTGCAAACTGTTTCTTCAAGTGTCTTTAACATGGTTGAATTAGAGCTTGGTTCAAAGGAATGAAACATAGAGCCCTCCTGACACAAGACCACTTCCTTCCAAGTGTTAATCTCAGTGCTTCAAAATTTTATGAATGCTTCAAAATGCTAAAATGAGCTGAGAAAATGGCACCTGATTTATTTGTTTATTTATTTAGAAACAGATGGGGAGTGGAGAGCCAGGTAACATCACATGTTTCTCTGTCTTTGTGCTTAGGGATGACCAAACCATTTCGGCTGAAAATGCCAAACAAATCCAGCCTGAGGCATATCCTGAACATGGGGAACTTTAGTCTTGGTGGCTTCAGTTCTTTATGACTTTCATGGGCTTCAAAGACAATGATAGAATTCGGAAGTATTACGCAATCTTAATAATAGGCTATGTTACCAGTCTGCTCACGACAAACCAGTCAGCATAACTGGAATTCCTAGGTATACTGTGGTTATTGAAAATGAGTTTTCTGGGACTTGCTGCTGGCCTTCTAGCACATCATAAATCTACACTTCCTTAAAGTATAAAAACTATGCTTTTGCTCTTTAAACTGAACTTGATTTTCTGCAACTTTCCCCAAACTATAGTAGATCATGTATTGCAAAATAAGTTTTTGTTGTACTTCTTACTCCACCCCTATAAAAGATGTCTTTCTGTAAGCTTGTCATTAGCAAAGATGAAACTATTAGAGACTGATTTTTTTTTCACCCAGACAGGACAACTTCAGTCTGGTTGTATAAGCAGTCTGGGGAAGTGGCCATGCTGGCTACTGTGAATAGTTGAGGGATGTAATCTACAGATTTTGCTAACAAGCATCAGTATCTAGTACCCTCTTCTCCCTCTCCCCCTCTTCTCCCTCTCCCCCTCTTCTCCCTCTCCCCCTCTTCTCCCTCTCCCCCTCTTCTCCCTCTCCCCCTCTTCTCCCTCTCCCCCTCTTCTCCCTCTCCCCCTCTTCTCCCTCTCCCCCTCTTCTCCCTCTCCCCCTCTTCTCCCTCTCCCCCTCTTCTCCCTCTCCCCCTCTTCTCCCTCTCCCCCTCTTCTCCCTCTCCCCCTCTTCTCCCTCTCCCCCTCTTCTCCCTCTCCCCCTCTTCTCCCTCTCCCCCTCTTCTCCCTCTCCCCCTCTTCTCCCTCTCCCCCTCTTCTCCCTCTCAAGGTACAGATGGAATTCCCAAATAAAGCAACTGTTGAGATGAAGTTTGTCTTCAGAAACAGGCTTATGAATTAGCCAAAACAGGCCTCAGACACATACATTAAAAGCAAACCTAAAATAAATAAATAATGGGTGCTCCAGCAGTAACAGGGCCTGGGTTTATATTGATACTATTAGTATGTAATAATGATACTGAGTCGTCTTATGGATACGTACTGTGGCACCCAAAGACTGTTTACTTACTTTGATGTCGCTGGTATATTTCTCCTACAGATAAAATAAGGCATAGTTAACCCAGATCAAACCAGCACTGAAATTAGTTTATTGTAGTTTTAGCTAAGTAAACAGCTGAATTCAAGCTGAGATTCTCCCACAAGCTTGAATTTCTGATGAGAGATTGGTTTAAATGACAGTTTTCTCTGCTATTTAAAGTTGAGGGGGGATTACCCAGGTTAAGCACCCACAGAGACCACCAAAGGCAGGATATGAAGCATATTCATGTACAGAGTGACTGAATTCTTGTGAAACTATTGACTGGGAGAATCAATGAAAGAAGTTGCCTTGACTCACAGTTTCCTCTGAAGCTATTTGAAAAAATATGGTTTCAGCCCCCAACTCTGTAGGCTGTTGATTTGTCTCAGCTGCTGTACTTTGTTTTCTTGTTCTCCACAACTCCATGGGGCTATCACAGTCTTTCTTTTTTCTTCATCTTCTGTTTAACAGAGACATTCTGGGTCTTTTCTTGGACATGCCTGCTGTAAGAAAAAGTATTCAAGGCAACTTGGAGAATCTTTGGTGTGGCCATTTTCTAATTAATTAATTATGTCAACAGATGCTAAGCTTTCTAAATTAATTTTCAGGAACCAATCCTATTTTCCTAAAGTGTCAAATTCAGTGAGGCATCTCTGGAAATCAAGCGGTATGAAACAAGTTTCAGGCTCTGCCACTGATCTGCTGTGAGATTTTGAGCAAGGCATTTGCTGTCTCGGTTCTCTCACTTGTATGAAGTGGATAACAATTTTCACCTGGCTGTGTTAAAGTACCTGGAAATCTAGATGACAAGTATCACACTCATGATAAAATGTCCCTTACTGCATAGCCACAAAGGCCATGTTGCAATGTTTTCTGTTTTATAAACACTTCTGAAATCTCTGCAAGGTGCTGTTTGTAGTGCTGAGGTTCTGTAATTACTACAGACTTACTTTTCTTTTGGATGCAGGCTGTTTTGCTGACATCTCCCACGTGTTGGGAGACAGGTGGAACACGTCTCTCTTTTACAGTCAGGTCTTGAAATCCACTGCTTATAAATCAAAATAAATGAAGCTATTGTTGGAAACAAAGATAAATAAAAGGAGAATAAGAGAGCAGCATCATATATATCATGGATTGATGGTATTCTCAGCCAATGTAGAATAACACTTTGTAAAATCACTTCCATCTAGGTGATGACAGAATTCAGGGATTAGAAGTCAATACAAATTGTGCAATCCCATTTCCAGTCTTGCAGTTCCTCCTGTCTGTTATTAAGACTGATTATTCTTTTGAATTTAAGCGTCTTGGCCTGTGTCTGAGTGGTGCTGAATGAAACCAGAATTGTGCCTGCTTATTAACTGTCCAAACTAAATGTCTAGAGCACAAAGTGTTGTGATGTAATTACTTTCGTAATTTGCAGCTGATTCATATGTGGGATGAGTTGGTCTATGCATTTTGTTCTAATTAAGATAATTTGAACTATTTTTATGACTGTTCCTTTAATGCAGACTTCTCTGTTAAGTAGGGCTACCACCAATCACTGCCTATACCTTAGGGCAGAGTAGAAATGACTAAATCTTGTCCTATTCATGGATGTTTCCAGGACTGGCACAAGCAGATGCAGTCTGCACTAGGCCTGGATTGTGTCCTTTGCCATTTGTGATTCTTCTAGGTGAATATTTCCAGACAGAAAGAGACTTTTTACATTAAGACCCTGCATTGAGGATTATGAGAGAATAGCTCTAAATTGCAGATAAAATGGGATTTTATGGTAATGGGTAGAAAGCTATTGTCATGCAAGACAGTTTGGTTTACTAAGACTTAGTACTATTTCATTTCCAAAGGCTTGACTTTATCTCTTCCAGAACTTGGGTCTGAGCTGCAAATGTTTTAGCTCCAGACTTGAACTTCACTTACAGTGCAGCATATCTGCATTCCACGTGCATTTTGTAATGCCCTCTTTATTGTGCTTATATCTGGTCTAAGTTTTGGACTTTTTACAAGCAGATAAAATCAAGGAAGGTCTGCATAGATTTAGTTTTCATAGCTCAGGCAAATGTTCTGCATAAGTTACTGCTGCTGAGCTACGCTGCCATGGAAGCTTTAGAAAACCATTACAAGAGTCAGCTGAATTCCTCATTATTTTTCTGTCTGTAATGTCAATGCATACACAGAATTGTCAGGGTTGGAAGGGACCCCCAAGGATCATCTAGTTCCAACCCCCCCTTCCATGGGCAGGGACACCTCACACTAGAGCAGGTTGTCTAGAGGAGAAGAGTGTCCTGTCTCTCTGGGTGCTCTGCCTGCATTTCTGCGTTGGATGTGTGCATGAGGGCAGAGAGACTCAGTCTGACAGACACTCCGTATGACACTATCATCATGGAATCCTAGAATTGTTAGGGTTGGAAGGGACCTCAAGGATCATCTAGTTCCAACCCCCCTGCCATGGGCAGGGACATCTCACATTAGATCAGGTTGCTCAGAGCCACATCCAGCCTGGCCTTAAAATCTTCCAGGGATGGGGCTTCTACCACCTCCCTGGGCAAGCTGTTTCAGTGTCTCACCACCCTCATGGGGAAGACCTTCTTCCTGACATCTAATCTAAATCTCCCCTCCTCTAGCTTGGATCCATTTCCCCTAGTCCTATCACTCCCTGACACCCTAAAAAGTCCTTCATGATCTTTCTTGTGGGCCCCCTTCAGATATTGGAAGGCCACTATGAGGTCTCCTTGGAGCCTTCTCTCCAAACTGAACAATCCTAACTTGCTCAGGAGAGGAGCTCCAGCCCTCTGATCATTCTCATGGCCCTTCTCTGGACACCTTCCAGCACATCCAGATCCTTCTTGTAATAGGGGTTCCAGAAATGTATGCAGTACTCCAGGTGGGGTCTCACGAGAGCAGTATAGAGTAATTCAAAGAGCTCACTGTCCACATTAAAAAGGGAAATATTTTGCAGGTTGGACACAATTAGATACAATCTTTCTTGCATGAGACATTTGAGAGTTAAGTTAAAATAATGTAAAACCAGTTCTGTGAGTGGAAATAAGATTATCCTTTTAAAAAACAGCACAAAACAAATGGAGGGAAGGTATTTGTGTACTAAAGAGAGCATATGCTACTTGGGTATGACATGTTTAAGGAGTCAGGTTTAGGGGATTTTTTAGTAATCTTTAAAGAACCTCTATGTTTTTCCTGGAGCTGAATTAATTTCTGCACAGAGAACAAGTCTGAAAGGAAAGGCTGCTGGGAATTTAGGTAAGCAAGGCACAAGTGAAGGACCTCTAGAACTGCTCCAGTCTTTAAGCAGAAAAAAAAAAATAAAGCCAGCCACAAACTGGAGCTATTGAGAAACAGTTGAAATTTTATGGAAATGATGACCTTAAACATTCTGTGACATTTAGGATTAAGCAATCAGGTGCCCTTGCAATTGAACTAGAAGCCTGGCCAAGTTTCAAATCTATGTCTCACCTTATCACAGAATCACAGAATATGTTAGGGGTTGGAAGGGACCTTGAAAGATCATCCAGTCCAACCCTCCTACCAGAGCAGGATCACCTAGAGTAGGTCACACAGGAATGCATCCAGGTGGGTTTTGAATGTCTCCAGAGAAGGAGACTCCACAAATTCTTTGGTATCCCATTCCAGTGTTCTGGTTTCATTTAAATCTATCACCAAAGAGCAAACCTGTGGTTCCCCCATAACATTTAACAGACCTGGCTGTGGCTCTTTTGTGTTAACAGAAGGCGATCTTGGCACTGCACTATGGCTGCATTCTTTTGTTGATTGTGGGGAGCTCTGTGGAGGTGCTTTGAGAAACTGAGTTCAGTTGGAAAGAGCATTGAAGGCCACAAATTGCCACTCTTTTCCACAAGATTGGCCAAAGTCTTTTCCAGGGTGCAGAAAATGGTACAGTTTCTTGTAGGAAGAAGTGGCAGTACTCTCTGGATTACAAACACCTTTGCTTTATACTTTAAGTTTAGCAGAGCTGTAGTAAAAGCTCTCTCATGATATAAGGAAGGAGCCTCCCTCTAGCTGAGTCTGTGGGAGCTACACTAGCCTCTTGCCTGCTGGAGACAGTTATATGCACATTTGATGTGCCATTAAAATGCCAACAAACACATTTTATATATATTGGAGCTTTTTATTGTTGTTATAACTTCACACAGCATCAGTGAACATAGTTGTGATTCTAGCTGGAGCTGAGCTTATTCAGCTGAAGTAGTGTAACCTGTAGCTCTTGGAAATTCAGAGTATCTAGTGCTCAGAGCCTGAGGATACCTTTTACAGTGATACCTGCTTGTATTGGTGTGTGACCCGTGTCAGTTGTGTGCTGCTTTTCCATGCATCTGCACTTGTGAACATCACTGGATTCACAGTATGGCACTGCAATGTTGCAAACCAGGCTCAGGCATCAGAATGTTGATGTATAGTGTGTGTCGAGAGGCTTTGGTACTGTGGCTATAATGCTGATAGGGGTTTGACAATTGTTACTGGTGAATTACATGAAGGGAGTCACACAAGTTCAGTCTCATCTGTTGTACAATCATGGCCTAGGTTGAAATGTGCAGCAGCACAATGCTGACCTTAGATGTCTTGTGTTCTGTCAGTGTGCGTATTTGCAAAATAATAGGAACATCTCCTGCCATGGACTAACATGCTGAATTAACAGTAGCTATTGAACTTTCACTGAATATTAACTTCTACTGCACTTTGCAAACATACTTAGCCAGAGGTGATCATGCCAGTCTGAGCTATTGATTTTAATGTAGATCTGCTACCACTCACCACTGCCAGATCTTCTGTATAGAATGCCAGGCTAATGCTTTGATACATTTTTCAGTGTCATAATGAACTGCTCCTTGTCTCATGCCAGGTGATTTCATTTGCTTTCAGGATAAAGCCATCTTTTCTTGCCACTGGTAATTTTTACCAACTTGCTATCAAATGTTTGATGATGTGTTTTTTCTTTAAACTATTCTGCAATATACAAAAGTCAAATTCAGCAGCAGTCATTTCCTGTAAACTCTAGTGTAAGTTTTTCTGATCTTAGTGGGATTGTTTGCTTGCAACTAGTGGAAGAATTGGATCCTGTGTTCTTGCTCAGGAGAGAAGTCAAGAGGTAAAAGTCCATCTAAGATTCATGTTGTCATCAAAAATGCAAATAAAGGAGATGGGAGTCACGAGGCTGAATGAAGGACGATGGGTCAGCATCTTGGGCGCTCCCATATGATGGCACGTGGAAATCCTGGAGGGCACTTCCAGGTACTGGATCTGGCAATACCATAAATCAATTAATGCAGTAGATAAGTGAGTTAAATGAGTAGCTCTCCATGGTGTGTGGGATCACAGCAAAGTGAAGTTTTATTGAGCTATTTCATGTGCTCGAGGCTGGATAAGTCAGGTGTGGTACCTTGTATTTGTACTTCCTATGTGGAGTCACACTTCTCTTCATGGCCTGTTCCAGTGGTGTCACCCTCAAGGTAAAAAAGCTTTTCCTGTACCTTTTTCCCATACCAGTTTTCCATCAACTGCAGTACACTAGTATACATCTGAGTAACTTGGAGCTTTCAATGTCATTGGTTCATGGCTTTGTTGTTGTTGAAGAGTAGTGATTCTGCAATATCCTGAGTGCAATTCATTAATAAATTAGAAATCTGCCTAATTTCTGAGTATTTGCCTTCTCAAAGAAGCTGTGGCTTGAAATCAGTAGCTCTTCCTTTTACTACATTTACAAAGATGTATTTGAAAAGAACAGGGCGCTTCAGTTACCTTCTTTACAATCCCCAAGACTTTGAGGAACAATGAAGCAACCTTTGAAAGCTAGTTTGCTTGAGCAGCTTGTAATAAAAGGCTCTCTGTCAGTAGGCTTTATGTATCTGATAAGAGTTTGTGACTTGAAATGTATGCAAACATGAAATGAACTGCTATTCCTACTGATCATGACGTGCAAGGTCAGTACAAACTACCTAAATATTGGATTGCAAAACAATATGCTCTTGGCAGTAAAAGTCCAAACACAGTACAGCTTGATCACTATGGGGAAGCATAAATCTGTGCAATAAAATTAACACTGTGTTTGAAGTCAGTTTCTAAGAAAGGATTATGAAATCTGAAGGAAGTTTAAAGGTATTTGGGTTTAGGGATATTTTCTTTTTCTGAAATTCTCGTTCCTGTGCCTTTTTTATTAGTGCACCTCACCTCAGTGACACCAGTTGCTGAGGAATTAAGTCCAGCTGAAGCCCAAAGGATACTTGAAGGGTAGGGAGAGACCATTCCTTTTTCTTTCTGAGTGAGTTGGTGTCTTTTCTCAACACTAATGTTGAATATGAAAGTGATAAAACCTGAGAAGCTGGGACTGGAGAGAAAGAGCCATAAAGGACAGTAAACACATGGATGTACTGCTGGAACAAAACAAGAAAAAAATAGAGTAGACGTAAACTTTTTAAAACCCCACTTTGGTGAAGATACAGGATGATAAAATTTCACAGGACAGTGGACTTAGAACTGGAAAAAGAGATAAATGCAAGCCAGAGGCTACATCCTATCCATGAAATTCATCTGTTCTTTCAGCCATTTTTCAGTGCTTTTAGCTCCAGTAACAATAAACAAGTCTAAAGATTCAAAGACTTATCTGTATTAGTAGAAACTTCACTGTAGTTAAAAGAACCTGAGTATGAAATTCTTACTGAATGACTGTTTAGGATCATGAACGATCATTTCATTAGACCACAAGAGGAAGGAATAATTGTGAGTCTGATTGTTCTCTCCTTCCACATCCCTTGAGTAGAAATTTTGCTACTTATCCACCTCCACAAAAGGTAGTGGCCATATCATTCTTCAGTGTTCAACCCAAAACTGTGATTTATGCTCTCAGTTATAAGAGAAGAATGTGCTGGCAGTACTGCTGTTCCTCTAGTTGCTGGATGCTTGCTGCTTTCCTGATGGCTGTTAAAAATGGGACTGTGGTGGAGAACTTGATTAGTAATTACTGTGCAGATAGCTGGAGAGACTGCAACTACAGAATGTGGCCAGTGGAATGCACCGCCCAGAGAGGTGGTGGTGGCCCCGTCCCTGGAGGTGTTCAGGAAAGGGTTGGACATGGCACTTGAAGCCATGGTTTATTTGCCATGAGGTTTAAGGTAATAGGTTGGACTTGATGATCTCTGAGGTCTTTTCCAACCTGGCTGATTCTGTGATACTGAACAAGAAGGTGGAAGGGCCTAGCTGATCCTCAACAGATAGCAGTGGAGCTCTCTCTGCCTAAGAATATAGGAGAGGCCTCTTTGTCCTGGAGGAACGCCTCTCCAGAGAAAGCACCTGCAGTCAACCTTCTAAATGGTGGCGTTCATCTTTTGCTGGCAAATATGTATCAATATTTAATGGCAGTGTGCCCCAATGCCCCCAGTGTGTCAGTTCACGTAAGTGACAACCGACAGGATAGTCCTTGTATGGCAGCAGCCTGACATAGCAGCTTCAACAGCTCCAGCCCAGTTAATGGCCCAGGGTGTATTTTGCCCTTTCTCTACCCTAGAATGTCATGTGTCAAAAGGACGCAGAAAAAGGAAAACCAATTCACAACACTCTTCAGCCACAGTTGCAGTGATCTTTGCACAGTAATGGTAACTGGCTTCCTTGTGCCTGCAGGCACATTTCCTCTCCCATTTAGTCTTTAAGAATGTGAATTTGAGTTGGCTTTGCTGAGAGATGGACTCCCAGTTCCAGGAAGGAGGCTTGATGTTCTCCCAGCTCAAAGGTTAAGTCTCTAATCCATCCCCTGGAGCTAAAACAAGACAATGACAAAACTTTCCCACTCCTTACAGAACATAATTGTTGCTGGAATATTTTGAAATTAATAAAGGTTACAGTTAAATTTTCCATTCACATCTTCCCTATTGGCTTGGTTGTTGCCATTGTTCTGTTTTTGAGAGTACAAAGCTTCTGTAAAAATATCTTATTTGTCATGACACTAAAGAACTATTGCTATTCACGGCTTTGGGAATCACCATCCTCCTTCTCCTCCTTGGCATGGTTATAGAAGTTACTGCATTTGAACTCACTGCCAATCCTTCATCAAAACCCATTCAGGGCTGCAGAAAGTGCCTCATCTACCCAAAAAAGGCCATGTGTATGTGTGTATACATGAAAGTTCCTCTTGGGTTCCCTTTGTTTGTTACCCTGACTGAAAACCAGATTTATAAGTCAATTTGCAGAAATTACAGAAGAAATTACTGTCTTCTTACACAGCATGTAAACACTGTTCCAAGCATCTATGGACTACAGTTCTGTGTAAGGATTTTTCTTTCTTGTTTCTCTATTCAGCTCTAGCAGTCTTTTACACCATGGCACAAAGCATACTGAGGAAGTTCTTGATTAGCTTAACTGAATCAAAATCAAGTGTGGTTTGGCCACTTTCCTTTTAGGACCCCATTATCATAATGTATCTGGCCTTTTTACAGGGCTAAATTGCTCTGTGGTTTGAGTGGTGAGGAAAGAGTCCTGATGTGTTTGTCCTGTCAAAATTTTCAACACCATGCTGTACATTTCTCATAAGAGCTCACTTGGAAAGAAAAATCTGTTCTTGCCATGTGGCTAGACTTCAGGCATCTTTACAAGAGCAGGCAACTTAACAGAGTTGCAATGGAAGTTTTTGGTTCTCTTGAATTGAATACAGACTTGTGGCATGATTTTATTCGAATGTAACCCTATACACCTGTTAGTTGTTTATACAAGGAGGTAGAACTATGTAGTATAAGCCAACTTACCACAAGCAAAGATGAGGTAAAAAGTGCCCATAACTTACAGTATTGAAGTTTCTTCTCTCAATGCCAGTTCCAAGCAAAAGCCACGGAATTCATGCAGAGAGAATGACATAGAATCTTAAAGGTTGGAAGGGACCTCAAAAGATCAAGTCCTGCCAGAGAAGGATCAGCTAGCATAGGTAACACAGGTATATATCCAGGTGAGCTTTGAATGTCTCCAGAGAAGGAGACTCTGCAACCTGTCTGGGTAGCCTGTCCTAGTGCTCTGTTACCCTCACAGTGAAAAAGATCCTGCTTATGTTTACATGGAACCCTCAGTGCTCCAGCTTGCACCCATTGCCCTTTGTCCTATCATTGGACATCCCTGAGCACAGCCTGGCTCTATCCTCCTGATACTTGCCCTTCACATCTTTATAAACATGAATGAGGTCACCCCACAGTCACCTTTTCTCCAAGCCAGAGCCCCAGCTCCCTCTGCCTTTCCTCAGAAGGGAGATGTTCCACTGCCTTCATCATCTTTGTGGCTCTGCTGTGGACTCTCTCAAGCAGTTCCCTGAGGCTCTTCTTGAAGTGAGGGGCCCAGAACTGAACACAATATTCCAGATGTTGTCTCACCACAACTCCCCTAATACACCCCAGGATGCCACTTGACTTCTTGGCCACAAGGGCACATCACTGGCTCATGGTCATCCTGTTGTCCCCTGGTCCCTTTCCCCTGTGCTGCTCCACAACAGATCAGCCCCCAACCTACACTTATACATGGGGATGTTCTTTCCCATTTGGTCTTCTAATTCTTCCTGATGACATAGCTCGTGGATTATCCATCCTGATTATTACTGAAATCTATGTGCTTCACAGGTTCCTATGGCCTACTTCATCCACTGGTAACATTAGCAGATCTGAACATTAGCTGAACTGAACTTTTACAGCCATTTTCTATCCTGTAGGGAAAAAAAATTGTAAGCTAAATCCATTAGTCATTCAGTTAACTCTTCAGTGCATGGGAATTCAGAAACATCAAACTCCTGTGCCATGGAGGGAATGAAATTCACAGTAAAGTTGCAGAGGAGTTATCAAAGCTCCTGCATTCTCAGGCCTAGACCTGCAATAGGATATGTTCAGAAAACCTGTAGATATGGCACTTTGCTACATGGTATAGTGGGCATGGTGGTGTTGGGTAGTAATTCTATGATTCTAGGAGATGATAGCCACCAAGTAGTCTAATTCTTAAATCAGCAGTCTCCAAACTCCGGGGCTGTGTGTGTCAAACCAGAAGTTCTGGTTTGGCAAAAGATGTGCTCATAACAAGCCAAAACTTTTGTTTCATTTCTTCCATGAATCTATCCTGGCCTTTCCCCCCACCCCAGATTTATTGGTTAATAAAGATGGAGTTTGATTTTTAAACAGAAAAATGAGGGACAGAGTTTTAGAAAAAGGGTTGAGCTGTGTTCTGCAGTTCTGACAAAGAAAAACCAGACCTTAATTTCTCCTGGATTTTAGTGAAGTGTTTTTCTAGCTGTGGAACTGACTCAGAGCCAGCCTAGAATCTTTGTGTAAAACTACCTTTTAGGGATATTTTGCCAATGTTTTTTTCAGAGAGATGTTTTGAATACTTTGAGGTTTAGACAAAATAATTGACAATGTCAGTATGCAAAGGGTATTTATTGATCCAAGAGCAAGAATTCTCAATTAAGACATTATTAACATCATATCTTTTATTGAACCAAGAATAATTCATTTAATCTTTGTATAATAATACATACAGAAGAGGAACTTCTGGGGCCTGAAACCTTAACATTCTAAAACACTTCTTACTGAAACAAGAATGTCACGTTATCTACCTTGTCTACTTAAACACACGTTCAGAATGATGGATGAGTGGATATTTTGGGTACATTTTTACTGTGCTGTTATCCTGAGTCTCATTTAACTTACACAGCTTTTCAAAGCTATAAACACGCACTCTTTATATGTGAAACTGAAGGGTGAGCTCTTTTCTCTCATAATCAGACTTGCAAAAGTACAGTTTACACAGAGTGCTGCATGAATGAGATCTTGGTTTACGTTTATTGTACTTTAATTTTCTTGGTCAGATAAAGTACTTCCAAGAAATTAGTAAGTTTTAGAAGAATCTTATAGAATCATAGAATTGTTTAGCATGGAAAAGACCTTTAAGATCGTGTCCAATCTTCAACCTAGCACCCCCAAGTCCACCACTAAACCATGGCCGTAAGTGCCACATCGTCACATCTTTCAAACACTTCCAGAAGTGGTGACTCAAACACTTTCCTGGACTGTCTGTTCCAACATTTGACAACATTTTTGGCAAAGAAAGTTTTCATAATATCCAATCTAAACCTTCCCCAGCACAACTTGTGTCCGCTTCCTTGCAGGAGAGAAGAGATCCACCCGCACATCACTGTGACCTCCTATCAGGTAGTTGTAGAGAGTGATATGGTCTCTCCACAGTGACCTTTTCTCCAAACTGCTTCTCACAAGATTTGTACTCTAGATCCTTCAGGAGCTTCATTGTCCTTCTCTGGACACACTCTAGCAGCTCAGTGCCTTTCTTGGAGGGAGGGGCCCAAAACGGAACACAGTATTCAAGGTATGGCTAAGTATGGGGGGCAATCACTTCCCTAGTTCTGTTTGCCACACTGTTTCTGATACAAGCCAAGATGCCATTGTTCTCCTTAGACACCTGAGCACACTGCTGGCTCATGTTCAGAGAGCTGTAAGCCAGCACACCCAGGTCTTTTCCTGATGGGCAGCTTTCCAGCCATTCTGCCCCAAGCTTGTAGCATTGCATGGAGTTGTTGTGACCCAAGTGCAGCAGCTGGCACTTTGCCTTGTTGAAACTCATACAACTGAACCTGGCCTATTGATCCAGCCTGTCCAGATCCTTTTATAGAACTTTTCTACCCTAAAGTAGATCAACACTTCCACCCAACTTTGTGTTACCTACCAACTTACTGAGGGTGCATTTTAACCCCTCGTCCAGATCATTGATAAAGATATTAAAGAGAGCTGGCCCAAATACTGAGCCCTGGGGAACATCACTTGTGATCAGCTGCCAACTGGGTTTAGTTCCATACACCATCAGTCTCTGGGCCCAGCTATCCAGCCAGATTTTTATCTAGTGAAGTATCCACTCATCCAAGCCATGAGCGGTCAGTTTATCTGGGAGAATGCTGTGGGAAACAGTGTCAAAGGCTTTACTAAAATCTAGGTTGACAACATCCACAGTCTTTCCCTCATCCACTAAGTGGGTCACTGTGTCACGGAAGGACATCAGGTTTGTCAATCAGGACCTGCCTTTCATAAACCTATGCAGACTTGATCTGATCCTGTGATGGTTCTGTATGTGCTGCATGATGATCTGCTCCAGTAAGGCCTCCACTCCCACACAAACCAAAGCGGTAACAGCAGGCACATGCTTGGAGGAGAGGGGTGAGAGAAAGAGAGCAAACTGGCTGTGAGGGAGATACAGGATTATGGGATGGAACAAACTGTAATATTCTGTCCTCCCTCTTGGACTCTCTGGTCTTCTGGAGGAGTTTATCTCTATAGTGGGATAGTTAGTCCTCAACCTACACCACCTGTCTCTTCTTCCAAAGGTTATTAACTCTGATGAGCTCCAGCAAAAGCTTTCTGTTCAGCCAAACCAATCTTCTTTCTCACCAGCTCATCCTTTGACACACCAGGGCAGCCTGTTCCTGTGCCTTTAAGACTTCCTTCTTGAAGAATGGCATAGAATCACAGAATGCAGTGGGATGGAAGAGACCTCTAAAAGTCATCTAGTCAAATACCAGCCTGCCTGGACTCCTTTGCCCTTCAGGACTGCCTCACAAGGGAGTTTGTCAACCAGGCTCCTAAATAGGTGTTCCACATCTGTTGCCAGCAGGCTTGGTTTCCTGTGAATCAACCCATAATCAAAAACCCAAAGTCCTGGTGGTGCCATCAGACTCTGAGCCTGTTACTGATCTGCTGGCCTTTCCTGTTTCTTCCCTCAGCATTCCTTGCAGCTTGAAGGATAGATGAGAATACTCCTTGTACTCCTGATCCCTCAACCAACTGTCCCAAGGACCTGAATAGTCTTGATTGCCCTTGGACTTCTTGTTGCAAATTCAATGCAGGAAAACCAAGTGAAAAATAGGTAAGAGTCATTATAATGTGATTATTGTTGGAAGTGTGATGTCTGTGATCTATGGAGATATCTCCATTCATGTTAATAATCACTGCAATTATCAGTCACTGCATGATTGATGACATTTGCAGATGCCAACCCTTTAATTGCAATATTTTAATTGTTGGCTGGATCTGTTGACATATATGATCATAATAGATCTAGTCCACACACCTTACTGTGATTACGTATGGTGTACATACCTGGTCCGCATCAAACTCAAATTTAGGGCATGAGGAAATTGAAGAGGCAGGAGTAAAACAGGAGTAATTATGGCAGAAATGAATCCTTGGTTAGTACATTGATACTTTTACATGGCAATACTCCCAGCAACCAGGTCTTGAAGGACAGTTAGATGCTTAAATGCAGTTACAGATCTTGTCTTTCATGTACAAGTAGTCCTAGTGAATTAAGAGGACAGTGTAGGCTACTGAAAAGAATTTTCATAAAAGCATCAGGTTTTCTCTGTGAAGTCCTAGCTGGCAAATGTGTGACATGCAGGTCAATGCTTAATATTATCATTTGTCAGGGTAATGAAGAGCAAAATAGAGGATTAGCCAGTTTGGATTTGGAGAGAGAATGCGAAAAGGATGCAAACACCACTGTCTAACAAGGAAATCCAAAGCAGAAGAACCATTGCAATTTTTCTCAACCTCTCACTGTGGGAGTAGTGTGAAACTGCTGCCAGGCCTCCCTTGGAGCACTTCTAGATAGAGGCTGTCTAAGAGATGTGCTGCATCAGAGCACCTCACCTGCCAAGTCTGACCACTTTGTGGGCTGTGGTATCTGGCTCTAGGGCTTCCAGAAAAATGAAGCTTGCAATGAACTTTCATCACTTTATGATCACAAAAGGCAAAACCCTGCTAAGGGAATGATACAAGGCTGCAAGATTTACTGAGACCTCTATTAAGGTGCTTTAATTTTTCATATGCAGTTTTAAGAGTGTTTTATAAATCTGAAGGCTCCTCTGAAAGTGTAGTGATAGATTTTTGAAAGCTGTTTTCCTGCTGAAGGAGAAGAAATAGTTACAAATCTGAGTATATCCCATGTTGACTAGGCTACAACAAGTGGTTACAGAAACTCAGATAATAAGCAGATAGATTCTGTTTCTCCCACTTTTCCCCCAAATACCTGTGAAAATGATAGCCCAATCTCTGGAAGCAGCTCTGCTCCAAGAGCCCTGTGTGCATGGAGAGATTCAGCACTGTATAATCCTTTACTTTTCATAATGGACTCTTCAAGTATTTTTAATAGCCTAAAAGTGTTTGAACAGTAAGGGGTGTGTAGCTCTACAACAGTACTTTCTGGTAAATTCTGCAATAGCAGTTAATCTTTGACACCCTCAGGAGATCTTTCAAATCTTTAACATGCAAAGATCACACAGTACACCTCTGTAGCTTAACTGCATGTATGCTATGCAGGAGCCTTTCCTAGGAAGCAAAGAAGAAACATCTGAAATTTTCAGGAGTACAGGAGAAGCCATCAGCAAAGCTAAAACTAGAGGGAAAAAAAATCAGGAACAATCCTAATGTTGCCACATATGTCATAGATCTGTTAAGGACCACAAGAGAGCTTGAGTTAGAGTTTAGCCAAACCCAAAATGAAGCTGAGATCAAGCATGGCATGAGTAAGTGAAATGTCAGTCATCAGCTACAGAGTTCCTGTTCAACAGACAAAATGCTCCTAGCAGGGAAGTGGGAGCTTAACTGCTGAGTAAGAAGCCAAGTTTGGGAAGTGTAAGGAAAAATAACAGCTGCTACAAAGCTGCTAGTTTTTCAGTTATCATCTACACTGCTCACTTCTGGGTTTAGATGAGGAACCTCTGGGGCACCCCTACATCTGCAGAAAGGGAGCAGGCATTGCATCTGGATTTCTGCTCGGCATGCTGAACATGCATATCTTCTGTGAGCCAAGGGAAGGGAGTCTGACTGTAAAAGCAGCTACTTCCATCTATGTTTATTCTGGCTCCTTTAATTTATCCATTCATAGATAATTTTTTTCACCCTTTCAGGGTGAAAGGCAGTTCAGTAGTTGCCTGCCACAGCTCTGGTTTCACTTGTGTGTGCTGTGGATAGCTCCCACTGCTCACCTTTCAGGCATAATTGTTTCTCACTGAGGTGGGCCTGTGAAACAAGAGGCTGAACTCATAGAAGATGTGACTTGGGTTGAATTAGAGGATTTCAGGTTGGTGAACAAAGTCCTATCTGTAAATATAAATAAAAAAGCTGGTCTGGAGCTCCCCCATTGCTGACTACAGTAGCCCTTTTCTGTGAGCATGTGCAGTAGAGGGCACTAGTATGATAATTCCTCTCTGGTCACACACTCTTCAATGGTATTCACCAATAATATATTGAGGGCTACAGGCTAATTAATAGTAATCATGTGTTCTTAGATAATATATTAGTCTTTGTTAGAGAAATAGGTTGATTACTCATAAGTAGTAGAAGACGCACACATCTTCATCAGTGTGTGCAACCTTCTCCTGAACTTTGGGATGAATTTCTGCATAAAGGCCTGCTGAGAAATTCTGCATCAATGAGTGGTATGAACACTTCATCTAGCTGCCACACTGAAATGGTTGATGAGCTCTCAGCAGCTGAGGGAAAGATTCTGTCAGGATGTATTTTCCTGCATGTAACCTCGCCTGGAGTACTGCATCCAGGTCTGCAGCCTTCAACACAGGAAGGACGTGGACCCGATGGAGCGGGTCTAGAGGAGGGCAATGAAGACAATGAGGGGGATGGAACACCTCTCCTACAGACAGGCTGAGGGAGATGGGGTTATTCAGACTGGAGAAGTGAAGGCTCCAGGGAGACCTAATAGCAGCCTGCCAGTACCAGAAAGGGGCCTCCAAGATGGCTGGAGAGGACCTGTTTGTAAAGGCCTGCAGTGACAGGACAAGGGACAATGATTTTAAATCAGAGGAGGTTTATATTGGATGTTAGGAACAAATTCTTTACCATGACAGAGATGGGACACTGGAACAGGTTGCCCAGGGAGGCAGTTGAGATATTCAAGGTCATGCTTGACAAGGCTCTGAGAAATCTATGTAGAAGATGTCCCTGCTTACTGCAGGAATAGGGACTGGATGACCTTTGGAGGTGTCTTCCAACCCAAACCATTCTATGAATAGAATAGAATAAACCAGGTTGGAAGAGGCCTTCAAGATCATCGTGTCCAACCTATCATCCAACACCATCTAATCAACTAAACCATGCAACCAAGCACCCTATCAAGTCTGCTCCTAAACACCTCCAGCGATGGTGACTTCACCACCTCCTCGGTCAGCCCATTCCAATGGCAAATCACTCTCTCTCTCTGTAGAATATCTTCCTAACACCCAGTCTGAACCTCCCCTGGTGTAGCTTGAGACTGTATCCTCTTGTTCTGGTGCTGGTTGCCTGGGAGAAGAGACCAACCTCCGCCTGTATACAACCTCCCTTCAGGTAGTTGTAGACAGCAATAAGGTCTCCCCTGAGCCTCCTCTTCTCCAGGCTAAGCAATCCCAGCTCCCTCAGCCTCTCTTCATAGGGCTTGTGCTCCAAACCCCTCACCAACTTCGTTGCCCTTCTCTGGACATGTTCCAGCAATTCAACATCCTTCCTAAACTGAGGGGCCCAGAACTGGACACAGTACTTGAGGTGCAGCCTAACCAGTGCAGTGTACAGGGGCAGAATGACCTTGCTGTTCCTTCTGGCCACACTGTTCCTGATGCAGGCCAGGATGCCATTGGCCCTCTTGGCCGCATGATTTTATGCAATTTTACCATGGCCCTAGAGAGAAAAATGAGAGGCAAAAGGCTATTCTGTTTTTCCAGTAAGCATGCAAAATTTAGTGACTATCAAGGACAAAAATTCATAGCTTGCTTGGTATGCTTCTAATGGCGCATCCCAACAGAGGTCTCCAAAGTACCAAATATATCAATTAGTATGCTTAGAAATCATGTCAGAAAGTTGGCTGCCTAATGGACTTGGGAATACAATACAAAGCCATGAAGAGTATGATACAGGTCAGCAATTCACATCCAGCCCAGGTTTGATAGCCAGACTTTTCATTTTCTTATGATGGCTCTGGATCTTTGTGAAATAGGTTTTCTAGCCTTTTGTTGTTGTTGTAAATATGCCTGGACATCAATAATAAACCACATTACCTAGAATGGAGCCAATGAATAAATAAGCTCTATGCTTTAATGAAGTTCCTGTTCCTAAGAAAGGCTCTGCATGGACAGCATTCAGAAGAATTCAGACACTTATCTCTTAAACAGATCCTTCTTGGCCAGAATACAGTGCTGATCTAGGATGGGAAAACTGAGTCCTTGGCTGTTGTTCATTTCTAAGAAATGGACGATAAATGAAATTTAAAAGCAACAGGTATCAAGCTGGGCTCTTTCTCAGGCATTAGAAGTAACTTAGTAAAACCGGGGGAAAAAAATAAGGTTAGCACATGGCAAATTTGTATGCAAACAAATTAGAGAAGGCACATCTTCCCAGCTGGGTTTTTCATAGCTCTCATTGTTTGTGGGTTTGGGGTTTTTTTTCTTTGTTTACTGAACATATCTGTTATACACATTACAGACAACCATAGTCAGAGCAGTGTGGGTTTGTGTCAAAATTGGATAAACATTCATTTAAGAATAGAATAGAATAAACCAGGTTGGAAGAGACCTTCAAGATCATCGCATCCAACCCATCAACCAATCCAACCCACCTAAACAACTAAACCATGGCACCATCAAGTCTCCTCCTGAACACCTCCAATGATAGTGACTCCACCACCTCCTCAGGCAGCCCATTCCAATGGGCAGTCACTCTTTCTGTATAGAACTTCTTCCTAACATCCAGCCTAAACCTCCCCTGGCACAGCCTGAGACTGTGTCCTCTGGTTCTGGTGCTGGCTGCCTGGGAGAAGAGAACCTGTCTACAACCTCCCTTCAGGTAGCTGTAGAGAGCAATAAGGTCACCCCTGAGTCTCCTCTTCTCCAGGCTAAGCAACCCCAGCTCCCTCAGCCTCTCCTCATAGGGCTTATGTTCCAAACCCCTCACCAACTTTGTTGCCCTTCTCTGGACTTGTTCCAGCAAGACAACCTCCTTCCTAAACTGAGGGGCCCAGAACTGGACACAGTACTCGAGGCGTGGCCTAACCAGTGCAGTGTACAGGGGCAGAATGACCTCCCTGCTCCTGCTGGCCACACTGTTCCTGACCATAATATCATGGTCTCCTTTCTTCCTCTATTTGTAGCAACTTTTTGTCTTGTCAAGAGAAGCTAGCTTAAATTCTGGGAGGACAGGTCTTTGCTCCAATGAGCAATGAATAAGCCCTCACCTTCAGCATCCACAATTCTACGCTTGACAGATATTTGAGTTTCCAGCATTAGTGTGGGTGTCCTCACATATATGTTTTCATTTTTTACATAAAAGTCAGCTAAGAGAGCTCTCTCATAATTCAGAGTGAGAGAGAAATGACAAAAATTCATGATCCAGATCTAGATGAAAAATGAGACGAGGATTTTTTTTTTTTATAGCAGCTAAACTTAGGAATCCAGAATAAAGGAATAGAAATGGAGTACCAGGGAGAAAATGCAGACATGTTCAGCCCTCATCATATGACCAGAACTTTGCAACACCTTGTTTTCATCACAACTCCAAGTAATTTGAGTCCTTTTAGCAATTGATCTGTGATATGTGCATACTTTGGAACAGGAAAACATTCCTGATGGTTTAAACATCTTTGTGGTTAACTGTGACTAGTTAGGTTTTTTTTCCTATTTATGGCTTGATTAATTTTATTTTAATGTATTAGTTACAAAATCCCTCTTAAAATATATGCACAAAACCCCAACTGACATCATAGTGAACATTTTACTCTGCCATTGTAACTTTTAAAACAAATATAATGAAATAGAGGCAATAAAAGGAACAGCATAGCAATTTTGAGCTGTGCTTTTTGTTTTGATGGCTGATGAATATGACCACAAGGAAGGCCTTTAACCTTTCTTCCTGCAATAACAAGTCAAGCTCATATATATCTGTACCTGTCCTCAAGTTCATACAGTTTAATAAATTTCTATACATGGCTTTGATGAGTTTATTTGAAAGGAAGGTACAACTGAAAGTCTGCTCTTAATGCTGTATTTTTTGGTGCTGAGATGAATGTTGATGGAACATAAAGGTAAAAGAGAGAGAAATGCAGAAGGAACACTACACAGTAGCCTGGAACTTTTGTTCTACATGTTCCATGTATGCTTTGTCTTCCTTATTTTCCCCCAAGGAAAGAAAAGTAAGTTGTGATGTCAAAGAGCAAGATAGAGGAAGAAAGCAATATGCCTTACTGGAAGGGAGGACAATTCTACCAAAAGTGGGACAGCTTACTGTATATTAAGTACCTTTGGATTATGTGTATTGTATGGTGCTTACTTTACACACACAGTTAGTTGCAGTGACTTCAAAGTGGGGCTTTTGACATTGGCTAAGGAAGATTTATACTGCATGATAAAGCTCTACTACTATACTGAACAGATACAGCCAGAATACACACCAAGAAAAGAGTCTGGAAAATAGCTATAACTGATTGAGATCATGTAAAAACCAAAAATGTTACTGGCACTTATTCTAGAGATCAAATCAGATGGGAAAAACAGAGCAGATCAATGATGCTTTTCTCAACCCTTTTACCCCATTCCATTTTAAAATCAGCTCACACATGCATATCTGTCTTGTCTTTTTATTTTATTTTTTTAGGAGCTATGCTGAAATACAAACTGACTGCAAAAAGGATGTCGGGGGATGAAGGTGAGGGTGTATTAGCATTCAGAAACATAGTATAACGTCAGTGCACCACTCCCTTCCTTCAAAATAGAAAGATATCTGCAAGTGGTCCCTACTTGGTCTGTCTGAACAAATGATCTTCCAGTTTTGTTTGTGTACAGCCAAAATGATCCTTCTGTTGGCAGGAAGAAAGAGCTAGATTGTCTATAGAGTTAATTTTAAAGGAGAAATTGCCCTCCACCCTGGGAGGGGTGGTGGTGGTGGATAGACAGAATTCAGAATAAAGGTACAGAAACCATGTTTTTCCTCAATTTAAATTTGAAAGACTTAATAAAATGACTCATAGAATCATACCATCAATAAGGTTGGAAAAGACCTCAAAGATCATCAAGTCCAACCTGTCACCACAGACCTCATGACTACTAAGCCATGGCACCAAGTGCCACATCCAGTCCCCTCTTGAACACCTCCAGGGATGGTGACTCCACCACCTCCCTGGGCAGCACATTCCAATGACCAATAACTCTTTCTGTGAAGAACTTTCTCCTCACCTCAAGCCTAAATTTCCCCTGGCACAGCTTGAGACTGTGTCTGCTTGTTCTGGTGCTGGTTGCCTGGAAGAACAGACCAACCCCCTCTTGGCTACAATCTCCCTTCAGGTAGTTGTAGACAGCAAGGAGGTCTCCCTTGAGCCTCCTCTTCTCCAGGCTAAACAATCCCAGCTCCCTCAGCCTCTCCTCACAGGGCTGTGCTCAAGGCCTCTCACCAGCCTTGTTGCCCTTCTCTGGACATGTTCAAGAGTCTCATTGTCCTTCTTCAACTGAGGAGCCCAGAACTGGACACAGTACTCAAGGTGTGGCCTAACCAGTGCTGAGTACAGGGGCACAATGACTTCCCTGCTCCCGCTGACCACACCATTCCTGATACAGGCCAGGATGCCATTGGCCTTCTTGGCCACCTGGGCACACTGCTGTCTTGCGTTCAGCCAGCTGTCAATCAGTGCCCCCAGGTCTCAGAGCACAAAGGTGGGGAGTCAGTGAGATCTGAAATTTAATATACCTTTGAGAAGTGGTATAGTCAGAAATTAGGTTTCCCTTAAAGTTTCCAGGAAATGGAAAGAAAAATGTAGGTTCTCTCTCAAAAAGAAAAGCTAGCCCTGATCCATACAGTGTCCTGTTGGGAATTAAGTAAAACAGGCAGATCTTCAAACATCAGAATTACCATGCTTCTAAGCTAATGAAATGATTTGCTGTGGGGGGAGCCAGGGTCAGCTGAATGATGAAAATTGTACCTCATTTTTGCAGTAAGTAATTTCCACCTCTTGTGATTGTTTTTTCAAACATGAATGCATTAATTATGTCTTGATTAGCTACCAGTTACCAGATGATTCCGTTGCAACTATTTAGTAAGGCACAATAGAAGACTCCATTTCTGAATCTGTGCAAATACATCACAGAATCACTGAGGTTGGAAGAGACCTCAAAGATCATCAAGTCCAACCCACCACCACGGACCTCATGACTAAACCATGGCACCAAGTACCACATCCAATCCCCTCTTGAACACCTCATCAGTACTATATAGTTTCACAGAAGCCTTGAAATAATTTCTGATTTGACTAGAGGTTATATAAATAGAAGTTTACTTAATAACAAAGAGTCTTCTTTCTTGCCAGGCAAATTCTCCCAGTCCCCAAATCATGTATGATATAAATTATCATACATACAGCATGTCCTCTGCTAAGCATGGCATAATTTATTACTAATGTTATTCCCCTCGGAGGGATTCCTGCCTGACTAAATTGCCTGTAAGCACAGTAGGTACATTGTGGTGAGCAGAGATTCAGTTTTAAGGGGATTTATGGTGTGAAGAAATTAATGAATGGTAGACTACAGCTTTAGTGAAGGTTTGGACTACAGTTATTAATATAGTCACAGAAATAGGTGCATTACTGCAAGCTAAAGTGTTGGGTATATCTAAACAAATCAATGTCTAGGCTCAGACATCTCATACTGTAAATCAAACATCTCATGAGGACTTTGTGACTTCTAAATGCTACAGATATATATAAAAATATATATTTTAATTGCAATATTTCTGAATTAGCTGTCCCTTGTGACTTTTGCATAATGAGGATTGTCAGGGAAAAAATGATTTAAAGTGAAGTTCATCATGCACTTGGTGAATGAAGGACTTTTAGCTGTCACTTCAGCAATCTCACAATCTTTTTAGACTAGCAGCTGCCAGTGTTTTTTCCACTATTCTATGTGTGTCCATCCACCTTGTATTTTTCTTCTTCCTTGATTTGGGTGTCAAAGGAATTCCTTTCTGCAGATCATAGGAGAAGTTTGCATATGTCTAACAATAAAAACCACTGCCAAAAATGCAAACTGCAAACAGGTGCCAAGATATCTTTCTCTTTCCCAGCACAAGGGAGAGGTTCTCAGTACAGTGAAAAAAATATCATTATATAAGAAAAAAGTAGGATCTGCTGACAGAAACTACAGTTTGAATGCTATCAAATACACCTTACTCCCTTTCCCTCCCCATCTCTTCTCTTTCACATGACTGCTGCTCAGGATTTCACTTTCAGACAAATATTTGGCACTTGCATCCAAAAAGGCAAACAAATATGCTGGCTAAGCTGTCAGCTCGTGGTTTGGACCACAACACTCTGTGCTGGGTTAGGAACTGGCTGGAGGGCCGAGCCCAGAGAGTGGTGGTGAATGGTGCCACATCCGGCTGGCGGCCAGTCACCAGTGGCGTCCCCCAGGGATCAGTGCTGGGCCCCATCCTCTTTAACATCTTCATTGATGATCTGGATGAGGGGGTTGAGTCAGTCATCAGCAAGTTTGCAGATGACACCAAGTTGGGAACAGATGTTAGTCAGTTAGAGGGTAGAAAGGCTCTGCAGAGGGACCTTGACCGACTGGACAGATGGGCAGAGTCCAATGGGATGGCATTTAATAAGTCTAAGTGCCGGGTGCTGCACTTTGGCCACGGCAACCCCATGCAGAGCTACAGGCTGGGGTCAGAGTGGCTGGAGAGCTGCCAAACGGAGAGGGACCTGGGGGTGCTGATTGACACCCGCCTAAACATGAGCCAGCAGTGTGCCCAGGTGGCCAAGAAGGCCAATGGCATCCTGGCCTGTATTAGGAATAGTGTGGCCAGCAGGAGCAGGGAGGTCATTGTGCCCCTGTACTCTGCATTGGTTAGGCCACACCTTGAGTACTGTGTCCAGTTCTGGGCCCCTCAGTTTAGGAAGGACATCGAGACACTTGAACGTGTCCAGAGAAGGGCAACAAGGCTGGTGAGAGGCCTTGAGCACAAGCCCTATGAGGAGAGGCTGAGGGAGCTGGGATTGTTTAGCCTGGAGAAGAGAAGGATCAGAGGCGACCTCATTGCCCTCTACAACTACCTGAAGGGTGGTTGTAGCCAGGTGGGGGTTGGTCTCTTCTCCCAGGCAACCAGCACCAGAACAAGGGGACACAGTCTCAAGTTGTGTCAGGGGAGGTTTAGACTCGAGGTGAGGAAAAAGTTCTTCACTGAGCGAGTCATTCGTCATTGGAATGGGCTGCCCAGGGAGGTGGTGGAGTCGCCGTCCCTGGAGGTGTTCAAGGGGAGATTGGACGTGGCGCTTGGTGCTATGATCTAGTTGTGAGGTCTGTTGGAACAGGTTGGACTTGATGATCCTTGGGGTCTCTTCCAACCTTAGTTACTGTGATACTGTGATACTGTGAAAATTGTGCCTGAGTAAGTGAACACTCCTGTTCAAAACCCCATGGCTAGATGAATGGATAAGTGACACCAGTGATGAATAAATAGTGCCTGGGCCTGCCAAAACCCAGCATTAGAAAGTATAAACAAAGCAGTACTGAAAACAGATGGATTCATTTTAAGTTTTATCCCTTTTCAGTCAAGAGATGCTAATGAGGCAACTTCACTTTGTAGCATGACCCTGACACATTGTGTGCTAACACCAGCAAGGAGCTGGACTGATGCAGGGTCTGAGTGTGAGTACGCAGCTGCCTTTCTGCAGGACTAAGCAATTGTTACCAAAACTACAAAGCAGCACAAATTTTCCTGGTGAGGAATGACAGCAGTGAATTGCAATAGGCATCTGAGCTGTGTGATTCCAGTAATTACCTGTTTGTGAGTATTTGCACTGAATTCACTGCAGAAATCTAAACATGGGAACTTGATTGGTGGGGTAGAGGGCTGGCAGGGTTGGAGAGTGGGAGGGTTGCTGAGGTGAACTGAAATCTGGTGAGATTTTACAGGCATGGGAACTGCTCTATCAAATCAGACCCATTGCCTGTTTACTTTGATGATGGCCAAAACTTGGTGGGTATCTGAGACAGGTGGCATCTGTTTGGCAACTGACAGCAATACAATATGGTTACTTTGCCCTAAAGAAATAATTCTTTTAACTGCTCCTCTTAGAATCCGAGTAACAAAGGTTGCTATGAAAAATACAGCTTATGGGAGTTTCAATTTCCAACTGGTTAAACCAAATTTCAAATGTGCTGAAGTTATGCTTGACATAAAACTTTGTATTTGAAATTGTGTATATGTGGGATGCTCTGATCCAAATGCCCAGAATATAATAATGTGTCTGGACAAAACTCCAAGGGGAAAACAAAACACTTATCTGCTTGTCTGGACTTGTGGATTTGGATTTTCTGCTTCAAAAAGCAAATTAGAAGAGAAATAACATCTCCCAGTGACAAGCACTTATTCTTAAAGTTCACATTTTCGTGGCCTTCCTCTGGACCTGCTCCATTAGGTCCATGTCCTTCCTGTGTTGAGGGCTCCAGAGCTGGCAGTGGGTATCAACTTTCACATGATCTGATCCCCCCTAGAGGCTGCTACTTTCCCGCTGCTCTTCCCCTTGCAGCGCTACAGGCTGGGGTCAGAGTGGCTGGAGAGCAGCCAGGTAGAAAGGGATCTGGGGGTGCTGGTTGATGGTAGGCTGAATATGAGCCTGCAGTGTGCCCAGGCAGCCAGGAGGGCCAATGGCATCCTGGCCTGTATTAGGAACGGTGTGGCCAGCAGGAGCAGGTAGGTCATTCTGCCCCTGTACACTGCACTGGTTAGGCCACATCTTGAGTTCTGTGTCCAGTTCTGGGCCCCTCAGTTTAGGAAGGATGTTGACTTGCTGGAACGAGTCCAGAGAAGGGCAACAAAGTTGGTGAGGGGTTTGGAACACAGCCCTGTGAGGGGAGGCTGAGGGAGCTGGGGTTGCTTAGCCTGGAGAAGAGGAGGCTCAGGGGTGACCTTATTGCTCTCTGCAACTACCTGAAGGGAGGCTGTAGACAGGCGGAGGTTGGTCTCTTCTCCCAGGCAACCAGCACCAGAACAAGAGGACACAGTCTCAGGCTGTGCCAGGGGAGGTTTAGGCTGCATGTTAGGAAGAAGTTCTATACAGAGAGTGATTGCCCATTGCAATGGGCTGACTGGGGAGGTGGTGGAGTCACCATCATTGCAGGTGTTCAGGAGGAGACTTGATCGGGTGCTTGGTTGCATGGTTTAGTTGTTTAGGTGGTGTTGGATTGGTTGATGGGTTGGACGCGATGATCTTGAAGGTCTCTTCCAACCTGGTCTGGTCTGGTCTGGTCTATTCTATTCTATTCTATTCTATTCTATTCTATTCTATTCTATTCTATTCTATTCTATTCTATTCTATTCTATTCTATTCTTCTGCCTCTTCTGTCCTCCCTGTGCCATGCTTCTCCCACTCTGCCTCCTGCTCCCATACTTTTGGCACTGTTTCCTTTCAGAAGGAGAGATGTTCACCTGTGTTGCTCTACAGCCTTCTCCTTGCCTCGCTGATGGCTCCATCAAATTGTGTTTAAAAAAAAAATATTCATCATGTAGGAGTGCTGTATCTAGCCTGTACTGCTAGTGAATGAAATATCTTCTGATAGAGATATTTAAAGAAACTTTTCACACATATTTTCCCTCCAGCTACTGTGAAAACTACTTCTGACCCTTGATCCTGTTCTGGGAAGCTCATGTGTGACTCTTGTATAATTACAGCCTTCACACCCAGCACTGATGAGATCTGTGTCAGGACACCTGTGAGCTGGAATGTGTCTCACCTATTGAAATAAGTATTTTATAGGTAGATGAAAGGTAAAGGAAATACATAGCTGTAGAAAGTAAAATTAATTTAAAGAGAAGCCAAGAAAAGCCAAGCTAGTGACTTCTCAGCCAGAAAGAAAATCAAATCATAGAACAAAAGTCTGTGACAACAAAACTCCCCAGTTTCTCCTTCACTTTTATGTGATATAATTCACTTTCAGTATACTGAGTTATCTTACAGGAGGCGGGTGTGCGTCTACACACACACACACACACATATTGGCCATGGCAACCCCATGCAGAGCTACAGGCTGGGGTCAGAGTGGCTGGAGAGCTCCCAAACAGAGAGGGACCTGGGGGTGCTGATTGACAGCTGCCTAAACATGAGCCAGCAGTGTGCCCAGGTGGCCAAGAAGGCCACTGGCATCCTGGCCTGCATTAGGAATAGTGTGGCCAGCAGGAGCAGGGAAGTCATTGTGCCCCTGTACTCACAGTATCACAGTATCTCCAAGGTTGGAAGAGACCTCGAGGATTATCAAGTCCAACCTGTCACCACAAACCTCATGACTAGACCATGGCACCAAGTGCCACATCTCTTGAAGACCTTGAGGGATGATGACTCCACCACTTCCCTGGGCAGCCCATTCCAATGAAAAATGACTCTCTCAGTGAAGAACTCTCTCCTTACCTCGAGCCTAAACTTCCCCTGGCGCAGCTTGAGACTGTGTCCCAAGCTGCTCAGCACTGGTTAGGACACACCTTGAGTACTGTGTCCAGTTCTGGGCCCCTCAGTTTAAGAAGGACATCGAGACACTTGAACGTGTCCAGAGAAGGGCAATGAGGCTG
Organism: Dryobates pubescens; assembly: GCF_014839835.1. Taxonomy (NCBI): domain Eukaryota; kingdom Metazoa; phylum Chordata; class Aves; order Piciformes; family Picidae; genus Dryobates; species Dryobates pubescens. The sequence goes on along the minus strand of NC_071626.1, from coordinate 20,834,029 downwards.
GGGAGAGGCCTTGAGCACAAGCCCTACAAGGAGAGGCTGAGGGAGCTGGGATTGTTTAGCCTGGAGAAGAGAAGGCTCAGGGGAGACCTTATTGCTGTCTATAACTACCTGAAGGGAGGTTGTAGCCAAGAGGGGGTTGGTCTGTTCTTCCAGGCAACCAGCACCAGAACAAGAGGACACAGTCTCAAGCTGCATCAGGGGAAGTTTAGGCTTGAGGTGAGGAGAAAGTTCTTCACAGAAAGAGCTGTTAGCGGTTGGAATGTGCTGCCCAGGGAGGTGATGGAGTCCCCATCCCTGGAGGTGTTCAAGAGGGGATTGGATGTGGCACTTGGTGCCATGGCTTAGTAGTCATGAGGTCTGTGGTGACAGGTTGGACTTGATGATCTTTGAGGTCTCTTCCAACCTTATTGATTCTATGATTCTGTGATTCTGAGATTTAGAAAACAAAATCATGCCATGGTCTCATTTGCCATCCTTCCCTATCCTCGATTCACTTTTGTGTGTGCTCGCTGGGAGAATGTCACCCTGACTATACTTTCTTATTAAAGAAACTGCATTATCAAATATATGTTATTTGTTGACCAGCAGTGGGGCTTCGACCAACAGTGGGGTCTTCATGAGATTGGAAAAGAGCTGTATGCCAAATTTATCACTACATCTGGTAAGTTTTCTTGATTTTTCTGGTAATTTTGTTGAATAAGGTGGCCCAATCCTTTTTGCATCAGAGAGAGGATGATAATAGACATATAAGGTGAACAATTACAGAGGTTCCAGGGGGCAATCCAATCACAGGCAGTATTCCTAATTTAAAGAAGCTATAACTGCTAGTGTGAGCATGTGTGTATATATATGTATATTAAAATTAATTTAAACCTTTCTAACTTTGGCCATGAAATGCAATAATAAATGGTATATTCCCTCTTGCTCTTCTTCAGGGACTCTGCCTGCTTAATCTTAAAATTACTGGCATCTGTCTATCATTTCAGTGGTAAATTACAGCTGGGATACGCTAACCCCAAAGTGTGAGTAAGAATTGTTTCTAAATGATGGGAAGATCCTTGTCACTTTATAGTTGATTTCACAGTATCATCAAGGTTGGAAGAGACCTCAAAGATCATCAAGTCCAACCTGTCACCACAGACCTCATGAGTAGATCCATGGCACCAAGTGCCACGTCCAATCCCCTCTTGAACACCTTCAGGGACGGCGACTCCACCACCTCCCTCAGCAGCCCATTCCAATGGCTAACGACTCTCTCAGTGAAGAACTTTCTCCTCACCTCCAGCCTAAACTTCCCCTGGCACAGCTTGAGACTGTGTCCTCTTGTTCTGGTACTGGTTGCTAGAGAGAAGAGACCAACCTCTTCCTGGCTACAATCACCCTTCAGGTAGTTGTAGACAGCAATGAAGTCTCCCCTGAGCCTCCTCTTCTCCAGGCTAAACAATCCCAGGTCCCTCAGCCTCTCCTCACAGGGCTGTGCTCAAGGCCTCTCCCCAGCCTCATTGCCCTTCTCTGGACCCGTTCAAGTGTCTTGATGTCCTTCTTAAACTGAGGGACAATTATCTCCGTCTTCATTCTCTTTTGATAGTTTGTGTAAAATGTGTGGTATGTTCTTAGCACCAGAGCTGATTCTTTTCTCAACAGAAGAATGATTTACCTGGTGAAAATTAGATTTCAACTAAATCTCATGCTATGTTAACTGCCTTCCTTCACTGACAACTTCCTCTCCTTCTCCTCTCCCCTTCGTATTACAAAGGAATGATAGAAACCTGTAATACCATTTTTTCATTTCCATTTCCATGAGGAGGATGTAATTTCCTGATCCACTCCAAAATAGCTTCAATTTCAAAACTCTTCTAACTACTAATTTGACAAAAAAAGTAATAAATAATAATAGTAAAGAATATATTAGTGGCTAAAATGTAGTATTTCATTTTAGTGTTAGGTGGAGCAAAATTTGTGCTCCTTATCTCTATTACCAGTAAATAAGTGCAGTGACTGTTTATACAACTGGTAACAGCTCTTCTCCTTGAAAATGATGATGACTAGTGACTTTTGTCATTTAAGGATGGTGGAAAATCTGTAAAGAGGTTAGAAATTGACTTGAAACTCTACAATTGGATGGCTTTCAGGGCTTATGTCCATGACTTGGCTGCTCAAGGAAAAGTAAAATTAGACTTTTATTTAGACAAGGACTAACATTTTGAATAGTAATCTAGTATTTACACACAACAGTGAGTTTGGCTTTTGACTGCCATATTTTGTATTGTTCTGTTTGTTTGTTTAATAGTAATTATAGAGGAGCTTTGTTCCCTAGTGGAGGCACATGCTTGCATAATTCTATGCTGCTAAATGGGAGCAGGATGAAAAAAATGGGCCAGAGGGTACATGAATGAGGTTTTAATTGGCTTCATGAAATATGTCACATGCTTAAGTGAGAAATCCTAATGAAATCCAGGGAAATTATTACAAATGGCTTTGCTCCTTGAGGATGCCTAAATTCTGGAAGTTTGGAAAACTTCTCAACAAATTCTAGTGTCTAAGTGTGGAATAACAGAAGAAACAGAAACTAGAAGCTGATTTTTAGATGGCTATCCTTACTGTATCTTTATACAAAAGGATATATAATCCTACAGGTTTAGGTGTGGTGCTTAGGGACATGGTTCAGTGGTGGACTTGGCAGTCTTAGGTTTATGGCTGGACTTTATGATCTTAAAGTTCTTTTTCAACCTAAATGATTCTTTGATTCTGAAAACTGTAGGATATGTTTCCATAAAGTACTGGGACATTATGCAGACAATATGTAGGTGATTAAAGATTACATTACACATCAGACAAAAAAATTATTTCTTCTCATGCCATTTACTTTGTTCAGTATATATGTTCTCCTTTAATGACATTTAACTGTTTATTAGTGGGTTTCAGTAAACTACATTGCAAAAGAGAGCTTTAAATAGTCTTTCACTCATAACTCAAAAATCTGTACCCTCTCCAGCCTTCTTGTAGGCCCCCTTCAGGTACTGGAAGGCTGCTGTTAAGTCTCCCTGGAGCTTTCTCCAGGATGAACAGTCCCAGCTTCCTCAGCCTGTCCTTGAAGCACACGTGTTTCAGGCCTTTGATCATTTTCATGGCCTTCCTCTGGACCTGCTCCATTAGGTCCATGTCCTTCCTGTGTTGAGGGCTCCATAGCTGGATGCAGTATTCCACGTGAGGTCTTACCAGAGGAGAGTCAAGTGGCAGAATCACCTCTGCTGCCCACACTTCTTTTGATGCAGTCCAGGATATGATTGGCCTTCAGGGCTGCAAGTGCCCTTGGTCTGCTCATGTCCAGCTTCTCAACCACCAGAACTTCTAAGTCCTTTTCTGCAGGGCTGCTCTCAATCTCATCACCCCCCAGCCTTTATTGATACTGAGGATTGCCCTGACCTAGGTGCAGGACCCTACCCTTTGCCTTATTGAACCTCATGCTATTCAACTCATCCTGTCCAGGTCCCTCTGGATGGCATCCTGTCCTTCAGACTTACCAACTACACTGCTTAGCTTGGTATCATCTGCAAATTAACTTCATCTCCTTGAAGCAGCAATAAAATGCTAAATCTATTCCCATCCTCCAAATACAAAGGCAGAAGTATCTTTATCATAAAAGGCAGTGAGACTTAGATGGCAGATGGCATCTTAAATATTTGTCCATTTCTTGGGTGAAGCTCCTTCAGAGAAGTAGTAAGGGGATGGTCCCTGCTGTTAGAGCCCTTCTTGAGATAAGCATAATGTTTAGCCTTGATTTCAGAAACTGCACTGCAAAAGCAGCTTGCCATAACTCCTGTGTGCTCTGCTCCATCACAGGTTTATCCAAGCACTGTATGTTTTCTCCACAGTACAAGTGGGGAGAGGGTTTTCTCTGAAGAACCATTCAGAGCAGGAGTCTGATCTAGTCACTAACTAAACTGCTACCTAGAGGAACCTTCCACTCTCCAAGCTTCTTGAAAGATTCACAGATTCATCTCATTATCCTTTGTGAATTTTCCATGACACATCATTGATGAGATGCAATCTTGCTCTTTGTGACAAAATATGCTTCTAAGCTGAATAAGGCTCTGCACAGCACCCTTGGTTCATGACCTGCTGTTTGACCATGTTAGTGTGACAGCAGACATGTACAGTAATGTGCTGTGTCTGTGTTTTATGAACGTTCCAAATCTGGGTTTAATAATATTTGCTCGGGCACTGAGAAAGTCTGGGAATTTGATCTTGGCATGCACTTGGAGCCAAAAATATAGAGTAGCAAATGGGCATATGAAAGATCTGGCTGAAATTCACCCTCGTTATCCCAAATGTCACACTGAACATTCTCAGAGACTTTTAGACTCCTGATAGACTCAGTCGTGCCAGCGTAGCTGAGTGCGCAGCTGGACCTGCCACAAGCAAGTCCTAGTCAGCATATTAATTCACTAACTTTACCACTGCGATTCCTTAAGAGGATTTTTGCTGAATTAAAGACTTTTGTCTGAATTAGGGATTTTTGTGATTTAAACTTTGAATTAACACTTACTGCCATGCCTGTATTTACAGCCTTTGTCCCATTGCACACACCTGCAAGCAATCTTAGGAATGCAAATAAATTACTTTTACTGGAAGGATATTTTAACTAACGACATTTAGTAAATCATATTCTCTAAGTGGGCAACAGTATCTAATTTCTCAGTGCTCTAGAAAAGTCTCCTCAGTTGTTCCATAAGATAATGTAACACGTAGCCAGAGCATGGCTGTCTGCTTGCGTTTTGTTTGCTCATGCACTGTCATTAAGCTGCCCTTCAGTCCACAGTAATCTCTTCTACGTTTTCCTTTGTACATTATGCTCAAACTACAGTCAATGATATATGGTAGTAGATGACAAATCCAGCTTGCCAAACCATACCTACTGTGACAAGTTAATAACTTCCTGATCCATCACTGCTGTATGCTTCTTGCTTTGAAGTTAACTATTCTGTTCACTTTTGAGACTGAAATGTCAGTTACTTTTTTTTATCAGTTGTGTTTTGATCAGTGTCAGCTGTGTATGAAACTTGTTTGGATGAAGACTTCATTATGAATTTGAAATGGCCCAGATTGATTTAAGAGACTGACTTAAACCATCTCTGATAGACTCGGGCAATTTTTTGTTATGTTTCAAAGCCAACTCTGACTACAAGGTAAAATCAAAACCATGTCACAAGTCACAGTTTTGTTTGGCTTTAGACTTAAATCCAGTGAAAGGACAGGAATAGCTGAACTCTCCACTCCCCAGATTCACTCATCTGTTTTGGACCTGTAGAACACTGGAGTGCAGTTATTTTTAGCAGTGTCACTGAAAATGTTACTTTCCCCCTACTTGAGTACCTTTTCTGAACAGATATGCTATGTGAAAAATACCACAAACTCTAGTAGGACTGAGGTTCTTCTCTTGCACCAGGGCAGTTATGTTCAAAAAGCATAAAAGTTGAAGATGTGCTTTGTTTTCTTCCCCAAATCTGTTTCTTTCTCAGAAAGACTTTTTACTTGTAAAATCTGAGAGGCAAAAGCAAGGTGTTTCTTTCGTGCTTTTAGATGTTTAAGTTCTTGATCACTTTAATTGCTATATTTTAGTTAATACAAAGATTCATGATTAACTAGAGGAAAATAAGATGCAAAGATTCATAGAACGGTTTAGGTTAGAAGGGACCTTGATGATCATGTAGTTCCAACCCCCCTGCCATAGGAAGGGACACTTTCCACTATACCAGGTTGCTCAAGACCTCATCCAACCTGCCCTTGAACACCTCTAGAGAGGAGGGATCCATGACCTCCCTGGGCAACCTGTTCCAGTGTCTCACCATCCTCACTGTATATAATTTCTTCCTAATCTCCAGTCTAAATCTACCCTCCTCAAGCTTCAACCTTGTCCTACCACTATAAGCCCATGTAAAAAGTCCCTTCCCATCTTTCTTGTAGGACCCCTTCAGGCACTGGAAGGTTGCCCTATGGCCTCCCTGGAGCCTTCTGTTCTCCAGTCTGAACAACCCCAACCCTCTCAGTCTGCCACCACAGGGGAGATTCTCCAGCCCTTTGATCATCTTTGTGGCCCTCCTCTGGACCCTTTCCACCTGTTCAATATCCCTCTTGTGCTGGAAGCACAGTAAAGTAAGTTTTTCCTAATGTCCAATCCAAACTTCTCCTGGCACAATTTGAACCCATTTCCTCTGATCCTATCGCTAGTTACTTGGGAGAAGAGACCAATACCAGATGCACTAAAACCTCCTTTCAGGGAGTTGTAGAGACCAATGTCTGCTTACCTGTTCCAGTGTCTCACCACCCTTATGGTGAAGAACTTCTTCCTGACGTCTAAACTAAATATCCCGTCCTCTAGCTTGGATCCATTCCCCCTAGTCCTATCACTACCTGACACCCTAAAAAGTCCTTCACCAGCTTTCTTGTAGGCCCCCTTCAGATATTGGAAGGCCACAATAAGGTCTCCTCAGAGCCTTCTCTTCTCCAGGCTGAACAATCCCAACTCTCTCAGCCTGTAAAGATGCATTTAGCCAGCAAAGACCTGAAATGTGAGTGAAGACCCTGCGCATGTTGTTCTCAACCCTAAAATACTGTAGAATCTGAAAACAGTTATTAAGAGACAAAAGCCTTACTCCCTCTCTTAGGGTGAGATATTGCTAATTAGAGGAAGTGAAATTAAAATTTTAGAAATGTTAGGGCAGAGTTAAATTTTATTATAACATTTTGTGAAACTTGGCAGATCTGGGCTCAGGTTTTGAGTCTGTAGCAGTCCAGGCTCTGGTTCACTTGATTCTGGGTACTTTCCACACCACACTATGTTCCACATTTAATAGGAACTTTTAAATAATGTAAGAGAATAAATTCTAAATTTGGGTCTGTCATATTGCATTCAGTTTAGTTCCACACTGAAATCTGCAGTCTGCAATCTGTACTACATCATGCAGTGCATTGGGTGTGAGTATCCCTCCTGCTGGCTGGGTAAACATGGGAGCATTGCTGCCGCCTGCCTGCCTGCTGCTTTTGTCCCTTTTGTCCCACCAGGTTGCTGCATAGGCACAGGAGTTACAACCCAGCTCAGTTGCTCAGTCACTGTACAAGAACTTCAGCTGGACAATTAATCTGCCTCACAAACAAACACCAGGTGGGAGATAAAATCTGTTACATCTTCTAATTAACTGTTCACAGTTTTTGTTCAGAAATGTCCAAATTGCCCAAATCCTGAGCTCCTGAAAACCATCTACCAATGAGGTAAAATTGCCTGTCTGCAAGACCTCTGTGTGTGTGTGTGCACCTGAAACACAGAAGGCCCAACTAAGCAGTCAGTTATCTGTGTCTTACTGACAACTTTTATAGAGGTCAAGCACTTAAAATAAAGCAAGTTTAAGGAAGGATATCTAAATAATTTTCAGATTTTTAAGCAAGGTTAGAATATCCCCTAAATTTGTTTCACAAAAATGGTTATTCAAGCAGTGGCAATTAATAAAGTGTAATCCTGAGGGGAAGGACTTCTGTCCATGGTGCATCTTTGCTGTTCCCTTATTTCACAGAAGCTTTCTCTTAATAAGTCATTCAGGCTTTTTCTCCCCTTAAGCCTGAAGAAAGAAAAGAAAGAAAGAAAAAAAAAGCTTTGTTGGTCTTCTCTGTCTCTGAAAATGCTGATTTTGTTATTTTTTTTTACTTAAGAAAATAACATCAAAGATCTCTCCAAAAAACTAGCCCACCACAACAGAACTCTTAGATGCCCCTTTGTTCCTCTGGTTAAATTAAGCCTGTAAGCAATGAAAACCAAAGTGTTTAAGGGATTGTTGGAGGATCTACAATTTAGCAGCTGACCTCAATAAATGGCTCAAATTCTGCAAAGTGGCTTATCAACTTCCTCCTTGAGCAGAGGAAGAGCCTCTACTGAGACACAAGTAACATCAGCTTGTAAAGCTATCTTATAAGCCTTCCTTTAAACGTATGGAGACTGTTTGAGAAGTGAAGGGATAAATGGACAGGGCTGTGGTGTTATGGAGACTCTAGACACAGGTATCTAACAGCTAAGACCCAAATGATTGCCCAGACTGGGACAGAAGGCTCTTCCTTCACTCAAAGCCTGGATAGTTACATGTCACAGGACTTGCACTGTGATCACGTGGTGATGTTTCATCAGGTAAGAATTAGAAAATAAAGAAGTCCTCATCTTTCACATCAGAGCAAAAAAGTGTGAACTCTGTCAGAATACATACCAACCAGACATTAGCTTCCTAACAGCCTCATTTCTGTGCCTGCTACTGCTGCCATCTAGACATTTTTCATCATTCGGAGAGTTTGTTTTAATCTCAAAATGCCTCTCTGTGCAATTCAGCTGAGATATGCCTGTTTTCAATAATACATTTGTCATAATGCTTTCCTTCCTCCTTCAGATGTCTCTGAAATCAAGCACTGCAATTCACTGATATGTTGACAGTTTTGCATGAATTAATGAAAAAGGAGTTGGAAGTGGCTGACAAAGATTTATTTATTAGTGTGAGACTAGCTGGGTATCCAAGTATCTTCTGAAAAGAAAATTAAGAGGAGGAGGAACTGCAAAGGAGTTTGAAATGTGTTATTTAGAGTGTATTCTGTTCCTCAATCTACAACACATAATTTTAAGAATCAAGGCTGCAGTCTTGAGGTGGAAGTTCTTGCTCTAAATTGCAAGCAGCACTGCCTTACTGCTATTGCTGAATATGCTGAGAGGAAGTAAAAAATGGATGTTTCCAACACCAGGAAAAACTTAAGTTCAGAGCTGGTAATTTAATAGATAGAGTTTTCTTTAGTTCCCTTTCCTAAAAAGAACAAAACAAACCAACCAACCAAAAACAGAGAGAGAGAAAACAAAAAGCAAGCAAACAAACCCAGAACTAAACAAATGAAACTAGAAAACAACCTCCCCAAATCCCAAGAAGTAAATATACCTGATAAATATTTCCTTACATACCTCTTCTGATAAAAAGCTAAACTGCCTAAGTGATCCAAGCACAGGAATCATTCCCAATCTTTTTGAAGCAATGCTCTGTGTAATGTGTTAAGTTAGTATATCATACAAGGCTTTTACTCCCTTCATTTGCATGCACCCCCATGTCACAACCATATTTCCTTTAACACTTCAGCCTGCCCTGTACATTCTGTATCTGGCTTTGCATTCACCTGCTCTATGCTAACAACCCCAGGCAAAGAGCACAGCGGCAGCTGCCTGTCAGCAGCAGAGGCCTGGCACTGACTAGGCAAGGATTTGTGTGGCACATGCCAGCTCAAACATGGACACTTCCTTTCTCTTTTCCTGCCTTTAGAGGAGAGCCAATCAAAGATGAAATTCCTCCATTCCTGGAACATTTGGCTTAGATTCTCAATGCTTGTAATTATCCTCCTGTTCACAGCTCTCTGCAGGTGCAGGAATGTGCAGGGCAGGCTCTCTGAATACATAGCTTTATAGTGGGCAAGTTCGTCTATAAATCTTTGGTGAACTCATGCCGTATGATTTAGCATACATTTGTATTTTTATAACTTACACTGAGAAAGGCTCTCACTGATAAAACTCTAGCTGAAATAATATGACATTATAAGGTAACGAAACCTAGGGCAAAATCTCCTACTAAATGTAAGGCTTTGTACTAAAAATCTGCATGTCAGCATCTCAGATATCTAGATCACTTATGCCTTTACTATCTGCCCCTGTATCACTCACTCATTTTTTTGTCCCTTCTCTCAAACCAGGCTTTTGATTTTCAGGCACTTTATCTTCATTTGCTGCTCTTCCCTCATCAGTCAACCACTTGCTGTCTTCATCTTACAAACCAAACCCAGGAAAATCTTCCCATGCATTCCCTGGCAGCAAGATGCTGTGGTAGTCCACACTGTCTCTTAGAGGAGCTCTGTCCTGTGAATGTCATCAGAGCCATGACCCATTCCTTGTTCAGCTCAGCATGGCTTGCCTAAACAGATGGTGAGTAATGGCATGCAATGCTTACTTATCTTTCTGTGCCTCTCTCCATATGGTTCCTGTATTAGACCTGGAAACAAATTGAAGCAGTTAAGTTTGGCTAGAAAACAAATTCCATTAACCTCCACAAAGTTGCTTGTGTTCTTGAACTGGTATGAATGGCTGTGTGATTCAGTTCAGATTTGAGATGGGAATATGCAGTGCCCTTGATTTTATTGCAGTTAAATCCACCTGTTCCATGCCTAAATCTTACTCTCTTGTGTGTGAGCCTGCAAGCCACTTGAGCACATGTGATTTTCTGTTTCCCATTAAAAACATCTCATGACAGGTATGAGACTTTGCAGCATTAAAATCTGTACATGTACATTACATAATATCTGTAAGTGTTCTGATACTATACAAGAGAACAAAGTCTTGGAAATGGAAGGTGCCACTTGCTCCTTTTGGTGGTGGTAAGTGGGAGAGTATTTAAACATATGAAATAGTATTAAAATGGATGTGTTTAAATCACCTTAGATTTACAGACATTTTTGATATATTAATGTTTCAGTCACTTGGGACCAAAGCCCTAAAAGGGAGCTACAACATGAGGTATGCACAAAGCCCAGGAGACAGTGGGCAAGAAAGCATGATCTTGCAGCAGCCCAGTAAAGAAGAGATACACTTGGGTGTAAGGGAAAAGGTGAAACCAAGTCATGGCTTCTTAACCCTTCTTTGGGGTTGGCTTTTGGATTTTACATTGAAAAGTTACAGAACAAAAAGTACAGTCAGCTGGGTTTAAACTCTTTTCCTGCCCCCAGGCCCTTCTCTCACCTTCTTGTATCATGCCTTCATCATTAGTCTGTAGTAAAAGCTGTTGAGGAAGCCATTCACACCCCTGCCTCCCAGCATGCAATGGGCCCAACTTACAAGAAATAATTAAGGACTCTTTTTTTTTTTTTGAAAGACAGCATGATTATCTAGAAAACATTGGTATACATACTACATACTACTGAAAAAAAGGGGGGAAAAAGTTGCCTTAATTATTGATGTATGACTAAAAAGAACTTCAGAAGAGGCTCACAAAGCCCTAAACCATGTGCAGGTCCGGGACAGTTTCTAGAGGTATGTTCTGTGTGTGATTAGCTCTGGTGCTGTGAGTCAGTGCAGTGGGTTGTGGAGTAATCTGTGAAGTCTGGCATCCTGTGCTGTGGAATGTGAGATTATTCCATTGATTTGAGACCCAGCTGCATGGCAAATGCAGTATGACCCAATAATGGGCTGGTAAAATTCCTGAAGAGCCACAATCAGCTTCTGTTGAGAGCTCCTGCCTCCCTCCATTCCCAGTATACAGGGCACAGATGTATATTGTGGCTTCCAGATATGTCAAGGTTTGGGGGTGCAGCTCACACAGGCAAAGAAGCTTGGCAACTCTAAAAGCAGGGAAACTCACAAGGTTGTAGGGACACCTGTCCCTACTCTAGTGGTTGCTTTACATATTTAAAATACATTTTTTATCTTATATTCAACATTTGCTTTATAAATTTTGTATAAAGCAGCCTTTGGAACAGCAGCTGGGATCCAGGTGTCTCTGCCTCTCAGTGAATGATCCTGCCACAGGGCTGCAGGATCGATCTTGTTACTTTTCTATCACAGGTATTTTTTACTTATTTATGCAAGGTGAAACAGATTCGCCAACAGCATTTGCAAGATTAACAAAATATTCCATAGCTTGGAATTTAAGGCATGAGAAGAGTGAGAAGAAGAGGAGGAATTGCTGTCTAGTGCTCTGCATTTTGTGACTAGTGATTTTAAGAATCCACTGCATGTGCCTACCACATGCTTCTGGATGCTGTTCCTCAGACCACACAGGTGGGGAGGAACTGTCCTTGTGGATCGTGCTAGACATGGAGAGTTCAGCTCTGCTGACACTGAAAGGCTTTTAGACATGCCCAGAAGTGAAACATTAGGCGTCTGATTTAACATGGGAAGCAGATGAATGTAGGGGTAGCTGAAATTGTTTTGGATGCAGGCACCTTAAGATGAAAAAAAAAATCTTTGAAATTCCTACTTATTTACCTCTTCAGCTATCTACTGAAGTACAGCAATTTGATTCCTGATCACTTGAAGATCTTGTGCTTCTTGCTTGTTACTTAAGACTTTGCTTTTACATTTTTTTCCCCACTCTACAAGTGGCTTCCTAAAGTGACTCAGAGGGAGACTGTCATTAGTAAGTCATTAATGAGACCATAACTTTGCGTGCATTACATGTCAAGTGAGAATCATTTCAATGAAATTAGTTCCTTTATTTGACTTACCAGTAGGATAAATATTCATTCTTAGCATCCCTTTACACTGAGACAGTTGGACACTTTGTTGGGAATACACTAGTTAAAAGTTAGTTTCAGCCTACATTTCTGTTTCTCAGCTATTTAAGCCAAAACATATTTTGTTTGTCTCACTAAGAAAAGGTGCTTTGAAAAGATCTGTCCCATTTCCTAGGGTGCCTTGTTAAGAGGTTGTGTACACTGTTATATAAATCACAAAACTGGGGGGAGAGAAAAAAAGGCAGAAAAATCTAGTGTACACACAGACCTATTTTAAAATAATAATAATTGTTTGCTTCCATTTTTCATCATGTGAGCTCTGAGCCACAAAATAAAATAGATCTGGCATTAAAGACAGTACGGCCTGCTAATAGAGATCAGAGGGTGTTTCAGGGTCATCTCCCCGGACTGTCACAAACAGGTTATGCTAGAGATGCAAGCTCAGCAACAGCACTGAAATTCATGTTTGATGAACTTGTGACCTTCTTGCACCTTGTACAAAGTGTTTTTAAGCATAAGGAGGGAAAAACAAACAAACAAACAAAAAGTAGGTCAAGAGAACTTCCAAGAGAATACTCGGTCTTTCTTCTTAAGGGAGAAGTCCACTGCCTTCATCACCTTTGTGTCTCTACGCTGGACTCCTTCAAGCAGTTCCCTGAGGTCCTTCTTGAAATGAGGGGCCCAAAAATGGGCACAATATTCCAGATGTGGTCTCACCAGGGCAGAGTACAGGGTGAGAAGATCATCTCTTGACCTACTAAGCCCAGAATGCCTTTGGCCTTCTTGGCCACAAGGGCACATTGCTGGTTCATGGTCACACTCCTGTCTACCAGGACCCACTGGTCCCTTTCCCCTAAACTGCTCTACAAAAGGCTCCAGTTACACTCTTCCCTTCCAAATTCAGAATTTTACTCTTCCACTATAGAATGGCCTTTCTAGTAAGCTAATTAATTTCTGAGTACCACTTATTTTGAAACACAAAGGCTGTACTTTCTTAAATGCCTCTAATGAACATACAGTAAGACTGTCAGAGACTGAAAAGCTTTTTTCTGTACCTCAGCAAAATCTGAATCACAGCCCAGTCAGTACAATGCATGAATATTTTAATTGTTTTCCTAATAATCAGAATTCTTTCTACACATACTGCAATAAAAGATAATGGAAATTTTCATGAATGAATAAATTTGACGGAGGTACTTGTCATTAGGTGGGTGCTCTTCACAATACAGGTCTTGGTTTTTTTGTTTATAACACACCTCAGCCAGCCCATTATGAAGAAAACCTTGAAAATGTGAAATAAACGAAGCAGATGCAATGTGGATGTTGTGAGAATGCCTGCACTCCACCTCAAAGTAACATTATTTACTATTTCTCTTTCAAAAAATGGTATAAAATTTATCCTAATTCATATGGCAAATGTGTTTCAATTCCATATTCACTATCAAAATACTTGAATCGAGACAACTCATATGACAAAATCTTCTGCTCTGTAATAATCTGAATGCTTACTGTGGTACATGACAAATGTGTAATTTTCCAGCCTTTAAATCGAATTTCATGTGATATTCTTTGTGAGATGCCACTGAAGCCACAAAAGGGCTTATGTCTAAAAGTAAGCATATTTTTAAATACTCCAGTGGACAAACACAAATTTGTCAGGCAACCTACTGGTCATCACCATCAAGCAAATCCTTCTTTACAGTGACAATTTAGGAGACTTAAATGGAGGTGGTGCAAATTATTCCCTAATGTCTGCAAAACAATTTAGGACTCTAACAAAGAAATGTGTAAATGAAGCTTGGAATGACATTGCTGTGTTTCTAATCCACCATGGTTTTAATCACAGTGCATTTTGAAAACTAGGTAAAATTAACTTTGAGTGAACTAATATTTAGTGGAATTGTAAAAATTCATATAGAGTTATCCATGCACATTATGCAAGCTCAGAAGAAGGCAAGAAAAACTTTAATTGCAAGGAAGAAAGAAGAGAGAAGTATTACCAAAATGTATGAATAATTGCCTCAGATACAGACCAATAGTGATACAGGTGTAAGTGGATGAGTAAGTCATAGAGAATATCTCTCTTCTCCTTCCTCCCATGGCACTCTCCACTATGATATGGTGTGGAAATCATTTGGGGTTTTTTATTGCTTCTTTTACTGCCTCAGAAGAACCTCTTCACACTTCAGCTTAAACACAGCATTTCTGCACAGTTTGGGACTTTCATTTTGTTGTATTACTTTTGGGAGGACAGGCCATGCAATCTGTTAGGGGGTATGGCCCCATACATATTTGTTGTGCTTTCCCAGACCAGCTTAGACATGCTTAGTGTGACCATAAACCAGCAGTGGCATGAGAAAAGACTGTAGAGGACTGTCTACAAATCAAACAAATGGCAGTAGTCTGATCTTTATAGCTCAGCTAAGCAATTCCATTATGAAATCTTTTCTCCTTTCTTTAATGGTACAGGGAATACATTGCTTCCCCATTTGGATGAGAAATCACATGTTCTGCATGGATTGCTTCATGAAAAGTTCCTTGAGTGGATTAGGTAAGATTACAACATGCTGGACATAGTAATGAATTGAAGGCACTTCACTTATCTATCACTTAACTTTGGTGAAAAGATAGGTTGCTTTATCAAGAATTGACAGTAGAACCTGTGATTTCTAAGGATGAAGTGATTCTGAGGCAGACAATTATGTCTTTGGGAACCATCAGCTGTCCTAGACCTCCTTACATCTCCTGGTCTTTGTTGTCCAGGACAAACCATGGGGTGGTTTTTTGAGGTGGGTTTTTCGTTTGTTTGGATTTTTCCCAGGTAAATTTGACTTTCTTATCTAATTGAATGATCACCTTCATTTTTTACCGTACCTTTCTGTGATGGTAACCACGAAACTTCTAACTTTACCACAGAAGATTGCTTTCCAAAGGGAAAACAGAAGGGTATTGCTAGGTTTCCAACACAGCACAATCTTCTGCAAATGGCAGCTTCTTTGGTGAGTAGCTGATACTGCTCCAGCACAATAACTACACAGTATGTGATGGTTTCCATTTTCTTTAGGCTACATTATAGATGTCTGTTTCTCAAAAGGAGATTAATTCAGCAAGTACTGAAAAGCCAACAACCCCAGAACTTCAGTGAAATTTTAAGCAGTTTACTATCTGTAGGGGCAGAGTCTGCCTTCCCAGAATTTTTCTTTACTAGAGAAGGAAGTCAGGATTTTCAGGTAACTATATATTCAACATCCTGTTTAAGAGGTACCTATCATCTGTAGACAGACCAGTGTAGTAGATGAATATCCTGAAGAATGAATTAATATAACACACTTCTCCCCTTGCTTCTTGCTGTGTCCATGCATGGGAAGCCTCCTAAGTGGTCAGTATTTCTCAATTTCTGTGAGAGTCAGTTTCTGTTTGGTTCACCATTGACCACGTTTCCCCACCTGCCATCAATTTTGATGAAGATGCCAAAACTACAGGACTGACCCTTTTTTCCATTAAAGATCTTCACAAGTTAAGTGCTTAAACATTTGTAAATAACCAGTAGAAAAGGAAGAGACAATTACATTGCATAAACAAGAAATACAAAGCAGTTTTATCAGCTCCCACATGGTAGAGAGCACAGTGAAGTTCAGCTTCCCATGTACTGCTCAATATACAGCCTGTGCTCAAAATGTACTGATAAGAATCTGAGTTGTGCTTCTAGGGAATTTAGAGACTATCACATTTGTGCTAGTTGCCAATGCTGGTTTTGCACAGCTCACAAGTGTGTTTCAATCATTTATTGAGTGTGAAACACTCATAAAAACCCCTCTTAACTGAAAGGAGATACACCATTATCTGCTTTGATCTATATAAACATATATAGACATGATTTAAATACACAATTACAGGGGGTGTGCAGCAAAAAAAACTAAAGGTAGGGAGCATTTATTCTTCTGGTTTTAGTTATGACTATATTTAAAGTGTCAACTTTTCTCATAGCAGTAAATCTAATTGTAAAGTAATGAAGTGGAGATAAAAATGTGAATACTACTTAGCAGGAAGTATTATTAGGTCAAAGGTCTGGCCTATCTGAACTGTAGCTGTTGCATGCATTGTCATTCACCATTGCAGTATCAACGTACTTGCACTGTTTTGATGCATTTAGACTTGAAAGTATCCAAGAGCTGCACCTTGTTTATAAAAAGCTGAAAAGGAGTTAGGAGTCATAGAGTTACTACTATCTGGGCCCTGATTCTGCCCTCTGGGATGTTGATGCTTGGTGTTGAGAGAAGGTAGCTATTTTTCTCTAGGTGTATAAGGTGACCCGCTGATTGCTGTCTCGTCAGAATCAAGCACAAACCTTTCAAGCTGTTCTTAAGCTGGACCCTTAACCTTTAAAAGAAACCAGAGGCTTCCATTCCTCAGAGCCAAATTTCACTAAAAATATCTAAGTTGTTTTCAAACCAAGCTTCAAACATAAAAAAGTTACCAATAAAGTCATATATTAAAAAAACCTGTTAAAAAAATATTGTTTTTACAATCCATTTCTAGTAAAAATCCAAACCATGCTTCACTAATACTACTGTACTAGATACTCAGATCCTGGATGATAGGCATGGTATCCTGATAGATGCACCAGTAAATATGTAAATGCTACAAATCTGTCTCAAACCGGTGCTTTGCGGATACATGTTTTCTAAAGTGCTCGTTTCCTGGCTCTTAATGTTTTGTAATGTTACAGCTGGTGATTGTATTTTGATGTGGTCTGTATTATTACATGCTAAATCCATTATTCCATGCCGTTTGGTAGGACCTGGGACTTTATGAATATGGCCCCGATTTTGTAGTCGCCCAAAGAGCAATTTTCAGCAGCCCAGGGTGTAGGCTGGAGTCAGCCTCCAGCACGCTGCAGATCCCGGGCGGAGGAGCCCTCTGGCGCGAGGGTGAGACGAGTTTAGGGGAAGGAAACAGTGGGGTTTGGATAAAGCCACAGCCGAGAGGTTGCTGCCGTTGACTAGGACTGTAGCCCGCTGGCTTTAGGACTCCGGTTCGGGCTTCCCATTAAAACACAACAAAAAAAAAATAGTAATAATCATTCACAAACGTCCATCTTTCTGACTTTTTTACGGCCTCGTAATTATCCCCTCCCTGACAGCTTAATTTACGCCTTGGCCGCCCGCTCGCGGTGACAGGGAGCTCCGCCGCCCAGGTGGCACCGCCGGCTCCTGAGGGGCGGTAGAGTGGAGGGCACGGGGCGAGCCCCGGTCCAGGGCGCCGCTGCGGCGCCCCCCGCTGCAGAACGTGGAGGCTGGGGTGGCCAGGACCAGCGCACCTCCTCTCCTTGAGTCGGTCCGGCCGTTTTTAAAGTGGTAACATCCACTTCCCCAGCAGCCTCCTGCTCCGTTATCGCTTCCAACACTCCCTCTCCAGCGCTCTTTTCCAGTTTGTTGTTCTGTTCGGGATTGGGTTTGCTTCTGGGCTTTCGACAGCCTCCTCTGCCGGCTGAGAAGGAGCTCTCATCACTTGATTTTTCCGTGCAAAATTCAAGTACTATCCCAGCAGCGTTCAGAAGGGAAACGGTTTCCTTCTCTCTCTTCTTCCTCTTCTCTTGCGCTCTTCCCAAGCAGCCTTCCTTCAAGGCCCTCCCGTGGATCCCTCTCTCGTTCTCACGGCAGTACTTTGCAACTGCTGCCCCCGGCTCCGCTGGCCTTATATTTGCGATGTCTTCATGAGCATTTTAAAACTATTTTTTAAATTTGTTTTTCGGAGGGGTGCCTTCCTCTTTCCCCGCTGTCCGCAGTGACCGGAAGGCTCCTTCCCCGCGACCACAGGGCACCGTCAGGACCCTGAGGACCAGGACAACTGCGGGCTAGGCGCGGACCCTTCGGCAGGCAGCACCGCCCCTCCCTGCCTCCCTATCCGCCTGCCTCCACCGGGAGCGCCTGTGAGGGAAGTGATGGCCTAGAAATTAAGCAGCACTTTTGAGGTGGTACATCTGCCTCTCCCACGCTCCCCCCTCCCTTTCTTACACTGTTTCGGATTTCCCCATTCCCTCGCGTCTCTCCTTCTTTTGCACTTGAAAAAAAAAAAAATTAAATTACTACACCTCTCCTCCAAGCCCCAGGTGGTCGCAGAGAAGGCGAGACGCTCCCCAGCCCTTCATGCGCGGCGCTGGGCTCTCGGGAAGAAGGCGAGCACGAGAAGAGCTCTGCAGGAAATGCCAGCGCTGCAGCGGGGAGCGCCCCCGGCCCGCCGCTGCCCCCCGGCCGCCTGCCGCTGACCGCCGCCGGAGAGGTCGCTCCCGACCCTTGCCCGGCTGGGAATAAGTGCCGGGGCGGGAGCCCGTCGAGGCCATGGCCAACGGCGAGGCGCGGAGCTCGGGCTGCAGCGGGCGCTGCCCGCCGGCGGGGCAGCAGCCCTACACCCCGCGGGGCGGCGGTGGGGCGGTGGCGGAGCGGGGGGGGCCGGGCTCCTGGGCCGCTCCGCCGCCGCCGTGGGAGACCTGGCGCCGCCGGAAACTTTCCTCGGCGCTGTACGCCGGCTCCCTCTCCGTGTTACTAGCCCTGGTGGTGAGGCTGGTGCGGGGGGAGCGCGGCCGGGAGCTGGCGGCGGAGGACTGCGCGGGGCCGCGGGGCTGGGGCTGGCTGCCCCCCAGCGCCGTGCCCCTGGGCCTGGCCGGCGCCTTCTTCTGCGCGGGCCGCTACCTGCTGCGCGGTGGCGTGCAGCCGCGGACGGCGGCGCTGCTGCTGGCCGCCTGCTGCGGGGGGGAAGCGGTGGCGCAGACGGCGCTGGCGGCGGGGGAGGATCACTTGCTCTCCCTCGCCGCCACGGGGGTGGTGCTGAGCTGCCTGGCCGCCGTGACATGGCTGGTGCTGAAGCTGAGGCAGGGCGTCCTCATGCTCGCCGTGACTAGCGCGGCCAGGACCACGTCCCTTGTCGCCTTGGAGAGGATCCCGGTGTCCTGGCGGCCCTACCTGGCCTACCTGTTGGGGCTGCTGGGCATCCTCCTTGCCGGCTACGCTGACCGGCTCTGGCCCCCGCGGTGGGCCGCCCTGCTGGCGGAGCCTCCCGCCGCGCCCCCGGCCGCGGACGAAGCCCCGGTGCTAAGGCGGCGGCGGCGGTCTAGCTCCATGATTTCTCCAGAGATGTCGGGCGGCAGCAGCAAGACCCACCGGCGGACCTCACTTCCCTGCATCCCCCGGGAGCAGGTAGGACAAGGGCTGGATGGGACGGGTCTCAAACTTTGCCAGTGGCCGGTGCGGGCGTACTGCTGTCGGAGGTGCGGGGAGCTGTAACGCTCCCCGGCTGCTCGCTGGTGAACGGGCTGGGCATGGTGCGGCACTTTCCCCGGCACCTCGCGGCTCGGAGAGTCCCGGGTGGCTGCCTTGGGACGGCTCTGGAGCTGGGGGCGAGCGGGGCTCTTCGCACCCAGCCTGACTTGCCCCGGCTTTGGGCGACGGGGAGGGAGTTCGGGCTTCAGCTGTTTTTTTTAGAGCTATCACCGGCTCTTGCTTTTCTTTTGCCTGGCAGACGGTTGAGGTGGATGGCACCCACTTGGCTCTGCGAGTTGCTGGGAACCTGACCTCAGCACAGCCTTAGGGTTTCCCAGCATCACTTAGGAGCCTTAGTTTTCCAAACCTATAGTTTCTTGGAAAGGTAGCTTAGCCCTATTAAACTTGCTTTAAGCTTTAAAGGGCGGTGTGTGTGAGCCAAGCAGCTTGTCCTCGATGGGTGAAGTCCCTTATCAGGGCGATAGTGTGTCCTCTGTGGCTGGCCCACACAGCGCGGTGCTCATCTTTGCACTTTGCCTCCCCAAGGCTGTTCTGTGCGTGTAATCAATAGCTTCCACTCTGCTGTGGTTGTGGGAACCGGTACGAGGCACAGGCAGTTTATCTCAACTTTGTTTCCTTTACGAGGCCGTGAATTGAGTGGATGAGTGAGAACTTACTCTCCTACCTGCGACGTACTCTTTTAAATGCACACCTCAAAAACGATGGAAAAAAAAGAAACAAACACCATTCTATTTACTGCACAGATGTATAGAGCCGTGTCGTGGACACAGGGTCGGCTTAGTTCTTTGCTCAGAGCATTTAATCAGATTTTTTGAGATCTATGATTGCCCCACAAAAGAATTGTTCAATGGGTTGATCGTTACTGAGTGCGTTTAAAGTCAGCGCAGCCCTTAGTGAGCAGTGGAAGGGGAAGCCTGGGGCAAAACAAGTGACAAATAGTGTTAAGCTTTCTTTTTCAAGTAGTATTGAAAATTGCTCTGTGCACTGTGGTGAGCTGAAGTGTGCTGCTGGGTACCCAAGATTTCCTTGCAGGTTGCTTGCTGGATAAGCAGCTAAGTATTTCTCAAGTGATGGCATCTTACCATATGGCGTGGGTGGCTAGTTTGTTTTTGGAAATGGTTTGCTTACATCTTTTTGTGGTTGGTTGTGACATTTTCTAGAAGAGGGCCAGACAACCTTATATACTTGAGTGTTGTTTTACAACAAATGGAGTTATTTATTTAACATTTTCGTTTAGATAAAATAAATATTTGCTAGTGTCCAGGCCAATGCAGTGTGAAAACGTGGAAAGCTGATCCAGTTCAGACTTTAATAGGAACTGAGAGAAAAGGGTGTGAGAATAAAAAGACCTAAACTCTTTATACTTACTTGATGATGCTAAGCATTTCTGGTGGTTTCTTACAATAACTGTAAGGTTTTAAAACTGTTTGCATTCACTCTCACACCTTAAATAAAACCAGCTTTTTAGTTAACATCTCTAAATGTAGTCGTTCAGATATAGGGCTCACTAGTTTGTAATCATGCCCTTTTTTCTTCTCAAGGGAATTCAAATCACCTGTATATGCCAAGATGTTAAACTGATGATGGATAACAAGGTAGATTTTTTTGTAATTTCCCCCCCCCCCCCCCCCCCCATGGTGTGTAACTTAGTGATAGTGGTCAGCCTTGCCCCAAGCAGTTTCTGCTTCCAAGCTGTGGAGCTGGACTGGAGTTAGCTGGCAACTGTTCAGTTTACCCACTGCAGATTTTTGGCAAATTTCTCTTTCTTTTGTTCTCACTCGTAATGAATCAATAGCGAGATCTGGTATTGCTTGCGTCACTGGTGATTAGAAATGGATGACTACTTTCGAGTTTGGGGAGACTGTCTACTGCCTCAGTTTGGGTTTTTTTTCCCAGCAGTGTGTCTGTGTGTATGTGAACTTCTCTCCCTAAGCTGTCATCTTCCATTTTTCTGTCTTGTTAACATTGATTTAAAAGCTGAAACAAAGCTCTGTAAGGACCTTGAAGAAATGCTAGAAGTGGGACTCACTCACAGCAAAGTTTGTGTTCATAGCAAAAATCAGCTTCCCACAGACTTAAAGAAACCATAGGTAAATGTTTCTCTTTCAGACAGTTTTTAAATATAACATGTTAAAAATAGAGATGAGGGTGTTGTAAACAAAACCAGGCTTTTCCTTACCCCCTGTTTTTAAAAAGCATGCCCTGAATGTTTCTGATTCGAAAGATAGCTTGTTAATCCATCTGGGAGCTGCCAGTCATTTTCAATAGGATCTACTTTACTGATCTGAAATACATGCTTTCATTTGTTAAGTAACATTAGGTGAAGTTTTAGAGATGTTACCTATTGCCTCTCATGAAATCTTTTTGATTGCTGAGCCCTTTAATTAAGCTTTAAGTGTGATTCCCTTCCTATCTCTGATACCAGATTCTACAAAAGCTGGAGTTTCTGACTTTATTTTTTCAGTCACACCTCAGTTGCTATCAGAACTTTTCCGTAGTGGAATACAGAATTGAATCTGTGTGGCCTTGTGATATAAAGGACAGTACCAGGGATTGCAAACTACCATCAGAGAGGCATTAACATATTTGAAAGTATACTTTAAGCTGCTAATAGGGGTAGCTGAAAATACGTATGTCAGTAAATTATTCCTTCAGTAGAAGTGTCTCATCTTAGTTGCTAATCAGTTCCCGGAAGAATTTTAAAAGAAAAACTGTTTCATTTAAAAGAAAAAAAAACAAACCTCAACAACTCACCATCCAAAATCAAACCACTTCCTTTTGTTGCTAAAAGTGCTCTTTAATAGTTTTTTTGTTTAATTCCATTTTTGGTAGTTCATTTTTGTATATGTTCTCTTTCTCAACTTTGGTAAATTCTTTGGATTAAAAGCTTCCAGTTTGGCATGTGTGTAGGGAAATGTGAGCTTTGTAATAGCCTGATCCTGCTCCCAGCTGAGTGCTGTCTCCCTGTGATTTCATCAGTGCTGGCTGAGGATGCTCAACTCCTTGAGGGCTCACTCACCCAGATCTGAAAGGGGCTGCAGAGAAATTGTGAATGGATGGATAAGACAGTGAATGAATGAACAAATTCTGTTGGTTTTTTGTGGCTTGCTTTTTTGTTTGTTTGTTGTTGGTTGTTGTTTTGGGGTTG
Organism: Dryobates pubescens; assembly: GCF_014839835.1. NCBI lineage: Eukaryota > Metazoa > Chordata > Aves > Piciformes > Picidae > Dryobates > Dryobates pubescens. The sequence continues at coordinate 20,811,307 of NC_071626.1, read as the reverse complement.
GCTTTGGCTTTTGTGGGGGTGTTCCCCCCCCCCCCCAAGCAAATGCACAAGTACTACCAGGGTGATGTTTTTTAGAGTTTCTTCTTCACATTTTTGCAAACTCTTTTTTCTTTTTCTTAAAAGTGAGGAGAGCAGGTTGTGGTGGAGGGATATGTGTGTGTGTGCAGAAATGTGTTTTATGTCTTGATGTTTCACATTAAATTACTACGTGGCCTACGTGTTCTGGAGCTTATGTCTCTGAGATGCATGTGTTAATCCTGACATGCAACAGTCCAAAGGAATGATTTTTGTCTTGGTGGATAAAAGAATTCCAGGGGAGATGGACAATTTCAAACCATTCTGAAGACTCCTCATTTTACTTTTCAGCCTTGCTTGTTTGTTTTGTGTGAGGAGAAAGGGAGGCTTTCAGCTGACTTGAATTTGTTACAAGTGCATGTTAAATAAGCTAGAACAGCTGCTGCAAGTAGTTGAATGTGCTGTGCTTTTTAGATTTCTTCTTGCTTAGTCAGTAGACTGTCACAGGTACAGAATACATCAGGGTTTGAAGTACTTTCTAGTTCCCAAACCAGCGTGAGACAAAACCCCATACAAGAAGGCAGCGGCAAGTCGCTGAGTCTTGACCTGCTGAAAAGCCACGATCCATGTAAGACATAGCACTAGTTTGGAGTTTCTCCTGCAGCACTGATGTCTCCAGCTGCTGGGCCAGCAGCTCCATGTCCTGTCTGTGTGCTCTGGGTCCTAGGGCAGAGAGGTTTTCTACCCATTTTTTTTTTCTTTCTCTTTGCTCTTTTCCTTCTTCTAAGCACTGGGAGTTTGTCCGTGCTGCTACGTCTTTTCCTTCTTGCTTCTCCTTTTTAAATGTAAATTTTAATGTTTGGATATGTAGCTTTGGTGCCAGATTCCTCTGTCTTACTCCAGCAGCACTTGAGTGTTTTGGGTGTTTTTTTCTTTTTTTCTTGATTTGACCATTTTTCATGAGGTTCTGGATGATGACTCTGCCCTGTTCCCAGTCTGTAGCCTGGGAAAGTTGTGAGACAGGACCATTGTTATTGCTGTTTGTGGGGTTGAGAAGACAATGCTGGAACAGTTCACATGGTCCAAGATACCTCTTCAGTGATAAGATCTAAGAAACAGAGGAGAAAAATTTATTTGTTGGCTTTGCTTTGTTTTCCCCAAGAGAAAATTAAGGTTTTGTCTGTTCTTCTGGTTGTTTGACAGTGAGAGCTTTGGAAATGCCAGGAATATGTTGGTGTGTCCCCCTTTCCTGGGTCTTTATTGTTATGTCCTAAAACCAGGACACACGCACCCATAGCTTATAAGCAATTTTTAATACTGCGTATCCTGCCCTCTGGCCTGAAAATAGGAGAGAGCTGAGTGCAGCATACAGACTTTTCACATTTTGGAGAGGAGGAGGCAGATGAAATCTAGATGTTGAACTTTGTGTGTGTCAAAGTTATGATCCCCTGTTAGGCATGCAGTGTTATATCCCATTTACCTCCTTCTGCTAATAAGCATTATTGCGCTGTAATTACTCTGATAAGATTTGCCGGCATTACCATTTAGGTCACTAGAAACCAAGCGCTACCGAGGAGTTATGTCATCTGGTGAGTGACTTGCTGAAACACAACTGTGTAAAATATTTAAGTAATGCTCCAGGAACAATCACCCAGGGATTCCAGATGCAATACTTTTATTTTCTTTCGCATGGCTTCATTTACGCAAACCCGCTCCACTTAGATATTATATATTTTTTTTTTTTGCTAGTTTTTTTTTATTTTCTTCAGCCTCACAAAAATGTAAAAAAAACTGCTGCTGGCAGCATCTCAGCGATTGGTTTGGAAGCTATTTTTGTCAGTCGGGTAAATCAAGAGATGTATATTGTGGCATATTGGCGAAAAAAAGGTAAAACACAGTGGTGACTTTCTGCTCTTTCTGCCTGAAGTGTGAAAATGCAAAGCCGGGGAACTGAAAGAAATCCTGTGTACGCTGGGTTGTCATGTTAATTAAATAAACAGCCAGAACACTGACCCTGTGTATGAAATGTGTCTTGAGAGGCTTGTTGGGGGTTGGAGGGGAAAAACAGTGACACATGATGTTTTGGATGTTAACTGCAACATTTGTATGAATTTGTCCTGATCTGCTGTTACTCTGCCTGTGTTCCAACTCTTTTTTTTTTTTCCCTTTCTTTTCTTTTTTTTTCTTCTTGCATGAGACTGAGATATAGCTGTATTCTGCAAATGGAAAGAATATTGCCTCCCCCGCCCCCCCGTGTAAAAAGTAATATAAAAGAAAGCCTCCATATCCCACCGTGGAACTGGAGAGCTTGCTAAATTCTGGTGCCTGCAAACCGCAGGGCTCAAAATGGGGGTGTGCCGACTGCATCTTACACGGTTTGAGAATAAAAAAGAACTGTACTTTGATTGAAGCTTTGAGTCAGTTGCTTGATTTACTTAGTCTAATGCAAGATGTACAGCTTATAGGATACTGCTTGATGGATGCAGAAATAAATGTGAAGTCTCAGCTAGCAAAGTGGAAGTTGAGTTTCAGTTTTTGCACGTTTTTGTTCTCTGCTTGTTTTGAAAAAGTTTCTTGATGAATTAACAAACCCTTTCCTCAAAGCGTCTTCTGTGTTAGTCAGCGTGTCCCTCGAACACCTCTCCTTTGCACTATGTAGTTCTTCAGGTTTTTGTTGTGTTGTTTTTGTTTAGGGTTTTATTGTTTTGTTTCTGGTGGTTGGGTTTTTTTTCCCAACTTGGCTTGCTCTAAGCCATGCTGTGAGTACAGTGGTGGCATCAGGAGTTACCTGCATTGGGGCAGCGATTTCAGAAACGAAAAAGGAAAAATAACTAACTAAAGTGAAATGTGATGTGTGTGCAAGTTATCGTGGGGAACATCAGTGCTTTCTCTTTCTGCCCCGTTTTTGGGGATTCAGTGAGCTTGCAGAAGGAAGCGGCACTGTGCCCCTCCGTCAAGTTTTTTTTTTTTTCCCTTTTAACGGTGAGTTTGAGCAGCTTTTCACCTCTCCCGGTGCGGCTGCGTAACCGCTACGGTACCGTTATTACCATTATCACTAGTAACAACGCTGCTGCCGCGGGAGCGGGGCCGGGCGCGCGCAGCAGCCCCGGGGCGGGGGCGGCTCGTGGCGGCGCGTGCGCTGGCGCGTGCGCTGGCGGGCCCGGGCCCCTAGAGGGCACGAGCGGCCCTGCGCAGCGGCGGCGCGCGCCTCCGGAGCCGGGCAGCCGGGGTGGGCGCGCGACGTAACCGGCGAAATCTGTCCGTGGTACTTAACGGGGCCTCGGCAGGGCGCGGGCTCGGCTATTTGCAGCGTTGTCCGAGCTGCTCGCTGCAATGGTCCGTAGGTTTCTTGCTGCCGTTGGTACCAGTCCGCTCCCCTGGCAGAGGGACGCCCGGCTGGAGCGTTTCGCCTTTAGCGGAGCGAAGTCTCCAGTGAAGCGCCGTGAAGTACGGGCAGGTCACTAAATCTGTCGTAAAGGAGAGTGGGCTTCCCTGGCCTGAGCTCCTGGGGGTGTGCCATCGGAGAAGTAATTGGGACGTTGGAGATCTGGCAATCTCTGTATAGAAGCAGCTACTTCCAGATCTGTCAAGAAGGCAAAATCCAAGGGTCCCGCACCTGGGGAAGAGTAACTCCATATCAGCACGGGTTAGGGGCTGACTTGCTGGAAAGCAGCTCCGTGAAAAAAGACCTGGGGGTCCTGTTGGACAGGAAGTTCACCATGAACCAGCCATGTACCCTTGTGGGTGAGACGGCTGGTGGTCTCCTGGGGTGCGTGGCCAGCAGGTAGAGTGAGGTTCTACTCTGCCCTGGTGAGGCCTCGTCTGGAGTGATGTGTCCAGGTCTGGGCTGTCCGGTTCTAGAGGGACAATGGTTTTGTCTGAAGTGTTCACTGACCAGAATCCATTGCTGTTTGACTGTGTTCATATTTTTACTGCAATTAGCTACTGAACAGAATTACAGAGAAGATATTTGTGAGCATCAAAGTGGCTAAAGACTCTCCCCCTGCACAAGGCTGGAAACCTCTGCATACCAGAAATGCTCAGCTCAGCTGAGGCTGCCTTCTTTAACACCCCCAACCTGCCAGTGGACTATGGGGCTAAAGTGACTTACTTTGCATTATGTATTTTGTAGGTTGCTTAAGTTGACTTTGTATAGTAGGACTTTATGCTTTGGTTTGACTTTTAAATAAAAAATGAAATTGCACCATTAATTTCTTTTTTAGCAGAAGTTTTGTCTGTGTAACTCTGAAGGAATGATACATTTCAGATATACTCAGGATGCTTTTGTGATGGCTGCTGAACTTCTGAGACAGACCTTGGTGGTGGTTTAAAAAGCAGCTATTCCTCTTAGGCTGGTTAGTCCTTTTAGGAATGAAAGAGATGTGAAATCTGAATATGATGACATTTGCTGGAAAGCTGTAGCACTTGCTGTGTTTTGAGGATCAAGGCACTGATGGCTGTTGGATTTATATTTTGTTTTAAAGAAACCTTGTTTTGTTGAATAAGCTTGCAGACTGGTTTTGTGTGTGTGTGTAAAGGATAGTAATATAGGGGACCGACTATTGCTAAACCTCAAAAATAACATTTCTTATTTTGAGTGGCATCCTTCTGACTGATGTTTAGTTGTGTTCATAAGCATGCTGGTGAAATGAATTCCAGAAGGGGAAAGAACTGAGTGTCTGAATTCTGAAGGTTAACTGTGTTTCAAATTATTGCACTCCCAGCAGCTTGCTGATACCTTGCCAGCATCTCTGTATGCTGGAGTTGCAGCTAAGGCAGCAGCTACAACCAAAGATTATTCCTCACCCTGAGGTATCTGTTAGTCTCCTGCACTTACTTTTGCTATACAGTTTTAAATAAACAGATGTATGTTTGTGTTTAATGTCATGGTGCATAGGCAGAACAGTAATATGTTTTATTAACTGTTTTGTTACATTGAGACTTAGGAAAAGATGTACGCTCCAGATTTACCTTAAAAGGAGAAATGAGGCTGCTGAAGAGGCTGAACTGGTGGACTGTCTGCCCTGGGGTGGTAATGAGGCAACCCAGGTGACAGTCTACACGGGCAGTCTCAGGAGCATTTATGTTTGCTGTCTGAACAGTAGTGGATGAAGGCAGCCAAAGAGAGTGATACATAGGTTGAGAAGCTACATCTAAGCAATTTTTTTTCTCCACTTCTATGAGTAGATATGTTCACCTAAGCTTTTTGTTGCCTGCAGACTAACCCTTGTGAAACCTTGCCTGTGTTCATGTATTAAATCTCACTTGAAGTGACAGCTGTAGAAAGGTACAGACCTCTGTGCCAAACTGCAGATTCCAAAGGACTGCACAGCCTTGCCTTATCTGCTGTCCACCCTTGCAGTTGCAAGGCTTTTGAGATTGTGTCTTTTTCTTAATGCATTCTGTTAGACCTCAACACAGGTCTAACATGTGTTTCCTTGTGGATCAGACTATTCTTCTTCGTTTTCACCACATACAGTGCACAGAAGGCTATTTCTGTATTGGCAATACTGAAATCTTTCCCCATGATACTAGTTAGTGAGTGGCAAAATAGTGCTGGATGCTGGTAGGGTTTTCAGTTGCACGTCTTTTTATTTTTACTGGTGATGCTAACCATAGGATACATTTGACAAGGTCTGGTCACTGTACTTTGTGTTGATAAGGAACATAAGTATGTTTGGGTGTATTTCTAGGTGCACGATAACTGTGGCTGGAGTTTTAGTTTGAGTCTCTTAGCCTCTTAAAGGCATACTTGTGCTAACACATAACTTTTCCATCTTATCCTTGTGAGATAATGTACCACTTTCAGTTCTCCTGGAGGTTATTCAGTGGTATTTTAAATCTTACATTGTACAAGTCAAGGTTTGTTAAAAATGCTATTTTTCTTATGTTCTTTTTGTGATGATTGCTGATAATCTCCTCACTACCTCCCCTGACTTAAGAGTGCTCAGTCCTCTCAGGCTGATCCTTTCAGTTCAGTCAGGTTGTGTTCCCATACACGAGTCTGCAGGGAGCTTTTCTTTTTAACAGCTAACCATTCGCTTTCTTATTTTAAAGAGAGTTATTAAAAGCTAATATTGGTTGTGCTGCTTGAAATGTGACCTGACACCTTGTAGCATGTTTTTATAGATGCATGCACACATATACATATATTTTTACATGTGCATATCCACATGTGTATATACCCACTCAGGTCAGCATTCACAGTATGCAGCCCAAGTTACATGTGACACTGTTCGTTCTGGGTATTTTAACAATGCTTTCTGATGTCTCCATAGGCAGACATATTTCTTAATATGATAGCCTCTGTAGCCATTGCTTGACATTCATGTTGTTACAGTTCTAATCTTTCTTTTTCTTTCTTGACTTGACCAGCAAAAATGTTCTTGTTTTGTTTGTAAATACTTTCAGTGTGGCTTTAATCAACAAATAAATCCTTGTGTCTTAGCTATGCATCCCTTCCAATATTTGAGCTGGAACTTGGTGTCACAACTCCATTCCAGAAGTGCAAAGCTATATATCTGCTTATCATGGTATCTCTGGTGCCTAAATTGTTTTGCCACTAGCTGTAGCTGTGACATGGAGCTTGGGGCTGGCTGGGCAGGGGAAGTTGATAAAGGTCCCCGTGCAGCCTGAGCCAGTGTTCTTCTCACGAGCCTAAATGGGGCTTTGTTCAGTGTGTTGCTCTGGCTGGTTAGAGATGTGTTAAGACCAGTTGAAACAGACTACTTGGGTTTTTACAGACAAGGATAAGCTTTAGCTAATAAAACTTGCTCTGTTACATGTAGTGATATGTTACTGCTGCTGTGTACCCATTATCAGGGCTGCTGTGGACTAGTTAGTATTTGTTATTTATTGAGATAGTCCTGAAAAAAATATTTATTATGGTGGTTCCCAGACATTCACTGCATTTATGCTGATTCTGGATTCTGTACCAGATGAAATGCTGCAACATAATTCACATGCCATTACTGAAATGGGTTTGTTTTGTTTTGGTTTGGTTTTTTTGAGACCAGGTTAATTCATATGCAAGTGCCATTCTTAAGTGCATCCCTAATTGTCTACTGATTACACAAACCTTGCAAATGAATAAACATTTTCTATTAAAGGATTTAATGCTGTACTTCCTGTATGCTTGTGAGGAATGGAGCTGCGAGGAAGACTCCTGACAGACATTGAGAAGTTAAAAGTGGGTAAAGGATGGAAGGGGAGCCCTACCCTTTCCAGTAAAAGGCTTTTGCTCAGAGTTGCAGAGCATTTGTCTTTCCTCTGACTTTCAGAGAAGCAAACACATTTAGTGCTGCCCAGAAGCAGGCAGGTATACCACTGTGTACCATTTGATTGTTTTAAGCAGTATTGGCTCTGTATGTGCCTCATTACAGAGACCATATTCAGAAACCTATTCAATGGCCAAGAGAAATACAGTCCGTGTGATATTGAAAACTGGGTTCCAGGTTGCAGAATACAAAATGTTAATCCTTACTAAGCTTGCCTTGTTTATGTCAAGCAGTGTAATAGAGGAGCATGGGATAATCATGCAACAATTAGATGGACTGGGGTGCCAGCACTGAAGCACATATTCCAGTTTAAATTCCACTTGAGGATCCAAGCCTGTTGCTTCCTCTTGGCAAGGTACCTTTGGAGTCAGAGCCAGCTAATAGGAAATACTAGGCACCGGGGCTTAACTGAAATTTAGGACATCTAAACCTAGTTCTATGGATACATGTGATGTGGTGAGACAGAGAGACATGGCAAATCCAAATGTTCTATCTTTAAGTGAAGTACTAAAGATAGTCTGTTTCCTGCCTATTAAATCTATCTAATCTTTATTTCATTTTTTTTCCTCCTTTTTCTGTGCCTGGTGTTAAAATGTGTGACAGTTGTTACGATAGATGGCATACACTTGTGGAAGGCAGTGGCTCAGGCATAGGTTCACTGGTTTTCATTCCAGTATTTCAGTTGCCATCATCCTTGGGTAGAGAATTTTCTTTTCCTTTTTTGATTAGACATAGACAATAGACCCTTAAGATTAACCTTAAAGTTTCCTGTCTTGGGCTGTCATCTGCCACTCGAGCAGGCTTTTTGGAGCCCCAGAATTCTAACTTCTGTGTTCACGCCTGGGCATGCTGTCATGTTTAGGTCTTTAGATTTTATTAATCTTTTGGAAACTGCAACTGATCTGTGATCAAAACAGGTAAAATTCTTGGCCGTGAGTTAGTACAGCTCCTTAATGGAAGGGAGCTGATGGCTGCCAATATGTGCTTATTTCATGTTATGATTTGCTTTATATGTTGCCTCACCTCAAACGAAAATGGAAACAAAATGCTGAGGAAAATGTTGATTTTTAAACTGAAAAATTTACAGATACAGACTTTAAAACCCCATCCAAAATCCTCAGCTGGTAGGAGCAGTGACAAAAGTGTTTCCTTTACAGTCATTCAGTGTACTCATGAGAACTTGGCCTAGGGGCCTCTGGGTCTTTTATTTGGTTAAGGTTTTTAGAACTGAGATAAAAGTAACGATCAGATTGTCTTAATCATTCATAATAGCCGGTTAAGGAGATGAGAACTTTAGGCAGAAACTTGATAGCCCAGAAAGTTGCTTTCTATCTTTCCTGTGATCTTAATGGATTGCTATCTAAAAGAGTGAATCAGCGTTTGTAAGCATAATTATGTCATATGCCATCTTTTGAATGCCTGAATTTGCAATCTCAGATGGTTTTAATGAAATGTGGTGTCTAACTTCTTAGATGTGTTGTTGTTTTTTTTTCTTCCAAGTGTTTGTTTAATAATAAGCAAACTCAAGAGAAATGCCATGATAATGGATTCCCACATGCTATGAGTTAACAGCTTCCTTAGTTCCACTCTTCTGAGATGCAATGAATGGTCAAATGTTCCTTTTTGATCTAGGAATGTTTACCTCAATGAGCTGATTACTCCTGCGTCATTCCCTATCTTCTCACCCAGCAAATTTGAAGCCTTTTTCCTCTCTTATGAAAGACAGGCCAAAGAAGTTAAAGCTTGGCTTTGGACGCTTGATTCTGCTTCCTTGTCTAAGAAAGGTAGATTAGATTTGTTTCAGACTGTCTGTGATGCCCAAGAAGCTTTCTGTCTGGTGATATGCATTTGTACCCCACCCCACCCTTAGCTCACTTTCTCTTCAACCAGATTCACTTAATTTTATTTGTTTGGTTTTGGTTTAGTTGTTTTGGGGGGTAGATGTTTGTTTGCTGAGCCAGAAAGATCCATCTATGAATTTGAGTCTATGAAGATGCCAGCTCAGGTTTTAAGGGATGATAGAGGTACCTGGCTTTAAGGGAAACAGCCTGAATCCAAAAATTTGTTGGTGCCTTGGAGGAAATTTGCATATGGTGATAACAGATGTGCTCTGGTCACAATATATGATATGAATGCAAAGGGATTGTGAAATAAATAGGAAAACAATCCAAGAGTTCTTCATTTGGTGTTTGTTTTTTGTTTTTTTTCAGACAAGCACAGGTAGAATTTCTGGTTAATGTGGGAAGGCTGTCTTGAGAATATGTATTAATGGAAGAATAATGCTTTCTATTTTTTTCTTTGTTAACAGCAAATCAAGAAATGCATTTACCTGATTACCACTTCCATTTCCTCTCTCCTTCTCTTTTTGGAGTCTCTTAATTCTAATGAGGTGTATATATACACACACACACATATAATTTTTTTTCAATATAAAAATATGAATATAAATAAAATCTTTTTCTTTCCATAGACTGTAGTGGCCTTTCACCTTTTGGGACTGTTTGTTCTGAGAGATGGCTGGAGCGATAGTGTGACATCATAAACATTTGTGTTGGCAGTCCTTCCTCATGGAGGATTCTGAAGTCTGACAGTGGTGAAGATGACTAAGTAGAGAAAGATTTATGTGGAAATCTTATTAATACCCATAAAAGAGAGAAAGAAGGCATAAGAAATTTAGCTCCAAATAACCAAAAAATGCTCTGTTCTTAGAAGCATTTGGCTCCACTCCGTCATGCCTTTTGTGGGAACTGGCTCTTTGTCTGGCCTAATCTTGACTTCTTTTATTTTTTAAAGATTACTAAAGACTTCCAGTTTTTCCAAACTTTCTCACAGCAGAATAAAATTAATTTTCACTTTGGTAATGCACAAATCAGTTAATTGTTTCAAAGACAATGTAAAACAGATGTCTTGCCTTGTTTCTCAGCAAAGATGTAATGGTAGCCTTGCTGTGAGATCTTTCACTGCCACCAAATGTCCCTAGATGTTATATGGTGCTCATAATCAAAGCAGTTTGCAAAGAAGGGGAAGTATTTGTCAGCTCCAGCATGTGATGACTGGAGAGAAATTGCATCAGAGATGTGAAATTGCATTTTGGTTTTCTGGTACTTGGATCTAAAATTTACCCAGACATTTAAAGAGCAGGATCTGAACTTCATAGCAGGGGTCCAACTGTTCATAATAGGTTTTATGGAAGATGTTTCTAGTGGGAGTCCATTTTTGATTCAGCTTCCTGGAAACAGAGAGTTAGCAACTAATTGACCATTATGTGTTTGTTCTGTCCTGTGCATATTCTCATTTTACCCAGCCTGTAGCTCTTGAGAGTCTCACAGGATACCCTGCTATTGCTGCCAGGGCTCCCAAAAGCAGTATCCTGCTTGGTACATCTAGCACTCATTTCACATTTGTTGTGGGCAGCAGAAGTCCCTTTATCATACTGCTGGAAAGAAAACCTTCTTCACTCTTAAATCAGTCAGTTCAGCCCTTGGGGTGGCAAATACTGAAACACCATGTGCAACAACAGCAGGGCAAGCTGTTGGGAAAAACTTCCAGCAATCAGTTGGAAGAGTCTACATAGCAGTTTTGATATTGGCCTTGGGAGAGCTGCCTGTGATGCTTGGTGTGTGTTAAGGTGCATGCTCTTGTCTGTGCAGCTGTGATAAGATTCTCTGCTTAGAAAACTCATCTTGAATTTTGCTGTAATACCTGATACATGCAAGCAAAAACCTTTAATGAATTAAATACCTGTGTGTGTTCCCATGCTTAGGTCGAACTTCCTGTGTTCAGGTTTGTGCCCATTACGTCTTGTCCTGTTGCTGGGCACCACTGAAAAAAGACAGACCTCATCCTCCTGGCAACCACCTTTTTAAGTATTTATAAGTATTGATAAGATACCCCCTCAGTCTTCTGTTCCCTTGACCAAAAAGTCCCAAGTCCCTCAGCCTTTTTTCATAAGAGACACGTTCTAGTCCTTTAATCATCTTTGTATTTCTTTGTTTTACCCTCTCAAGCAGTTCCCTGTCTTGGGAGCGCAGAACTGGACACATTGTTCCAGAGGAGGCCTCACTAGGGCAGGGTAGAGAGGGAGGAGAACCACCTTCGACTTGCTTACCGGGCTCTTCTTGAGGCACCCCATTTGCCTTTTAGGCCACAAGGGCACATTGCTGGCTCATGGTCATCCTGTTGTCCACCAGGACCCCCAGGTCTTTTCCCACGGAGCTGCCTTCCCGCAGGTCAGCCCCTAACCTGTACTGATACACGAGGTTATCCTACACCTGCCCTTATTGAACTTCATAAGGTTATTAACTGCCCAAATCTCCATCCTGTCCAGGTCATGCTGGATGGCAGCACAGCCTTCTGGCGTGGCAGCCACCTCTCCCAGTTTCATGTAATCAGCAAACCTGCTGATAGTATATTCTATCCCTTCATCCAGGTCATTGATGAATATATTGAACAGGACTGGACCCAGTACTGACCCCTGGGGAAGCACCACTTGATACAGACCTCTGTGCCACTGACTACAACCCTCTGAATTCTATCTTCCAGTCAGTTTTCAATTCACCCTGACGTCCATTCATCTAACCCACGTTTCCTATGCTTGCCTATGAGGATGCTGTGGGAGGTGGTGTTGAAAGCCTTGCTGAAGTCAAATCAGACAACAGCTGCTGCCTTCCCATCATCTATCCATTCAGTCATGCCCTCATGGAAGGCTGTCACGTTAGTCAGACATGACTTCCTCTTGGTGAATCCATGTTGACTGCTTCTGATAACCCTTTTTTCCTCCACATGCTTTGAGATGATGCCCAGAACAAGCTGTTCCATAATCTTTCCAGGGATGGAGGTCAGGCTGACTGGACTGTAGTTTCCTGGGCCTTCCTTCATGCTGTTTTTGAAGACTGGAGTGATGTTGGCATTCTTCCAGTCCTCATGCATCTTGTCTGTCATCCAGGACCTTTCAAAGATGATGGAGAGTGGGCCAGCAATGACTTTTGCCAGCTCCCTCAGCACTTGTGGGTGCGTGTCATCAGGCCCCATGGACTTGTGGATATCTGGTTTATTTCATTGATCTCTAACTTGATCTTCCTCAAACAGGGGAAACTCTTCCTTCCTCAGTCTCTCTTTGCTTTTTTCTCTTCTGTTATCTCCAAAGTCAGGGACTCCTGAGGGCTGATCTGAGCAGTAAAGACTGAAGCAAAGAAGGCGTTCAGTAACTCTGCCTTCTGCATCCTGTGTCACTGTGGCACCTGCCTCATTCCAAAGTCAAGACGCTATGTTTTTGATCTGTAACTGATCCATGGAGCAGTGAGCATCTTGTGCTTTTTCTGTGTATTATTTTTCCCAGCAAGTACAATATGCAAAGGTCACTCCTGATGTGAGCACATGCCGATTTTGAAATAGGAAGCAATGAATTAGCTTTTAGGGCTGTTTTATGAACAAGTTCTTGTTCTTTGTTTGTTTACTGCTGCCTCTTGAATGTGTGTGGTTTTTAGGCCTGCTGTTAGCACTGCCAGTGAAATTGTAGCTTTTTTCAGAACAACAAAAGGAGCAGTAAAACAAAGAAGAAAACAGGAAAGAATCCCTATCTGAGGGAGAAGATCAACTGGATTTTCAAATGTTTGCCAGGAGCCATTGCTTATGAACCTGGAGAGACAGCGCCCAGAAACTGGTCTTTGGCCCCTGTCCCTCATCTGGTAGCAGTGTGAAGTTTCCTGCTTGAGCAGTTGTAGGTGGGATTGATATCCTGCAAATGGTTTGTTGGCCAGGAAGTGGAGTTGTTATCTGGGATTTGAAGTCCCAGGGGTGTGCTCTAGTGATGTGCTAGGAGCACTTACTGTGCTACTCAAGTTCCTGATATGGCATAGCTCATTTTATTAACTCTTAGTAAGATTTCAGGGCTGTGATATCGCCTTGTCCTCTACTTCTGTTCTTGCACTTCTGTTTTGTTTGTGAGAGCAGTAACGCCGCAAGAAAACACGTTTTCTCAACGCCTGTAGGTTTTGTTAAGTGGCTTTGCCAGATGTTTCCAAGCATAGCTCCAAGTCCTGAAATCTGTTTGATGTTTGAGTATCAAATGGCAAATTGATGTGCCCTCCACTTACCTTACTTAGAACTTGTGTTCTCCTTACTTTTAGAAAATCCTGTAGACTTTTTGGCTTATGTATTCAGCTAATGCTGAACTTGGTGAGCAGCAAGGGCAGTTGGCATCTCAGGCAATGGAACATGCTAACTGATTAATCCTGTGTCAGCTTTCATATTAAATGCTGTTGTGGAAAAGCTGTAGAAGCTGCTATTAGTTCTTGCCTGAACTAGGCACTAGATGTGGTACTGAAATTGCTGGCTGTGTTTTAGTGGGGAGCTTCTCTGAGCTGCTATCTTACAAGGTAAAGGGTTGCAATACATCACTGTAGATATATAGGAGACTGAGACTGTGGGAAAGCCTGAGAGCTCTTCCTGTGTGGTGGACTATACCTTGTTTGCCATACTTTTGAGGCAAATAAAATGCTAATTTGAGTGAAGTGAATTAGTGTTTTGTTTTTCTTCTGTCCCACCCAACGACCTTGCTTCAGCTGTGTCATTTGCTTGAGACTAGCTAGCTTCAGTGATGTTAAATAAGCGTGCAAAGTTTGGATAAAAGCGATGAAATGGGATCCAAAGTGAAGGGGAAGTGTGGTTCTCAGTTTCCTTTGTCTGCCATGGAGGCCAAATGCATTGTGTCCAGTCTCTGCTGGATGAAGCCTGGAAGTCCAGAGGTCCCTTGAATTCTTCTCGTACTTTACAGCTCCTCCCTGCTTTGTGTATACAAACAACATTCTTCGGGAGAACTAGGGGCGGAAATGACTGTGAACAAACCCCATATCTTTTCTGATGTGTCAGAAGATACCAGAAAAAAATGGTATGCTCTGTGTCTGCTGGTGGTTGATTTCTTTTCCTTCTTTTTGTTTTGTAGGAGAATAGAATAGAATAGAATAGAATTAACCAGGCTGGAAGAGACCTTCGAGATCGAGTCCAACCTATCATCCAACACTATCTAATCAACTAAACCATGGCACCGAGCAACCCATCCAGTCTCTTCCTAAACACCTCCAGTGATGGTGATTCCACCACCTCCCTGGGCAGCCCATTCCAATGACCAGTTGTTCTTTCTGAGAAGAACGTCTTCCTCCCCTGGCACAGCTTGAGACTGTGTCCTCTTGTTCTGGTGCTGGTTGCCTGGCAGAAGAGACCAACCCCCACCTGCCTACAACCTCCCTGCAGGTAGTTGTAGAGAGCAATAAGGTCTCCCCTGAGCCTCCTCTTCTCCAGGCTAAACAACCTCAGCTCCCTCAGCCTCTCCTCACAGGGCTTGTGCTCCAAATGCTTCACCAGCTTTGTTACCCTTCTCTGGATACATAAAGCTTGGTTGGATGCCAGGGAAAAACTTCTAACAATTAATGATAGTAAAGCATCACAGCAAACTACCTAGAGAAATTTTGTGTGTACATGAGAGGTTTCTTTAGAATAGCCTTTTAGATGTTTTTCAGAGTGGGTTTAGATACCTGCCTTTTCTTGGGCAAATGTAGTTGCTGCCAGTGTTTTCTTCCCAACCTGCACTCTGCTGCCTACATCTGTTTGTGTGCTGTCCCTCTTAACTGCTGGCCAGCATCCTCATGCAGTGCTAATTCCCCTGTGGCTGGGATGCAAAGACTGACCAGTAAGCCCCATTTATGTTCCACTTGGTGCCCAAAGTGTAAATGTTACCCTCGAGCCAGGACCTTGCAGTCTAGGTGCTTGCTCTTTGGCTTGATTACCCAAGAACAGATCATTTCTTGCATCTCTTCTGCTCTTGCCCGTTCCTGATGCAGCAGTTGCTGTGCTGTCTGGTTTGCATTATCAAGTTGTGATTGGTGGCAGGTGTTTGTGGGTTATTTTTGTGTTTATTTTCATTATTGTTACTATTATTATTGTTTATTCATTGTAGTTGTTGTTCTTTTTCTTCCCCTTCATTATAGTGTTTGAGTTCCAGGTAGGCTCCTAATTGCTTTTTATTTTGGCCAAGCTGCAAGTTGATTTATCAAGATCACTTGTCAGCTTAATGCTTTTATGGCTGCCAAGAGAGTGCTATGTGGTGTAAGTGAGATGAAGTGCCTGGGATTTGTTGGGCTTTGCTTGTAGGGTGGTTTCTTAGCAGCCAGATAAGAGACAGCAGTTTGAAAGACGTGAAGAGCACTGAGGGCCAGACCTCCCAACCCTTGCTCACAGCAGCATTGGACTTTGGAGAGAGCTCCTGCAGGGGAAAGGGCTTGGGGATGGGTGCGTGTAGGGTACAGCATGTTCTGCACATTACACCCTGCTGCCCAGCCCAGTAATTCTTGTCTGCTTGGTTTTTAATATGCTTGTTGTCACTTTGTAGCTGTTTAGGTTTGGTTGGTGTGGGGTTTTTTGTTGTTGTTGTTTGGTTTGAGTTTTTGTTACCTTTTTTGAAGTAATTTCATTCTAAACTAACTGAATGGTTCTTAAAGACTCTTAAAAATCTCAGCATGCCGGCTGTGAAATTGCTTAACTCCAGGAGATAATCTTTCCTGGGGGAGACCTTTGAATGCATTGACTGTCAGTAGGAATAGGTCAGATGCCTCCAGGTAACTGTGCTTCCTTAAAGAACTAAGTACCTGGTTAGTGGGGCCTGTAATAAGAGTCCTCTTTTGCATTTGTTCTAAATCCTCTTAAAGAAAGCAGATAGCTCTCTTGTTAAGGCTGCTCAGTGTAGAAATAAAGCAGCTGTTGTGACTGTCAGAGGCTTTAAGAAAAACTTAAATTCAGAATGAGTTTCTGAGCTTGATCAGCTGGTGAAACTCAGTGGGCTGTGGCAGTGCAATCTGGTTTCCAGTTTCTTCTTGAAGTCTGGAAAGAATGTTGAGTTTGGGCCTGACAGCTATTTCAGAGTTGTATTTTAAGTGGGTAGATGACACCTGAGGGAATAAGCTATGACAAGAACTAAGATTTTTGTACTTTTCCTGTAAGTCATGTGATTTAAAAGTGAGTTTTGGTCTATCAGTCTTGAACAATAAATCCCTTCCTTCCTATGCTGGACCCCATAATTCAGCAGTGGAAATACTGGAGAATGTCATTTGGAAGTGATGCCAACCATATTGGTGGCTTAAAATACTTGGTTAAAACTACTTCCGAAGTCATCTATAGCTTTGAAGTTTCCAAACTGTGTTTGTGTTTTAGTAAAGCTTCTTCAGATGTCTCACCTTCCTGAACTGAGGCAGCAGAAGGAAAAAAACACAACTGATATTGCCTAGGCTAAGGCTTGGCTCATTGTGGCGCTTGCACTAGTGAACCTGCAGTGGGTGCGGGGATGTTAATTGAATTGTCTCCTGGACACCTCTGACCCTCTGCAGTGGGGCTCTGTGCAGTCCAGAGCGTCTTTGGGATCCTGGGTTCACAAGAAGGGTTGTGGTGTGAGCTCAGCAGTACGAGTGCAAATAACAAATGTCAGGACCAGGATGGTGTGGCATAGGGAATTTGATTGCAAAACGGAAGTGCTTCTGTATGTAATAAGTATATATGAATGTTTTTCATTGATCTGTGAGCAAATGCAGGCCTATTACTAGATGAAAATAAGGAGGGGGAAGAGAGGAAATAAAGCACCATAGCTATGATTTATCAAGATTGACTTGAAAAGAAATATTATTCTAGTAGTCAGAGGAAATTTTTTGTCAAGCATGTAGAAGAAAGGTATTTTAACCCACCTCAACCATTTCCTGCCCAGCTATATCTGAAGAAAATCAGACAGACTTCTCCCCTTGCCCTCCCACCAAGGGTCACTTTTAAATTGCTGTTTCTCCCCTCCTTAATTTCTGTTGGTGTTGGGGGTTTTGTTTGCTTTAGATGTTTTTATTTTCTCTTGTTAAATGTTTCTTAGCTGATTTTTGGTTTTGACCTGGCATCTAAAACTGAATCTAAAAAGTGCAGCTGGGTGGAATCTGTCTCTTAAAACATTGTGGGTTTGTCTTGTTGAACTTCAGCTGCCTTAGGGTGACACTGCGAGTCTCTCAACCTCTTCTACATTCCTTTATTTTTATATTTGCCTTTTCTGTTTCATAACATTTGTGCTCCAGTTTCCTGTCAAAAATGGGAATGAAGAAAATGCAGCCAAAGGCCTTTAGTAGGTGAAAAAAAGGGAAGAATTGGGGGGAAAAAAGAGGAGGCAAAAAAGGGCAAATACGACTGAAGTGGATGCCCCACATTCAGCTGCCCATTTTCCCATTTCTTGTTGGCAAAAAGACTTTGAATGCCTTGTGCTAATATGTCTTTCCTCTCAATGTGTATCTCAAATGACAAACACACCATTTATCTGCAGGGAATGATATTAATAATTTGAAGAGTGCCTAGAAATAAAAACAAACCTTCTTCACATCATCCATGACCAGACTTGATTAAAAATGATTTCCCCCTTGAAAAACCATTCACATATTGTTTCTGAATGAAACTGTAGGTAATAATAGTGGCTGATAATGCAAGACAGAAAAGCATTTGCAAGAAGCATAACCTCGAGTAGCACTGAAATGCAGCTTTGGCTCTGGCTTTTAAAGGAGTCTGAGGTTTTTACGGGCATCTGTGGTGAAGGGGCACTTTCTGATTTTTCTCCTACATCACAGGTGATTTGGTCTCATGGGGGTCCCAAGACAGTTATTTGGATTCTTCCCTCATAATTAAAAGCACACTGCAAGAGAACATGGGGCTCTTGGGCCCCTAGGCCTTATTGCCTAGATATAGCAGACCCCACTTTATGTGGCTGTTGAGCTGTGTGTATTGCAATGTGGACAGAGTCCTAGTGAAAGCACTGTGAAAGCAGTCTCTTTGGAGTATGTTGGTTACTGAGGCTGGGTGGAAGGAGGACAGGGAGAGACAAGAGCTCAGTCATTTGCCTGTGTAGGAGTGGGAGTCCCTGTGAAGGTAAAGGAAATTACTCTTGATGGGTAAACAGGTCAGGAAATGGCAGGCAGAGGTGGAATAGCTTTGGAGAACTGCTTCAGTTGGGTGCTTTTATTCAGCCCCCCTGCTTTTTTTTAGGATAAAAATTCAGTTTGGGACTCAGATTTGACATCAGTTCTTGCCTGCTACTCGGCTGTGTTTGGTGGTTTATGTTGGAATTAATTTGTCATTTTCCCCATCTTTTGCTTTAGTAATTTAGATCTTAGGTCAGCCCTGGTGTAAGACACATTCTGGGGGAGGATGTCAGGGATGTGTGCGTATGGTAATAAGCTGATGTGTGGGTATCTGCTCTCAAAGTGTTGCTGGAAACGACCTCTGCTGGAAAATACCTCTGGAGATTGCTGTTGCTTTACAGAACTTTAGTGAGACAAAAAGGAGGGAAGGGATTTAGCCCACACATGGGGCACTCTTAACAGACCACCAGGTTTGCAGGGCCTGATGAATTATCATTACATTATGCTACAGTATAGTAGATGGTAGGCCAGTTTACTCAGGACAAACTCCATAGAGTTCTGTAACATGTTGGTGCCTCGCATACCATATGGCCTTAGAGAGACCTGGAAACCTTACTTTATTCCACTCACCTGAGACCACAAAATCCATTCCTGCTTATGTACTGGATGCTTCTAAAAAGGGATAGGGAAACTTCAGCCAGATGAAGTTTCTAGCATGGCACCAGTAACTCCTACTTGTTACTCTTTCTGGACTGTAACTGGACAAACTGGAGATAAGGCACCAAAGAACATTTTATTGACTAAGGGACTACTTTGTCCCAGCATTAAGTGTCGCTTGATGCACAGTTGTTTCTACAGGTAGATACAAAGTACTCCAGTGGTTGAGTAGCATTCCTACTAGAAAGATGTGTGGTGAATTCACTCCTTGAAGAAACTGGCTGTAAGACTAGGATGCATTCTTTTACAGGATGATTGAAAGCTGTCTTTTTTTGCCCTTCTTCAATGCCATGCATTTTGCAAAACCCATTCAGAGTCCTGGCTCCTCCCTCCTCTTGGACTCAAATATTCATGACCTCGAGGAAATTAAAGTTCTGCTGGACACATTTACTGGGGTGAAACCAGCCTGCATCAGCTCCTTGAGTGTATGGGCAGCTGTGGCTGGCTCATACACCCAGTGTATCCTCAGCAGGAGGGAGCTTACCTTGCTTCATGTGCTGCCTGCAGGCAGTTGTCTTTCCCAAGAATACTGCTGGTGTGATGTCCCTCTGCTTTCTCCTACTTCACTCACATTGTTTCTCTGCTTTCTTACTTTCTCTCCTGGTTGTTAAGCAACTGCAAAGCCACTGGTTGTGGTCTTTATTATCATAGATAAGTGCATTAAAATATCTTGGAGGCCTGGCAGTAGCCTTGCATTTGACATATTAATGTGTCCCTTTTTTTCTCCAAACCAATTTTTCATTTTTTAAAAATATTTTTGAGCAGCATAGAGGTCTGGATTATGTTGTTTGACTAGTAAGATCAGTTTCTCTCCTGTCTCCAAAGATGCTGCTGAATGCTTTGGTGGAGATACGGAGCAATTCTGAGGGGTCACTTATGAGCTGCTTGCTGCAGGTAGCTTTTTTTGGGGTACAGGAGCAGCTAGTTGAAAATGAGTTGCAAATATTACCTGTACTTATTGAGCCACTGCTGATGTATAAGCATCTGTTCCGTTATGTTTTCATTTTCTGCTTTAGATTTAAAACCTTAAAACACTCTGTGACTTGTCTCACCTTAACTGGTTAGGCGTGTCACTTTTTTCTGTCATGGCAGTGGATTATCCTGGTGACAGTCCTGCTTTTTACTGCCTGAGGGAAATGCTTGTGTGGTTGGTTGAGGTGGTGGTGCTGCAGTTCTGCTTGGGGCTATAACAGTGCAGCCTGTATTGCTGTTCTCTAAACTGTGTGCTGGAGCTGGTGGTATTCAGATTGCTCCCAAAGGCATTAGCAGCCTGGTGTGTGGGTGCTCTGGTCTGCTGGTGTGGGTGGAAGCAGGGCTGTGCATACAAGCAGTTAGTTGTGGCTCAGCTGTTCAGAGGTAACACCTAGTTTAGTTACCTCAGTGAACTTTGAAGCACATGGTAAATTTCATTAAATTAATGGACTTGTACAAAAACATGGCATACAAAGAAGTATTTTATATTCCAGATGTTTTACATTGCCTCTATATTTATTAAAGAGATACTTAGAATAACTCCAAATAGATTTTTTTTTTAACCAAAAACTGAAATTTATTTAGAATGTTTGTCCTGGGGAGAAAATGCTGGTGAAACTTTCTTCTGCTTGATACACATGATTTATTTCAACAACACTTTATAAGCACATGATTTTACAGAGTGGAAATGTAGGAGTAGCCATGGTGGGGAAAAGTAGCTTGTCAAAGTGGTTTGTCTATGTAGAGAAAAACTGGGTTTGCTGAATTCTGCTATTAGCTCAGGAGATGTACCTAAGAAGCATTTCAAGGGCCTCTTTTGAAAACCTTGTGGTGCTGCTGAGGTTCCTTGTGACTTTCCTTCAAAACAAACAAAAAAGGTTTGTGCAGCAAAGCTACAAAAAAAGAAAAAGAAATTCTGTTTGTGTTTTGCTCCTGACATGGGCAACAAAAATAGCTCACTTGGGGGATGGAAATCTGTTTTTTAAGTGCTCTAGATCTTCCTTTTAATTCAATGACAGATAGGCACCAACTGTCTGTACAGAGTCTGGACTTGACTGACAGCCTTCACAATGAAAGGCAATTGAGGGAGGTGAGATCAGCTCCTCTGATGGATGAGGTACAGAGCTAGGCTTAGCTAACTCGCTGAGGAATGGGAAGGAATAAGTAGGTCAACAGATGTGCTTAACTCTGTAAGGAAGGCAATTCTGTAAGCCATTATTGACTGTATTATTTGTCATGCTGGTAACTCTGCCATTGCTCCCTGGTGAAGTGGAGGGTGCCATGAAGACTGGTAAAGTCCTGTCCACACTTCCCTAGCTGAGTCTGAATGGCTGAGGACTTGGTCAGGTTTTAGGACAGTTGCACAGTGGTGTGCATCTGTGCGCGCAGAGTTGTTTGGCCATCTCAAGAGCTGGAATGTGAGAAGGTCAGGACAGGGGTCTGGGAAGCTGACTTCAGTTTCTGCTGAAGCAATAATGGTCACATACTGATTTTTTTTGATTGAGGTATGGGTTGGGTTTTCTTTGGGGGTCTTCTTTATGGTTTTTGTTGTTGTTTGTTTTTCTGTAAAGATTTTTTTCTTTCTTTTTTTCCCCTTAGTGATAGGGCACTTCTGTCTTAGCTACATTAGCAATCCTGATTTCATTTACCATTAAATGGCAGTAACGTACCATACATCTTCCCCTCATGTTAAATGCCAGGGTTTAGGTGTTTTGTGTTGTTTTTCTAATGCTTTAGCTCCCAAGAGACAGATGCACGAAATTTGACAGGAAGTGAGGTTTTTCACAGGCAGAGCCAAATACCAGAGGCAGAGGTCAAATTTTTTTCAGTTCCTCACTGGAGCATGTTTGATGTAGCCTTTTGCTTTTCGTTCTATGAAGTGGTATAGAATCAAAGCGTAAGAAACCAGTGAGATGACCACAATAACTTGTGCCGTAATTGGTCTGAAATGAAGTACAGGTATGCTACTTTTAAGGTTTATTCAGCCTTTTACTTTTTCAGCCTTATTTTTTTGTATTCTTTCAGTTTATGCTCAACACCAGGTTTCTGCTTCAACAGAAACATTTAGGACCTTTACTAGTTTTATAGAGATGAAAATTGTCAGGGATACTTAGACTCTAACCAGCTCCCTTCATACCCCCATTAGCCATTTTTCTTTCAATGTGATAAAATTCTAAGCTTTCTAAGCAGTTTTCTGATACCATGTTGCTCAAAGAGGGATGATTTGTACAGTGAGGGTATGCATATTTCAGTTTTCTTTGTGATGCAGGAATCAAGCAGCTTATTTTTCCTTGCTGGGAGATAGCAAGAGATGGCTAACTGCTCTCCTTAAACTCCCATCAGAGATTTATTACTGCTGGTCTTTCTGTCTTGTATTTTAAATTGA
Source organism: Dryobates pubescens (assembly GCF_014839835.1). Classification (NCBI taxonomy): domain Eukaryota; kingdom Metazoa; phylum Chordata; class Aves; order Piciformes; family Picidae; genus Dryobates; species Dryobates pubescens. The sequence continues at coordinate 20,789,012 of NC_071626.1, read as the reverse complement.
AAAATTGGATTATTAATTTACTAATTTAAAAAGGGGCTTTGCTGTAATTTCAGTGTCGGCACTTTCAAGAAGACAGTCTTGACTCCTGAGTAACATGCTAAGTATGTCAGTCTGCAGTCACAAACTGGACAAACTGTTAGGCTCGAGGTGAGGAGAAAGTTCTTCACAGAGTTTTTAGCCATTGGAATGTGCTGCCCAGGGAGGTGGTGGAGTCACCATCCCTGGAGGTGTTCAAGAGGGGTTTGGACGTGGCACTTGGTGCCATGGTCTAGTCGTGAGGTCTGTGGTGACAGGTTGGACTTGATGATCTTTGAGGTCTCTTCCAACCTTGGTGATTCTGTGGACCAATTGCTGCAATGAAATGGGAAGAGGTCTAAGAAATAAATGTGATTGCTGACACTTTTACTGATAATGGGAGATCAACTGTATTTTTAAAATTTAAGAAAAACACCCAAGAGAAGACACTTTATGAAGACTAGGCACTGCAAGGTGGTGGTCCTGCAGAGGCCACAAAAACCTGCTCTTTGAACAGGAACAGGCATCGCAGCTCCAGAAAACGAATCTGCGGTGTCATCTACATCGTTCTCAGGATGGCAGGTTGTTTCTAGGTACTCAGATGCACTGGATACTTTTATAACGAAGCTGCAATGACCTTGGACACTTGTATAATTTTTTTTTAATCTCTTGAGTGCAGTTGGAATAAAGATGCTGATACATGTATTGTTTCCTTGAACAAGGCGAACTCTTACCTTTGCTTCTTGATTTTATAACTTGGATATTTGTTTGGGGTGTGTGCGTGCACCTGGGAGCTCTCTCTTTAAAGTGAGTGTTTTTAAAAGACTACCACATATGTGAGTTTTGTTAGTAGGAAGTGTAACTCTTTAGGGCACAGATTTGTTGTGCAATTAGGATGTTGTTTACGATCAAGCTAAATAATTGACAATTTTTTTGGGGAAAAAAAGAAATTCCAGCTCTGTGTTTCAGAATGTGCTGTAATGGCTTTATGTGTAACTGAAATCCTTGGCTTTTAAAGATGGTTACTCTGCCATTGTTGTTTGGCAGCCCCAAGGAATGTAATAGAAGACAAAAAACATTTTGTGTGCCCAGCCTAATGGCAAAATAGCAAAATACAGGCAGTCGCTGTGCAGCTTTTACTAACCATTGATCTTCAGCTTTGCCTTCCCCTGTGTCCTTTTTTTCTGCCAGGTAAAAATACCGACATGTAGGACATGTGTTGTTTCCTGAACTGCTTTGTGATAAGGAGCAGTCATATGCATTGCCCTCTACACAAGGGCAGTAAATCTGTTCGTTCTTTGAGCACATGGCTGTTGTTGTTTTGCTTGGCCTTGCTGCCATGGCACTGTCTAAATTAGGGCAAAGAACAAGGACCCAGCTGTTCACACTTGAGTTGCTGCTGGATAGACCTTTGCTGCTGCAAGCTGCAGGGTAACTTTGCCTTACAGATGTGTTGCACTCTTTGTATATGTTTTGTGTTTTCTCTTGAGCAGACCAATCCATGTGCGTGGGTCCCAAGGTGGTAGGTCCAGTACATCCAAAGATGAATGGGTTACATCAGAGTATCACTAAGGTGAAGGACTGTGGAATGTTACATTGGTATAAAGCTCCAGTTAAATAGGATTTTAACTGTAACCTCCTTCCCAGCCTGCACCAGTTCACCCCAGTGTGCACTACTGCCTTTTTATTTGTCACAGGGACTTTTCCGTCTTGGTTGCTACTCTTCCCCAACGGGGATGAGTCTTGCGTGACTCTGCTCACTGGACAGCCTGACTCCTTCCAGTACCAAGACACCATGGTTGCATACCTGGGCTGGGGGTGTGTAAATTAAGCAGGCATTGCTCACTGTTTGCTTTTCAGCTGTGGTCCAGAAGATTGTGAGTGTGACTTGGTATGAGTTTCTCATTTGTGGGTTTGCAGCACACAAAAAAAGGGAAGATGACTTGGCTAAGGATGCTCTGGCAGAGGTTATGTTGGAGCCTTAGGTGGCTGATATGGTACTCTAAGAATCTTTTTGAAACTTTTTTCCCCTGCCTGATTGGCAACACTTTTTTAATTAAAAAAATGTTGAATCATAGTCTTCTTTTCTAAACATGAAAACAGTGGTGTTCCCTTGGTTGGCCAGTGTTCATCACCTCCCGTCTGCTTACCTTCTCCTTTTCCCACAGAGACAGATGAAGAAGTTTCTGTGGAAGAGAGGAAACTGAAATGGGTGGGAAAAACCCTTATGAAAGCAAGCCCTTTCTGTGAACTGGGACTAGCAGTAACTCTTTTTCTGTCCTCCAGAAGGCTTGCTGTTGTGTTATTTCATGCCTGGGATGGCGGAGGGTGGAGGTCTGCGGAGCTGCTGTGAAAGGGCTGTGCGTGATAAGAGTGGGAGGCACAGTGTCATAATTAACGCTGTCAGAAAGTGTTTTTTTCAGAATGGGACTTGTGTTTTATTTCCAGCATATTGTATTCATTTTCCTTTTATTGTGGTCTGACAGTACACCCTGAGCTCAAACCATTTTTTTTTAATCCTGAAAATGCTCTCAAGTCAAAGCTGGCTGTGGGAGTTGATGCCTCTAGGAGTTTAGAGTTGCTTCACAGCTGGAAAAAGTCATTTTTTCCATTAAACTAGACATTAACTGGCTTTAAGGGACTTACAATCTTTTTATCTTAAGAAACTTTGTCAGTAATAAGAGCTTCAATTGTGATGGTCTGCTAATCAAAATTAAGATGTCCTGGTTTATGGCGTTTCCATAATGTTGAATGTAATGAAACACTATCAATGTTAACAGAAACGGGATGTATATCCTTAAAGTTTAGAATTAAATGCAGATGTGAAAGCTTTTGAATCCTTTGGTAAGTTTTATTTATTGATTGCATGTTTTGAGTTTGATTGCTGCAGCAAGTTTCTCGAAGGGATCACGAGTGCAGGGCTGTTTCTGCCTTTCCTATCTACAGCTTTATGGAAGGTGTGTGAACAGAAAAGAATCAAGTAGCCTTCAATTTCATTTTCCCTCATGAAATTTGTCATGAGTAACTCCCTTACCTGACACCAAAAGTGATACACAAGTGCAAGCTGCTTTTGACCTTAGCAGAAGCACTATTCAGGATAGTTAAACTTCCTGCAGGAAGCACAAGCGTGTATTGGACTCTGCTTACTGGTTTCTGATTTTGCCCATTTCTTAAACTGTTTCTCTCCTCCTACTGATTTCTGTTCTCATTTATTTTTTCATCGTTTGTGGAGAAGTGTTTTGTGGCACTCCTTTTTTCAGCATACAGCATTTAGGCAACATCTATTTCCAGCTTCATCTGTTTCTACCTCTGGGTTTAGATCTATGTGTATACATGGTATGGACCTACAAGGAGCATCTGAGGGAGCCGGGGCTGTTCAGTCTGGAGAATAGGAGGCTGAGGGGAGACCCCATTGCTCTTTACAACTACCTGAAGGGAGGTTGGAGTGAGGAGGGGGCTTTGGTGTCAAGTGATGGGACTAGGAGAAAATGGTTTCAAGCTGTACCAGGGGAGGTTCAGGATGGATATTAGGAAATATTTCCTCACAGAGAGGGTTCTCAAGCATTGGAATGGTCTGCCCAGGGCAGTGCTGGGGTCACCATCCCTGGAGGTGTTCAAGTTCTGTGTGGACCTGGTGCTTAGAGATGTGGTTTCATGTTGACCCTTCAGTGCTGGGTCGAGGGTTGGACTGGATGATCTTTGAGGTCTCTTCCAACCAGGTGTTTTCTGTGATTCTGTGGTTTTATACTTTACATGTAACAATGGTCTATTGCGTTGATGTGCATCTACACAGAGAGCTCTTTCATACCTGGTTACTTTGCTTTTTGGCTACTGTTGAGTTTAATTAAAAGTTACAACATTCATCCTTGTTACGGTGCCTTTGGTATAGCTCCCCAGCTGCTGTGTTCACCTGCTGAAACCATTTATCCCACCAGTCTGGGGGGGGATGGGGAGATGTTGTTTTGCAGTGCCCTGCTGAAAGATGTCCTCCTGTAGCAGTGCAGTGTTTAACCTATTGGAAGTCAGTATTTCGCTTTTATCTTACTAGCCACCTGTATTGAAATGCAGACTTGATTTGGGGTTTTTAGTGAACATTTTGACTTATCTACATGTGTGATTTCTGAATGCTGTTTTCAATTAAAAGAATCATAGAACCACAGAATCAATAAAGTTGGAAAAGACATAAGAGATCATCAAGTCCAACCTATCACCCAACACCTCATGACTAACTAAACCATAGCTTCAAGTGCCACATCCAATCCCTTTTTGGACACCTCCAGGGATGGTGACTCCACCACCTCCCTGGGCAGCACATTCCAATGGCCAGTTATGCTTTCTGTGAAGAATTTTCTCCTCACCTCGAGCCTAAGCTTCCCCTGGTGCAGCTTGAGACTGTGTCCTCTTGTTCTGATTGCCTGGGAGGGAAGACCAACCCCCACCTGGCTACAACCTGCCTTCAGGTAGTTGTGGAGAGCAGTAAGGTCTCCCCTCGAGCCTTCTCTTCTCCAGGCTAAACAACTCCAGCTCCCTCAGCCTCTCCTCATAGGGCTTGTGCTTGAGACCTCTCCCCAGCCGCGTTGCCCTTCCCTGGACATGTTCAAGTGTCTCATTATCCTTCTTAAATTGAGGAGCCCAGAACTGGACACAGTAAATTAGGATCTTTTTAATACATGAAAACTGGGATGGATAGATGGATGTGAGAACACAGCCTACCACATATTCTTTGCTTTTGCTCTTCTGCTGTTGTTTTGATGTGCTGGAGGTTTTCAGTAAAAAGCCTTAGGTGTTTATGCATAGTCATAACTTCATCATGCGAGGTTCTTATTCTCTACAGTTCTTACACCTGGGCAGATAAAAATGCTGATGAAAATAGAAATTTTGTGAGCTAAGTTGGTTGCAGCTGCTGGACTTGGGTACTTTGAATCATGGAAGTCCAGCAGCTGGAGAGACAGAGGTACTATCAATGGTGTTTATGGCCCCGCCAAGCACACGTTTGCAGTTAGTTATGTTTAGGTTTGTAGTTCAGTAGAACTTGTGCTCCCTGGTACAATTTTCAGGTTGCTTTTAATGTCCCCTTTCGTGATGAAGTTTTGGGTTTCTACAGTATAGTGTTGCCCTTGGCAAAGCAACATTTTCTTTCCAGGTGGAAACTATTGCTTTTATATTCTCCTGGAGGAGGTGAGCAGGGAAGTCTTGTGTGTGCCACCAAGCCACAGGAACTAAGGTCACTTCTGGAACTTTGACTTATGTGTTGCAATTGGCATTTTAGCCGAGAATGGAACGTGGGTTTATTGCTTTTGCGCTTCTAAAGCAAAGATTCAAAGCATAGACATATTTGCAAGTGAACTTGGAAGAATAGTTGGGTAGTTTTGGGAACTGTCCCAGTAGTAATCTATAAGCAGAAGGAAGAAGAAAATGTGTGCTGACACTGGAGAAGGTATTCAGAGATCCCAGATTGTATGTCCTCATTACTGGTGGCTATGGCATTTGTGAGCTCACAGACTGAGCCCCCAGTTTTTCCCAAGAAAGCGTGGCAGAGGCCCTTTAGAGCTAACCTGCTTTGCTAGGTTGCCTTGCAGATGCTACTCTCCCTCCTTTTGTCCTCCCCGCCCCCTTTTCTGTGCTGCTATACATTGTCCCACATGAAGAAAAGCTCTTGTCAGGGTCAAGCCTGCTGCAGTGGTCTTGTCATACTTGATTACCAGTGGTGCTGCAGGTTCTTACATCTGTTATTTCAACTGTTGCTTATCATGTTTCATATAGATCTATGAGATTAGCTCTGTGAAAGGTCCTTCTGTCTCTGGCTGTTGAACTTACTTTGGTGCTTTTAACACACACACAGAATCACCAAGGTTGGAAGAGACCATCAAGTCCAACCTGTCACCACAGACCTCGTGACTAAACCATGGCACCAAGTGCCACATCCAGTCCCCTCTTGACCACCTCCAGGAACCACCACCTCCCTGGGCAGTCCATTCCAATGGCTAACAACTCTCTCAGTGAAGAACTTTCTCCTCACCTCCAGCCTAAACTTTTGACAAATGGGAAGAATGAGAGGGTAACAACAGAACAGCTTTTTGCTCCTTAGAGATCTGCCATAATTTTCTCCTCTCTTCTGTAGAGGAAAGGCATGTTGCAGGCTTCTAGAGAGGAATGAGAGTGTGATCCTGATTGCCAAAGTTACTTGCTTCAGTTTTATGCTGCTGCTGTTACCACTAGGTAGAAGGTTTTCTCTCCTGGCTTTGTGTTAATCTTTCTTGTGGAGCTTATGCATATTTCTGTTCAGCAAAGATCCTGGCTGTGCGTTTATGCTGCCGTTGCCAAAAATACTGTTGTCTGAAGTTTCCCACACACGTACAGTAGCTGACCAAATGTGAATACTGTGTTAGGAATAAATGGGGTTTGTAAAATGCAAAGTGGTAAATAAATGTCCTCTGGTTTTTACCCTTCTTCCTTTACTGTATGACCTGTAAATTCTGAGTTGTGTATTTCAGAAACAAGATGCCATTGAGGTATTGAAATTACAGTGGTAGATGAACAGCAAAGATGACATGCAGGTTTCTGGCTGTGCTCCTGCTAATAAAAACTGCTTTATTTTTTAGTATCTTAAGTATCTAATGACAAGACACCAGCTTTGTGTGCTGCAATGCAGTGAAAGATTTCATTAACTCTCTTAGTTCTTACTAGTATAAAAACATTCTGTTCTTGCCTCTTATAAACAGACAGAAAAAGTGGATGTTAGTTCAGAGTAGCTGATGATCTCTGTGCCTGTGAGCTCACACACAAGAATAATGCTGGCCATGATACTTGGCTGTTCTTGGAAGCATGTTCCCCCATGCAGATCTGCTCTGTTTGGTGTCCTCTATGAAATGTGAGCAACTCCATTTTGTTGATTCCTGAGCTGTAGGGTATCCTTTTTTGCTGATGTCAAGTTCATGCTTTAATCTGTCCAGGATTCCCTAATGCCCAGTAATCTATGTTCAGGAATTTCTAGGTCGGGAATTGTAAAATGTCTTTGTGAACCCACAGTGGTAATGCTGGAGGTGCTGCCTCTCTAGCAGGCTGATGGGTTTGGGGTTGTTAGTTTTTTGGGTGCTTTTTTTCAGTAGAAGGCAGAAATGAAAGCAGAATAGTTGGAGAGGAGACCCTTATTTCCTTTGAGAGCTGTCCTTGGCTGTCCAGACTTGCTCCAGGACCTGCTATTGAAGACATGAATTTTCAAATGAGCTTGCTGCAGGAAAGAAGAACAACAGATAAAAGATTCTCCAGGAACACTCCAGACTTGCCATTGGGCTTCACACCTAGGTCTCCATGTAGTAATACACACTGGCTGACTTCCAGGTCAGCTGTGCTGACTTGTTTTCTTTGCCTCAGACTAGCAGCTTCAGATATCAAGGAAAAGCTACGTGACTGAAGAGAAAATAAAAAGCACTCAGATTTCCCACACTTCTGTATCTGGTTTCCTTGCCAGGGGCTGTCGCATGAGATGTTGATACCACTACACCCAGTCCTGCACAGTTGTGCTGATGCTGGATGTGCTCCAGCTCATTGAAGGAAATATTATTCTTTTTATCCCTTCCCTGAGGGCAAAAGTCCTTCCGTGGTCCATGTAATTACTGCAGGTTATTGTGATTGAAATTTCCACTATAGCAACGCCTGCCAGAAATTTCAGTGTGGTTTCTTCAGAGGCCTGACCCTATGCTTAGTGATTTTGCTGGTCTGTTTGGGTTGGTCAGGAAGCAGTTCCCCCCCCAACTCCACTGTTACCAGCATAATTTTGTCGACAGAAGCCCAGGTGTAGCTACATGTATGCCGGGCATGGAAGTTGTCTTGGTGCTGTTGCTTGTTCTTCTGCAGTGTTCTGCCAAAGTGAGCTGTCTCTTGGCTAGGCAATGGCATGGCAAGAATAAGCCATTAAATCCTTTCCAAGACCCTGAAGTAGGCACCTGGTGCTTTGCTGGTGTGCTGATCAGATAACTGCAGAGTAAGCTCCAGCCTCGTTGAAGTTTGGTAGCTGGAGCCATAACTTGCACACCCTTTTCCCCATTGCAGCTGAGCGGAGTGTCACAAAAGGGCTCTGAATTCCCATAGCTGATACAAGGAAGTTTTTGGAAGCTGCATCACAGCTTCCAAAAGTTCAGTTTGTATTTTCCTCATGCTGAGCAGCTTGGGAGTAGGAGATCATTGTGCTGAGAAGGTTGTATGGAAGGGAGGATTGGCCCCGGAGAGGTATGCCAACTGAGCAGTGCTGGCAAGATACTTTAGCTTCTGTTCAGCTTCTATTGTCATGAGCTTGCTGTTATCAGTTCCTGAGCTAGCTAATCGTGTCTAGACGGTGGTGTAACAATATACTGTAAATCATACTCGGGATCTTTCCAGCCTTGCACAGGAAACCTGGTGCTCTGCGCAAAGCAAATGTCCATAGGCATAACCACAAGTCTGTGTTCTCGTCTGCTGTGATGAGTATTGAATTTGGTGTCTCAGCAGGTGATTGCCTGGAAGGAAGTAGAATATTTTTAGTTTTTTGTGTTGACTAAATAAATTCCTCCTGAACGTCGGTACTTTGCATTTTACAGGTGTAGGTTTATAAGGGAGAGGGATGGGTTGGGGTCTTCAGCACCTTCATCCTCTAGTACAGTATTGGCATCACTCCAATTTTCAGTGCCATAGAATCAACAAGGTTGGAAAAGACCTCAAAGATCATCACATCCAACCTGTCACCCAAGACCTCATGACTGCTAGACCATGGCACCAAGTGGCACGTCCAATCCCCTCTTGAGCACCTCCAGGGACTGTGACTCCACCGCCTCCCTAGGCAGCACATTCCAATGGCTAACAACTCTCTCTGTGAATAACTTTCTCCTCACCTCAAGCCTAAACCTCCCCTGGTGCAGCTTGAGACTCTGTCCTCTTGTTCTGGTGCTGGTTGCCTGGGAGAAGAGACCAACCCCCTCCTGGCTACAACCTCCCTTCAGGTAGTTGTAGAGAGCAATGAGGTCTCCCCTGAGCCTTCTCTTCTCCATGGTACAGCGTGTCCCTGATTTCCAGACAGAGATCAGGTGTGCAGCAGGTAACCTGTGCCTGTGCTGGCATTGCTGTTCCTTGATCATACTCTGTGGGTCACAGAGCCACTTTTCCCTTCAGTGTTGCATGTCTCCTTAATCTAACATCCAGCTTAAGATGGTTAGTACGGCTGGGAGTCTTGAAAAAATATTTCAGAGGACAAATTCATTTTTCTAACATGCATATGTAACTTACAGTCCCTTTAGCAACAAATAGGAATCAGGTTGAAGTTCTGTGAACTGTAATTTCTCTTCTTTTTTAAAAGCAGATTAGTTTTGGTTTGGGTTTTAATCTAAAAAGTTGTTTGATTTCAGAGCTTGTTATTGCAGGCCCTGGAAATACCTTGTGGGTTGGACGAAGAGAAAGCTTTTGCCCAATAGGTTTTCTAGTTAATAAAAGAACCTGTGATTCAGGTAATACTCAAAGTCATTTCATAATTAGCACAATGCTTTTCCTTTCTGTTTGAGTTGAAAATGGGACCATGTCATCCACCTCTACAGGAACAAGGACATGTAACTGGGGGGGTTTCTTCTCTGATTCATCCTTCTTTAACACAGGCCTGAAACATTTTGAAAGACAGGTTGGACTTGATGATCTTTGAGGTCTTTTCCCACCTTATTGACTCTGTGATTCTATGAAATTTGACAAGGGTTCAGGCCCTCTCTGGTAGCAGTGAACAATAGCAAGTAATACAGCCCTGTGTATGTGTGTTAACTTCTTGTTTACTTTTCTAAGCTCTCTTTGATCTTATCGTGGCTTTTGGCAAGAGAAAGGATCAGCGCTTACTAGAGTGTTGTACTTTTTGGTGCACTAGCATGCCTGTTTTGATGGAAGGCTGTGTAGCACCCTTGATGCAGGTACCTCTGCAGGGATCCCAAGCCAATATAAGTAGATTTCTAGAGATTGACGTGGAAGAGGCCAAGAAGGGCATCTTTCTTCTAGCACAGTTTTCTTACTACTTAATGATTTATCTATTTTATCTGATTTTATGCTGGTCTCTATACAAATCTGAAACGTTGAGGGAGGGTGAGTTACTTCCAAAATGCATAAAGATTTTGATGGGGTAGAGGATGCCATTGTCCATTTAAAAGAAATCCATTGTGCAATTTTCAGATTTCCTCTAATCTTGTTCTTGAGAAACTCTCCTGTTCTCCAACCAAAATCTCCTTTTCCTACACACACTCCTTCCTTGTCTTGTTTATTCTGTTTTTCCAACACTGCCATAGCATCTCCTCATTCTCTCTACATGTTGCTGGGGAGGTAATCTTACAGGGAAGATAACTTCATAGAATAGAATCATAGAATCAATAAGGTTGGAAAAGACCTCGAAGATCATCAAGTCCAACTTGCCTTTCAAAATGTTTCAGGCCTGTGTTAAAGAAAGGTGAACTTCTCACCTTCAGTTTGTGTGGCAGGTGCTGATTCAAGACATCAAGCTCTAGTGACGTGACCACGCTCCAGTATTTGTACTTAACGCTTGCACAAGTGCAGTTTTCTGTGTGTATTCCACATTTTTTTTCAGTCTTTCTGGAAATACATTCTAATTGGCTTTCCAAGTAAAAGTGTCTACATTTTTATATTCTTTTTCCCTCCTCTCTATGCCAAGTGTATCTTGGCTCTAGCCAGACACCTGATTAAAAATGTTAAAACACACTTAACCAGTGTGCAATGACTACATTTATAGCATCTGACTTGAATGTTTGTTTCATAGTTTGGGTTGTAACAATCCGATTCTCAGACTGCCATTGACGTCAGTTTAATAGGAAAATTCAAATAGAACCTGTATTAGATTTTCACTATTGAGTTAAGAATAAAAACTTTCTGCAGATGCCTTGCGTAGGCAAGGCAGTTAACAGAAATATTACATTAATGAAAATCAGGCCTCCAGAAACAAAGGCTGCCTGATTTTTTTTAACATAAATAATTTTGTTTTCCGTATTCTGATTCACAAAAATATTTCCTTCTTAGTAGTTCTAAGGGTTTAGATGTTAGAGTACTGAGAGGAGGCAGCCTTTGCCCTGCCAGAAGTCTTTGTTTGATGGATACATAGAATACACCAGGTTGGAAGAGACCTTCAAGATCATCGCGTCCAATCCATCAACCAATCCAACACCACCTAAACAACTAAACCATGGCACCAAGCACCCCATCAGGTCTCCTCCTGAACACCTCCGATGATGGTGACTCCACCACCTCCCCAGGCAGCCCATTCCAATGGGCAATCACTCTTTCTGTATAGAACTTTTTCCTAACATCCAGCCTAAACCTCCCCTGGTGCAGCCTGAGACTGTGTCCTCTTGTTCTGGTACTGGCTGCCTGGGAGAAGAGACCAACCTCTGCCTGTCTACAACCTCCCTTCAGGTAGTTGTAGAGAGCAATAAGGTCACCCCTGAGTCTCCTCTTCTCCAGGCTAAGCAACCCCAGCTCCCTCAGCCTCTCCTCATAGGGCTTATGTTCCAAAACCCTCACCAACTTCATTGCCCTCATTGTTCTCAGCCTCAGATTTCCCCTTTGGTTTCTGTGGCATCACCATTTTCTTAACCTACTCAGTCACGGTGCTGACAAAATAGTAATATAACCAGAAAAACTCTGGAGGCACAAGCTCATGTCAAGACAACACTTATCAGGATTTAGAATAGAATAGATTTAACCAGGTTGGAAAAGGCCTTTGAGATCATAGAGTCCAACCTATCATCCAACACCACCTTATTGCTCTCTACAACTACCTTAAGGGAGGTTGTAGGCAGGCGGATGTTGGTCTCTTCTCCCAGGCAGCCAGCACCAGAACAAGAGGACACAGTCTCAAGGCTGCACCAGGGGAGGTTTAGGCTGGATGTTAGGCAGAAATTCTACACAGAGTGATTGCCCATTGGAATGGGCTGCCTGGGGAGGTGGTGGAGTCACCATCATTGGAGGTGTTCAGGAGGAGACTTGATAGGGTGCTTGGCTGCATGGGTTTAGTTGATTAGGTGGGTTGGATTAGTTGATAGGTTGGATGCGATGATCTTGAAGGTCTCTTCCAACCTGGTTTATTCTATTCTAATCAACTAAACCAGGGCACCAAGTCTCTTCCTAAACACCTCCAGTGATGGTGAGCTACTCATGGTGATTAGTAGTCCCTGCCTTGAGGACTGTGCAGTGTACTACAAGCAGATGACAGAGACATGAAAAACATTGTCCCTTTGATGGTGGATAAATTCAGGTGTGGACCAGAAAGGGCTCAGTTAATGACTATGTATCTCACTTGCTATAGTTCTCCCTTTATAGATTAATGACTCCTCTATTAGCAATGCATTTACCTAATGTAGATATAATAATATCAGTGGTGTTTAAGCTGCTGTTAGTAAGTGCATTTGTGGTAAGCATCTTTTACACCAGGAGAACTGCGTCTGTATGGGTTTGTCATGATTGAACTATTTAAAGAGAAGAACTGTACCTGTTGGAGAAATGTGTGAGGCCTTACATGTATTTTTCTCTCTAAGGATTGATAGTCCCAATGCTACAGATAAAGCACCTAAAATGGTTGGAGGTGGTGAATCTGGCATGATGAGCAGTTTCTGTGATTCTTTCTCTGGGGGTCAGGGAAGAGCTCACTCTTATCTCTTCTGTTTGTGGGTGGCATTGCACCGTGAGAGGACACCTGTTGCTGATGAGCCTGATATAACTCCAGAGCTTGTTTCCCTACAGCCTTGGGTGGCATTAACAAAGCCTCTGAACATATGCTTTTCCCCATGGTGAGGAGAGCAAGGGAGGTGTCCCAAAGCAGCCAGTTATAGTCCTCAACAGGGACAGCAGCAATCCTTGTGTAAGTTTCAACCATGCAGGTTGTACTGTTGCCTGGGAGAATAAAACTGACCGGCGTCCCCAGAGGGGATCTAGACCCACTTAAGTGCCCAAGATGTCCATGTTACAAACTAATTGAGTAGTGCCACACTGGCACCAGCTTTGTTTCTATGGTAGGGTTTGAATCTTCTCCATCCCATAACCAACACATGGGCTCAGCCTAGCATTTTCCCAGAGCTGAGGCTCTGTATGCACTAGGGTATTTCTCTTTGAGTTTCACTTTGCCTTTGCCAGCTGAAATAACAAGGCTTTAAAGGCACAGCTGTTTTGTGCTACTGTGGTTTACAGCTCTGTATCCCTTTAGCAGTGTTAGGCAGGTACATTGCACAAATGTCACAAAAGGTGGCATTGAGGGCTTCCTCGGGAACTTCCAGCATGTGGCAAGGGCAAATGGAGGGTGCTTTCAATCTGCCCTTCCTCCACCCCCTCTTAAGTGCCTGGGATTTCATGAGGTGTGTTTTGGATGAATGTAGACTTGCATAAACACAGTTATTTTGCTTGTCTGCTACTGAGATGACAATGTTCCATTGAAATGTTTGACAGCCTGAAGTAACTGACAATTATTTCACATGTGCAGTGTTTATCTCGCCGGTATGCCATGTGACAGCTCAGAAGTGCCACTGACATGCCGTCAGTGAATCTTGCCCTGCCTCCCATCAGCTGACCTGGTAGCCTGCAACATTTGAAAAACACTCCCTGGTTCTTACATCCTAACAGAGGCTCTCTGTCCAAAATTGCGTTAGGTAACTGTGTTTCCTCATCCTTTTTCATCCCCCCTGGCAGGACAGTGTGCAAAAGTGCATCACGAAGAGCGAACTAGGGATTTTATGTGTTAGTAAAAACCAAACCTAACGTTCTTAGTTTTGACCATACCGGTTTACTGGAGATTTTGTGAAAGCTCATACATATTTATTTGAAAAACTGAAGGAACTAACAGCACCTGTTAATGTGATGTGGGCTTAAATACAGCATAGATCATTCAGCACAGCCCTGCTGCTGTAGCAGATTCCCATATAACCACAACGATCAGCGTCTTGACCTAGAACACCACAGGCTTTGAAATTGTTTTAGCCTTTGTTAAGAGTCTGTAGTCATCCATGCTGAATCTTCTGATTTGTGTTCTCACTAGGGATGAGCTTTTATCTCAGGCTGGCAATGCATGTGTTGCACAGGCACTTCAAATATAAACCGGCTAAATTTACTGAGGAAGCACCAAATGCTTATTAGGAAAGTGATTAATAGTGTATTTGTTCTAAAAGGTACAAGTATTGAAAGGCAGATAGTTTGATGGCAGGTGGGAAAAATGGTTTAAAAAAACCCCAACAAACCAAAACCAACCCAAATCCCTGTAAAGTGCAGACTGATCTGTTTTCAAGTCAGATTTGCTGTCTGCTTTTTATGGTTCAACACAGTTCTTTGCATTAGAAAGTTAGAGGCAATCTGTAATGCATTCAGTATCTCTGTTTCCTTTTACTATGTTAATTCTTTGCATTTTTGGCAAGTTGACTGTTCATTTGTCAGTCATCTTAATCTGCAAAACAGATAGTGAGAAGCTTCTTCATCCACTTTTTCTCTCCTTAATTAAAGAAATTGAAGAAAAAGTAGTTTGCTGAGATCTTTTCTGAGTTTATCCATCCTGTGCATATTACAGATGTTGTTTTCTGTGCCTATAAGGTGGTATTAAGTTTTTACTGTCAAAGAAATTTGTTAAGGCTCTGGGCATTGCCATGGTGAGATTTTCTCTCATACTGACATGTAGGTAGAGAGCAAAATGCAAAATCTTTTATCAGTAAGCCAGATGTCTATTTCAAATGTGGCTGTGGATTTAACTTACTGTGCTTGGCATAACAGGGTTCTTCTGGGTCGGAATTATTCCAATCTTAAATAAATTCCTAAGAAATGTTGCAGCTATTTAGACTGAAAAGTCACTTCTATTAGCAGCTGAGATCTATTAGCAGCTGAGATTTATTTTTCTTTTTAACTCACTGGATCTTTTGTTCATGAGAATTGGCATCCTGCTGTGGCATAGTATGTGTCCAGTAGTGAATGTGAACCTACATTGTAATGTCAGGAAAGAGATGGCAGCGTGATTTATTATCAGACTGGGCAACTCTTGAGCTTTATGAAGATCAAGCAGCACACAAAGGTTCAGGAATGGGTGACCCTGGATTTACAGAATGCAGAATACAGAATTAACCAGGTCAGAAAAGACCTTTGAGATCATGAAGTTCAGCCTATCACCCAACACCATCTAATCAACTAAACCATGGCACGAAGTGCCTCATCCAGTCTCTTTTTAAACACTTCCAGTGACGATGACTCCACCACCTCCCTGGGCAGCCCATTTCAATAGCCAGTCATTCTTTCTGTGAAGAATTTCCCTCTCCTCCTGCACAAGTGCAGCTTGGGGCAGAACCAAGTCGTGGGAAGCAGTGTCATGGCCTGGTGCTGCTCTGGGTCACCTTGTGGTCGGGTGGGACATGGCCTCACAGCTCTCTCTGGGCTTGGCAGCAGGACTACATGGGCACCTCCTGTTGGGCCCAAATTGCACTCTAGGTGTTTTATCAGCAAATCATTTTAATAATGGCATTTTGCTTTTGTGGTGTGGGGCACAATGTAGTTGCATGTTTTAAATGTTATCTGCAGTGAGCGTATCAAGAATGTTGTGTGTTCCTTCTTTTCCTAATCCAACTGGTTGACTACAGTGCTGGCTTAGTTCGCTGCTATAATTCACATTAAGGGTCATGTAATTTGATAGTTAAGGTTCCCCAGCTGCCAGTCGCTAGCAGTACCTGAGCCACCTCAAAGCAGTTGGCAAAGGCTGTTGCCAACTGTGTCTCTCTGAGCAGTGGTGGACTTCTGGGCTGCAGGGACTTGTACCTCTGCATAAGTGGGTTCCCCTTTGATCTCAGCAGCTACTGCAGAGTCCCAAACAGTGCTAGGACCCATTTTGTCTGTTCAGGGCACAGGAGGAAGGCCAAGCACATTGTCAAAAGCAACTAGACGTGACCTTATGTTACATGAAAACATCTGAGGAACAAAACTCAGAATATTTGAGGTAACCAGAGGCTCTGCTACTCTGGATAATCACTGTAGAACATCACCTACCATCACAGACTATTCTGCTTTATCCCCTGTTTTTCAGGATGGCAGCATGCTTGCAGTAATTCCTAGGTGGTCTTTGTATGTGTGTGGTGATGTCAGCAGCTTGGGGAATTAGCTTTGCTGAAGTTTACATCTGCTGACTCATCTGTTTAAAGAAGTTGATTCTTAATTTTCAGTGGGTAATAATTTTTCTCCCCTCATACAACAGTTGAGGAGAAACAAGATGGTTATGAGGTTTAGCAGGGGCTACCACAGTACAGAGTTTCCTTGCAGCCCATCTGACTTACTGCATATTTTAATGGCTGTGATATACAGAAAGTCTCAGTTTCATGGTTCTTCTTGGAAGTGGTCCAGCTTTTGCTGTGAAAGTACAATTCAGCTGAAGCCCTTTTAGACTATTTATGCATTTTTAGTATCCAGGATTTCTGCATGTGATATCCTACATCCTCACGAGGAGTGGTAGCAGTGGTGCCTTGGCATTAATGAAAGCCTTGATATTGCTCTTCATTTCCCACCCCCCCCCACTGAGTAGCAAGAAGTAAAAGCAACCTCTGCTTTCCTGCTCTTAAAATCTAGTTTTGCTCTTTTTCTCTCCCTCCTCCCAACACTCCTTTGGGAACGAGAAGGAATGGTGTCGCTGGCAAAGAAACAGGTAGGGTTTGGTTAGTAAGTGGAACTGATTTAATTATATCTCCTTTTCAGCCTCATAATGGATTCATTCAAGAAGGCAAAGAAGTAGGAATGTGGCTTCTGAGTCTTTTTTTTTTTCCCCACAGTCAATGAGAGAAAAGTGGCTTCCTAAACAGAAATCTTTTTCGCCTGACAAGTTTTGGTTGTGTTGTTTTGATTTGTTCTATAAACTGCTGAAAATGTGAGAGCAACTTTATTATGTGCATAGCTTCTGCTATAGGTGCATGGCAGTGAAACAGTGAAGGCTGGTGATCTATCTATCACCTGAAACCTCACAAGCATTGTGCAATGCTCACTTAATACCACAGCAGTCTGTTTCCTATCCTGATTAGCTCATGGCCTTGCATTACTAGTTTTACTCTGCCAGTACACTTAGGTTTTGTTATTTTGGCAATTGCTGACTCTACTAACGTTACTCAGAGAACTTGGATTTGAGATTTTGTTGAAATGCTTTTTCTTTTTGGAGCCAGAGTCTTTTGCAAGACTCATCAGTTTTGACGATGTGTTTTGGGGGTAATATGTTTGGAAGAGAGAGCTCTGAAGAAATTCAGAGAGAAAGTTTGAGCACGTGAGTATGCAGATGTGTGGTAGGCAGTTAAGTAACTGGCTTGAGATGTGGAAGACTTGGTTCAGCTTCCTGGTCTGCATAGTACAGAGTAATGTAGGATGGAAAACTACTCTCTGACCTTTGAATTGGGTGGAGTAAAGACTCAATCAGTGGCTTCTTACTGCCAGGAGATTGCTCTGACTAATGGTTTGCTTTCTTGAACTGGAAAGCAGGGATTTTTCATTTTCAGAATGAAGTCGTCACGCTGGGATCAGCTGTAAACATGAGGCAGAAACCCAGTCTTGCAACAGATGAGGTGGCTCGGGTGATGAAAAAAACCTGAAGGAACTAAACACAGGAGTAAGATAATTGTTTATGGTACTTACATAGTGCTAAAGAAATACATGTCCATACTGCTACATGGATAAATCTAAGCTGTTTTTTTCTGTCAGAAGCAATATGACTTTTCTCTGACTGAACAAATGACCCCTGGCTCACTCTTCAGCTGTGTTTGTTCTCGGTATTTGAACTAGCTGTATACTGCACTGCATCAAGTTGAGATGATGTCGTGGGTCTTAGAAGATTGTGCCTTTAGCTACATGCTTGTATATGCCCATCTTCAGAGGTGGCAAATGAATGCCAGTATCTTGTGCTGTCATGTGTGCTGGAAAAGTTTACTTCCCACTTAGTTTGCTGCAGTTTTGGTTGGTTGTTACTGTCCTGAGAAAGCAGAGAGCTCCACTGCCTATGGATTGCTCTGAGTTAAATGAGAAATGGTGCTCTCTGATATAATGTTTAAATTGAACAACCCCATGGCCCACGTAAGGGTTCTGCTCCATCAGGGTGCTCTACTTCATCCATTTCCTGCATACTGGCTTTGCTGGATGTGTTTTAATTCTAGAGTAATTGTTATTTAACTTCTTGTCTTCAAATCTCTGCAGGAATGGATAGGTCAACAGATGACACGTACACAAAGTCAACGCACATGCTGAACATGGATGAGAAATTCAGAGTAGAGAGGAACAGCTTGTTCTCTGTTTTACACTGAGCAAGGACAATGATTTACTCAGTCTGCAGTTTCTAGGAGTCTGTAACTGCTTCAAAGAGGTAACATTTGTTATGCATAGGTAGATGTCTGACACGGTGAGTCAAATGTTGCCCTTGTGAGAATCCTGACTCCAGCGTATTCATCTTTGCAAACTCTGACAGCATTAGGTTGGTTGTTTGCTTAGAATTGTTGTAGATCACTAGGTTATTTTACCATTTTATTTTCTCACTGCTAATAAGTCAGTGTGTATTCCCTATGTGTACATATTCCCATATTGTGCAACACAGTGTACTTCTCTCCTTGGGGAAATAGCCCTAACTATGTAACTGGAGAGTTTTTAAATACTGTAGAACAGCTGTACTTGACAAGACAAGGACTTTGTTTACTTGCACATTATTTATTCACGTATTCTTGTTTTTCAGCCCCCTCAAGTAATAATAACATACTCTTTTTGTTTGTTTGTTTGCTCCCCTAACTCCACATTCAGGAGTTTCATGCCTCATATGTAGTTCAGATATCTACAGGGGCAGTATGTTGGGGCTTTGATGTAATAAAATGAATCACTATGAAAAGCTCTACTGTAGGAGCTGTTTGGTAAATATTCTGATACGAGACAATGCCAAATGAAACAATTGCATCCTTCCTCCTTCCTTCCGTCCTTCCTTCTGTCCTTCCTGTCATTGCCCTGAAGATGGAAGTGATTAAAAATTGAGGGTGTTTCATGAGTAGTTGCTTCTTATTTCTATACTGGTTCCTGTATGATGCTGTGGTACTGTAATCTATGTAGAAAAGGCAGGACTTAATTGCTGGCTTTAGCATTCAGAGCTACACTGACTATAAATATTTCTGTGAGAGTCACTAAGTGTTCTTGAGGGTGAAATGGGTAAGATTTCTTCTTAATAACTTCTCGTAAGTAGGTTTGTTCTGGTAGAAGCCAGGGCTTGATCCCATTCTGTATTGCTTTTCCAGCTGTAGTCAGTAGCATTTGATGCTGCAGAGGAAAAAGAACAAACCTAAAGTACATCTGAAAATGGCTCTGTCTTTTTTTGGAACAGCTCTATGAAATGAGTAGATCCACTTCAGCCTATCAAACTTCCAGGGACTGCAGCATAACAGTGAGATGCAAGTGCACTCCTCTGCTCTCTTTAACAGTTAACCTGTTCAGCCAGCACAGTGGACTGAGTGCATTTTGGTAAATGTTTCTATTGCTGTTATATAGCTGTAGTATGCTTTACTCAGCAAGCATCATTAGAAGGATTTGTGTTTTTTTTTAATTAACTTCATCTAATCTGTTCTTCAGTAATGGGAGTTTAAGTGCAAGATAAATGTGGCCAAGCTGTGCTTATGCATCATGTATAGTAACACATACAGGAGTACATATGCTCTCTTACACTTCAGTACTGATGGTCGTGTGTTCCTTATTTGGCATCACTTCTGTAACCTGAGACTCCTGAAGCTGGAAACTGTTTAAAGAAAGAATTGCTTTCCTTTTGTCAATTAAATCATAAACATGTTAGAGCTGGACAAAGTATATCTCAGCTTCTTTCATAACAACTAGGAAAAAAAAAATGAGTTCTGACAACTAGTTGGACTCTTCTGGTGGAGGGAATACAGTTGGCTGACTTCCTAGCATGCCACACAGTGTGATGCTTGCATTGTCATCTAGTGCTACCATGTAAAACACATTGCATCATTAAGTTACTATTCCAGTGCTAAAGGGCATTTTCAGAACCAAACAGACCCCACGCACCAGTTGATGAAACTTAAAGCATAGTCTGAAAATAGTTGAGAATCACTAGTAAAAAAGTAACAAAGCCATTTTTAAGGCAAAATGTTGTGGTTTGGATTTTTTGTTTTATTTTGTTTGGTTGGTTTTTTTTTCTTGAAATGAATCATACAGGCATTTCTACCAACATGGTTTGCTACATCTTATATATTTTTATCTAAAGAGTCTTGCCATAGCAAATCTGTGTCTCTTTCCCTGATCCCTTGCATACTAATCCATGACATAGTTTGGCATCTCCTTACATGTATAGAAGAGAAAGGACTGTGGAGGCATCAGATGGATGATCATCTTCAGGAAAGCTACAGAAACAATGGTCCCTGTGATCTGTCACTGCCATAGTTTGAGACCAGATGCCTTTAAAAAACATAAAGTTACAGACCTCCAGAGGCCAGAATAGGTTCAAGAGGGGACTGGAAAGTGTTTAATTCCCATAATGTCTATAGAACTGCCTGCAGAGTCAATTTCTGTCCCGATGCTGCCCCCTTATCTTTGTGATTGCAGCGGAGTGAGCCCTCGAGCAGCCTTGGTGGGGGCCTGGAGCAGGCAACACAAATTTTAGCTGTGTCACACAGGTTTGGTAGGGGGGGGATTAGAGGGGCATGGGGGAGGGGGGCATTTGAGGCCTGGATTTTTTTTTGTCTCAGGACCCAGGCACCCAGGACAACCATGAGCTACTGCCGTGAGGTGGCTCAGGACTCTTGAACACGTTTTGGAATAGTTGCAAGCGCCTTAGGCATAACTTGCTCTTCAATAAGAAGTAGCCTTCAGGCCTTTTTGGGCAGCAGCTTGATCCATTGTAGAGAAGTAGACAATCCCATTCCCAAGCACAGTTATAGCATTTCTTCCTCTTTTGCTGGAGTAAATGATTGCTTTGGAGTCGTACTCTCACTTCTCCAGTCCTTAATGAGTGACAGGTATAATGACCTTCTGTTACAGAGGCTCAGATCAATGTCTAACACTAACTCATGAAGGCTGACTTTAAAGCATTTGAGTGCATGAGGATCGATGTATGGCAGTGAACAGAATTAACTGAGTTGTGTGATGGAACTGGCATGTGGCACCCCCTGCCATGTAGCTTGTATGAACAGGTGACAGTAAGTTCATAGTCTTTCTTTTCCATTCACCTAGGAATCCAGTAAAGATTTCTTTCATTTGCTTGATGTGAGTTGCCTTCTTTTTTAAGATATGGAAGTCCTTTCTGAAAATTGGAAGAAGCAGTTGGCTTGTGATGAATTGTCAGAGCACCAAGAAAAATCAAGCCCAACCAACAAATGCTTTGTGTTTCCTGTTGGGGGGAAAAAAATAAGAATCCTTCTGTATAATCCCTTCTGGTCTTTTGGAGTTTCCTAATTTTTTTCTGTGTGTCTCTCAGTTCTCTTTGCCTTCTACTTTTTTGCTGGTGTGTGTGACGGATGCCTTCTAAGTGTTTCCATACACCTGAGGAGGACCAACTGCCTAGTTGGTAGAAGATAATCTTGTGCATAAAGATACTTTTCATAGTATGGAAAAAGGAAAACATGAAGCAGCTTTGAACTACAAAATATTACATGTTTTAAGCCCCATAAAAGGGTTATCAGCCTACTCATGGCTTTTATCCTTTTTAATTAAATGAACAAAAAAACCACCCCAAAATCTATATGTTGTCACCAGGAAACACTACATGACTGAACTTGCTGTGGATTTCCAACAAATTGCAACATGTACCAGAGCTGTAGTTCAATCAAGGGGCAGGCTGATTAGCACATCTTGTTAACCCTCTGATGATCTGAGTTTGGGACATAGAATACTTAACACCAGCAAATAGCCTGTGGCGGTGCTCATAACTGACTGTCGACCCAGTTAGACCAATAGCAGATGGCTGAAATGGCAACTGCAGCCAGGACATGTACTAGAGGGATGCATGGTGCAGGTAGTTTATTAGCACCTGTACTCCTGAGGGTCATGTCGTGGGCTCCTTAATGAACATGTTAAAGATGACTGAAAGCTGATTAGCTATTTATGTAGGAGAAAAGAGCAAATGAGCAGCAAGGGGGCTAACTTGGAGAGGTGAATGCTGAGTTTAAGATAATGTGCTTTTACTTAGTGGTGAAAGACAACAGCCAGCCTGTGATTAAAATCTGGCAGAGAAGCCCTATGGCCCCTTCCCCCACCTCTTTGAGGCTGGCCCTGTTGCTCTGCCTGTCTTGCTGGCCCTTTCACTTCCCCTGTTTCGAAGTCCTGCCAGGAATAGCACATTTTATATGATGCCAAACGTTTAAATTCCTCAGACCATTTGGTCTGGGAGGAATGTACTAATGGTGTAGCTGACTGAGTTTTAATCTGGGATGTTTTTAATTTTAAAACCATGTTAATTTATTTTAATCTCAAAATTTACAAGATTTGGTTTAATTCTCTGATTTAGTTCTTCTTTTAATACTTCTTAAATGCCTTTCTTTTTTAATCAATTAAATCTTTCCAGTCTGCAATCACACCTCATTTTTGTTTCTTTACTAACTGATGAAGGCGCTGTGTAATGCAGTAGACTGTAAATCCCATTGAGATGGGACCAGTGCCTGTATTTTGTTTGGTTTGTGTCATACATGTTTTTTAGTCCAGCAGCTGTTTACTAAACATTCAGCTGGGGCTTTATCTTCAGATTGCTAGCACCTATTCAGAAATGCTCTATTGTCTGGGATCCAGTTTGGGGCTTTTTCCTGCTTTATGGCCCATCACACTGGAAAAAGAAGGTGATGGAGCACCCAGTGGCATTCTTGGGTTTTGTTGACATAAAGTCTGATTTTGGAAATTTCCTTTTAGTCTGTTCAGATATTTTTATTTTACACTAAAGCCACACAGATCACCTATTAGCACTTCAGTGCCTATTTGTAGTGTGAAGCAAGCTAGTGTCTTCAGTCCTAACTGCTTACAGAAGTTCAAACTGGAGGGGAGATAATAATTACCAAATGCCTCCCCCAAGCCCCTGATAAAGAATTTCCATTTATGGAAAAGCTTTTAAACATATTTATGTTCTGCATCCTCTTTTGACATAGTTTTTGCCTGTGTTAATTCAGTGCATGCAAACATATTTGCTTTTTAATTATGGTTTCTTCCCAGTAGCTGTCTTTTCTTCCTGCCTGCTGTAACAGGAAAGTATGACTGTGACAAAACTTCCACTGTGATGCCATTAGCAGGTCTATGATGCAACTGCACCAGCCAAGAACAAACAGTCCATCAGACAGAACAGTTATTAAAGCGCTGCAAATCTGGGCCCACAGACTGTGTCTGTGCCCTTCCAAGGGTAGGCTAAACAGTTCTTCTGCTCCAGCTTGGTCAGGGACTGGGAATTGCTATCTTAACATTGGGCCTGGCTCTTTTTACTTCATTTTCAATAGGCCTTTTTTCAGCTCTTGATACAGTCTCTGTTTAAATTATTTTTTAGAAATGAGAGAATCTTTTGCTGGGTTTAGTCTTCACACACTACTGACTCGTTGTTGATGTAGAGACATCCCGCTGGGTACCAGTACAGGCTTCCTATTGGCTGGTGGAAACACAGACAAGATCTACTTTGTTCTGTGCTTTTTCCAACCTTACCACCAATATGGTGGGCAGATGGCAGAAACATGAGCCCTATGTAAATGAAACCACGGTGCTTGCTGTGAGAGGGATTGAGGGGTGGAGAGCTGGTGGCCTGAGAGGAGAAATGGCTTGCTGAATGGCAGTGAAAGCCTGGTGTCCTGAAGCATACCACAAAGGATGGGAGAGAGTTAAAATTTTTAATGTTTTCTGAAAGCAGCTAATTGTGACAGAAAATTGACCAAACCCATCACAGTTCTGTTGAATGTAATGAAAAGCAGGGCCACCACCAGGCCTGCAGTTCTACCAGGAAAGGATGAAGTTTATATTATTTTTCACTCTAATCACATAGCCTGTTTTTCTAATGAAGGCCTTGATGAGGCTACTATAACAGGTGAGCAAAACAATGGGGCCCATGCTTTTGTCCTACACAAATTGCCTGTTTGCAACACATGGAGGATTTAGTACAGCACATTTTGACCTTGCACATGAGGTAATTATGTAAATGCATCAGTGGCGCCTGTCTAAATCCATTTCTGTGCTGTTTGAGTTCTGTGGATGGACTAATTAATTCTGGTCTTCATCAGATGACAATTCAAAGAGAGAAACACACCATTGGCTATAGGGCAGGACAGTCAGTATGTCTGGAGAAACTCTTCGGCTCTGTGCTCATCTCACTGTTGTTCCTCTGCCATGTTGTACCATTTGAGAGTGGGGGAGGCTTTTGTGTCATTTTTCTCACTGGAGAAGCCTGAGAGACTCAACTCTGCATATGTTTTTGTGTGTACATAAACACTGGAGCAGTGGTAGTAAAAAGGACTGTGCAAATAACACCCTTTTATCCAGAAACTTCAGGCCAATCCCTTGCCTTTGGAGGCTGGTAGTGTATGCGTCTCAAGAATTGTCTAAAGTAAAGCTGAGACTAAATTCCTTGAGAGTTTGCTATAGCAATACCAACATCACTCAGCTGACAAGACATCATTATAACAATATTGATCTTAAAAGTGTATATGCTAGAAGAAAGCCAGTAAGATTTTGTGTGGCAGAGCTTCCTGATGACCCTCCCTTGGAACCAGCACATGCCCTTCTAAAATGAGAAGTGAGATTTCTATCCAAAGACCTTAAGTTGTTGTTGCCCAAGACACAGTTTGCTGCCCTGTGATGAATTCCTTGTCATCTAGAAGCAGGCTAATTTGGTTGAAGCTGTACTGATATGTGCTGTACAAACAATTGTTTTGACTGTGTAGGGTTTTTTTTCTGGCTCTTCCTTTCTGTTGAGGCTGCTAGACACAAACGCTGAAACTGGAACAGTGCCACAGGTTAACAAAGCCCAAGTCAATTGCTTGCTTTGTTGTACTACCATCTTTGGGGTTTTGTTGTTGTTGTTGGTTTTTTTCCTTGACTAAGTTAGATCAAGGTGAAATCAAAGAGGAAAGATGTTGTTGTAATTGATTATCTTCTTGAAAACAAACATGGAATAGTCCTATCCAACACTCCCCATGCTCACAAAAATATCACCCCAAACCAAACAAATAGTTAGGTCAAGTCAGCAGGGTTGTTTTACCTCTTTTCATTGTGTGTGCTCCTCTGTATGGAACTTCATGCTGTATTACAGCAATTTACACTGTGACAGAAAATGTTCAGAAGCCCTGTTTTGAGTAAATGTTTAACTTTTGATAAATGCTGTATTGTTCTGGCCAAGCAGCAGTACAAACATGTCACCATTTGGTGCCTTTCCAGCATGCACGCCTTGTTCTTCTGTGATGCTTTTGTTAAACTTGAATGAAATCAAGGTACATTAGGTACTCATCTGAAAGAGAGATGTGGAATTCATCCAGCACACTTTATAGTCAGGTTCATCCTTGGTGTAAAAACTTTGACTGCCCATGGAGGAGTGAACTTACTCCATTACCTCCCTCTTCTTGCCAGTTGTGTTTAAGAGCAGGCCCATTTTTTTCTGCAGGTGGTCCAACTGGTCCTGAACTGTCTCTCTTGTCCATAATCTGTGATGATTAGAGATACCATCAAATAGTTTTATTTTGTCCATGTCAGACCAGAAGGTGGAGTGTCTAGGTGATACTACTTGCTGAAATACTGCTTTGGTAGTCAAAGTCTGAGATGGGTGGTGCAGAAATTACAGGTGTCCCTGAAGGTGTGGGGAAGAGCTCTAATCAGCAGATCAGCAGAACTGAGTTGCATTTGAAGGGTAGACAGGGAGAGGAAGGATGCTTCAGAGCCCGTAAAATAGAGCTACTGTTTTGGGAATAGGAGAATGTTTGGTTTAGCCAGGGGTTGCCTCTAAAAGTACTTAAAATATCATCCAAATCAAACCCAAAAGACAGCCTATAGACATGTTTACTAATAGAACAAAACTCATCATCAGGCCTCTTGCCTTTAAGAACATTTCACTGTAGGTGGAAATCACTGTTTTCCTCCATGTTTCTTAAAACTTCCTGTGATAAACCTGATTAGAATAAGTCATCAACTGTGAACCCAAAAGTACATTCTAGACCTGTCAGCAAACATGTGACAATAGCTCTGATACAAAGGTTTCTGCCTCATCTTTCCCTTTTTACTGTTGGGATGCTGCTTCCTGTATTCTGAGAGGAGATTTGTGAGCAAAGCATGTTCATGGGCAGAAGTCATAGTAGCCCCTTAGAGTAAATAGCTTGATCTTGAGGCACAAAAATGAGTGCTCATAAAAATGGACAGCTCTATGCTTTAAGCCAGAGCTATTTGGTATGTTTAAACAATGGCCTTGGATATGGAAAAAGCTGTATTTCTGACTGACTTTCATGCACTAATGGCAGAATTGAGCTCTCCCCAGAAGAGGGCTGAGCCTGTTTAAACCAAGACAGTAAGAACGAGAACCTGAAGCACATTCATCCAGTATAAACAAGTGATGGGAAGAAAATAATGATGAAAATTCCAGAAAAAGCAGACCTTAGTAGCTTGTTTTCCTCAATTTTACTGGAAGTTTGTTCTTTGAGAAAATGAAACAGTGCTTCAAAAGGGATGTTTTTGTGTGTGGTTGGGTTTGTTTTTTTTTTAAGGTAGGAACTGTGGTTTTATAACATGCAAATTTCAGCAGCATCAAAACATTTTTAAACAAGACTGCAATGCTGTCTAGAAGAGATTTACCTTTAGCTCTCTGAGGTACTGCAGTCTTTCTTCCTAATGTAATAAATCAATATGTTGCTCATGACTATAGTTTATGGCCTCTTAGGATGTTGGCTGCTTTCTACACTTCATTTTTTATTCTATATGGAAAATACACTTTAAATGTGCTTTGAGATTTAATCAAATGAGCAGCTGGTATTGCTTAAAGAATAAGCATGACCCCCTTATCCTCACTCACATTAATACCTTCTCACTTATGCATTATCCATTTCAGAATTGATTATTTTTTTTCCCCTCAGAAGCAAAAGATTATTCTCATTAGGTGATGGTGCTTCTCCATACAAAACTGTCTATTTTGTAAGACACTACATAATAAACATAATAAAAATTGCATCTTAAAATACCCTGTGGGACCATCAGATCATTTGGACAGTATGTTAACAGATAAATGCCTTCACAAAAGCCTCAAAGCAAGCATTCAAAACCAACGGGGATGTGTATCTAAAAGAAAATATTTTATTAGGGAAAAACATAGTATAAAGAGAAGCTTAAGGTGATAAACTTATGCATGTATTTTCCACTCTAAATTAGTGTTGGTCTGGCCATAGTCATTGTTTACCTGGCAAAGGCTGGATCACAGTGACAGCTTTCACTGGTTGGGAATTTCCCACAAGACAAGCTTCTCAGTCCATGTAGTAGAAACCATGTATATCCATGTAGTGGAAACCACTCTTGGTTTTGTTGTGAGAATGCACTTAGGAATGTGTGAAGAAGGACATATATGTGTGAAAGAGACTTATGGCTCAGATCTGGGGAAAGGTGTCCCCAGGAACTTGGGATGTGTTTTCAAACCTAGTTGACTTCCTCTTGCTGCAAATGTGACTCTTTGATCTTGTATTTATTAACATACATGGGCTGCCTACACCTCACTGACAACCAAGGCACTCAACCCTTCTCACCACAGTAACCCACCTTAACAAACAGAAGTTGCTGTGCGTATTCATCCTCTTAGAGGAGAGGGTCGAAGAACAGGAACATGCAAGGATGGTTTTGCTGCTACCTGAGCACACTTGTGGGAAGCACTCAGGTGAACCACTCCATGTTTCATAGATTTGCCTTCATTCTGCTTAAATCTGTTGGTGTTTTTTATTTTCCATATTTCACTGTATCTGAAAATTGTATGCTGTTCTAATGTAGGGCACAGGAAGCATGTTTTTGGGTAAGCAGGACTGGGCCTTTAATAATTTTTCTAGCTGGAAGAGAGCAGAGAAACTGAACTGCAGCCTCACATATGTGGTTTCTGCAATTAAGGTCTGCAGCTGTTCTGCTTTTTTTGTTTCTGTGACGCAAATCAAAGCGCAGCAATGGTATTGCCTGAGGGAAGAGAGAAAGCTACTTGCTTACTTCCCCATGCTGATAACTAAGCAGCGATGACAAGAAACTGGGACAAAGGCAAGTTCAAAAGCAGGAGCTGAATATTATAAACGACTGAAGAAATGCAGGTGCTGCTTCTTCAGTGCAAAAGAGAAATAAAACTCTGTGAATGTCAGAAGTAGTAACGAGCTATCCAAAGGAAAATATGTAGGGCTGTAAATTTTCTGTCGCTCAAAGGAATCCTGACATGAACAGTAGTTGGAGTCTGTATACTATCAAATACATTACACTTAGCTCTATTTTGAACATCATTGATTTTTACCTAGTGACTTCAACCTTGAAAACCTTGTTTCTGTCATGTTAATCCCTTTTTCACATGCATTTCAATACCAGTCTGAATGATGAGATTTTATTAGGAATCTTTGTGCTCTTCTTTCATGCATAGCTCTCAAAATGCTCTCCATGAAAGATAATCATGAGGAGACAGAGGCACAGAGAACATGAGTAGCATTATTTGTCTGAGGTGACAGAGTTCAGAAGTCCTAATATCTTGGAATAACAACCTATTTGATGCTTTCTCTGCTAACTTCTAAATTGCTTTGCTTGGCCATCTCAAGTCTGGAATTGTTTGCTTGTGTTGTCTAAACTGAAATTCATAGGTGTTTTATTAAGATTGCAGATTTGATATGGAACTAAAATGGGGCTAGACCTATGTTCAGGCATCAAAGGTGCCTAAGCAGTGCAAACTTCTGCCAGGTGAGTTAGTGAAGTCCTTCCTGCTGGTTGTTGCTTTCTGTGTGCTCCAGCTGTGGCATCAGTCATCTTCATGGGACAAGAGGAGTTGCAGATCTGAGGCATTCAGGGCTCTGCTCAAAATGTCCTCTGATTTCATATCTCACATGAATTCTGCCCCTCTCTACTTCATTGCTGCCTCTCATTTCTCCTTCCACATCCTGAGCAAGAAGGGGGCTACTTCTGGGGACAGAAGTTCTGGGTTTCTATCCTTGGCCATTGTACTCCTGAATCATGCCACAGCTACCCACCACGTATGTGTTTGCTCCTCATTTATTTTGTTTCTTATCTTCTGTGTTCTCAGTTCTGTTTCTCTTCTTCTGTATCTTGTAATGCCAGTATACATCCCCCTTTTGCATTGCAGTGTTTCCCCTCTATTTTCTTTTGGTGTCTTTCTATTCAAGCTTTCTCTAATTTTTTTCCCCGATAAAGAAAATGGTTGTACCTTTATGTGCATTCCATAACTGATTATGGCAAATGCTCAGGACCAAGAGGAAAGCAAACTGCTTTAATGCACAATCTGAGATTTGCCCTTCCCACCAAATCTTTAATCTTTTGCGGCATCTCGTGTAGTTCCATGCTCTGGAGCAAGTCAGGTGTGGATAGAATGGACCAAACCAGGTTGGAAGAGACCTTCAAGATCATCGCGTCCAACCCATCATCCAACACCACCTAGTCAACCCATGCAACCAAGCACCCTATCAAGTCTCCTCCTAAACACCTCCAATGATGGTGACTCCACCACCTTCCCAGGCAGTACATTCCAATGGGTAATCACTCTCTCTGTGAAGAATTTCTTCCTAGCATCCAGTCTGAACCTCCCCTGGTGCAGCTTGAGACTCTGTCCTCTTGTTCTGGTGCTGGTTGCCAGGGAGAAGAGACCAGCCCCTGCCTGTGTACAACCTCCTTTCAGGCAGCTGTAGAGAGCAATAAAGTCTCCCCTGAGCCTCCTCTTCTCCAGGCTAATCAACCCCAGCTCCCTCAGCCTCTCTTCATAGGGCTTATGTTCCAAACCCCTCCCCAGCTTTGTTGCCCTTTTCTGGACACGTTCCAGCAAGTCAACATCTTTCCTAGACTGAGGGGTCCAGAACTGGACACAGGACTCAAGGTATGAGATCTTAGCAGTGTTGGTGGGTCTCCCTAATATGAATTCTGAAGTACTATGTTTTCATTATCTTATAACCTGGCTGATTTGGAGGAGCTAGTGAAAGAGACAGCAAATTGCATGTCTGATACCACAGGCCCCCTCCAAATTGATGACTTGAAACAAGACTTACAAGAAAGAACATTATCTTCTTCACATTGGTAGATGAATGTGTTTCTCTGTCATCCTGCACAGTGAGCACTCACTGGCTGCTATACATTATTTCATGCCAATTAATAAAGTATCAAGTGTTGCAAATGCAACTTGAAAGGAGCTGTGTCACAGAAAGCATTGGGCGACTTTAAAGCTGATGCTACTAGCCTTGCTTGTCCTACAGTTGCCTGTGAGTCAAGCACAGAATCGAGTCAAGGCTTTTTCTTCTGGTGGTACTGGCATCAGCAAACCCCCACATGCTATAACAGAATACAAGTTCATGTTTATTGCAAGGCTGGGACTTAAGATCATTATATTTGTTTATTTTTTATCTCTAGCTTTATTTTTTTTTTCAGCCAAGGCACAAATAGATTTTAGGACTGAATAATTACCGTCAATCTAACTGATGATCAGTGCTTGACTTTAAGGAAACAGTTTCAAAATATGTTTATTTCTCTGCTTTATTAGCAGTTTTATTGGTAATAAAGAGGTCTGTTGACTTCTTTGGTGGAAACTGGATTTGTATCTTGGTTTTCATGACTGGAGGCTGGGGGAATATGAGCGCTTTATAATGATACCTTTTTGGCTAGATCCACAGAAGGACATGAGGAGCTTTTCACTCATCTGAATGTTACTGGGTAGCTCACAAATGAACTACTGAGATTTGTAGCTATTCTTCTGTCCTCTTGAGTTTCAACAAGAGCAAGTGCAGGGTCCTGTGCCTAGGTTGGAACAATCCTCACTACCTACAGGCTGGGGGATGAGCTGATAGAAAACAGCCCTGCAGAAAAGGACTTGGGGCTCCTGATGGATGAGAAGCCAGACATGAGCAGACAGTGTGAGCTTGCAGCCCAGAAGGCCAGTGGCATCCTGGAATGCATCTAAAGAAACGTGGCCAGCAGATTCAGAGAGGTGATTCTGCCACTTTATGCTGCCCTGGAGTGCTCTGTCCAGCTCTGGAGCCCTCAACACAAGAAGAACATGGATGGAGTAGGTTCAAAGAGGGCCACAAAAATTGTCAGGGGGATGGAATGCATCTGCTGTGAAGACAGGCGGAGAGAGCTGGGGTTGTTCAGCC
Source organism: Dryobates pubescens (assembly GCF_014839835.1). Lineage (NCBI taxonomy): Eukaryota > Metazoa > Chordata > Aves > Piciformes > Picidae > Dryobates > Dryobates pubescens. The sequence continues at coordinate 20,757,702 of NC_071626.1, read as the reverse complement.
TGGAGAATAGGAAGCTCTGGGGAGATCTAATAGTAGCCTTCAGTACCTGAAAGGGGCCTACAAGAGGAATGGAGAGAGACTGTTTATAAAGGCCTGCAGTGGTAGAACGAGGCTTCAAACTAGAGTAGATTTAGGTCATATGTTAGGAACCGTTCTTTACTATGAGGGTGGTGAAGCACAGGGACAGGTTGCCCAGGGAGGTGGTTGGGGCCCCATCTCTGGAGATACTCAAGGTGAGGCTTGACAGGGTTCTGGGCAACCTCATCCAGATGAGAATGTCCCTGCTTACTGCAGAAGGGGCTGGACTAGATGACCTTTAGAGGTCCCTTCCAACACAAAGCATTCTATGATTCTAAAACGCAGTAAGTTTTTGCCTATGAGATTCCTTCTGTCAATGCAGTTTCATCAGGCTGATGCAAAAAGGCTTTCTGAATTGTGCAGTTTTGGTAGGTGGTGGCTTGACTTAATGTGCTGCAATACAAGCATATTTTCACAAGTCATGTCTTTTAATGACTTTTTAATACTCATGTGTAGTTTAGGGTGATAAGAGAACATTCTTTTCTACTTCATCCAGTTGTGACCATAACAGCAAGTGAAGTTAGGACTGGAGCTCAGATGTTTTTTAGGACCCCCTCTCTTTGCACAGAGAAGGTGAAACTTCACAATCTGGTGTATACTGAGTATTTATTATAGTTTCTAATCCTGGCTTCCCATCAGTTCTGCCATCTTCATATTAATTAATGAATACTCATTAATCTTACTGTAGCAAATTGTATCAAGCCCAGTTGTTCCTGCTGTAAAAATGCTTTGATATGAACTTCAAAATTAAAATGTATTAGTCATTCTGTAAAGCTGATTGATATGCTGGGGAGTTTCATATTGGAAAACACCTCGATGGAATGCATGCACTGCTAGCCTGATTTCAATACATTTGAAAACGTTTTCCTGCTGTTTCTAGTTATGATAATTGGGTGTTAAAGACTTTCTACTGAGTCTGATGCCAACTCTCCTTCTTTATTACTTCCTGCTTATAATCACCCTCGAAACTGGATTAATTTCTGTCACAGACATTATTTAGCATGGAAAGACTCTGTGATTATTTGTAGGCTTTTCCAGGGCTTTGGTACCCATGAGCCAGCAGGCCAACTGCAGTTGTAGTTTTTGCGGTTGGCATTGTTGAATGTGTGTGTAGTTCTGAAAGGGCTTGTGCTTTCCATTTCCTCATGAAGATTAAGTTGTTGCTGTGTCAGTCACAATCCTATTTTCCACAGGATCATAGAATGGTTTGAGATGGAAGGGATGTCCAAAGGTCATCAAGTCCACCCCTCCCTGCAGTGAGCAGGGACATCCTCTGCTAGATCAGCTTGCTCAGAGCCTTGTCAAGCCTCACCTGCAAGATCCCCAGAGTGGGGGGCCTCAACTACCTCCCTGGGGCATTTGCATAGGATTTTTCCAAATTCAAGCCTTTACATATTCAGCATCTCTCCAGGTTCCCTGATAGAAGCACGGAGGATTTGAACGATGAAATGCACCTTTCTCTAAATCTATCTGTGTATGTTTTCAAAACAACTGCTTTTCTCTTCCTCTGTTTTTATGTGAACTGCAGTTAAACTTGTTTTTTTCCATTACTTTCAATGTTTGGTATTTCACTTGCTGATTCTGTTGTTTGTTTGTTTCTTTGCTTTTTCCTCTCGGATACTCATGGGCAAGAATTCAAGGTTCCACTCAATTCTTTTTACTCAATGTAAAAAGCTGAAACACTAAAATACTGTCAAAGAACTATCCAGCATAGTTGTTGTTTTTTTCACATACTTGCTGTGTGAGCACTTAAAACTTAGGATTTTTAGCCCTTCAGCCTCCAAAAAAATGTCTTGGTGGGCTGGTTTTGGAATCATTTGTCAATTCTTATCTGCCTGTGTGATTCTGTTGTTTAGGGTGGACTGGAAAGGAAAGGTAGAAGTGAGCAGGAATCATAACTGCACTGGATTTTTAATTATTAATATGTTACATCTTGCATAAAACATTGACCAGGAGAGGGAAGATGTTTCAACTGGAGTTTTTTTTTCCCCTTACTGATGACAGTCCATTATTGGCCTAGGGGGATTTAAAAAATACTGTTCTTCTAGTCTTTATTTGTATTAATGTAGTTCTCTTTCAAGCCTTGCAAACTAGTGTTAAAAATACTCAAGTGCATTCAGAAAGGAGCTCCTGGGAGCCATGTCTTTAATTGCTTTTCACAGGTTTGGTGACTTCAGAAGACCCAGGCCAATAGATCTAGAGATGCAGGTGCACCTTTCCTTGCTGTTGCAGTTGGGTCACCTTTCCTAAAGGCCCTTGGTTAGTCCCTGTGTTTCATTTCTCTTGGCTTCAATGAAAGATACTTAGCAGACCACTTGCAGGAGGCCTTCCCATTGGGCTCCACATCTTTGCAAAGAGAAAGAATGTTTGTATGCTTTGGTGAACATAATATCTTCAGCTTTCACCTTCTAATGTTTTCCTCCTCTATTATTTGATTTCTCTTTTCCACTGTTTATTATTAGTAACAAGGGACATTGTTTTGGTTTAGGGGCAGTGCTGAATGCATCCTTTAATTGGTTTTGCCATTTGCCCATGTCAGCCATGTTGCTTGTTTTTCTACATGGCTAAAAGGAAATTTTTCTTGTAAAGGTGTAGATTAAGATAAGCAAGAAATACAAGACCTATATTTTATGAGCTATGTTAGGATATTACCATAAGATTTTTGTGTTTTGTGTTAATGCAGCAGCCAGTGTCTCTATTAAGCTCAAAGTAAGTAAAGCAGTAGATAGGTTAAGCTCAAAATAAGGGAGGCTGTCAAAAGAGACAACAGTATGGAAAATGTGATCCAGTGTATTTCCCCCACCCCCCCCTAAATATGTTGATTTTAAATTCATTCATGCTGCTTCACAGCTTATTTGCAGTTCCTCATAATTATCAAATGAGCTCTGCATAGGAGCAGACAACGATAATCAGACAGTCAATTATTTTCTAGTTCCTCTGCTTGCATTTCCATCTATTACATTTGCAGTATTAAGAGAAATGTGAGAGGACTCACAAAACATGAAAGCAAAATGAGAGGTGAGAATTTCCTTTGGCTTTCATCTTTCATAGCCTCCAATGAAGCTCTTTTAATGTTTGCTCCCAGGTGTACGTTTGCAGGTGGGGAGGGTGGTGGGCACACGGAATTTCCACCTAGCTGAGAAGTGTGCAGCAAAGCACTCAGCATGGAAAAAGCTTTGGAGCACCCTGACAGTTTTATCGACTGTCCCTTTTTGTAGTGACACGCTGGCCCCCTTTGAATTGATAGTTAACAGAAGGGAGTGAATGCACATGGCTTTTGTAATACAGTGATAAATTGGTGGACAGTTGGACCATGATGGCTTCAGGAGTTACGTGTTTGCCATCAGTGCCCTGAGGCCTTTTATGTTCTGTGTCAGTGGGGTGCATCTGAATACCATATGTCACAAAGACTAATGTCCTCGCTCTTCCTTCTAATGGGCACGGCAGACACCGCGCGCTTGGAAATTTCCGTGCCTGCCTCTGAGATAAACAGTAACAGGGCCAGCTAATTGTGTATGTTGTTAAACACCAGAGCTGCTTACTTGAAAGGTGGATCCTGGCAGTTAATGAGAACCATTAAAGGAGTGAACAGCAAAAAAATAAAATCAATTTTTCCCCCTCTGACATGGGGCTTGCTACTAGTGAATTAGATGGGCTCTTGTCCTGACTGATTGCTGCTTCTCTGTCAGGAGAGAGGCATAGGTTAGGGATAGGGGTTGGAGTATTGTGATTTATAGTAGATGATGCTTTAGACACTTGTTTGCAGAGGACAGTGCAAGAAGACTCTTGAGACTAAGAAACTGAATTGCTAAAAACAGATAATCAGACAGTATAGTTCCAAAATCCACTCATGGCAGGAGGTCAGGCTGCAGTGTGTATACTTTAAAGACCAGGGGGGTTCTGATGCAATATGCATGTGACTAAGCAAAATTTTCCAGAGCAAGGCTTTTGGGCAATCACAGTGTCATCACACCTGCAGGGTGGAGTTGATTACACAGATACACTCCAAATTTAGTGAACAAATTGACAGTTAATTTAAGTGCTTTTACCTGCATTTCTACAGGCTTTCCCTTGCTTCCAGTCTTTTTTTTAGCGTAATATATTTACTGAAGATTAAGGTAAAGGGAGTGGTGCCATGCTTCATATCAGATGCTGGATATTCTGTGGCCAAGGGTTAAGTGATCAGCATCATAAATCAGAAGAAAACAGCAGCAACACAAAGAATATTACATAGCGATTACAGATGCATCTCATCTGTTTTCTGGGTGAGAGTCATGCTATCCATACAGCAACTCTCATGACCACGGCTCTGTTCTTTCATGTTTTTAGGAGTGCCAGAATGACACTGTGGTGGAGATCAGATGTTAATCCATTGACATTTATCCTTCCATTCAAATGTATTGCTAAACAAAAGGAAACGTGTGTATGTTTCTGTAGCAGAGAATGGCTGGTATTTTTTCTTTAACCAGAGAAGCTAAGAGCTGTGAGGGCAAGGCATTGTCTATATAATTTAAAAGAACAGAAACCAGCTTGAAAAAGAGATGTGCATTTCCAAACCAAGTCAAATGCACAAAAGCTCATATTACATAATCTTATGTATTTGCTTGTCTGTGCTAGACCATTCAGGATTTGTAGGGCACGTTTAAATATCAAGCAGGAGGGGGGTTCCCATGTTTAGTACCTGCATTTGCTGAGAGCTTGAGCAAGTTATCACAAAGAATTAGTAGCAATGGCTAAATATGCACGTGTACTAGAGAAATTAGAATTAAAACCTTAATGAATTTGGAAGATTTGGCCATTGTATATTTGTGAGAAAACTTTACATTTTTGGAACACTGCTTTCCTTGGGATGTAAATTCAGTTTAGTGAACTACTTTTGCTGCCTGCTAGAAAGCTGACTTTCAAATCCTATCTTTGTTCATTCTTAAAGAGAAATATTTTACTGCATGGCAGCTGATTCACTATAATACCTCTATGCTTTATGTTGCCACTTGATTCTTTGAATCATCTTTTAGCTTTTAAAGAAGCTTCTTCAGAGCTCAAGTCATGCAGATCTTCATCCTCCCATTACAACTTTTTAAAATGAAGGGAGATGCTGAATGATGTGCTTGGGGTTATGCAGTGAATTAGTGCTGCAGTTGAGAATGGGTGATAGGGGCATTCTCCATACATTGGTTTTAATGATGATGATCTGTGGAATGAGCCACTACAATCAAAAACATGTTGTGTTCAGCCCCTCACCCCCATCACCCCCTGCCTGTAATGATGAATGCTTTTCCATTCTTTGTATGTGGCTTCTTAGTCCTCAGATCAGTTTTAGGGAGCTAATGACAAACTCTGCTACTGGGATAGACAAGTGAATAATGAAAGGGAAGAAGGTGGCAGAAGGCTATAATAACCTCCTGGACACTACTGTGTGTGCTCAGAGGCTTTTAGAGCCTGAGGCAAAAGCATTTCCTATTTTATTACTAGGTGATAGTAATATTTTCCCTTGTATTTATAATCTTGTATTTGAGTTGGTGTTTGTTGGAGTGAATGGAATGTACTGGAAAGCTTTGTTGGTAGTTGCAGTCCAGCAAACCTGGGGTGAAGATTTGTTGGTCAATGTGTGGGATATTGGCCACACTTCTAGAACATGTGGCAAAATTTCAGTCCTTTCCCCTGCTGCTGTTCCATTTTGCTGTGGGGTGTATACATGAATGTGTGGCTCACCAGACACGTTTCAAGGGCCCAGGCAGCCTGTGACCTTCCCTGGGGAGATGACAGCAGAAAGCGGTGCGATGTGCTGAAGCTGATGGCAGTTCTGAGGCTAACCCCCTCACCCTCCCTGGCTGCTGAGAAACAGAGTTTATAAAGTGTGCAGTGAATTTGTGTTTACATATGAGCCCTGTCCTTGCAGGCTGACGCTGAAAGTGGCAAAAAGCACATTCCTTGTCTCTTCTAGGGAGTGCATCATCTTACTCCCAGCCCTTCTGGCTCAAACTGGGAAACAACTGATGTAAAGATCCCTGAATTTTTCTTCCAATTAAACTCAACGTTTCCTACATGGTGATGCTTCAGCTTGAAAATATTGTTGTCTGAAGTAATAAATTGCCTGATTTTAATTACATTTTTTTGAGGAAGAGTCGATTTTGTTTCCTTGATTCAGTCTGCTCCTGCTTCCTGTGATAAATGGCTTTTCATGTAATGGGTACACTGATTACTGCATGGCACACATCTGCTAAAGGATGCCTTTGAAATTCAGGCTAATTTGTTGGTTAAGTGGCAGATTTCTGATTGCAATCTCCTTTCAATACAGAAAATGACTTAAGCGAGACAATAATCCTCTCTTTTTTATTTTATTTTCCTCAAACCCTGTCATGTTCATTTTGGGTTTTTTTCCATCTCTGTCTTCATCTCCCTAGTCTATTTTTCCTGCTTTCTAGGTATACTTTAGTTTCTATCTCTTCATAAACAGTTATCAAACCATGGCTGTTTACGAAGGCCTGTAGTTTATAGGATGAGGGGCAATGGTTTCAAACCAGAGAAGAGTAGATTTGGATTGGATGTTAGGAAGAAGTTCTGCCCTAGTGAAACCAGTGATCCTGTTTTGGCAGGGAGGTTGGACGAGACGACCTCCAGAGGTCTCTTCTAACCCCTACCTCTCTGTGATTCTGTGATCTTTACTTCTGCAAAACTACAGTAGCCGTTGGGATGTTCTTTTTTTGGCTCATACTGCAGGTGCTCTGCCAATAACACAGGATGAACTTCAAACACAACTGCATCCTGGAGGAGAGGCCTCTGAGGAAATCTCTTCACTCCTGCTAGTGCACTGGAGTTAACAGTGAGGTGGGTTGCCTGACAGAGGGAAATAAGTGTGTGTGTGAAACACTAATGCAGTTAGGTTAAATTATCCTTCTTGCTTATTGGAAGAGCTACAGATGGAGAAAAACCTTGAGATGTTTGGTAAACTCTGCTTTCTCTTTTTGACATCTAGCAATCTGGTTTTTAAAGAAATGCTCATTAGAATACATAGTTGGTCATGTACTTATATTTTCTCCTTCTTGGTCACTTCATGAAGAATAAGTTGAAAGCTCTGAAGTGTTCTTTGTACTTTTTTTATGGGTTTATTTTGAAGGTTTTTTTTTTTCCATTGTACTTCTCTTATTTATTTATTTTTTTTGCTTTTCCATTGTACTTCTGTGTGGGTTTTTGTTTGTTTGTTTTTGTTTTCTTTCTTTTCCTTTTTCCCATAATAAAGTTTGAATTTGGAAATGTGTGTGAATTGGAAGTACCAGAGGTAATGAGTGTCTCATCTGGCTTTTTAAAGTAGTGCAAGGCACTGAGTCACTTCTTGCCACTAATAAGTTGCGTCATTTTGCCAGGATCAGAATGTTCCAGTCTCAAAGCAAATAGTTTTAACAGTGAAAACCTAGTTGTTACCATATATATGTGTGAGCTGATGTGTACACTCACACACACATTCTCTCTGTCTTCTGATACAATGATGATGACTGATCCTACTATGTGGGGGGCAGTGAAGTACTAATTACCATTCCTTTCTACTTTACCTCAGCCTTCAATTTCAGCAGGAGAGGAGAGGACAAAATACATTCAAACCATAGTGCTTTTAAAGGTGATGTTTATAAGCATGAGTGAGAAAAGATGTGTGGAGTTGAGCCTAGGGTAAGGGTGGCGGAATTGAGGGAATACAAAACTTGTCAGTTCGTGGTTTTATTTCCAACCTGTTGGATGTATCATTTGTTATACTGAATCTTCAAATGATTTCTGTCATATTTGTTGAGTTCTACTGCAACACTACAAGGTAGATTCTGCAAAAAGTAGGTTTGCTCCTGCTGGTTGTATGCAGATGTTTCCTGTGGTGAGCTTTTGCAGGCTTTATCAAACAAGAATAAAAAGTACCATCTTTGCACTGATTATTTCAGGTCTGTTTATCTTCTTATGCTTTGCCAGCAAACCTGGTCCGTTTTGCCATCAGGATTTCATTAGACTAAGTCAATGTTAATGTTTTAATGGCCCCACTGGTAGGAAATTCCCCTCAGATGGAAAAAACAGACTTCAGGGGGAAGCCAGCAGAGTGGTACGTGTGCAGACAGTGCAGATGTGCAGGGACCAGAGAGGCTGAGGTGCTCGAGGGGCCAGGAGGGCCTGGGCAGCTGGGACTAAGGAAGGGGCAAGCCTTGGTGATTGCTGAGAGATGGCTTTGGTGTATTCCCTATAATTGTGCCAAATCCCTGGCAGGAGACTGTAAGTGACATCACAGTGGATGAGAAACCAATTTGTAGGGCATCAGGAGCCTGCATTTCATTGCACTGAAGCAGTCAGACCCCGGGACTTCTGTGGCTTTGTTCCTCCAGTCTTTGGCAATGCTGACATGAGCCTTATCCTGTTTCTACTTTTGCCCCTCCCTCACTGATCAGAAAAGATAAACAGTCTGTTTACAGGAGAATAATGCCAATCTGTGATGCTGAGGAAATTGTTAAATGAAGGGTTTTTTCTTAATTTGCCATTTCAAATCATCTTAACAGCTGATGGGCTATGATTATTAATGAATTAACAAGAAAGTCTTCAATAGCTATTCTGAGAGTGTTGAGAGAGGTTAAAATGCTGAGGAATTAATGGAGTGGCAGGTTGCAGAGGATGGTGACTTTGAAGAACATGAGCTGAACAAGGGGGCAGAGGCTGAGGTTACTGAAAGCTCTGTAGTGTTGTGATAGTTTTAATCTTCATGCTAACAAGTTCTGTAGCTGCTATTGGTTATACTTTTTACTTATGGAGGCTCTTTAAAACTACTTTACAAATCCAACTTGTATAGCAGGGCAGCTAGGGACTTGCTGCTCTAAGATAGTCTAAATGTTGCATTTCAAAGGAGCAATAAGGCGATGCAAACATTTAATATGAAGGGAAGGAGAATCTAGGTATCTTTTTTTTTCCTCCTGTAGTAATTCTAAAGGATAAAAAGAGTGAACAATGGGTTTAAAAACCTGTCCATTTAGACAGAGACTCACTATGTGACACAGCCACAGAGTGGGTGACAGCAGGTGAGGAGTGATGCTCTTATTTCAGTACCCTTACTCTATTATCTTAGCTTCTATGCTGTTTGCCTGACATGCGAGCTCTCTGCACAACCCCTCCTATTTTTCTGGCCCAGCGTGGACTATCTGCACCTGTAATCCATGCATGGAAAAGTAATTCAGTGGTACATTTCTTCACTGTGATGTCTTCAACAGCTGAGCTGCCTGGATCAGCAACAAAGTGCCGTGCTTTGTGTATCAAGGTAAGAAGTCCAAAGGGAATGTGGCCTCTAAGGTGCAGGACTTCTATAGCTGGTTTGGGTCATTAGAGGTTATGTGCGCCTGTGTTTTCTGGCAGAGCATCATCCTGCCATCCACAGGAGCTAGAAAATGTTTGGTCTGCCCCAGCATGACTGGTCTTCTGAATTGATGTGCTATGTAAGGGTCTTAAAAGGCTTTCAGTGATAAATGATTTCGAGGAGAGTAAATTAGTCCCTCATAGGTAAAGCTGTTGAAGTCCCAAAGGCTTGACAGAGATTCAGGTTAGATGTGCAATGTATATTTTTCATGGTTGTTTGATCAGGCAAGTTTTCCAGCTGAGGCAGCTGGAAAAATTGGACAGCAGATCTCAAAACAAACACAAGAAGTTTTGATAGAGCAGAAATACAGCTCTGCTTTTGCAACCAAATATGTTATGAATTGTTGTGATAGTCACCTGAATTAGCCATGCTAGCTGCAAGTTATAAAAAGACAGAAACAAACCTGTATGTTAAGGTGTATATACCTGTTAATATTAAGCACTGTGTATATATTATTTTTATTTACTGTTTGGGGCAGTTTAATTTTGGTTGGTTGGTTGGTTTGGGATTTTTTGTTAGGTTTCTCAAGCCTTTCTTAACCTGTTGTCAATGGAAACTTTGCTTTGAAATGAAAACAGGTATTTCCCCAGTGTTACCTTGCAGTAGGCATCAAAACTTCGTGGGAAAAATAGGAAATACCAGGAAATTTGGGGTAGGACTGTGTCCTGGTTTGAGTTGGAACACAACTAGTGTTGTTCAGTAATTCTACTTTACAGCTCAGTCCCTTCTAAGTATTTGCACTTTCTGAAATTAACAGGATGTTCTAATAGGCTTCTGGCAGTGATAACACTTGATGTTTCTAGTTAGTACCAAGGACTGGTATGTAGACCAAGGTCACTGCTAAATCTTGTGTACCTCATTAAGGATGCAAAGTGAAAGGCTGCACCTACAGGGAGGAGTGGACAGTTCAGGTGACCCTAAAGTGAAGAACAAGGTATTCCATTCCATATATGCCATATTGGGTAGAAAACTGAGGCACCGCGAGAGTTGAGTTCATCTTCGCTCTTCTTCAATAGCTGGCATCAGAGGGAGGGCCCTCTCTATTCTGCTTTCAATCCTGATCAGTGAGTTCCTGAATTGCGGAGTCCAGCTGCTGAATCTGGTTCCTGTCTGCCACTGAGGCCAGTCTGTCATCTGGGTCTTCTGCCACAGCATCAGTGGTGATGGTGATTAATTGCCATCAGGGTATTTGGTTCACTATTGGTTTTGTGTGTATCTCATTGTTATTTTCATTAAAGTAGTTTTATGAGGTTTTTCTTCCAAACCACAATTCTGTCTCTCTTATTCCCTTTCTTTTCCCATTGGGGAAGGTAGAGGAGTTACTAGCATTTATCCCTAATCATTGACAGGCTGACAACTGGCCAGACTTGAAGTGTTTCTATGTAGGTACACAGGACCCAAACCATGCTTTGCATTATCCAGTAAAATGGAAATGTGTACTGTTTGTTCTTACCTTTTTTTAGATAATTTAAATAGTTAAATATTCTTCATAATTCGTGTGCTTTGTGATACCTTGCTGGTGAGTTTTGATGGTGGCCCAAATTTTATGTTGAAGGATTACACAGTATTTATTTTCAGCTGTTTCTTGACAGTTACACAAATCTGGTTTTATTGCTTTGTACATATGTATGTTTTGCCATGGCCTCTTAAGAGCTTCTGAGCCCATTGCCTATTTTCAGACAGATTTCTCAGAGGATATGGAAAGCTGAGAGGAATTTCTTTCCTATAGGTTATGTGAAAAAGATGGCTGGGTGAAGGAAAGGGAAAGGGACTCAATTCAATTCCTTTCCTTTCACTGCTAGAGGGAAAAACCTAAGACGAGCTGAGATCAAATTTCACATGAGAACAGCTTCATGGGGCAGGGATATACTTATATCATGATCATAGAGTAAAGCTTGGGCTTTACCACTGACACAGAAGAGAAACAAGAGAGTGCAGACAGGTTTCCCTAGGGAAGCGTGCGCTCTTAGTGTTGGGAGAAACTAATTGCCCAGGCGGAAATGGTAGAATGAGAGGCAGAAAATCAAGTTCTGGTTCTGAAGCAGGACAGCATTTGGAAACTGAAGCTGTGCAGAATCCCATGTGGCTGTTGCTGAAGTAGCAGGAAGTATGTGTGGTGTTATCATTGTAGTAAATACACACACTTGATCCAAAAAGATTTGTTTTCAGAGAGTATCCTTTCAGTGTTTGTGGCAAAGAGCAGGAAGTTATTTATTGTACAGCTGGTTTAAATTGAAACTCTTGTGGATAATGGGATAACTCTTCATCTCCTCCCATTCCCCTCCTTAAGTTGTCATGCAAGAGCACATTTTCCATGACTCCATTATTGTTTGAACATCAGGATATTGCATAAACCTCTCTTGGGAAAAACAGAATATGCAGAACCAGAAAACGACCTATGCCCACCCACAAGGGCTATTAAATGCAGCTTCACATATAGTGTCAATAATGAAAAACATTAGTGTGTGTGTGGGGGGGGTGAAATGTGGGCATTTGAGTGTTTTAATTTGGGGTGACAGTACTTAGTTATTGCTTCTTTGTGCAGTAACTACCTGCATGGCCATGAACATACCTCCTAACCTTTCTGTTCCTCTCTCTCCTGCTTTGAAATACAGCTCTCCTTTCTCCTTGGGATAAAGTGCAGGGGGCAGGGGAGGAGAGGGTAAGGAAGTGCAGTTCATGGTGTTTGTTTTTTAAATAGTTTGATTTTTTTTTAATTTCTTTGCCTATACACTCTTAGATGAAGAAGCCACTAAAGAAAAATGTAAACACGGGCTGATCTTCAGACAGCTTGTGTGAATTGCAGTTTACTTTGGGGAAGTAGCTTTGCTGGCAATATTGTACAACAGACTTCACCCTAGACAAGAAAAGATTAGTGCTTGGTAAGTGTACATGGTGGCTGCTGCTGTGGGCAAGCATTCCTGAGTCATTCACATTCCTGTCAAAATAATGCAGAGTCTTGAACATTCCCACAAACTGGAGAAGTGTAGTCCTGTAGTCTGTGATCTGCAGTTCAGCATTGTGGTTGAAGTCAGTGGCTCAGTTCGTTTGAATTTCATGACAAACACCTTAGGGTTTTCCAGAATCGGGGATTGAATTTGTAAAGTATTTAACAGGCTGTTTGTGTTTAATTTCACCTTCCCTGCCTGAAAAGCCACTGTCTTTGGACTGCAGAAAACACTTCTCAAAGAACCTGGAGTAGAGCTGGAGTGGTGCAGGGTGGGATGAGTAGTCTGTGGACTCTGGTCTCTTCTCAAAGGAAACCAAATCCTCTCTCACTCATAGGCTTGTAAGTTTTCTCTCGTATTCCTTGCCTTTGTCACACTTCTGGAGAGAAGTGAGAAGCCCGCTGGCCCGTGGAACAAGAGGAGCATATTTCATCCTTTATAACAGAAAAGAGAGGGGGAAGTGACAGATCCACAGGAAGATGATTACACTCCAAAGGCTCATTTTTTTTCAAGTGCAAATGAGGAGGATCCCGATAAGCCCTGCCACCTGCACAGCCCTGAAAAGGCAGATTGCCACCATCGTGCCAATCGGCACAGATAGTAAAGTATCAACAGACACTTCCATTTATTCTGTATCTAGGATCAGAAGGGAAAACAAACATTTTAAAAGTCAATGTCTGTTTGCAACACTATCTTATCATATCCCATTAGGAATGTCAGTTTACAAACAGAGGGAAATTCGTTCCTTCCTCTTTTTGAAAGGTTTCTCTTCTTAGGAGAAAGAGACTCTGCCTACATAGGGCAGAAAGAGGAGCAGCCCTGCCAGAATCTGTTACTATAAATCATTTACTTGAGATAAAATTTTGATAAGCATTATGGAGAAATCACCTCACTTTCTTATTTTTCCACTGAATGTGAGCTGGCACTGAGTGTTCATTGCTCCTGTAGTTAAAGTTTATGGAGATTCCTCAAAGGGATGGCCTTGAATCTGAGATCTAATGACTGCTCCCTCTACTGACATTGCATCTTATGACTGGAGCAGCTTAGATTAATTTCGTTTTTATTGGATGAATATGCAACCTGCATGTTATCAGCCTTGGAATCTACTGGTACAATAAACCTACAGTATTAAAAGCCAAAAACTTCTGAGCCAACGTCACATTTTAAAGCTTGGGAGAGGAATTTGAAAACTATGTGATGATAAATGTTTGAGGTTATGTAGGTAATTTAAGTAAACACACCTGGTTTTAAAAGAAAAAAAAATATCTTCAAGGTTGATGTGCTTCAAGCACTCTTCACATCTGTCCTTCACAGGGCTAGGGGCTAGCAGTTTTGGTTTGGTTTGATATTTTTCTCTTCCAAGTCAAAGGCAAATTCTGGTATGTAGTTCCGAGATTGCTGCTGCTTGGTCTCAGAGTTGTTGCAGATTTGCAGACACTGAAAGTTGAATAAAATAAAAATTCTCCATCTTCTTCTTGGATTGTCCTTTGGGATCCTTGAGTCCCAGATGTGAGTTTTCCTGGAGTGGTGATTGTTCACAGAATGGAGCAGGTCTTCATGAGTCCTTTCTGCATCCATACAAGTTGGAAGGTGCCTCTTTTCCAATGGCAGCAGATCAGGAAATCAAGAGTTTTAAAACAAATTGCATCCTGCTTCATTCATACCCAAAAAGGTTCATGAATGTGAGGGAAGCCTTAAAAATCTGAAGTAAATTTGAAGTTTTCCACAAAAGGAGTGTGAATGCTGGCATCTATGTGTTTAGGCAGTGCTTTAATTTGTGAAGGTGTGGAGCCTGTGGCAGTCCCTCTGAATGTTGTACAAAAGTGCATGTGTGCTGTCTTCTGGAGATCCTGGCACATTTAGCTGGCAGAGTTCCCTTCCCAATCTGCTCTCATGGGGTGTGCTTGGAATACTGTGGTTCTAGTCTGCTTTTAGTCTGGATTATGTTTTAATATTGCCAGGACAGAAGAGTTAAAACAAACTCTTTTGCTTCTCCCATTTCTGCAGAAGTCTAAAAGTCCTGTGGTGAGGCAAGGTCCAAAAATCTGTTAGTCTCACTTCCCATATTTCCTTTTATTTTGGGTTTTTTTGATGGTAGGTTTTTATGGGGCACAGCAAGTCTTTATCTCTGCCAAGCACATGGTGTACACCTTGTACAGCAGTGAGAATCATTAACTTGCCAAGGCTGCAAAAAGGTTATCTTCAACACATATAGGTGAGCAGTCAGAAGGATGGAAACACTGTAAAAGAATGTTTGAAGTAGGTCATTGATAATCCTTTTTATGGGCATGATTGAGTAAAACACTGACTACTTTGGCCTTGAACCAGAAGAGCTCTTAACTGTGAATATCAAGCTCAAAAGTAAAAAGTGAAGACCTGCAGTGATTTCAGTGAGGTTTGTTTCCTGGCTAGCATTTGAGCACCTACTTGTGTGGCTTTGTGGAATGTGGCCTCTCTTAGGTAGAGCCCATGGAAGTGTAGGAAGAGAAGTTTCAAATCTCTCCTCTTAGCTCTGTTGGCCTTTCCAACATTTGTCTGTCTTCTGTTTTGTATATCCTAAATGGACTTCTTGCTTTGTCCTCATGTCCTAAGTTCAATGAATCAGTCCTGGAAGTGGTGGAACAGTTTGATGTTTGCAGATGAGGGACTCGTTCCTGGTCATGCTTCACTGAGGTTCCACAGAAGCTAAAACTGATCCAGATGCTTTCTAACATGCTTCTGGTAAGTCAGGAGTTCTTCCTGTGTGCTCAGTCTGTCCTGAAAGTTACTCAGATGCTTTCTTAACTGCATTCCTGTCATTTGTGACCAGAGAGCAACCTATATTTGCTCTCTGTTTGAAAACACAGGAGGATGATCATTTACATTTTGCCACTTCCTCTTCCCTGAAAAACAGATTACTTTCCTATAACTTGCACTAGTTGGCTCATTGAAAAGAAAGAATTTAGATATCCTTGGTGGGCTTATCTGTTGGTTTGTTGTTATAGCATATGATTTGTATCACTGTGCATATGAATAGCTTAAAACTAAGCATGGAGTTTCTTACTTGGGAACAAACAGACGCAGAAGTATCCAGAGGGTTGGAGGTTTAATGGCAGACAGAGAAACAAAGACGGTAGGCTACGGTGAAAAACCTCCTTCCTGTTTTCATAATTTTATTATTTGTTCAGTAATGGAAACATGATGTGTGTCAGTTTCCCAGAAAATCTCCAGTTTCCTCATAGACTTTCTGTGAGGTAACTCGTAGGCTTGTCAAAATCTGACCTATTTTCATGTTGCTGCTTCTTCTCAGGAAAGGAAGTTATTTGGCTTTAAAACCTGATGAATTGAGGATGGGGAAAAAAAATAAATAAAATGGATCTTGCTAATTTCATTTCTTGTATAAAATAAGCCTACCATGAACAACATGCTCTTTTATTTTTATTTTGTTTATTTCTGTACATAAACCAGATATAAGAAACAACTGTAACTTAGTTACCTGTTTTTCAGTGAAGTATTTTAGCCAAGCAAAGAATTTGATGACTTAAAAAGAGACATTACTTGGTTTGGGGTAGTGCTTCGTGGCTTAGTGACAGTAATTAGTAATATGGAGGGAAATTACAAAGTGTCCTAACTCTAAATCTGCAGCTTTCTAAGAGAAGGCAGAAGGACTCAATTGAAAAGATGAAATCACTTAGTGAGCAACTGGTAATTTATCTAAGTTTTCTCCTCAGTAACTGTTTGATATTTTTCCATAGCCATGAGCTGGCACTCTTAGGTCTGACTGTACAAAACATTTTTTAACATGCTGAACACAACCCATGGCTGGGTGCAGAGCTGGCAGCCATTAGCTGGGATTCTGCTGGCATGAAAGGTGAACAATAGTTTCCACTGAAAAATGTGGGCAAAGCAAAGGTGAGAAAAATAGCTGAAGAACAGATTATGTTGCTGACGGATGTTTATGAGACTGGGTGTTGAATGCCTTTGGTTAGGCTTATGTTTTCTTTCACTTGATGCAGAGAGTTGGTGTTAATTATATGAATGGATTTATCATAGAATCCATTCACCTTGGAAAAGACCCCTGGGATCACAGGATGTCAGGAGTTGGAAGGGACCCAAAGAGATCTTGAGTCCAACGCCCCTGCCAGAGCAGGGCCATATAATCTAGCTCAGGTCACGGAGGAATGCATCCAGATGGGCTTGTGTTTTAAGAAACAAGTTCTTTACCATGAGGGTGGTGGAGCACTGGAACAGGTTGCCTAGGGAAGTAGTTGAGTCCCCATCCCTTGTGATACTCAAGGTGAAGTTGGACAGGGCTCTGGGCAACCTGATCTAGTTGAGGATGCCCCTGCTGACTGCAGAGAGGGGTTGACTAGATGATCTTTGGAGGTCCCTTCCAACCCAGACTAGTCTATGATTCTATGAAGCTACAGGACCTTTGCAAGCAGAAAGAAGGTCTTTTGATGGCTGCTTAAAAACAAAAGTTAATAAGACTGTTTACTGGCATATTTATTACAGTGAAACACTTATACCTGTGTTCCTCCTCTGTTAGCAGCTGTATACTGCAAGTGTTACTCCTTTGTGACTAGGTAGTTATGTTTCAGTGGGATGGTGGTGGATCTCGTCTCTCCAGAGCTTCAACCTACTCACTAGTTAGTGTCAAATTTAGCCTGCCAAGAGAACATGCTCCTCTTGCTTAGAAGAATAATACAGGGGTAATGTGTTGTAGGTGTCTATGTCAGAAGGCATGCTGATGAAAACCAGTAGGGCTTCTCTAGAAAAGGTAGCTTGAGAGTGTATCTTCCAGAGCGGGCTGCAACTCAGCAGAGAATGCAAAGGAGGAAATGTAGAATGAAAGCAGACAAGGAGGACACAGTCTCAGGGGAGGTTTAGGTTGGATGTTAGGAAAAAGTTCTATACAGAGTGATTGGCCATTGGAATGTGCTGCCGGGGGAGGTGGTGGAGTCACCATCATCGGAGGTGTTCAGGAGGAGACTTGATGGGGTGGTTGGTGCCATGGGTTAGTTGTTTAGGTGGTGTTGGATTGGTTGATGGGTTGGACGCGATGATCTTGAAGGTCTCTTCCAACCTGGTTTATTCTATGTATTCTATGTAAGGTTCTGTTTGTTCTGATGACAACTGAAACAGCAATCAATGGTTTTGTTTTTTCCATGACTAAAATACATATTCTTAGGGCTGTCTTATAAACATGTGACATGAGGGAATCTGTATGCTACATCTGTTACATCCAGAGGCTCAAAAAGGCAGAACTGGTAATTGATTTTGCATGTGTTTGGGTTTTTGGGGTTTTTTTTGTTTGTTTGTTTTCTGGAAGGCAGGGCTGAAATAGCTCCCTCAGCTCTTTGTATGTAGCTTAAATGTGTTTAAGTGGGTCCCTGGGCTCATTTGTGCTTGCCAGTGATTTTGCAGAACATGATGAAAATGGGAGAGGCAGTTGTATGAATTAAGGCTTAAATGAAGAGCAGGCATAAGAGAGAGGTTCTTGTTATCATGATAAGTACTTCTTACAAACAGACTCCATTGATGTCCAGTAACAAATTCTGGGACTTTTCCTCCACTCAGCATTGATGCTGTTCAGTGACTAGACAACATCAGGGAAATGTAAAGGAGAAGTAGCTAGAAGATTACAGTAGGGTTTGTGGACAGTAAAGCTGTCCTACATCATGATTTCCTGGGAGTGATGGATTCTCCTGTCTTTCCTCCTTGCACTGTATCTAACCTGAATTGAAACAAAATCAGATGTGTGAAACCTGCTTTGCTTTCTCTAGACTCTGAAAGCCATTTCCATGAATTTTCCAGGTGGTATTTTAGTCTGAAACCTCTCAACTGAGGGCCTCTGGCTCATGTGCCCATTTCAGTATGCAGCCACAGGAGAGGAAAAAAAAACACCCCAACTGTTTCCTGAAGAAAAGCTGAAAAAAACCCTACCTGTATTTCCAAGTGTCTGGTGAGATTGCTAGGGACTGCTGAAAACAATTTTGAAATGGGTTTGATACTTACTTGTAAACCATAGATTTGAATCATTGTTGCTGGAGATCTGGCAAACTGAATGCTTAAAAGAACAAGCTGGACAAGGCTGAGATTTGATCAACATTTGCTGTTTTATTCTTTGGACCACAAGGGTCCTTATTCTTTTTGTTTTGTTTTGTTTTTTACTTTTTTTTTTAAAAAAAAGTATTGTTCTCATATGAATGAAAATTCTTGCAGTATGTGAAGCATAGCTTCTTTACACTGGACTCATTTTTCCTCTGCCTATAGCTATAAATAGAGTAATGACGTCTTACTCTCAGGGCTGTGTGCATCATTCATACAGTACATCTCCTTTCTAGGTCACACACCTCCCCCTCCCCTCACACTTTTTTGTGATACACTCTGACAGCGCTCAGGAAGGCAGAATTTAGAGTAGAATAGAATAGAATACAGTAGACCAGGTTGGAAGAGACCTTCAAGATCATCGCGTCCAACCCATCAACCAATCCAACCCACCTAAACAACTAAACCATGGCACCAAGCACCCTCTCAAGTCTCCTCCTGAACACCTCTGATGATGGTGACTCCACCACCTCCCCGGGCAGCCCATTCCAATGGGGAATCACTCTCTCTGTATAGAACTTTTTCCTAACATCCAGCCTAAACCTCCCCTGGTGCAGCCTGAGACTGTGTCCTCTTGTTCTGGTACTGCCTGTCTACAACCTTCCTTCAGGTAGTTGTAGACAGCAATAAGGTCACCCCCAAGTCTCCTCTTCTCCAGACTAAGCAACCCCAGCTCCCTCAGTCTCTCCTCATAGGGCTTGTGTTCCAAACCCCTCACCAACTTTGTTGCCCTTCTCTGGACTCGTTCCAGCAAGTCAGCATCCTTCCTAAACTGAGGGGCCCAGAACTGGACACAGGACTCAAGGTGTGGCCTAACCAGTGCAGCGTACAAGGGCAGAATGACCTCCCTGCTCCTGCTGGCCATACTGTTCCTGATGCAGGCCAGGATGCCATTGGCCCTCTTGGCTGCCTGGGCACACTGCAGGCTCATGTTCAGCCTACCATCGACCAGTACCCCCAGCTCTCCCTCTCTACCTGGCTGCTCTCCAGCCACTCTGACCCCAGCCTGTAACTCTGCATGGGGTTGCTGTGGCCAATGTGCAGAACCCGGCACTTGGATGTGTTCAATCTCATGCCGTTGGACTCTGCCCATCTGTCCAGCCTGTCGAGGTCCCTCTGCAGAGCCTCTCTACCCTCCAGCAGATCAACTCCTGCCCCCAGCTTGGTGTCATCTGCAAATTTACTGCTGATGGACTCAATGCCCTCATCCAGATCATCAATAAAGATGTTAAAGAGTAAATTCTTTGTAGTTGAAAGCAGTGTCATTGCCGGATGGCAGTGGGGTACAAAATAGTGACCACTAATACACAATGCAGAATTATAAGGTATCCTAATTTCAGTAAAAATAGGCTTGCTCTTAGGAGTGACTTATAGACAGATGATGGTGAGTTTGAGAGGGCTATTTTCCTCTAGGGAAGTTTTACTAAAGGGTGTGGTAGATGTTACACAAGACCAATGACTATACGGTAGAGTTGTCTTCAAATCGAATTTTTGTGAGGAAATCATGATACTAGCTTTTGTTTCATACAGTCAGAACACAAATATGTTCATTTGATTCCGGTGCAGTTGATGGGATTTCAGTAGCTGAGAACTGAATTTGCTGGTGGGTTATATCCAGTTGAATCCTGATGGATCTCCCCGTTGACCAAACAAAAAGGTCTGTAATTTCCTTGCTCTTCCTATCCATCAGCTGCTGCATATCCAGCAGAAATGGTCAGGTTTCTAGTAGTCTGTTGGCATGTCTCCAAGCGAGAGATTAAATGACTCTGAGTCCTCTGTTTATGAGTAGTTGTTTCAGTATGTATACTTCCTCCTGCAATTCTCATTGATGTCTGATTCTTCTTCGTAGGTTCGACTGGATGCTCTCCCAAGGTCCCTTATGATCCAAACTATTCTATGGTGGTTTTGTATAGGCAAACTAGTGGTGCTCAAATGGAGTGGGAGCACTCTGTATACTTAGAGTACATATGTGCAAAGCACACTGATACAGAATCACACAGAATCATAGAATGTTAGGGGTTGGAAGGGACCTCGGTAGATCCATCTAATCCAACTTCCTTGCCGGTGGAGTAGATCACATGGGAACATGTCCAGATGGGTTTGGAATGTCTCCACAGAAGAAGACTCCACAACCTTTCTGGGCAGCCTGTTCCAGTGTTTTGTCACCCACACGGTGAAAAAGTATTTCCTGATGTCTGCATGGAACCCACTATGCTCCAACTTGCACCCATTGCCCCTTGTCCTGTCAATGGGCATCACTGGAAAGAGGCTGGCTCCATCCTCTTGACACTGTCCATCACATCTTTATAAGCATGAATGAAGGCATCCCTCAGGCTCCTCTGCTTTCAGCTGAAGAGCCCCAGCTCCCTCAGCCTTTCCCCATAAGGGTGATGTTCTACTCTATCATCTTTATGTCTGCTCTGGACTCTTTCAAGCAATTTCCTGAGGTCCTTCTTGAACAGAAGGTCCCAGAACTGGACACAATATTCCAGATGTAGCCTCACCAGGACAGAGTAGAGGGGGAGGAGAATCTCCCTCGATATACTAACCACAGCCCTTCTAATCTAGCCCAGGATGCCATTGGCCTTCTTGGCCACAAGGGCACATTGCTGGCTCATGGTGACCTTTCTGTCCATGAGGACCACCAGGTCCCTCTCCTCTGCACTGCTCTCCAGAAGGTCAGTCCCCTGCCTATATTGGTCCATGGAGTTGTTAATTCCCAGCTGCAAGACTACACTTCTCCTTGTTGTAGGACAAGTTGTTGAAATCTGTGCTTCCAAGACTAAAGGGTTAAAATCTTATTCAGTCATGTATTCTACATCTTTAAGGAATGTAAACAGGAGTTAGTTTTAACCAGTGGGTTAGAGCCATATGAGTTCCAGCCTGTTCTGCTGCATCTGTGTCATAAAAAGTGTGGCCAGCAGGAGCAGGGAAGTCATTGTGTCCCTGTACCCAGCACTGGTTAGGCCACACCTTGAGTACTGTGTCCAGTTCTGGGCTCCTCAATTTAAGAAGGACATTGAGACACTCAAACACGTCCAGAGAAGGGCAGTGAGGCTGGTGAGAGGTCTGGAGCACAAGCCCTATGAGGAGAGGCTGAGGGAGCTGGGATTGTGTAGCCTGGAGAAGAGGAGACTCAGGGGAGACCTTGTTGCTCTCTACAACTACCTGAAAGGAGGTTGGGGATTGGTCTCTTCTCCAGGGCAACCAGCACCAGAACAAGAGGACACAGTCTCAAGTTGCACCAGGGGAAGTTTAGGGTGGAGGTGAGGAGAAGGTTCTTCCCAGAAAGAGTTATTGGCCATTGCTATGGGCTTCCCAGGGAGGTGGTAGAGTTCCCATCCCTGGAGTTGTTAAAAAAAGGATTGGACCTGGCTCTTAGAGCCGTGATATAGTTGTCATGAGGTATTAGGTAATAGGTTGGACTTGATGGTCTCTCAGGTCTTTTCCAACCTGGTTGATTCTATGATCTACTCAAAGGAGACTGAAATAGTGATGAGATTGCAAAGGCATCATCTTTGCATGACAGGCGTTGCTTTGAGCAGTGTGGTGCTACTTTGATACATGACCTGGATGCTACTTTTCAGTGCGGAATATTTTTCTGTGCTACGGTATACTTGGAAAAGTGATTTATAACTTGGTAAGTACTTGTAGCCTTGCAATTACAAAAGGAACCAACTTTCACTTTCCCAAAGAATCCCATTTTTAGCTATCAGCATTTTTAGTTTATCTCCCTGCAGAGTAAATTATTTAGTTGTGGTTTCTAAGCAGATAGGGAGAAAAAAAATAATTGGCCAGAAATAGCATATTAAAAGACAGTTGCTCTTTTGTTATGTGTGCATTAGCAGCAGCATCTTCCCTTTCCTCACCCTTATTTGTCATTTGGAAACTTCTTCAGGTCTCATTTTGGGGTACCAGTGGAGAAAAGAAAGCAAAGCTGTCCATGTCTGGTTTCCTTTTTTAGCAGGAAATCAGTGTGAATATACATTAGCCTAAGTAAACCAGCAGCTGCTCTAAAGCGAGGTCTTGACACACAAACACGGTAATGACGTCCGAAGACTAATATATGTACACACAGAGAAATGTCCATGTATTTTTTTCTTCCCCCTCCCCAGGGTCTAGAGGAAAAAAAAATAATCCTGCTCGTTACCATGGCCACTGTTTATAGTGACAGCACTTGCCAAAAAGTTACCACACTGCACTTCCTTTAGCTTGATGCTGCAAAGCCCTCTCTAGCTTCAAACTTGTGTGAAGGTTTTGCTCCCAAAAAGATCAGATAGGAAGAATTTGCTTTGTAGTTTTTTTTCTAACAGCTGTCAAAGGCAATAACAGAACCTCTTTTTTTTTTTCCTTTTCTTTTTCCTTAGTGATGTGGAATCATAACCTGGGCACATGCTTTATGCTTTAGAGGAAACCATTGTGGTAACTTGCTGGCAAATAGTTACTCTAAGGAGATTGGCAAAGCACTCTTACGATTTCTACTAATCCAAAGGAAACCACAAGCCAGTCTGTCTTGGGTAGTTCCTGTGATTTTTCTCATACCAACAGCTAATGCCTTTTTTAAATCTTCCTGTGATGCTACAGCTACTTCACTTAGCTCTGTGCCTGTGAACCAGGCATTCATGTTGGCTAATGTGAGAAGCCACTTTCTGTCGATGCCTTTTGCTGTATTGGAAAGTTATCTGATCCTTGTATTTCCATCTTCCCTGGTAAACTGACAGGTCAAATATGTTCCTTTTCAAATTTTATTTACATAGACTTGAAAACTGCTGAACTGCTGTCAGTTCCAGAGATTCTGAAGCTGCAGCTCTTTGTTGACTTGCTGGAACGTGTTCAGAGAAGGGCAACAAAGCTGGGGAGGGGTTTGGAGCACAGCCCTGTGAGGAGAGGTTGAGGGAACTGGGGTTGCTTAGCCTGGAGAGGAAGAGGCTTAGGGAAGACCTTATTGCTCTCTACAGCTACCTGAAGGGAGGTTGTAGCCAGGTGGGGGCTGGTCTCTTCTTCCAGGCAACCAGCACCAGAACAAGAGGACACAGTCTCAAGCAGCACCAGGGGAGGTTTAGACTGGATGTTAGGAAGAAATTCTTCACAGAGAGAGTGATTGCCCTTTGGAATGGGCTGCCTGGGGAGGTGGTGGAGTCACCATCATTGGAGGTGTTTAGGAGGAGACTTGATGGGGTGCTTGGTTGCATTGTTTAGTTGATTAGATGGTGTTGGTTGATGGGTTGGATGTGATGATCTTGAAGGTCTCTTCCGTTCTGTTCCATCCTATCCTATCCTATCCTATCCTATCCTATCCTATCCTATCCTATCCTATCCTATCCTATCCTATCCTATCCTATCCTATCCTATCCTATCCTTCAGCTTTCTTCCACAGCAGTATGATACTATCCTCTTTCATAGAGACACCCAAATATATGACCAATGCAGATCACTGGACCTTATTGCTTAATATGAGATGTTTTCCAGATGGCTTTGGTCTAGGCAATTTTCACATTAAGGGATGGTTTGAACTGTATTTTGCAGAGTTTGTGTGTGCAGGCCATTCTAGCTGTGGTAGAAAGATGAGCCACATGTGTTGTTGATGGAGCTGCTCTGTGTCAGCCAGAGCTGGAACACCTAGGAGATTCAGCTGCTCCTATGAAGCTAAAAGCAAGCAACTCTGGATTTGTAGAAATGATTGCTGATTTTTAACCTTCCTCTTGAGTGCCAGCTCCAAGGGTAAATGTTTTCAATTTGAGGGTTTACTTCAGTTCTCAGTTTTCTCATGCACATAGCTCCATCTCCTTTGCTGTCTGGAAAACACAACTGGCTTTCACTTTCACTAAGTAGCAGTCCTGGTTTTTGAGTTTTGCTGGTTTTCATCTGAAGTTCTCTGGAAAGATGGATTATTTAACTGTTTTATGCTGAGCTTGAAGGCAGGGAAAAATCCCATCATCTTCCTCCTTTGGAGCTGCTTTGGCTGTCCTATTTCTCTTTCTCCCAGAAGAGTGATTTTATTTATTTTTTATTTTTTCTTACAAACTGGGTTTCACAATAACAGAATCCATTTTCCAGATGCTTGACTCTCCTCTTTTCTAATGCCTTGAGTGCATTAGCAAAAAAGCAATGCAGTTTGGAGAGCATGTTATAAAGAGATTCACCTGTACTTGTCTATAAATTCCTCTGTCTGCATTGTAATGCAAGCAAGCCAGGTTTTCTTTGAAAAAGGAATTTACTTGATACTTAATTGCCTTCTACTATTTCCAGCCAATGGAGAAGCTGCATGACCCAGGATGCTGCATTTCATCAACAAAGCTATCGCTAGCAAAGATAAAGAAGTCATTGTCCCACTCTATTCAGTGCTTGTTAGGCCACATCTGGAGCACTGTGTGCGGTTTTGGTCCCCAGTATACAAAAAGATGAGAACAGCCTGCTAAGTGTCCAGAGAAGTGGCCACAAGAATGATCAGAGGATTGGAAGACCTGTCATATGAGGAAAGGCTGAGAGGGCTGGGTTTGTTCAGCCTTGAGAAGAGAAGTCTTAGGAGGAACCTTATTGCCACATACCATTACATATAAAGGGTGGCTACCAGGATGATAGAGACTCCCTTTGTACAAGGAGTGCCATGGAAAAGACAAGGGGTGATGGGTACAGGTTACTGCTGGGGAGATTCTGGTTAGAATCACAGAATCAACCAGGTTGGAAAAGACCTCAGAGATCATCAAGTCCAACCTATTACCCAACACCTCGTGGCAACTAAACCATGGCTCCAAGTGTCACATCCAGTCTTGGTTTTGAACACTTCCAGGATGGTGATTCCACTACTTCCCTGGGTAGCACATTCCAGTGGCAAATTACTCTTTCTGTGAAGAACTTTCTCCTCACCTTAAACCTAAACATCTCCTGGCACAGCTTGAGACTGTGTCCTCTTGTTTCTGCCACTGGTTACCTGGGACAAGAGACCAACCCCCTCCTGTCTATAACCCCCTTTCAGGTCAATGTAGAGAGCAATAAGGTCTCCCCTGAGCCTCTTATTCTCCGGGCTAGAATCCAAAAGAAAATGTTTCCCTGTGAGAACAGTTAGAGATTGGAATCATCTCCCAGGAGAAGTAGTGGATTCCCCTAAATGGGTCATTTTTAAGACTCAGCTTGTCAGGGTGCTGAGCCATCTTGTTTAAACTACACTATCACCTGGAAAGGCTGGACCAGATGATCCTTAGGGTCCCTTCAAGTGGCATTCTGTGATTGCTTTTATTTTGGATAGCAAAAGTAATTTTGAAAGATGCATGGCTTATTAAATAAAATGCTGTGGTGAAGGGAAGTGGAATTGACTTTGCAGCTGATACTGCTCTTGTACAGAAATGGGAGGCTCTGCTTGCAACAAAATCGATGCTAATATTAACCTTTCTTTCTCAAGTGAAGTTGCCTCATTTCCTTACTAGTTTGTGGTGGTGGTCATTGTTTGTTTGTTCTGGGATTCCTCTTCTAATCACAGTACAGCTCTCTTGGACAAAATACAGTATCACAGTATCGCCAAGGTTGGAAGAGACCTCAAGGATCATCAAGTCCAACCTGACAGCACAAACCCCATGACTAGACCATGGCACCAAGTGCCACGTCCAATCTCTTCTTGAAGACCTCGAGGGAGGGTGACTCCACCACCTCCCTGGGCAGCTCATTCCAATGACGAATGACTCTCTCAGTGAAGAACTTTCTCCTCACCTGGAGCCTTAACTTCCCCTGGCACAGCTTGAGACTGTGTCCCCTTGTTCTGGTGCTGGTTACCTGGGAGAAGAGACCAACCCCTTCCTGGCTACAACCACCTTTCAGGTAGTTGTCGAGAGCAATGAGGTCACCCCTGAGCCTCCTCTTCTCCAGGCTGAACAATCCCAGCTCCCTCAGCCTCTCCTCATAGGGCTTGTGCTCAAGGCCTCTCCCCAGCCTTGTTGCCGTTCTCTGGACACATTCAAGAGCCTCAATGTCCTTCTTAAACTGAGGGGCCCAGAAACTAGAAACTGAGTTTCTGAAACCCTGATTTTCAAAGTACTTAACTGGCTGTGGTTTCATAGTTACTTTTTAAAAGTTCAGGTGGCTGTTTATGGAGGAATACTGCTCCCTCACTGTTTTTCTCCACCTTATGCCAGTACTGCTATTAAATCAGTTGCACAGCAAGCTGTCAGAAACTGACCTTGCTGAAAACATTGATTTATTTATTTTTCCCCCTGCCTTGATTAGCTTAATCTTTGTCACCAGCCTGAAACTGAACCAGATTTATATACTCACAAGACAGCATATGCATTAATTTGGGCACATTTCATCATTACAGTGTCAGCAGGCTCTGGCTGTTGATAGGCAACATCAAAGTGTTTAGTGATAGACCACTGGCTTTCTCCCATTGCCCTTATATTGAAGGGCTTGATTCTGCCTTTTTTGTGTGGGTGTATGTTATGAAATAAATCTGACAGTCTTTCAAGGAGGTATTTTTTGTTTTCATTGTGGCTCTACGGATTTTTACTGTTGGCAAAGTGGAAAGGAGAGCTGATAGACTGAAGTGAGAAGACTGAACTGAATGTTGGGAATCAAAGAATCTTAGGGATTGGAAGGGACCTCAAAAGATCATCCAGTGTAACCCCCCTGCCAGAGCAGGATCACCTAGAGTAGGTCATATAGTAATGCATCCAGGAAGGTTTGGAATCTCTCCAGAGAAGGAGACTCCACAACCTTTCTGGGCAGCCTGGTCCAGTGTTTTGTCACCCTTAAAGTGAGTTAAAGTTTTTCTTTATGTTCACGTGGAACCTCCTCTGCTCCAGTTTACACCCATTGCCTCTTACCTATTATTGGACATCACAGGGAAGAGTCTGACTCTGTCCTCCAAATACTCACCCTTCACATGAATAAAACAGCTCCTCTTCTCCAAGCTTAAGGAGACCCAGTTCTCTCAGCCTTTCCTCATAAGGGAGATAGATATTCCACTCCTTTCCTCATTTTTGTGTCTCTGCTGTGGGCTCTTTCAAGCAGTTTCCTGAGGTCCTTCTTGACTCGATGGGCCCAGAACTGGACACAGTATTCCTGAAGTGGCCTCACCAGGCCAGAGTGGAGGGGGAGGAGAACCTCTCTTGACCTACTAACCACTCCCCTTCTAATCCAGCCCAGGATGCCATTGTTGGCACATTATTGGCTCACAGTCCCCTTAAATGAGATTTTTCATGGAAGAAACTGCATGCCATGCTGTTGGTGCACATGGAGCTAATGGAGAACTGTTAGCTGTGTTCATCTTTTTGTTCTTCAGTCTCCCCATTCTGCCTCCCATTGGTTTTCAGGGAGGCTTATGGGTGCTCTTGGGCTCTCAGCACATATGTGAACTGGCATGCTTATATTGTAATGAGACAAATATACTGCAGGTCAAATGTTGATTTTGTGAGGTGCACTCTCTCTCTCTAATTAAAGACCATGGCATTCAGGAAACCTATATAAATAGTGGGTTTAGTACTTCATATGTTCATATCTAAGGGAGTCCCATTTTTATTTCTTCTCTCTTATTTTAATTTTTGTTTGTCCTTTGGATGAAATCCTTTGTTTATGACTGAAATGGAAAAAACCCCAAGTTTTATGTCCTTCTGGTGCTGTTTTCCTTTTGAAGTTGCGTCACACAAAAGCTTGTGTTTAGATTTTTCACGTCTCTTGCTTCCTCACTGTTGTACTTGATGTGATTCTTTTAATCTTTCATGAACCTGGAACTTCAGGATGTTAAGGGTAGAAATGCCACTCCGTGGGATGTTTGAAATCAAAGTAGCAATGTGAGGACAGCACTATGAACAGTGTGAAAAACAAAGCTGGTCTAACTTGTTCCCGAATCAAGGATAATAGGGGATTTGCAAAGACTTAGTCTTGGACTCTCCCAGAGAAATCTGGACACTGAACAGATACCCTAAGAAAGTGAATGAGAAAGTGTGAATTAGGCATGTGAGATGAGGTGGTTTATTGTCTTCCTATTTACTGTCCTAGGGAGTGCACTTGAGCATTAATGTATTCAAGACTGATTTGCTATGTCATGACTCAGTTGCTGCACTGGAACTTGGCTCAGTGGTTGCAGGAAACTGTTCTGTTTGTTTCTATTTTAGCAAGACCAGAAAGTCATCTAGATGTCACTGCTGTATTTAGAAGTGGGTGGCCAATGGAAGATGAACTTTTGCTGGTTCAGTTCACTAATAGTACAGAGCATTTATAATTGGGAGCAAAAGTTGGGAACCTGTACTCTTGCTGCAGCCAGTGTGACCCTTCCCAGGGAGTGTCAGCTTCGGCAAGGCTCCTGGGGGGAGCCCTCTGCTCCCAGGAGGCAGTCTGGTGAGAGAGACCTCTGCCAAGCCAAAAGATTAAGTGGAAGCAGCTGTGAAGCTCTGTTCTGTCAGCCACTTCTGCCAGTCAGTCATCTCTTAAGGGGCTCCCACCACAGTGTCTGCATACAGAGAACCATACAAGGGAAAAAGCTCATTTTTTGTTTCTCCAGGCATGTTTCTTCATGCCCTGAAGAAAATTATTTTCATTTCTCCTTGAAAATATAAAGGGAGGCTAAACTAAACAAAGGGTGTAGAACTGGAATGATTGTTCCTCCCTGTGTGTTGAACGCTCTTCTCTTTTTGGAGAGGGCAGAAGATTTTGACTGCCTTTCCAGGCAGGACTGACAAATAATGATGCTTTACCCTAAAACTTTTTCAGCCTCTGAGATACTGAAGTGTAGCCCAAATGGAGCTGAATCCAGAGGAAAAAGGCAAATACAGAACAAGATGTAGTCTTGAGTCTCCCCTTGTAGAGCAGGTTTGTTTTCTTCATTCAGGAGTCACAACTGCCACATGCCACTTTACTTGGATTGTGGTTGCTTTGACCAGCTAAAAAAAAAAATCCCTTTATTGTGGTAGCTACACAGAAAATACTCTTCTGAGTGCAAACCTGTTCTCCTGATCATAGCTACTACTTGCATGATGGCTTGAGTATTCCAGGTGAAGATATTCAGGACACCCACCTAGAGAAATTATTGTAGGTATTTACATTAGGCCTTGGGAGAGGGTCACAACAGCATTAACAGCTGTTAAATACACTGTCAGTTTATAAATGTCTAAAATTATGGTAATTCCATTACTTTTTTTTTTTCATATGCAGAAATGGAAGTAGAGTTTTATTTGGTCAAGAGAAATAAGCTTGAAAGTTTGAAGTGAGTTGTGGTTTGTCTGGATGAACCTTGGTAATCGGGAGCTGCCACATTGCTGTCTCATTGCCTGTGTATGTATTTTATTCAGGTGTATTTTCATTTGGTGTGAAACAGCAATAAAACCAACACAAGTAGACAGTTAAACAAACCAAAACAAAGCAAAACACCTGAGCTCCTTTTGGCTTGGAGTTGACTAGAGGTTTACCACAGCTGTGTCTTCTGTCTGACTCTGCCAGCTTTAAGTTTACCAGTGAAGGAGGCTCTGCAATTGTTTTAAGCTGTGCCTTGATGGATGTGTTTGTTTAAAAGAAATACTCAACATTCTGCTGTGTAGTATACCCTCAATCAACTGGAACGTTGTTCCCTGTGATTTTTATAGCAAAACAAAAGAAAAGACCAAAACTTGCAGTTTTCTGCTAGAATCTGTTCTACTCATTCACAGCCCATCAAGAAAATAGGTTTCAATCTTCAGTGCTTAGTTTGTGTTCTCTTCTATGTTTTTTTCCTGTCATGAAGAATGGAAAATTATCCCAGTGCATCAAAAATGTATCAAAACCCAAGTATGGTTTATGCTTTTAAGCATTGTGTGGAAAATCAGATCAGGAAAAATGTGGGTAAGTGAAGTAGCTCTGCTTTTTTGGGAGGATATGTAGCCATTAAGTGGCACAGACATGTTCTTAGGTGACAGCCAGTGTTATATAAGAAAATAGTACCACATTGCACTCTTCTTTGGGGTGTGTGAGGATGTTTTTAAGAATTATGTATTAAAGTAGATTGCAAAGATAGTGCTTTTTATGGAAGTAGACATCAACACACCATTGTTTCTTCTTGTGACTTAGTAGCCTGACTAAAATACAACTTTCTAACGGTCGAGAGTACTGTACTTTATTTTATGTCTTTACTATAAACAGCAACACTTCTCATGCCTGTGCAAACTTGTAACATTTCACCTTAGGGAAAACTTGTACATAAGAATTTTCCGTTGTATAGCTAGAATCTGAGTGGTACTATCGATATGCTAGAAGGACAGCATGCCATCCAGAAGGACCTGGAGAGGTGGGCCACAGGTGAAGCTCATGAGGTTCAACAAGACCAAATGCAGGGACCTGCACCTGGGCCAGAACAATCTTCATTATCAATGCAGGCTGGGGGATAGAAAGCAGCCCTGTGGAAAAGGACTTAGGAGTTCTGGTGAATGAGAAGCTGGACATGAGTCAACAATGGGCACTTGCAGCCCAGAAGGCCAGTTGCATCCTGGGCTGCATCAGAAGAGGTGTGGCCAGCAGATGGAGAGAGGTGATTCTGCCACTTGATTCTGCTCTGATAGTCTGGAGGGGGACTGTTTCCAAAGGCCTGCAGTGACAGAATGAGGGCCAATGGTTTTAAATTAGAGAACAGGAGATTTAGACTGGATATTAGGAACAAGCTCTTTACCATGAGGGTGGTGGAACATCACCACTCAGCTTGCCCAGGGAGGTAGTTGAGGCCCCATCCCTGGAGATATTCAAGACCAAGCTGGACAAGGCTGTGAGCAGCCTGATCTAATGGAGGGGGGTTGGACTAGATGACCTTTGGAGGTCCCTTCCAGCCAAAACCATTCTATGATGCTATGATTTTGAGATGCTTTGGAGAGGTTAATGCAATTAGATGTTTTGAAGTGCATTCCAGCTTTCTTGTATTTTGGCAGTAATGTTTTGTCCTTGGGCAGCAATTTAAAAGAAATCAATTTTTGTGTCAATATGCAGCTTCTGGGTTAGTTTGTGTAAGCTTTCCCACAGTTTTCTTCATGAAATTGAATAGGATGCCTCTTCAATTCTAATTCTTGACTGCTGAGCTAACATGAGTTAATATAACAGAATTTTTACAACTGTAAAATAGACACACATATAACTATCAGTGTGTTGTATTTCTAGTGGTTAAAGCTCCTTTAGAAAGGTAAATAATTAAATAGTGTAGATAAAGACAAACCTAAATGTTGATTTGTGAGGCTAAACATGGTTGTATTAGCTATTTAAAATATACTTGTTAAACAAGTTTGGGTTAGCTATTTTAAGATATGCCTTCTTACATAGTGACAGGAAGGGTTTGGGAACACTTAGCATTGTCTTATGTGTCTCTTGCACTGCTTTTTGATGTTGTCATCTTGGTTACCTTTTGAATTAGTTTTTGTATATGCACTTCTGTTATCTGTGGTTGTTCAGAACAATACAGAAACCTTGGTAACCTCCAAGGAAAGGAACCACGCAACAGAGGTGGTCCTTGATGATACCTCTTGGCATTTTGTGCTTTTTCCCAGTGAGGCTGCAGCAGGGCTGCAGAGACCTTTTCATTGCCTCAGTATTGGAGACTGTACATTCTTTCTCCTGGAAGAAAACAGTTGAAGAAGCAGTGTGTCAGCTTACAATGTTAAATGCTGCTCTTTTGGGGCAGTTTGCCTTCTTGGGCTGTAGGCCCTGATGAGAAAGACAGTTGTGGTTTGGAGAATGCTTTTCTAAGGAAGTGTGAAGGAAGAGATCTAAACAGATCCTTGATTGGGGGATCATAGGAAAGGCAACTTCTGTGACATCTGTGCTTCAAAAATTAAACTAAAAGGCGAGTTGACCAGCTGCAGATTTCTGTGTTGTATGATTCAAAAGGTGCCTCTTAGTTCTCAGCACCACCACTTTACCCATTGGTTTTCCTGATCTAGCAGAGTTAAGATTCATTGTCTGGAAGCCCACTAGTGTTGGGCTCTACTTGGGTTGCATCTGTAGGGCCAGAAGAGATGCATTGTCTTATGGCTTTGAAGAGTTAAATTCACTTCTAAACTTAACTTCTAGTGTGTGCATCCTCTGTGTTGCCCCTTTATGTTCTTCCTGACAGGGCTCTTGCTTCCAGCGTTACTTTGCTGTCAAAGTTTTCCTTGTGACTTTAAAGCCAGAAGCTGGTGCTGCTCTGCAGAGCTGTGGTGAGGACTGTTTGTGTGGTGCTGGGAAGCTCTGGGAGGGCAGTTCTGTGCTTCCTCCACTCTGTGGCTGTGAAACACGCTCCTCTCTGACAACTGCATCAGAACTTTTCCTTTTTCATCTTTGCTAAATAAAAAGCTTTAGTCTACTCCTAGTTTCAGGCAGGCTTTGGCACAGCATATTGCTTTTTATTTGTGGTTTTATGCTGGTTCTGACTGGGGCACTTATTATTGCTCTGTGGTTCTAGCAGTCAAATTTCAATTTGTTCTGTTGGGAAAAGCTTAAGGCACAACAGAACTTTTATTTGTATCCATGAATACAAATATGTTGTTTTCCTTTGTGTCTTAAAACCTGGGGGATGATTTTCCATATCTGCAAGCTTGAATGGTTCAAATATTCACTCCTTGTGTCTGTGTTGATTCATTTTATCTTTTTACTTTTGGTTGCCATAAATAACACTTCTGTGCATCTAGCACTGCTTAGCAATGACAGATGTGATTTTGCTTTGGTTTAAGTTCCCTTTGCTCTTAAAAGATGAGTTACAAAACTCACTTTCAAGCTCTGAAGTAGAGAAGGATGATTCACAGAATCACCAAGGTTGGAAGAGACCTCAAAAATCATCAAGTCCAACCTGCCACCACAGACCTCATGACTAAACCATGGCACCAAGTGCCACGTCCAATTCCCTCTTGAAGACCTTCAGGGACAGTGACTCCACCACCTCCCTGGGCAGCCCATTCCAATGGCAAATGACTCTCTCAGTGAAGAACTTTCTCCTCACCTCAAGCCTAAACTTCCCTGGCACAGCTTGAGACTGTGTTCTCTTGTTCTGGTGCTGGTTGTCTGGAAGAAGAGCCCAACCCCCACCTGGCTACAACCTCTCTTCAGGTGGTTGTAGACATCAATAAGGTCTCCCCTGAGCTTCCTCTTCTCTAGGCTAAACACCCCCGGCTCCCTTAGCCTCTCCTCTTAGGGCTTGTGCTCAAGGCCTCTCCCCAGCCTTGTTGCCCTTCTCTGGACACGTTCAAGAGTTTCAATGTCCTTCTTAAACTGAGGGGCCCAGAACTGGACACAGTACTCAAGGTGTGGACTAACCAGTGGTGAGTCAAAGAAAATAGGAAATTGTAAAGAGGTTGGTGAGGTGAAAATATTGCAGCATATACTGCTTACTCTTTCCCTGTGAGTTCCACACTCTAATTCAGAAAGGTTGGTATCCTCCATGATATCCTTTCAGCTGAAGTAAAAAATGTGGATCTTCACTGCATGTCTTTTGCTATAGATAGTAAGGAATGGTTCATGGCTTCATGACTGGGACCCCTAAAGGGTCCTCAGTTTGCAAAGATTGTTACACATGTTGCTTTATTAATTGCACTAAGGAGAGGTGTTCATGTGCAGTCTTTGCTGCAGGAGCCACACTTGAACAGAGGTTGCTGTGTGCATCTCTGTAAGTTCACCAGAGCAGCGTTCAGGGCAGGAGATCACAAACAGCATTTTACTGACAGAAAATGCTTAATGCTGTATACTTCTGCCCTGCTGGGTAACCCCACCTTTAGCAGGGATGGCTGGAGTAAGAAGAGGTATTTTTAGGACCTTTGTAGGATGTGGATCTTGCCTGAGAATCAGTAAGTGTTGATATTTTTATAGCTATTTGTAGATTTTTCAAAACCATATTTTGCAGGACTGGGGGAAGATTGTAAAACTGCTTATGAAAAAAAACCACCAACCATGCTTAAAGTGAACAGCTCAACAGGCTTGGATTATACACACATTGAAAGAAATATTTAACTGATTGAAAAGACCTCAGCATTGTGTAATAGTAATGATATGTTACATTCCAAGATCCCAAGGCGTGTTACAGTCATTAATTAACTGGGAACAATGACTTCCTTTGATGACAAGTAGTGTTTCCTCTTGATGAGGCACAGAGGATTAGATGCTTACCCAAAAGCAAAACCACACTGTTCTTAAAAGACACATTTTTAAGTGCCTTTTTTTTGTTGTTGATTTGGGTTGGTTTTATTCACTTTCATTTGAGAGCGTGTATCACATTGCACTCTGTTTGCTTAACTGCATCCTACTCTGGTGATAGCAGAGAAGTAAACACTTTTGCTTGGAGGGCAGAAAAACAATCTCCTGGTGTGAATGAAAATTCAGTACAATGTGTTTTTAATGAGAAATTGAAAGCAGGCAATGTTGTAATGAGTGGATTTTCATGGAAAATGCAACTTTTCACTCTTTGTGAGAATAGCTACAAGTTTCTTCTTAAATATATATGTGTGTATATATATTCATTAGCATATGTAGCTTTTAGCCTAAAGGAAGAACATCAACTTAAGTGGAATAAGATAGTGTGGCGTAAAAAACCCTAATTGATGTTTTGTTGAGAAAGGCGAGGAAAGGTGATGTCCTTTCTCCCAGCATACTGTTAGGCTGTCTTTTGTCCCAGGTGGCTCCAGGTCACATGGGACATGCTTCCTGTGCAACTTAAACTTTAGCTAAAGAGGCAAAATATTGTTGTACGTTGGCTGTAGGCATTCAGTTCTCGGGATAACGTGAGCTCGTCTCACAAGCAGAAAGAGAGCAGCACTGTGCAGCAAGAAGGAAATGCGCTGCAGGTCCCCGTTCCCTCCTCGCTACAGAGGACAGATGGTTCTTGTGATTTACTTATTTTAATAGCTCTTCATGGGATGCTGAAGGAATGTTCCAGCTGAGGGAAGCCAGTGTAGTAACACCACGAATCAGCGTGCCAGACCGATTCCTGCGCTTCCTAGGAAAAACAAAAAAACGCAAGCAGCAAGTTGCTCTGGTTTAGACTGGAGAAAACAACGGCTGCTCCAGGGGCTGGGGAAGTTTGAAGGCCTGCTTAATAAGGCCTGGTTGAAAATCTGTTTTCTTAAATTATGTCCAAATACTCCCTGTCCCACCCTTCTGTCCAGTGCTGAGCCCTGCACAGTTATGCAATGCAGCTTTTGGAAACTCCTTGCACGCCATTCCTAGCAGACAGCAACCTGGATGTCCGAGGGCCAGGGCAATGATTTTTTTTCCCCATCCTTGTAGCTGCCTGTGAGAGAATCCCTCTGAAAATTGCCTGTTCTGTGGGGGATTGATATGAAGTACTTCTTGTTGTTGGTTTGCCTTTTTTTGGGGGTTTTTTTCTTCCCTCAGATTTGACCAAATCAGTTATCTCTCCTTTTTGATTCAGGATTTCATGAGAGCTAGTAATAGAATAGAATAGAATAAACCAGGTCGGAAAAGACCTTTGAGATCATTGAGTCAAACCTATCACCCAACACCATCTCATCAGCTAAACCATGGCACCAAGTGACATATCCAATCCCCTCTTGAACACCTCAAGTGATGGGGACTCCACCACCTCCCTGGGCAGCCCATTCCAAAGGCCAAACTCTCTTTCTATGAAATACTTCTTCCTAACATCCAGCCTAAAGCTTCCCTGGCACAGCTTGAGACTGTGTCCTAATAGTAATGTGTTGGTTATAATAAGGGATGCCTTTGCTAAATAAGCTGATGCCAACTAACTTGTTCATCAGAGGAAAAAAAAATCAGTGAAATACAAGATACATTATGTGATCTTCTCTCATCACATTGCTGTTAATATGTGCTAATAGGGGATTTAAATTTGTAAAGCCTAGTTACTAGCTACTGACGTATGTAGCTTACTAAAAACAGACCAAAATGCTCTTATCCCATAAAAACAAATACATTTTGGTACTCTCTCCTCCTGACAACCAAGAATCAATTTAATTGACTGGAACTTTATAAGGAAGTCCAAAGCCAAGTCCAGAGCTAAGCTCTCCCAGAAGTTAAATTGCGTTTTTAGCTCTTTTTAAGCTGTTTGTAGCGAGCAGTTAGTTTGTTTAGGTCCTGTACACCTTTCTTCAGAGGCTAGGAGGTCTGAATAGGATCAGTGAACCATGGCTTATTTCAGTACTCTGTAGAATGCAGTATCACGGTATCACCAAGGTTGGAAGAGACCTCAAAGATCATGGAGTCCAACCTGTCACCACAGACCTCATGACTAGACCATGGCACCAAGTTGCACGTCCAATCCCCTCTTGCACACCTCCAGGGATGGTGACTCCACCACCTCCCTGGGCAGCACATTCCAATGACGAATGACTCTCTCCGTGAAGAACTTTCTCCTCACCTCCAGCCAAAACTTCCCCTGGTGCAGCTTGAGACTGTATCCTATTGTTCTGGTGCTGGTTGCTAGATGTAGGGCTGACTGAACAAACTACAAAGGGAATTACCTGGTAGTGACATTGGTATAGGTGATGGCCTTTAGATACTATGAGCAAAACCTGTAGCAGCAGGAGACACTTCTGCTTAGGATTGTTCTGGGTGGGGTCAGGTTTTGAAAATCAGATTTATAGAGGCAATCATAAGTGACTTTGTGTTGAAGGTGGCAGGGGAAATGCAATGTTACCTCCACTTTGGAACTCTTGAAATGTTTCCATTTCACCTCTGACCCTGGAAGTTCAAATTATACAATTGTGACATTATAATTTAGCATGTGAACTGGAAGCTTCTGGCTCATGAAGGTTTGATTTGGCTGGGACTGGATCATTCTCTGATCTGGAGAGGCCATGCTTCCTCCCAGTCAAAGCTGAGGCAACTGGGAAATGGTATGGCAGGTTTGGAAGCTTGCAGTGCAGTTTAACATGCCATATTTGTTTTCATGCAGTACATTACCTTTACAAAAGTAGCAAAGCCTTTATACTTTCTTTTTTCCTCATCTGTCTCATACAAGTGGTAGCTTTTCCATTTTCATGGAGAAAAATACCACCACCACCCCCTGCCTCCCCCTCCCCCTGCCGAAAAAAAGCCTTCTAGGCACAGAGTGGAGAGGGAGAAAGAGGGAGAGACATGAATACTTCTCCAGAAACCAATGACCTATTCTTTTCCTTGGAGGATATTATGGAGAACATGAGTGTATCTTAACTCCTCGCGCTGGAATATGCAGCCGGGAATGCAGAAATCTGATTTGTTTTCAGCCTTGGCAAGACTTTGGTGTGACAGTGGGCAAGATGTTCAGGATGAGATTCACAGGAGTGCTCAAGTGCTTTCAGGGTAAATCTATAGACGTTATTAGGCTTGCTCTTAATGCGCCTTGGGTGTTTCTTTTGTGTGAAAGCATTGTTACATTTTTGTCTGAAGGACCTCTTGCACTTAAAGTGATTTCTTCTTGCTGTGCTCCAAGTGGCTTCCTGCAAGCTTCTCAGTTCCCTTTCCATTTGGTGATCTCTGTATCTTTAGAGTCAATACACTGAGCACTATGAGAATTTTTGTGGCTTTTTCTTTAGTCTCCACAATTAATCTGTTCCCCATCGTAAATGTTTGCTTTGCATGTGAGAGATTAGAACCTGCTGAACTCCCTGCATTCAGTTTATGACTTACACTTTATTGTGTAGCTTGGTCTTTTGGATGGCTGGACAGAAGAAGCTGTAGCATTACTTAGTACTGTTTCCTCATGTAGCTGTTTCCTGGCTTCCTGTATGCTGCTTTTAAGCTGCCTGTTTTAATAATTTTCCACCTCTTCTGTTTTCCTTACCTAATAAAAGCTCTGCTTCCTTTTTCTACCAAGAGATGTTTCTACCCTTTTCCTACCGCCTCTTTAGGGCTACCTGAAAGTTCTCCCACACAAGGTTATCTCCAGGATTATCTTACATGAATTTGTCCTTTCCACTGCAGGGGTCCTGTTGGGGTAGATAATTTATTAGCTTTTTTTCTTCCCCAGCAGTAAATGTGATGATGAAGACTGAAAGATGAAAGGTGAGAGTTGCAGAGAAATGAGACAAGTTATCTAATCAAAAGGCAAAACCCATCAGGAAGATGCTGTATGTTACGCTTGACCATGAGTCATCAATGTGCTCTTGTGGCAAAGAAGGCCAATGCCATTCTGGGCTTTATATGAAGGGGTGTAGTTAGTAGGTCAAGAGAGGTTCTCCTCCCCCTCTACTCTGCCCTGGTGATGGAAACATGAGGAATAATTTTTTCACTGTGAGGGTGACAGAGCACTGGAACAGGCTGCCCAGGGGGCAGAAATGCATGGATGCATTTCTGTGTGGTCTGCTGTAGGTGATCCTGCTCTGGCAGTGGGGGTGGACTGGATGATCTTTCAAGGTCCCTTCCAGCCCCTAACATTCTGTGATTCTGTGAACACTTGCACATATAAGTATTTAAAATACTTCTTTTCACCAATTTAATTTCTCCAACATCCTTTTAGGTAAACATTATTTTAAAAAAATAAGGAATTAGGCACCTGATTGGGTGATGGGATGACACAATCTTTTTGGTTTCAAGCTTTGAAAGGTGATTACTTGGGTCTTCTCCCAGGTGGCCAGCACCAGAACAAGAGGACACAGTCTCAAGCTGCACCAGGGGAGGTTTAGGCTGAATGTTAGGAAGCAGTTCTTCATAGAAAGAGAGATTGGCCTTTGGAATGGGCTGCCCAGGGAGGTGGTGGAGTCCCCATCACTGGACATGTTTAAAAAGAGACTGGATGGGGTGCTTGGTGCCATGGTTTAATTGATTAGATGGTGTTGGTGTTGAGATGATCTCAGAGGTCTCTTCCAACCTGGTCTGGTCTACTCTATTCTATGTAAAAGAAGTTTCAAGTGTTACTTTGAAAGATTTTAATAGTTATACTTGCCTTTTCACTTGAGTTCTTGAGAATGGGGAATATGTAAGATGTGAATTTATGAGCTTAAATAAAGGTAGGTGAACTTAAATGAAGGGCCAGTACAAAATGGGAGTCAACACACAAGGGAATGAGCATTTAGAAGCTCTTGTTAACTTAAGTTCCCAGTTTCTGGGAAGACTGTTTGGTATCAGGGTGTGTTTTCTGTGTTGATAGAGTCCTGTCCCTCTCTTCTGAATCCTTTATCTAAGACTAGGCTTAAATACAAAGAGTTTGACTCCTAAATCATAAACATAAAATATCTTCAGGAGTCAGCAGCCTCTTTTCCAGATGCATTCTGTAAGTCATTTGGCCTGTTTTTATCCTTTGTGTGTACAGTCAACCATAGCATGTTGATGTTTCCTAAGTAATCACAGTGAAATTTGTTCAGAGCTGTGGATTTTGAATCGGTTTATATGGAGTGAGCATTTTCCTATAAATTTTTGATTGACTAGTTGAAGTGTTTAAAAGCTGTTTTGAAATAACCCTCCCAGATGTTCATGTGATTGGTGTTAAGGTAAAGACAGCTGTAAGACATAAATTTTCTCTTTGTGAGTAGTCCGCTTTGATTTAAACCGAAATCATTATAGAATAGAATAGAATTAACCAGGTTAGAAAAGAGCTTTGAGCTCATCGAGTCCAACCTATCACCCAACACTATCCAATCAACTAAACCATGGCACCAAGTGCCCCATCCAGTCTCTTCCTAAACACCTCCAGTGATGGTGGCTCCACCACCTCCCTGGGCAGCCCATTCAGTGAAGTATTCCTTCACTATTTTGGGATATAATGGAGCAGTTTTGCAAAATTCTGCTTTGCTGCTTTGAAGGACAAAGAAATTTACTATCAAATAATGAAAGAAACGCACTTTTCTTTACCCTATTCTGGTTTCTGGCTAAAGTAAATTTCTGAAGTGTGTTCTTAGATTGATTTGGGGTGGAAAATCCTTCTATTCTTCTACACTATGAGGAACAGATTATTTGGGGGCTACCTTAACAAATAAAATATCTATGCCTAGAGTTGTTTTATCATTTCCTTATGCTATCATTTAAGTGCATTGCTCCATGCTCATGTGACTGTGGTCTCTTTGCACCTTCAACTCATGTAGAAGATCAGAAATGTTTAGGAATACTCAAGCAATCCAGAGCTGTTGCACTTACTTGTGGATTACCTTCAGAAGAATTTCAGTGCCGTGCACATAAGGCAGAAGTGTTGTTGGGGATGAAGTCCAAGAGCCCTGCATGATAGAATGTATTGGGTTGGAAGGGACCTTTAAAGGTCATCTAGTCCAACCGCCTTGCAGCTAGTAGGGACATCTCAAGGCTGCTCAGAGCCTCATCAAGACTGACTTTAAATGTCTTCTGGGATGGAGCCTCCTTGTTCCTCTCATTTCAGATATTCCTCCCCGATGTGCTCTGTTCTGATCAAGTGACTCAGTATCCAGCAACTGCATGGGATTCCTGTCAGTCTTGTTCTTAAGTCCCACATTATTCTTGTATCCAAATTGCTTTGTCTTCAGTTAATCACAAAAGCATAGTAAGGGAGAAGAACTTTGGCATTGTCACCTTGCTTCCTCACCTCCTGTCTAGGCAGACTGGTAAAGCCATTTACTGGTCCGTCTGAGCCTTGCATTTTGCACCCAGACGTAATTCTAGTGTTGGATGTGTAGCAGGGACAGAAGCCAAGCAAACAAATCAGTGCAGGTCCATCCTGCAAAAGCCTGATGATGCATGCTCAAAGGCATTGTGGAATCTCTGGTTGTGCAGATTTGTGTCAGGGAGGCCACTGCTGCTTAGTCTGGTCTCCAGCTTCTCGCACTAATGGACAGAAGCAATGTAAGTAGATACTGATTCCTGTGGTGTCAACCCTTCCTCTTGATCAGTTGTTCGTAAATCTGGCTGAATCTTTGAAATGTGTATCACTGAATGCTCTATATCCTTAGCAGTGGAGATTTATCTACTCAACTGAATAATGAAATCATTTAATTTTAGGGTAAGTAACGAAATAGCTTAAAGAGACTCAGTGCACCATATTTGCTAGAATCTTTTTTTCCTGTGTTCTCAAAGAGAAGGAAAAAAAAAAAGACTTGGCCCCAGAAACAAAAGTGCATCTTATGCTGCTATGAGTTACTCCTAAATAGCTATATGCATGTTCATTTGATCTCTGTCTGCTTGGCTTAATTAAAACACTGGAATGTTTGTTCAGTAGATAAGAAATTTCTGGGAGTTATTTAAATTAGTAGAGTACTCTGCTTACTGTCATTAAATGTCTTTGCCCGAGCCCTCCTCCCCTGCTCCTCACAGTATGGAGCAATAAGTGATACATGACTATAACAGTCACAGATGGTTAAAGATAGAAACCTTTACAGGAATGCTGAGGCTCTTTGCTGTCCATGTCAAAGGTTTTGGTGTTGGGGTGTTTGTTTTTTACTCAAAAAGCCCACAACAAACAAACCACTAACAAAATACCAAACAACAACAATGAAAACAAAAACCAAAACCCCAAACCCAACCCCAAACCAAATCACCCCAAAACGACAACAAAACCACCACCAACAACCAAAAAACTCCCATACAAACAAACTGAGAAACCAAGACCCACCCCCCCCACTTTCTACTTAAAAAGACTTTTATTTCTACTGTTTTGTTCCATTTCACATACAATTTCCATCCTGTTCACATTTTTCATGGTAGCCATAACTGTATGTCCTGCTCCTTGCTTTCCTCTTCCCTTTGTGGCAGCATTTGCAGCTGATCATGTAGAGCTGCCATAGCAAATATCAGGCACACAGTAGCAGTGTCATGGCCTGTTGTAGTCATCCCATTTGCCAGGAGCCATTCTGCTTCTGTGAGGTGCTACATGTTATGGGGTTACCATTTATGTCTAGTAAAAACAGTGAGACAGATTTTCAGTGTTTATTTGGGAACACAACTCCTTGCCTGCCACTGCCTGTTCCTGATGCATATTCAGTCCTGGTCACATTCTCATTCTCCACTGAACTGATATTTTTGCTTTGCCTATTGAACTGCTCTCACCTCTTTAGCAGCATCAAGACCTTGGTTTTAGGAGGATTACGACTTTGTCTGTTTATCAGAATTTGTGGATCTTGACAGAAGCAAGGCAGTTCTTTTGGTGATGCAAGTCACCCAAACTGGAATGATGGAAGCAGTGCCCTACTACCCATCTTGCAGGAACAGCGTATTTGCTTTGGTTCTCCAGGGTGTCATGAGAACTTTTGCTTAAGCTTATGGCTTCAGGATATTTATAGGTTGTTGCAAGGTCGAGGTCTTGGTGGCATGTTCATGCTGCAGGGTAGATGAGAGTCTGGTGAGCTGTCTGTTGTGGTGCTGACTGAGGGAATTCATTTCACTTAATTTTAGCTGCAGTGAAGTTGTAGATTGTCTAATAAACCTATTTCAATATAGGCTGAAAACTGTTAAAATATTTATTCAGGTATTTTGATCGTTATGCATGACCACTTTCCAGAGTATGTTTTAATTTGGTGTTTGGGTTTTTTCCCCCCCATCCTTTCTGTTTGAGATATTCAGCAAACATCTATCTTGTTCTATTTCTCAGATTTTACTATTGCAACTGTGGAATTTATTTGCACTTTTTAGGCAGGAATGGCCTGATATTTTACTTCTCCTTGTAAAGCATCCAGTTGCTCAGTCTCTGGGAAGTGAAATAATGGCTAATGTATCCTGATCACCACTTGAATGTCGAGTGTAAAAGGAAAAGGCTGCTGTATCAGTTTCTTTCTTTTTGTTAGATGTTATTTTTACATGTAATTTGAAAGAAAAAATACAGTGGAGATGCTTCCTACATGCCATAAGTGATCCTTTGTGTCAGGACATTAATAGGTGTATGAAAATGCTTGCTGGTTACAAAATATTCATGGTCTGGTAAACAAATATGTAAGGTTTCTACCATTCTTTCCGTACTTGGTGGCTTGGGATAAACCAGAGGCTGCAATTTAATTCATTGACATGAGCTTTGTGAGATCAAAGCTAATTTGGAAAAATCCACTCCTTTTACCAAAGTTGATTGTCTCTAAATTATTCAATAATCTAGATGCTTTATTTAATTTGTATTGGTGTCTAGGGAAAGGCATCTCAACAGCAGGGAAATACAGATTTGTTCTGAGTAAGTAGAACTGAAGGGACATTAGCCAACATTTTCCATTACTTTTCTCATTGCCATGTTCTGAGCAAGAAGCAGGATGGCTTTGTTCTGTTCAGACTGCCGGTCACCATCAAAAATTCTCCTGAATTAAGTATACAGGATAGTTTGGTGGCATGTAAATGATAAGGTTATCTTGTGGAAGTTTCTAAGGGTCTTTTCTGGAAACAGTATGCAGGGACAAGCATGAAAACAAGTGTTGAACAGAGCAGATCAATGCAGCAGCTTCTGTGTCTGGTAAGGACTTTCAGCTGGCTGTTTTCTCAGCCTTCCTTCATTCTGAAAGTTGCATGCACTCATGCTTTCATCCTTGTATTTTTCCTGTTTAGTCATTTCTGCAGGCAGCTGTGCATGCTGGATAATACCACATTGTTTCCAGTGGCACTATTTTTGCTAATGGTGGTGGTGGGTTTTTTTCTTGCTTGGTTTGTTTCTCAAAGCAGTGAGGCTGTGTAATACCATTCATGAAGCTGAATAATTGGAGAGGGGGAGGATGAGGGAGAAGAGCTGTATAGTTGTAGGTATCCAGGGAGATTACTCTAGATAGCAAGACCTGCCAGAAGAGTTAGCTTGTGTAGCAGAAGTGCTGAGGTTATGTGGAGAGCAAAGGCGGCAGCTGCTTGAGAAGACTACAAGTTTGCAGCGGGGAGAGCAGATCTATGAGGTACGTTAAATGAAGTCCATAGGAAGGTTTCCAAACAGAGGAAGATACTACTTATGCTGCATAAGGTTTCTGTCCATACAGATGTTATGTTAGCTCTTCCATTGTCATTATCTCGAACCTCTTCAGCGTGACCAATGTTGCACAAACTTCAGATCTTCTTTTTGTCTCTGTGCACACTCAAATGCAAGGAGTAAACCTTGGAAAGTTTTCTCTATTGCTTGTGCTTCCAGTACCCTGAAGTAAAACTATTGCATTTTAAAAGATTAAATAGAGAGTGAGTATACTTTTATTTACAAATCAAAGCCAACTTAGGTGCTTTGTAGTTTGAAATACAGACCTGTTAAAAAAAAAAATAATCAAGGTGTGTTTCATGCTCCATTGTATAAGGTTAAGGAAAATGATTTCTGGACTTCCTTGTTTGTCTGCAATAGCAATTTGTCCGTGAATTCAGGGACCTGTGACTGAGAAGAGGCTGTGG
The DNA here is from genome assembly GCF_014839835.1 of Dryobates pubescens. Lineage (NCBI taxonomy): Eukaryota > Metazoa > Chordata > Aves > Piciformes > Picidae > Dryobates > Dryobates pubescens. The sequence goes on along the minus strand of NC_071626.1, from coordinate 20,713,062 downwards.
TCATGACTATGTAAAGTGTGTGATAATGCCTCCTAAATGCCAGCTCTGTGGAGAAAGCCCAATATTTCTGTTTCCTTTGAAAAAACTTTGTCTGGTTTATTTTGGTTCATGTTCTGTTCCTCTGTTTATCTGTCATTCCTTTCTCTCCTAGCAACCGCTAATTTGGGAAGTGGCTTTTGATGCCGTGTGGCATTTAGACAATGTGTATCTAATGCCATGATCAAACCTGGCTTAGACAAACCAGCCAGAGTTGAGAACATATGGAAATGTCCATAAGGAATTAAACATAAGGCAAAGAGTCTTTCCGTGGGGAGCGAGGTTGTATTAACAGAATCGTAGCCTATATGTAATTCCTTTGAATCTGTGAGCGGGAAATGCCAATGCTTATTAGACCATGCATTAAATATCATTGAGCAGATGTTCAGAGAGCCTTTCATTCATAGTGCTGTTAGCAATGAATGAGGTATTATGCTCCCATTCTTAAGTGAAGTGTAAATATCTGGTTGAAAAGGAGAAATGGTCTAAAGTGCACTCTGCCGCCATTCATGTTCCAGTACAGTTTTCTGTTCAGCAGTTATCTAAAATTAATTACACTGGAAATAAGTATTTAACAATACAGTCTCAAATGGTACAGAATGTGAAATTCCCCAGTGAGTATTGCTTGTTTGTTTTCAATAAAACAGATAGATGTCAAATGGCAGAGAGAATTTGTCAGACAGCAGTTCTTGAGATCTGGCTTTACCATTTCCTTAGGGCCATATTATCTTTGTTCTCAGAGGTTTTTTAATATATATGGGTTTTAATCATGTTGCCTTTAAAGAGCTTAGGAGGCTGGAGGGAAAAATTACGTAGAATGTTTTCCACAATCCTTTTTGAAAAATTTCTACTAGTCTCCACCACTTTCTTTTCCCCTCCTTTTTTACACTGATGTGAATTACTTTCTGGAGTTTCCTGTCTGTACTGATTTTAGAAGAATCTTGGCTATCTGACTTAATCTAATCCTGATGCTTAGTCAGCTCAACTTGTGTGAGAGGATCTCACTTGAGATTCCTGTTAAAGGTCACACAGGAGGGCTGGAACTTTCCCGTGGGTCACTTGCAGGCACAGAGCACTGACACAAGCCCAGATGCATGCTTCTCAGACTTAAGTCTGTTTGTACCTCTGACCTCATGATGTACAGATAGACTTATCATATTATATGTAAGCTTCTTGGTCTCTCTCAACTATGGTGGTCTGAGTTTAGCAAGAAAAAATAATGTGTTGTTTAAAAAAGGAAAAAAAACCCAAAGCACAAAAGAGTCTTGGGAACTGCATCCAAACTCCCAGGGCTTAGGTAAAGGCCTTTCTTAGAAGCTAGAGAGTACCATATCCACCAGCCAGGAACCTCCCAAAGAGTAATGTAAAATGTCTTCATTTTGGACCCTAACAGAGTGAAAAAGATACATTAAGAGAAAATAGTAATTTTTGATGCACCTTCATTCATCTGCCACCCTCTTCTATTTCGGTTCTATATCATTGCTTCCTTTTGGACTTTAAAGGTGTTTTGCAAAGTGAGGGAGTGAAGTCAACAGCAGGTAACCTAGAAGGCACTTCAGAGAGTTTGTGGTTTATTTGTTTAAATACAAAATTTGGTTGACTTACGTGCTGTATTTTTTTTATGTGCGTCACAAAGGCTTTTGGTAACCCTTTGCAAATGATTATGGTTGTGTTTATTCTTGTTTTCTCTTTGAAAGAAAACTGTGAGAAAATACTGAGTTATTAAGTGGACTGTGCTTTGGATGAAGTTGCATCCAAAGGTCCTTTCCAACCTAAGTTATTCTAGTATTATAAATTATTTTCATTGCAGATTCTGTTGTTTCCCTGTGTGGTGTTTTTTTTTTGGTGAAGCCATTTTGGAACACAAGATGAACTCTCTTGGTGTGTTTGGCTGGGTTTTGTACATTGACATCATCACTGTGTGTGCATAGTTCATAGGATCATAGAATGATTTGGGTTCAAAGGGACCTTAAAGATCCAACCTCCCTGCCATGGGCAGAGACACCTTCCACTGGATCGGTTTGCTCAAGACTTCTTCAAACCTGGCCTTGAACACCTCAACAGAGGAGGCATTCACTGCCTCACTGGGGAACCTGTTCTGGTGTCTCACCAACTCCAGTGTCATCTTAGTAATGTCTGCTGTCTTGTTCAGTGAAAAGTGTGGTGGTCAGTGGAGTAGCACATGGCTTGTGTCACCCTGTCAAACAAACCCCTTTCTTTGTTCTGTAAAATGAATCTGTAGCTTGAAGTAGCAAATTCTCAGACGCTTCCTAAATTCTGCTCTTATACTTCCAAGTTCAGTATTTCACATGATATTCTGTGACACAGAAGGGCTTGTACAAGAAAAGTAAGAGGAGTCACATGATTTAGAGAGTTTCAGCCAAAGAATTAGAGATGACAATAAGAGTAGTTCTATAGGAATACCAAACTAATCTAGTTAAAGAATTTGTCAGCCCTTATTTCAGAACAGAATTTGTCGTACGTGCTTACATGTTAAATTGTGTTCCACTTTGTAAAGGTTAGCAAAAAATACACTCACCAAAAATTACATGAAGAACTTTATTTTGAGATAAGGCTACTCTGTTTTCATTTGAAATTTTGCTGTTTCTTGGCTTAAGGTGATTTCTACACCTCCCCTTCCCTTTATTTTCACTCAGACACCAAGCTAGAGGATTTCATAGAATCATAGAAGTATTTAGGTTGGAAAAGACCTTTAAGATCATCAAGTCCAACTGTAAACCTAATACTGCCAAGTGCACCACTAAATCATGTCCCTAATGACCTTGAAGCCCGTTTTGAAAGTGTTATATTTCTAGAATCAGAAACAAATTAACATGAATCAGAAATTACATGGAAGGACTGGAATGGAGCTCCTCAAGCGTATGGACGTATATGAACAAAATGCTACATCATGCTGTGCTTCACTGGGGAAGTGCAGACAAGCCTGGCAGAACTCTTACTGACAGTTCTGGGCCCCTCAGTTTAAGAAGGACATTGAGACACTTGAACATGTCCAGAGAATGGCAACGAGGCTGAGGAGAGGCCTTGAGCACAGCCCTGTGAGGAGAGGCTGAGGGAGCTGGGGTGGTTTAGCCTGGAGAAGAGGAGGCTCAAGGAAGACCTTATTGCTCTCTACAACTACCTGAAGGGTGGTTGTAGCCAGGAGGGAGTTGGTCTCTTCTCTCAAGCAACCAGCACCAGAACAAGAGGACACAGTCTCAGGCTGTGCCAGGGGAAGTTCAGGCTCGAGGTGAGGAGAAAGTTCTTCACAGAGAGTCGTTAGCCATTGGAATGTGCTGCCCAGGGAGGTGGTGGAGTCACCATCCCTGGAGGTGTTCAAGAGGGGATTGGACGTGGCACTCGGTGCCATGGTTTAGTCATGGGGTCTATGGTGACAGGTTGGACTTGATGATCTTTGAGTTCTCTTCCAACCTTGGTGATTCTGTGTGTGTTTGTGTGACTTTGTAAGGGTCAGGATTTTACCCCCAAATATCACTCATGCAGCTCTGCTTCCAAGCTTTTAACATGCTTACCTTAACCATACCTTCATAACCATATCATCAGGCATTTCAGGATGCTAAGCAGATTAACTGATTAGTAAAATTATTACCCTGTTTCACCAAAAAAATTGTACCAAGCTTAGAGCTTTGAAAAGAATGTGCTCTTTCCTGAGACCACATTGCATTTGAGATTGAAAGAACAGTAGAAGCTGGGAGAAAACACAGTAAGTTGGGAAAGTTGGGAAGGAAAGGAGGATTCAGAAGAGCAGGATAGCAGGCTGACAAATAACCATCTGGATCATCTTGCTTTTGATATCCTGTCATCTTTAAATGTTAGGTCTGGAAAGGACACATCTGTTCCAATTCTTCCCTATCATGGTCAAGCATGTTATGCATTCCTCTTTGTAAACCAAACAAGTTTCTAATTCCTGACTCACTGAAAAAGTGTGGAGCTCTGCAAGCACTGCAATGCTTTCAGTGTTTGCCTGAAACATTTTGTGAAAAGCTTAAAAAAGTGATGTTTATCTGGCAGTGGTTAGTCCTTATCTTTTCATCTGTTTATAGTTAATTCTTTGGTGGGAAATACTCATCAGACTATGTGTTAAATTCCACTAATTTCTCTTATGCCAACAGAAAATACTATGGCTTTGTCTGTTTGTTATTATTTCAGAGTAATTGACTGTTGGTTGTTTTTTTTTTTAAGGTCTGTTTTATGCTCATTCTGTTGGAAATTGATTGGAAAGAATGTCTCAGGGCAAAAGGAAAACATGTCAAATAGCAGGAATAATGGAGTACGTGGTCTCAGATGTGGCTAATAGCTTTTTGCTTTTATTTTCCTAAAACCACTGAAAAATCAGTCCTGGTCTAAAACAACACCAAAAATGGTAGCTGACCGAGTTGTCCTTGAAATGCATGAATGGGATAGTGCAGGTTTCAGCTGTTTGCCTTTCTTCAGACAGTGAGTTCTCTCCCTGTCAGGTCACCAGCCAAGCCTCTGGCAGCTGCTTGCACAAGGCTGTGACCCCGTGCCAGACTCTGCAGAGTCCCTGGAGTGCCACAGCCTTAAAGACTGGATCTAAACAACAACAACCCAAGTAAATGTAACAAAGAGAGCTTGCGAGTCTTCCCTAGGAGTTTCCAAATGGCTTGCATACCAATCCAAATGTGCTGTTGATGCAATTTTACTGGAACTGGGAATTTTAAATCGTGGGAGGATTGCTGCCACTGCTTGTAAAGTGTGCATGTTGAATGAAGTGAGCTGATGATAAGAGCTCCACAGCCTTTTCACTCTGCCAGGGTTGACTGAACCCAGTTCCTATCTGGAGCTCCTGTGTAGAAACATTTGGTTTTGAATGTGGAATATCCTTAAAAGAGGCTTGTTGGTTTTTTGTTTGTTTGTTTTCCCCTAGATTTCGTAGACTAAGATAACAACAACAAAATTGTATGTAATATGTCAGTGACAGTGATGGTTTGTGTCCATTCACTGACTCACAGAATCAGATGAGGGCAAATACACCTGTTACTGTTTACTTCTTTACTGCTTTGTTCTGCTTGTTTTTTATAGAATCATAGAATTGTTCCAGTTGGAAAAGACCTCTAGGATCAAGTCCAGCCATCGACCTAACACCACCATAGCTATTAACCCACGTCCCAAAATGCCATGTCTACACATATCTTGGACACTTCCCTGGGCAGCCTGTTCTAATGCCCTTTCACTGAAGACATTTTTTCTAATATCCAAGGGTGGTTGTAGCCAGGAGGGAGTTGGTCTCTTCTCTCAAGCAACCAGCACCAGAACAAGAGGACACAGTTTCAAGCTGTGCCAGGGGAAGTTTAGGCTCAAGGTGAGGAGAAAGTTCTTCACTGAGAGAGTCATTCACCATTGGAGTGGGCTGCCCAGGGAGGTGGTGGAGTCACCATCCCTGGAGGTGTTCGAGAGGGGATTGGACATGGCACTTGGTGCCATGGTTTAGTCATGAGGTCTTTAGTGATAGATTGGACTTGATGACCTTTGAGATCTCTTCCAACCTTGGTGATTCTGTGATTCTGTAATCCTCCCATGGAGCAATTTCAGGATACTTCCTGTTGTTCTATTACCTGATACTAGAGGGAAGAGACTGACCCCAACCTTGCTATAACCTTCTTTCAGGTGGTTGCAGAGAGCAATGAGGTCTCCCCTCAGCCTCCTTTTCTCCAACTAAACAATCCCAGTTCCCTCATCCTTCCCTTGTAAGACTCGTTCTGTAGGCACTTCCCCAGCTTTCTTTCCCTTCTCTGGATCTGCTCCAGCACCTCAATGTCTTTCTTATAGTAAGGGGCCCCAATCTGAACACAGAATTTGAGGTGCGGCCTCTCCAGTGTGAGTGCAGGAGCACAATCACTTCCCTACTCCTGCTGGCCGCACTATTGCTTATACGGGCCAGGATGTTGTTGGCCTTCTTGGCCACTTGGGCACACTGCTGGCTGATGTTCAGACTGCTGTCAGCTAACATCCACAATTTTTTTTCTGCCAGGCAGCTTTCCAGCCACTCCACCCCAAGCCTGTAGCATTTCATGGCATTGCTGTGACCCAGGTGCAGCCCCCAGCACTTGGCCTTGTTAAACTTCATCCAACTGACCTCTGCTCATCGATACAGCCTGTCCAGATCCCTTTGCAGAGCATTCCTATCCTCAAGCAGATCATTCCCACTCAATTTAGTCATCTGAAAACTTAGTGAGGGTGCACTTAACATCTTTCTCAATGGTCTGGATCCCTGTAGGTGTGCCTACATCTTAGCGAACAGAATTGAGCTCAGATTTGGCATTGCACCCACATTTTAGTCACTTGGGCACAAGGAGAGGCACCACTTTACATTCTTCCAGGACTTCGCCTTGTGATGCTTTTGTGTTCCTCTGTTCTGGGATTGCTTGATCACCTGGTTTTGGCAAGGGTTTGCACAATGTTTTGTATGATTCTGAGTAAACACTGAGACTGGTTTTGCTCTAGTCTTTGTTCCCGAGAGGTGTTTAGGGGAGGATTGTTAAAAACCAAAAAATAAAAGGTTGGTTTTTACTGATACTCACTATAACCCTTAATAATTTTTAGGCTTTAATTTGGGGCCAATTATGAGCACATTTTGTATTTATTTTCTGGCTAGCAGGGCAAAGTGTATGTTTGCAAAATACTTCAGATGACACAGAGGCTGCTTGGCCCACTGGCTTCAGCAGATGGAATGGTTTAACAGATACTTACCCCTGCTCTGTGTTCCTCTTTACAAGATTTTTTGCATACTAATGGCCTGCATTTAGGCAGCCCTATTTAAAATTGAGAAATAATATAGCAAATATCACAATCTGTGTTGTCTTCCTCCACCCTTCTGCAATAATGTTGATTGTAAAACCAAATAGCTATTAATTGATAAAATCTTTCACGAGCAGGGGTCAGTTGTCCACTTCCTGAGCCATGCATAGCTCTGCTGAGAATGCTGTTTTTCTCAGGAACAATCCTTCCTTTTTGTAATCTCTGTTCTATTTTCCATATGCTGTCCTTGGATTATTTCCAGGGCAGAAAAGAAACCACCAAAAAAGCTCCAACCAAACCCACCAAATCTCACCCCAACTTCAGTACCCTTGAAACATTCATTCTCATACTTACATGTAAGTGCCTTTATATGGGGTGATTGCCATACAGTTGCCATACAGTGACATGTCCAAGCTCCAGTTTCTTCTGCCTGGAAACCATTTTAGGTTTGCAGTGTCTTTAAGGTCAGCTTGCTGGATGAAGGACAGCAGAATTAAGTCTTGGCTGGTGCTTGTGCATCAGTAACTTTTGATCTGGAAACGTATTTTAGTCGCTTTAGAGCATAGTCTGGCAAAGATACATTTGTATTTCCATCATTTAGAAGGTTTATTTGAATGAAATTCTATTACAACAAACAAATGTAAACAGTACTTCTGCATAATACTTTTATGGTAGCAAAACACTTTGCAAACCTCAAGTTTTTATTTGTTAGAATTATCGTACTCAAGTGCCAGGAAATGGTGGGGTATGGTTTGAAATGTTTGTCTAATTACATGCAAAGCTGGCATTCGCACTACTCCACCAACAGCAGGCTAGTCAGCCTGGAGTCTGAGAAAGAGAAGTTCTGGAGAGATAAGTCATATTTAGGGGAATGGGAGGATTCAGAAACAGGATATGACACAGAGGCCATGGGAAAAAGTTAAATCTCCTCCTGTGCCTCAAAGCCAGATGCTCTCACTAAAGCTGGGTGTACAAACTGTGGCATCATAGGACCCGCTGAGGTGGGTTCCGTGCAGGCATAAAAGCAACTATCAAGAGCAGCTGGCATTTGGAAGCCCTTCTGCAGCACGCTTACATGTATGGTCACACTTGGTAAATGAAGAATTTTAATACAAATCAGTATTATTAAATGTTTGGCAAAAGTAGCTGCTTGTAAAAGCTGGGAGAGTCAAAAAAAAAAAAAAACACCAGAGTAATTTTATGCTGAGGCAAGATTTGAGGCTGGAACAAAACACTAAGGATCTAAGGAGGAGCCCTTAGTGTTGCTAATAATTATCCACTAAGGCATATTTGTCACTCGCTTCTGAAAAGTTTTGTGGCTGGATGAAAAGAATGTGCTTTTATTTCTTGAGCAGCTGTGCTTTTAAATGGGTGCAGCTGTACCACCAAGTGTCCATTGACACCAATTGCTTTGTGATTTGGTGTGTTGGTTGTAGTAAGAGCAGTCAATCAAGCAGGGCCCTTCTTTTCTTTTTTTTTTTTTTTTCCTTCACTGAGAAGTCAGGAGAATCTTGTGAAATAGCTGAAGTCTGCTAGACTGGAACAGCCAGAACTGCAGCTTATCTGTGGTGTTACCGTGAAAGCGTTTGAGGGATATGGAAGTCAATTATTGCTTGCTGTTAGCCAAAGCACAGCTTGGCTGGAGCTGTCTCTGTTCCAACAAGGGCATGACCTGCAACGTGGAAGTAATTAGAAAGATTTCCTATGGCAAGAACAACATTGCAGTTATGTAATGAAAGGGTTTTTTTGATACAAGTGTGTGAAAACAGGAGCTGTGATCTTGCATAAAATTCAAAGCTGATTTTTTTCCTTTTTCTTACTCTAGAAGAGTTTTTAGGAAAGCTTAATAGGATACTGTTGGACTTTTTTTTCAATAGGAAAACTTTTGTTGTTGTTTTTTAATTATCTAATTCTGATACTTGCAGCCCAGAAGGCCAATCAGATCCTGGGCTGCATCAAGAGAAGTATGGCCAGCAGGTCAAGGGAGGTGATTTTCCTCCTCTGCTCAGTTCTGGTGAGACCCCACCTGGAGTACTGCATCCAGTTCTGGAGCCCTATTACAAGAGGGATATGGATGTGCTGGAAGATGTCCAGAGAAGGGCCATGAGGATGAGCAAAGGGCTGGAGCACCTCTCCTGTGAGGACAGACTGAAAGAGTTGGGGCTGTTCACTCTGGAGAAAAGAAGGCTCCAAGATGACCTTATTGTGGCCTTCCAGTATCTGAAGGGGGCTCCAAGAAGGCTGGGGAGGGACTTCTCAGGATCTCAGGTAGTGATAGGACTAGGGGGAATGGAATGAAGCTGGAGGTGGGGAGATTCAGGCTGGATTTGAGGAGGAAGTTCTTCACCAAGAGAGTGGTGAAGCCCTGGAATGGGTTGTCCAGGGAGGTGGTTGAGGCCCCATCCCTGGAGGTGTTTAAGCCCAGACTGGATGAGGCTCTGGCCAGCCTGATCTAGTGTGGGGTGTCCCTGCCCATGGCAGGGGGGTTGGAACTAGATGATCCTTGTGGTCCCTTCCAACCCTGACTGATTCTATGATTCTACATCCATAGCATTAAGACAGGGGAAGTTTTAATCCTGGCACTGATGATCATTTGCTGGATAGGCTTGGAAAAGGTCTGTCTTCCTGTTAGAGGGATAAATTATTAAGTGCCTACCAAAAAAAATGTTTTTTACATAGATATTTCATCATACTATTTTACATGTAATACTGCAGCTGTGAATCCTCATCTGAAGGACTTTTTGCAGAAGTAAAGATCAGGTAGACGTTGCTGCTACTCAGGGAGCTGCAGACTGTTGAAAAGATTGGGTTTTTTTTTTATATATATAAATGACTGCACTTTCTAGGAGATAACTCCTTAATTACACATGTCAATTATTTTGTGTACTATTTTAAAATACCTAATTTTCTGTGTGAGTACAGAGAGTGACTCCAAATAAAGCCATACCATTGCACTGTATCCCTTAAATGAAGAGGCCTGATTATTTTCCTTATCCAAAATGCAAACAAAAGCCTCTGTAGGGCAGTTTTAATTACCCTAGACAGGATGCTAAAGGTGTTAAATTTCTACCAGTTTCTTAAATCCAGGAGAAGAAACATTGGGAGTGCACTACTTCACAGACAGCAGAGAATCCACAGGAGAGTGGTGTTTTAAATGACCTCGTGGCACAGTCTTCAGGAGGTGTTTGGCAGCCAGGACAATGAGCTGCTGTGAGACAAACACATGGGGAACCAGTACATTCTCATTCAGTGGGACCCTGACAAATTTGACCTGTTAGCACACTTCATGGTTCCTCAGGCTTTCTAGCTCTAGTGCTTCTTCAAAAAATTGTTTAAGGTCATAATTTTCAAATGGAAGCAACTGACTTCAGAGATGAGATGCTTTCAGATGCTGCTTTGTTCACCTTAGTGGAAATGCTATAGCTTGGTGGGGGTGAATTTTGTCTGGTTTTGGGTAAGTTTTCTCACTGTTTCAATTCCTACTTGGAATACCATGTATGACATTTCTTGTACTGTATTAGGTTTTGACAGGCTGCTTACTGATGGATTAACACAGGTGTATTGATGAAAAATGCAGTGTAAACCACTGAAGCCAACGGGAGTTGCTTTTACTTGTCCAGAGTAGCGTCTGCTTTACTGTGATTCAATGGGTAGAAAACAGCAATGCTCTCTGGACAGCTGGTCTCACCTCAGAAGTTGATACTTATCTAAAATCTCCAGGAATTACCTGTGTTTTGATTTAAATTCTGCTGAAAGTTACAAAAGCTGGGAATGTTGAGGTCTGCTTGCTTTTGAATTGCATTTGCAGTAAGGTAGAAACTTTCTCTTACACAAATATCCCTTCTCCCTTTGCCTGAAGAGAACCTCCACCAAGGACAGAGGAATGTCTTTGGAAATTCAAAATAGCAATACTTAGTCAATCATTTTAGAAACACATTGGATGTTTAAATGTCTTCATGAGCATGCCTTACAAGTGACACTATTTCAGAGTAACTCATGCTTTAAAGAATGCAACATCTGGAAGGCAAAAGCTTTAATTTCATTTGATAAACCTATCAAGAGAGTATACTCTTTTAATGTGGTCATGAGCATTTCCAGTTGATGTTCCTTGTATTCTAACATTATATAAGCTAGGATGATAACCTACCTTTGAGATAGAGTATATTGAGTTCCAACTGAGAATTTAAGCACCACACAGTGAGGTTGGCAAATAGGAGTGAAGACAACAATGATTTCCTCCATGAGTTAGGGCAGCGTTGGGACGTGTATTTTAGTAGCGTAAAGGCAGATTGTGCGTGCTGCTGTTGGAGGCTGATTGTAGGAAATACAAACCTGAACTATGTTTATTATTTGTAGTTGTCTAGTATTAGGGACCACTTAAAACCAATACTTACCTAATTTTTTTTAGGCAGGGATGCTGTTTGGTAGACCTGAAACTTACCTGGAGCCAGTGGAGCAGTATGTAACATAACTAAAATCACCCATTTTCAGAGCACTGCTTTGGTTTTATCATTGCAGTACCAATAGGTTTTTCTAGGTTAAATCTATTCATGTGATACTTATTAGGCAACTGGTTCATCTTGATTTTACTCTGGCTGTGACTGACTGGGCCTTGGGTCCCACCATATGCAAGAGGTTCTGGCTCCCAAACTGGTGCTTACGTAATTTCTCTTACTGCTGTCCCATGAAATGTTTGAAACAGATGTCCTCCTTCAGCTGCTTTCCCTATTTCCTTATGCCTTTTTCTTCCTTTCCTTACTTTAAAGCAGCTAATGGTATTTACTGCTTTTCTGTTTAGTCCTGTATTCTTCTGAATATTTATCCTTCTGCGGCAATCTCACCCCAACCTTGTCCAGTTCTGGGCCCCTCAGTTTAGGAAAGATGTTGAGATGCTCAAACCTGTCCAGAGAAGGGCAGCATAGCTGGGGAAGGGTTTGGAGCACAAGCCCTGTGAGGAGAGGCTGAGGGAGCTGGGGTTGCTTAGCCTGGAGAAGAGGATGCTCAGAGGAGACCTTATTGCTGTCTACAAGGGAGGTTGTAGCCAGGTGGGGGTTGGTCTCTTCTTCCTAACATCCAGTCTAAACCTCCCCTGGCACAGCTTGAGACTGTGTCCTCCTGTTCTGTTGGTGGTTGCCTGGGAGAAGAGACCAACTCCCACCTGGCTACAACCTCCCTTCAGGTAGTTGTAGAGAGCAATAACGTCTCCCCTGAGTCTTCTCCAGGCTAAGCAACCCCAGCTCCCTCTCCTCACAGGGCTATGGTAGACAGAAAGCTGCATTGGTAACTTCTCACTTTAGAGGGGGCAAGAGTGAGAGCTGGGAGGAGACACTGCTGTGCCAGTTGTGTGTGGGTTTAGGAGCAAAACAATCTCAGCACAACCACCACCCCCTGCCACCCCATCCTGACCTCTTCAATAGGTTATATCACCACGTATGTGTTTATTTCTAATGGCTCTTTTAAATGGCAGCTTCATAAACTGAAGTATCCAAAACAAAAGCCATGAAGTTTACTTTGGCCATCTCAAGTAAATTTTCCTAATCTAAACATCAGCAGTGCCTTTCATAAATCAGTTCAGTGACGTCATCTTTTCAATGAGTGAAGTTGGTTTTTCTGCTTGGGCCTCAAAGGCTATTTGACCAGTTTTCAGGTTTTGTAGTAGCCCAGACTTCTCACCACCCACAGTTCTCAGTAATGTGCTTGAAGTGGGAACACATTTATCAATAATTGCCACTTTTTAAGTGCAGAGTGCAGACAGTGATTAATTGCTGGCCTTCTTTATTGTCTACCAGGAATAACGAGCATTGTCCATAGACTTTGAAATGGATTTGTTCATAGTACGCTTTGTGCTTCTTGTTGTTGGAGGTTACAGGCATCCATCTGCAATTGAATAATTATTAGCTGGGCTTCTAGGGGGAGGAAAGAAGAAAAAATACTGGGGGAGCTGTACTTCCAGGAAAGGTAAAATGAGGTAGTGCTAGAGCTGGGAGTGAATCATCTCTCGGCCTGAGTGTGCTGGTTTGTTTTATTTCCCAGTAAGTCCTTGAACTTGAGGTAAAGGACTACTTCAAAGAGATTCAGCTTTGGTCTTCCTTTCCTTTCCTGTGTTCAGGTTAGAGGGGTCAAGCCTGTGTTGACAAGGAGGTTGCCTGTAATGCTGGAGCAGGGAATGGTTCACTTCCAGCATATCTTTTTCTGTATGTGAAAATGCTTCCACGGCATGCCATAGAAGGGAAAGAGAGGTTTATTCTGATAAGGTTTTTAGCAAAATCTCCCAGGTGCCAAGAAACAGTCAAGCAGAGCAATACTATTCTTTCTCTTAATTGCACCTTCCTCTCCCTGTGTGGAAATAACAATAAGGGCTGACATGAGCTGAAAAAAGCCAGGAAATTTAGAGCCAAGGCTTAACTCCTATCCTTAGCTCACCCTAGCAACACATTTAGGCATTGCAACATAGATGCTATGTAAGGTCACCTACTAGCAGCTCCAAAGTGTCAACTATGATTGACTTCCTTTAAAGACAAACCAAAAATTATCTTAAACACACGAACTACTCCATATGTGTGTGTATGATGTATGGTTTTGTTTATGTTAATGAAGAGACTTCCACCAGTAAATGGTTATGTGCTTGGCATGAAATGTGCAAATGCTTGAAACCTCACTGTATGAATCGGTTTCTTTCACTGTCCTTTGAAACAACCTGAGCTTGGGTTCCCATGGTGCTGTTTCTGTTCTTCAGCTTCATGCACACAGCAGTCTTTCACCAGACCTCCTGATACTTGTCATTGCTATGGCTTTAGCTTATTGATAGCAGGAATGGAAGTTTAGTGCTAGACAGTCCTTTTTCTATTTTTTTTCCCACCTGATTTCTGAGACAAGTTACAAGCCATGATATTGGCCTGGAGCAGAGGTTGAAGATGCAGCATCAGGAGACAGTGAAGCCTGAGTGTAATTATAATTTAATATGGTAAGATAGTTGAAACAGGTTCAGGAAATGCAGGGAAATACCATCACCTTTCCTGGTGAGATAGTTGTTTGTCTCAGCCTATTTAATTTTTAAGCTGTTTACTTCCTGCTCTAGCAGGAAGATTGAACTAGATGATCTTCAGAAGTGCCTTCCAACCCCTACCATTCTATGATTAACAGGTGGTACTCACTATAAAGGCCAAGCTGTGAACTGACCACAGAATTGTTTGAGAATATGGAAACTTGCCCTTGATGTTTTGGAGGAAATCTTTGAAGTCCTGGGATTCATGCTTACCAAATTGCTGAACTGATTGTCTTCCCCTTTGGTTTGCCTTCAAGGAAGTGAGCAGGGAGCTCATCTGTTATTGAAACTCACAAGTAGAGTGTGTAGGCTTCTTCTTCAGAGTAAAATAAAGCAATTTCCTGTAATATTGTCAAAGAGAAGCACACTCAAGCTGGAGACGTCTGTTAGTGTTGTTGAGACACTTGCGCAATGGCGCTCTGCGCTAACCTTTTTTCCTTACCTCATTGAGAGGGTTGTACTCCATGTCACATTTTAGCCCTGACCAAGTGGTCTTAAGGATTATTTTTCTGTGGGTTGAGATTTGATTTGATTTGATTTGATTTTTTGCTTTATGATGTTTGTAGTTGACTGGGTGGTTTCCTTTGCTGGGGACGTGCGAGGAGTCAATTTGTGAGGGAGTTTAGAGTGTCAGTTTGAGGGGCAAGAGGATGAATTTAAGGGGCTTGTCTGTTTTAGTTCCTTTTTAAAGAGCATTCCTTGTAGGGATATTGTAGAAGTGTGGAGGGTTGAAATTTGCCCCCCAGCATTAACTTTGCCAGACCAACTCAGTTGGAAGCAAATGTAAAACTGTATTTATAAGCAAAACTACACTCTACAGTGGAATGCAATGAATATGTGCAAAATATACAGTATTTACAATATCATACAGGTATTTACAGTCAGCAAACAACATGAAAATTCCCCTGATCAGAGACCAGGGAAGCTGTTCCACTGCCCCTTCTCCCTCTGTCCCAAGAGAGAAAGGAGCAGAGAGAAAGCAGGGATTAGATTTAACTAAACAATGCAGCCAAGGTCAGAAAAAAAGCAGGTTAATCTCTCCTGAGTGAAGCAAGCAGAGGAGAGATCAGAGAGAGAGTGAGTTGTTTTGGTACAGTCACTCTTATAGCAGATATTTCTCCACTGAATTTGTTTACAGTAATCTTTAGTTTTTCTTTTTCACACCCAGTAGTGATTTGTTTCTACTTTTCTACTTCTCTGCTCAAAATCTGTAACTAAACTTTAAAGGCATAGCCTAAAACCGCCACAAGAAGGCAAAATAAAACTTACTTAAAAACAATTTCCTCATGTATCAGAATTAATGGCCATAGAGACAATGATGTAATAACATTTATTTGCTGAAGTAGCTCAAAAGCTTGATATGGTGTCTTAATTTAGTGAAGACAATTTCCCATTATAAGATTATGCCACAAGTCTGTCTTGCTAACAGCGTTTTCATTAGCTGTTGCATGGCACAGTGTTCAGTTTGGTGAAATAAAATATTATATTGCTCAGCAGTGGTTTGCTCCAGGGAGTTTTTCTATCTGCTGAATTGTATAAAATCATAGAATCATGTAGTTTGAAAAAGACCTGTTTAGAGTCCAACCATGAACCTAACACTGTCAAGTCCACTGCTAAGCCACATTTTGAAAGATGGGTTGGACTTGATGGTCTTTGAGGTCTTTTCCAACCTTTTTGATTCTATGATTCTAAGCCTTGTCTCTGTCACATCTACACATCTTTTAAATACCTCTAGGGATGGTGACTGAATTACTTCCCAGAGCAGCCTGTTCCAATGCTTGAGAACCCTTTTGGTGAAGAAATTTTTCCGAATCGTAGGATCATAGAATGTTCCAGGCCAGAAGGGACCTCCAAATGTCATCCAGTCTGACCTCCCCCTAGTCAGCAGGGACATCCACAACTAGACCAGGTTGCCCAGGGCCTCATCAAGTCTTATCTTGAATATCTTCAGGGAAGGGGCCTCAACCACCTCCCTTGGTAACCTGTTCTAGTGTGTTCCACCAATGTCCAATCTCAACTTCCCCTGGCACAGCTTGAGGCTTTTTCCTCTGGTCCTGTTGATTGTTGCTTGGGGAAAGAGGCCAACACCCACCTCACTACAACCTCCTGAGCCTCCATTTCTCCAGACTAACCAACCCCAGTTCCACCAGCCGCTCTCCATAAGACTTGTACTCTAGACCCTTCATCAACTTTGCTGCCCTTCTTTGGACATGCTCCAGGACCAACATGGTCTTTCATGTATTGAGGGGCCCACAACTGACCCCAGTATTTGAGGTGTGGCAATAATTATCTCAGTGAAAGAATACTGTTGTGGAAATATGAATTTGGTGGGTTTGGCCCTTGAAGAGGATTTCTGTTCCTTGTATCACTTGTTCTGGACTGCAGAGATGTTACAGTCATCTTGAGAGAAGGCCAAGGGTGGAGCACTTGCTGATAACCTAATGGTAGCAAATGATTGTCCAAAGCTTGGTGAGTTTTCATGAGTCTGTAAAGAAACAGAAGACTGAATAATTCCTGGAGTGGGTTAAATTCAACAAGCAGAGGCTGCATATTTTTCTGAGAGGCCAAAAGGCTGGATTTGTGCATTATCTGGTAAGTACAGGAGAGAACTGCTTTATCAGCCATGCTATTACAGATCCTGTGTGACCAAACCTTTATCTCTCTAATGCTACCAATGGTAGGGCAAGTATCTTTTTTTTTTTTTTGTCCTTTATGCAGCAGCTTCTCATATGTCTGAAGGAAAGGCTTTCTTCTTTTCCTTGGGTCATTTGAGCACAAGAAGTTGGGCACGTGGGAGGAGCAGAGTCTGAGTGTTGAGGCTTGCTTCATGCAAATAGAAAGAGGCAACAAAGGGGAAGCTGTGTCCCTAGAGACTGGGATTAAAAACATTCCAAGGGGTATTTTTACAAGTTAAAGAATTAAAGAAGAACACAAAAAGTAACTTAAGCTTGGGTAGCTGATTAGGTGGAATTTCTTTGGGGTTTGCTACCTGAGTCTGGGATGAAAGTAGATAAAATGGCTTGTATGCAGGTGAGGCAAAGTAGCCTGGAATAACTACATTCCAGCAGAACAGAACAAAGATGGCTTTTTAGCATAGAAGGAAAATACTGATGAGAAATTTGTGAGCCATTTTTTTTCCTTGGGTTCTTTTCTTGAGAGGAAATTATTTACATGGCCAGCACTGATTTCCCAGCCCTAATGAGAATGCTGTGGTGGGAGATACATTTTGCCCCACGTTCTGCTGGGTTTGAGTTAGAAGCCCTAACCTGAGTTATAAAGCTGAAAGGGAGTAAGCTCTGCCACCTCTGTCTGTTATGTGTATGAGAGGAAATCATGCAGAGGGAGTTTTCCTGGAGAGTCTGAGACATCCTAAAACCAGAACACACAAAAACATGGCGTGGAAAGATGTTCTATTGTGGTGGAAACAGTCTGGATTATTTTTATGTGTATGGGAACCTGTGTCTGCATCTGTCCTGGAAAGAGATGAAGGGAACCATGATATGTGCTCTGTGTGTTTTGATAATTCAGCAACAACCACGGTCTGAAAAAAATGAAGTGAAATGAAATAGTGTATGACTAACTCATGGCTAAAAGTTGATAGCATAAAATGAAGACCTGTCTGAATAAGATCTTTCTTCAGTTGCTTTGGGGAACAATTTTTCTTCTTCATAGCTCAGGGGAGCTATGGGTAGCAGTACTATGTGTCTGCAAGTGTAGAAGTAGGCAGCAGATCCAACGAA
Source organism: Dryobates pubescens (assembly GCF_014839835.1). Lineage (NCBI taxonomy): Eukaryota > Metazoa > Chordata > Aves > Piciformes > Picidae > Dryobates > Dryobates pubescens. Next base: position 20,695,461 of record NC_071626.1, on the reverse strand, counting down.
GTTTAGTATATCTAGCTGTAGCCTTCCAGGAAGTCTGTGACCAGTGATAAATACCACAGCTAGACTGGCTTCTAGTAGCAAAATGTCTTTATCTAAGTTCAACATCTGGGGAAAATAAAACAAACAACAAACTTGGAAAGCAGAAGATCTGACTTAGCCAGGTATCCTACTTCAGGCTTATCATCCTTATGTAAGCTTTTCCAAGAACTCTCCCCAGTAGAAACGAGTTCATGTGTGCATGAGATAAAAAACAGCTTATCAGCAACAACTTCCTTTTCCCTCTAGATTTTTATGCTTAGTTCTTTAATCAAGAATCCTTTCAAATAGCCGTTTCCCTGACCTGTGCTGCCCAAAGCCATTTTGCACATACCTGGAGGCTTTTCAAGCGTTTTCCAGGAGTACACTGCTGTCTCAGTGCCTCCTGACAGCCCCTAGTGACAGGAGAGAAAGGGAATGTCATCCATCACAGTATCACCAAGGTTGGAAGAGACCTCAAAGATCGAGTCCAGCATGGCACCACAGACCTCATGACTAGACCATAGCACCAAGTGCCACGTCCAATCCCCTCTTGAACATCTCCAGGGACGGTGACTCCACCACCTCCCTGGGCAGCACATTCCAATGATGAATGACTCTCTTGGTGAAGAACTTTCACCTCATCTCGATCCTAAACTTCCCCTGGCACAGCTCGAGACTGTGTCCCCTTGTTCTGGTGCTGGTTGCCTTGGAGAAGAGACCAACCCCCTCCTGGCTACAACCACCTTTCAGGTAGTTGTAGAGGGCAATGAGGTCACCCCTGAGCCTTCTCTTCTCCAGGCTAAACAACCTCAGCTCCCTCAGCCTCTCCTCATAGGGCTTGTGCTCAAGGCCTTTCACCAGCCTTGTTGCCCTTCTTTGGACACATTCAAGTGTCTCGATGTCCTTCCTAAACTGAGGGGCCCAGAACTGGACACAGGACTCAAGGTGCAGCTTAACCAGTGCAGAGTACAGGGGCACAATGACTTCCCTGCTCCTGCTGGCCACACTATTCCTAATGCAGGCTAGGATGCTCTTAGACTTGTCAATGTTGCAGGCAGGCCAGCTGGGGAGCCCTCAGAGCTCTGGGAATGCTCCTTGCTCTGCTCTTTAAAAGGATGACTTGTAGTGGTTGTACCTTTCAGACCCAAGAGTTTCAACCCTCAAATGCATTTCCATGGCACATACAATTGCCTGTGGAATTGTCTTTGAAATTCTGAGGAATGAAAAGCTAGGTCTGAACAGGTGCAAGAGAGAAAGGTGAAAAAAGAAGATGGAAAATAAATAGAAATAGTTCTGGGATAGAACTCGGGAAATGTGACATGCTGTTCCTTTTTGGTGAGAAAAGAAGTTTTTAATTGAATTTAGAAATACAGCAATATAGCCTTGAATATGCTTTTGTCACATAGCCTCATAAGTGAAAGGAGAGGTATTTAAGGCTCATGGGAACAAAAACTGATCTGAAAAGAGGTTTTAGCATCTTATGGACTTTGACTGCAGGAGCACAAAGACTTGTTCCATTCTCAGGTTGAGTTCTGGAGTAATTTTAGTATTTCTGTTAAACTCATTTAGATCACAGTGTGTGGTGGTGTTAATTGTTAACAGAAATGAGACAGTTTCTGCTGAACCAGAAAATTTGCAGGTGATGTATTTACTCTCAATGAGTCTCTGGATTATGCCCTCCTACTTTCACTTCTTACAATAATAATAGGTAAGAGACTCTGCTTCTCCTTTCCCCCCCCCCATTCTCATTGTTCTGGGGTCCAGGCTTAAACTGGCTCCCTAGGAAAACTGGCTTTAAACACTGCAAGACTGGGGAGAGGGCATACACTGGTCACCAAAGAATAGGCACTGTTGGCACCTTTATTTCTTTTAAGCAACAGTACTAATGAACTCAGTCCAACATGTTGGATATTTATTGTGTTAGCTGGCAATCAGCTTTTGAGGACAAACCCTAATGATTCTTACGTTATCCTTGCCATGATGATAATGACCTATAGTTTTAAGAGATGCTGGTGTGAAATTTCCATTTTCATTTGATAGCTGTGGGGTTTTGGTTTGGGTTGGGTTTTTGGGGGTTTGTGAGTGAACCTTTTCTATTCAGGAGAGCTGGACCTCTATCTGCATAGCTAATGATGTATTTGAGGCAGAAGCTATAGGGAACTGTCAGCGTTGTTATTAAACTCTCTGATGGGCACCTCTGAAATTGCTGTGATAAGGGACTTGTGCATAGTTTGTCTTTGTCTTACTCTGTGGGGGACTTTAAAATTTATAATTTAATTTCTCAAACATTCATTACAATCTATTTACACATAATTTAGAGGTCTGCCAGATCTCTAAAATTACCCTATTAAATTATTTGAGCTAACTTTTAATGCAGGTCATAATTAGTTACTTGTTCCAGTGGGGAATTAAAATCAAGCTGTTAGCCTCTACATCTTCACTGAAGAACAAAAATCTGTGGCTAATTATTGTGATGGTGTGGGACTGCTGACTGACAGAGGGAGGGAGGAAGGGAACTGTTTGAAACGTAATTGTTTAGGAGCAGAGCTGTGTATTGCATCCATGTTGTGGACTTAACAGCAGGTGATAGTGCCTTCCTGATCTGGAATTACTAGCTAATTGTTTTTCAGGTTATAGACACTGCTGATATCTATGTGGTAATTTAAAATTGCATACCATTTTACCTGCTGTTTCCTGAAAGCTATGGTGTACAATAAACTAGAGATTATGGGAAGAACAGCCAGTACTGTTATTAGGAGAATGATGGGAACATGGACAAATCAGAAGCTTCCATCTTTCTCATCTTGAATTCACTTTGTCAAGAGTAGAATGCCACAGTGAAATCTCAAAGGTGTTCTATCAGCCCATTCCAAATTGCCACAGTTTAACAAATGGTGCATGTGGCTGGTAGTCATATTGATGACGTAGGAATTGCTCATCATTGCTATAAAGAATGGAATAAGAGCATCACTGTTGTGATGAGCATTAGTCTGCGTGTCTGACTTCTCTCCAGACATGTTCTCTCATTGTCTTCCTTCTCTACCTCCTCTTGATTTCGTTTCTTCACTGTAGACTGTTGGTAGCACTTACCAATTTGTTTCTAACTTTGAAATTATTGTTATGATAACTCTGTAAGTGACACCCACTGATCTTGATGAAGCATCATTTTTCTCATGAAGATAAGGAAAAAGAATCAGTAAGCCAAAAAGTAAGGGGAAACTGAAACTAGCATGGTTGTCAGAGGGACAGTAAAGAGTCAATCCACTTCTGTGTGGATGCAGTGTAATGGTTTCAAACTTAAAGAAGGTAGATTTATTTTGGATATAAGGAAGAAGAAATTCTTTAAAGCAAGAGTGATGAGACACTGGAACAAGCTACACAGAGAAGTTGTGGATGCCTCATCCCTCCAAGTGTTGAAGGCCAGGCTGGGTGGGGCTTTGAGTGAGCTGATCTAGTGGAAGGTAGTCTCCCTGTCTGTGGCATGGCAGGTAGAACTAGATGATTTTCAGATCCCTTCCAACCCAAGTCATTCTGGGATTCATGGAATAGGAGAGCATATGGTAGACACCATATAGAAAATGTCAGTTGTGTGGAAGGTGGCTGACACAATGTGGTGAGACTACAGATCGCAGCATTATATGAGAAGGTTAGAAAACACTCTGATGTTTGGGGGTAATCTTGACTTGAGAAATTTCATGTTGGGATATGTAAAAAGTTGGTGGTTAACATCTTGGAGCTGTTAGTAGCCATATTTGAGAGCAAATGTGAGAGAGAACTGTAGATTAGTGTCCGAGTGTGTTTCTTAAGAAGGGGGAAATAGATGAGGTAGGAAATTTTAGACTTTCAGTTCTGAAAAAAACCAAACCACTGGAACAAAGTAGTCACATTATGTTTAATCACCTACTGGAACAAAAGGAAGAGTATAGATGATGTTTAGTATATTCCCTGGCAAGCTGAATGGTGGATTTCAGGGAGTGTTTATTACATATGAAGACCCCTAAGCTAAGACAGACTGTCACTGCTTGCAGAACAGGTCTGAGTTTCAAAACCTATCTGGGAAAGTTGCAGCATGGGAAATAAACTGCAGCTCAGTTTGATAAATGCAAGCTGCTGAGGTTAGACAATCCTAAGGAGGATGGAAAACAACTTCATTGGAGAAGCTACTTAGTAAAAGCCCACACTTGGAAAAATAATGTTACATGGTTGTGAAAAATGTTAGTGCCACGATGAATACCTACCTAAACCAAACTATTGTGTCAGCAAGATGAATCACATAATCTTTCTACTTTGCTCTTAAGTTATTTGGCTTAAGATGGGGCTACTTCTGATTTTGGGCTTCAAGAAAGAAATGAACCCAGCTTCAGAGGAGAAATGACTGGAGATTAAAAAAAAAATATAACCCCTGAAGAAAGATTGACAGAATTTGAGATGAGTCAATGAAAACTGAAGGAGTAACGCGAGTCTTTAAAAGACTCTCGCAAAGAGGAAATATAGAATAGAATAGACCAGGTTGGAAGAGACCTTCAAGATCATTGCATCCAACCTATCAACCAATCCAACCTACCTAATCAACTAACCCATGGCACCAAGCACCCCATCAAGTCTCCTCCTGAACACCTCCAATGATGGTGACTCCACCACCTCCCTGGGCAGCCCATTCCAATGGGCAATCACTCTCTCTGTATAGAACTTCTTCTTAACATCCAGTCTAAACCTCCCCTGGCGCAGCCTGAGACTGTGTCCTCTTGTTCTGGTGCTGGTTGCCTGGGAGAAGAGACTAACATCCGCCTGTCTATTGCATTGAACTAGTAGAGAACAGGATTACCTGGACTGGCACTAGAACCAGTGCTGTTAAACAGGGGTAACTGGATGTCTGTCAGGAATGTCACCACCATAAGTGTTAACAACTCAAGGTAGGGATAACAACCTTAGGTAACATAGAGGTTCCTTCTAGTTTTCAGGTGATTCAGCAGTGACCATACTCTGACCCTCAGCATCATAGCATAACTTTTGACAGCTGTGACCACAGAATCTGGTGCCAGATGACTGTAGCATGCCTTTTTCACTTTTCAGTTCAGTAAATGAGTCTTAAGTTTTGCTAGAGAAATAGACAGAGCAGGGAAGGGTAGTTGAGAGAGGAATGATGACAATCTTGTGCTTGAGATGAACCTGCTGCTTTCCACTTCTGCATTCACTGGCAATTTGTAACTTTCTTTGGTCTCTTGAAATAATTATGCACATAGACATTTTGATGACCAAGGTCTAAAATTCTTTATATTACGATTTTGCCCTCCAGATCAAAGCTAATTTGAGAAGAATGTGCTCATATGTACACATGCAACTCATCAAATTTGTAAGTGTACTTTATTTTGTCTTGCTTTTTGATCACATCAATGCAAATGATCTGTAGCTTGACCCCTTTGAAGTTTGCTCTGGAGTGAAGTTTGCCATAAGAGTTGTGTTCGGAAGTGCGGAGCTGAATGTTTCCATTTTTGTTGGAACTTGTTGGAGGAAGTAAGATTTACTCTCTGCAGTGGAGCTAAAAAGTGGGAAGAGGGATGCAAACCATTCAAAAAAACCTGGAAACAGCCTGTCGAGGTCCGTGTGCAAAGCCTCTCAGCCATCCAGCAGAACAACTCCTGCCCCCAGCTTGGTGTCATCTGCAAATTTACTGATGATGGACTCAATGCCCTCGTCCAGATCATCAGTAAAGATGTTAAAGAGCATGGGGCCCAGCACTGATCCCTGGGGCACACCACTAGTGACTGGCCGCCAGCTGGATGTGGCACCATTCACCACCACTCTCTGGGCTTGGCCCTCCAGCCAGTTCCTAACCCAATGCAGTGTGCTCCATTCCAAGCCATGGGCTGACAGCTTGGCCAGGAGTTTGCTGTGGGGGACAATGGTAAAGGGCTTGCTGAAGTCCGGGTAGACTACATCCACTGGCCTCCCCACATCCACCAGGCAGTCACCTGATCATAGAAGGAGATCAGGTTGGTCAGGCAGGACCTGCCCTTCCTAAACCCATGCTGGCTGGGCCTGATCCCTTGGCCATCCTGTAAGTGCTGTGCGATTGCACTCAGGATGACCTGTTCCATAATCTTGCCTGGCACTGAGGTCAGGCTGACAGGCCTATAACTCCCTGGCTCATCCAACCGGCCCTTCTTGTGGATTGGCACCAAGGGTGGAAGAGACCTCAAAGATCATCAAGTCCAACCTGTCACCACAGACCTCATGACTAAACCATGGCACCAAGTGCGACGTCCAGGGACGGTGACTCCACCACCTCCCTGGGCAACCTATTCCAATAGCTAATGACTCAAGTCATTGAGACTAGGAACTGTTAAGTATGTGTTTAAAATAATAGCTTGATACCTCACAGAGATTTAAAGGTGTTGTCTGATTGAAAATTCCTTGAAGAAAGCAATCATTAAACTGTGCCTACAATATTTATTGATTTTTGAGCTTTAGTTTAGAAGTGCCCTTCTATTGTTAAGGCAGGAGCCATCATTACTGTCTGCATTGCTGTCCTCATCATTTGGAATGACGTTCAGGATTTTTCCTGGTTTTAGAGAGCATCAGATGTGAGATGTTTCAATGCCATAAATATGTGCTTTTTCTCTGAGTGTCTTCTTGATCCTTGTTATTAAGAAAAGTGCCACAAGACACTGAGGCATAAGGATGTCATGTGTTGCTTTACTTCAGAGCTCAGTCAAGCGAGCAAGTGTTCTGCACTTTTGCAGTTTCTAAGGCTTGTTAGTTGAAGTAGTCAGCACTGTATTCATTACCACATTTGCTTTACCAACAGAGAGGAGAAAGAAAATTGCTCTTTGCTTTGAAATCCAGCATATCTGCTGCTAGTTACATACCACAATGTTCAGAGGCTTGGGGAAATAGAGCCATGGCCTTGGAAGCAGTGTAGCTGTGCCCCTCACAGCCACTAATTAGCCTGGGCAACTGTGCCACTCTGATGTGGCAGGGTAGCTTCTCATACCTTGACCAGGCTCCAGTAGCCCTGTACAGTGCTGTTAGTGATGTGCTGTGGACTCACCTAACTTGTTTTGCAGAAGCTGCCAAACAGTTATCACAGTGATTCGGGCTGCCATTGACTGGGGGTAGATGTGACCTGATATGTGTGAGCAGGCAAGTTCCATATTCCATATGCAGAGGTTTTGCATTCTTTGCTGTATAGTGTAATTGTTGCTCTGAATCAATTTGATTATAGGAGAAGGGTTGTTTTCAGATAGCTTTGGAAGGTTATGAAGATTTGCCTTTGCTCGAATTAGAGGAAGCTATGTTTTCTCTTTGACTCTGAGGGGAATGTGAACACCTTGTAACTGAAGGAGAGAAACTAGGCAGAATTTGGTTGGATGTGTTAAAATATTGGTTTGCTATTTTGACCTGTTGTATGCCTTAATTACACACATGCCAATAGAAAATGACCAGTTGAGATGTGACACGTGTCTTCTGATAGACTAGATAACTTTACTGTATAACGTAATAAACAGTCTTCGCCGATGATCTTGAAGGTCTCTTCCAACCTGGTCTGGTCTATTCTATTCTATTCTATTCTATTCTATTCTATTCTATTCTATTCTATTCTATCTTGCCCTGAAAGCTATGGTTGAGGCAAATCCAACATCTGTATAAAATCTATATTGTTACATTTGATTACCAATACAGTGTCTGAGCCTTTTATTAAAAGTAGCAAACCTTTCTGAGGCTTGTAGGATTTAATGTCCTTGGCTGGCTCGGTCTTACAGGATAACTGTTTGCCATAAATGCAGATCTCCTTATTAAATTCAAAAAGAGAAAAAAGGATATTTCCATTGAAATGAATACCTCAGGAATGAATTCAGTTTCAGTGGCAAATGTTCCACTCTGTGATTTTACTTTGCTCACTATGTGAGTTCTTCCATATGTTTTACTGTGTTTGCACTTATTATTGATTGTATTATGTAATTTTATCCATATAATTTAATGCATTTGCACTTACATTGTTATTATTAGAAGTGTGGCCAGCAGATAAAGAGAGGTAGTTCTGCCACTTGGCTCTGGTGAGACCTCACCTAGTGTACTGCATCCAGCTCTGGATCCCTCAGCACAGTAAGGATAAGGATCTGATGGAGCAGGTCTGCAGGAGGGTTACAAAAAGGTTAGGAGACTGGAACAGCTGAGGGAACTGGGCTTGTTCAGCCTGGAGAATAGAAAGCTCTGGGAAGACCCAATAGCAGCCTTCCAGTACCTGAAGGTGGCCTACAAGAAGGATGGAGAGAGACTGTTTACAAAGGTCTGTAGTGATAGGACAAGGGGCAATGGCTTCAAACTAGAAAAGAGTAGATTTAGATTGGATGTTAAGAACAGGTTCTTCACTATGACACTGGTGGAACACTGCAACAGGTTGCCCGGGGAGGTGATTGTGGCTCAGTCCCTGGAGATATTCAAAGTGGGGCTCAACAGGGCTCTGGGGAGCCTGATCTAGTCAAGTCCCTGCTTACTGCAGAGGGGGTTGGACTAGATGACCTTCCAAGGTTGCTTCCAACCCAGATCACTCTATGATTCTATGATCTGGATGTCTACACTGTACATGTCTACAGGTAGGAAAGTATACTTCCTACTTTCAAGTAAAGCAGAGAGATCATCGCTGGATGACCATAACTGTGATGTTCTCTCTGCTTTACTTGAAGTAGAAAGTATACTACATCACCTTAGTTTTTTTAACGTCTTAAAAACAACATAATGAAATGGAGCCAGAGTAGAATTTGTCAGTGGAAAATGCCTGCAATAATCACTTGACGCACACAAAGAAAACTTGCATTGTATCAATACAGACATGGTGCAGTATTTCCGTCTCTGTGTGTAGTACTGTATGGAAAAAAGGAAACAGCAATAGGCTGTAGCTCAAGCCTTTGGTATGAAAAATCCCTGATAGCAGCATTTCTCTTCTTACATGGTGACCTTTTTCTCTGTGTCAGAATTATCAGAAGGAAAAAGGAAAGACCTGCTCTTTAGATGGTTTTCTTTTTTTCCTTTACCACCCTTCTAAGGAAGCACTTAGATATTCTTGGCAGAACCTCAAAAGATTTTTTGGCATGCTGGAGGGGAGAGACTTCAACAATGAAGATGATGTTACACCATACCTGGTGTGAGAGAGCTCTGTTCTTTGGAGGGGATGCAAGAGCCTCAGATGCATGTTCTCTACATGGCACAAACAGATACTTGGTTGGGTGCTACTGGAGCAGTATGGCTCTGTACTCAGAACACCTGGGATCATAAGGGCATTGCAGTGTGCTCTGCAAGCTGGGCATGCTCTGGAAGCTAGGACAGATAGGCAGATGGAGCTGTAATGCCAGCTGATTGAACACTTGCCTTCTTTCTTCAGTATAACTGCATTTGTTCCTCAAAGTATTCCTCCACGTTCATGGTGTGACAAGTCCAAAACTGTGATTGAGCGCAGAGTTGAGAGCTGTATGCTGGAAAGTAGGTGTTTTGTTTGATGAATGTTTGCTGTGGTTTTCCTGTTTTGTTGCATATTGGGAGTAGGAGGGAAATAAATTTGGTTTGGGGTGCTGCTTGTCTTTTGCTTTGTAGCACTTAGAAACTCTTTAATTTAAGAGAACTTTAAGTTTGTAGGATTATATCCTTAGTCTTGTATCTGTATCTAATACCCTTATGGCTACCTGTTCTTCCATGCAAAGGCTTTTGTGTTGCACAGGTGACATTGCTAGGTTAGATAGTGGCAGGGTTTGGTTGGGTTTTTTTTTCTTCCTTTCCAAGAAAACTAATTCTTTGACGGCTGTCACAAATGCTGTATCAGTCAGTTCTGGTTCACTCAGTCAAAGCATTCTAGTGTTAGCAGTAGGCAAAATACTGTGAATCATGCTACATTAATGAGGACAAAAGTAGCAACTTACCCTTTTCAGCAGTCCATTAGCACTCTTGACTGATTAGCTCAAAAGGCAACCGCAGTTCCAGGGAAATGAGTCAGCAAAGAGACAGGCCAGGCCCTGAGTCATTACTGCACCCGCCTGGCCATGGGGGCTCACCAGGAGCCTGCTGCCCTTGTGACAGTGTAGCTGGCCAGCTGATGGAAGAGATTTTTCCCTCCTTTCCTAAGGTATCCTGTGTGCTTTACTCCTGTCCCAACCAGGCAAGTCGAGTGGAGAGGCCACCAAGGCTGAGAGAAGAGACTGAAGAGATGACTGTGATCAATTTGCTCTCTTCAGATTACTTAAAAGGGGCTTAAGAGGAAGGTGAAGCCATTTTTTCTCCAAGAATTTTAAGGTCCAAAGGCAATAAGAAGGGAAAGTAAAGATTAAATAGAAGAACTTTTCACAGTGAGGAAATTTAAACATCAGATCAGTGCTCAGAGAGGTTGTGGTACATCCTCCCTGGGAATGGAAAGCTCACCTGAACCAAGGCCCCTGAGTTAGTCAAACACGGATATGCTCCCGGCTTCACCTTGACTAGATGACCTCAAGAGGTCCTTTCCAAGAGGTCCTTTTCAGTCTAAATTATTAATGATTCAAAATATTTTATGTTTAAGTGGGTTCTCAGTCAGAGCTCAGTAACCTAATAATTAATCCAAACTTAGCTTTACCCATAATGCTTTAATTTTACTGGTTTCCTAAAGAACTCTTCCCTAGATTTGAACATCAAGATTTTTCTTTGCATCCATGGAAAACAAAAACTAAGTTTGCGGGAAGTGAGACTACAGAAATGTGAATGGTGCAGGTTTGAGCCTTGCCTTGAGGCTGTGATCAAGTGCTAGGATGTTCGATCCTTTGGTGATACACATCCTTGGTTTTCATCTGTGTCAGCATCTCTCCCAGCCTTTGTCATTGTGCATGGTAATGCCAAACTTGTAGCTAGACCTTTGTGGCTTCATGGTTTTTGCAGTGATGGAGATAAACTCTTGCAATGGTCAGCATAACAAGGAAATAGCCCCGTGTCTCTTCAGGATGTTTGTTATTGCAGTAACACAGATGATAAAATGTGTTGGTTAAATGGATTCCATTTCTCAGGCTCTATGAAACCAGGAAGAGTAACTCTGTTTTATTCTGGTTTCTTTTATCTCAGCTGCCTTTCCAGGGGATTGAGTCCATCATCAGTAAATTTGCAGATGACACCAAGCTAGGAGCAGGTGTTGATCTGTTAGAGGGCAGGAGGGCTCTACAGAGGGACCTTACCAGTCTCAGCATGAGATTTAGCACATCTAAGTGCTGGGTCCTACACCTTGGCCACAACAACCCCATGCAGTGCTAGAGGCTGGGGTCAGAGTGGCTGGAGAGAGGCCAGGCAGAGAGGGACCTGGGGGTACTGGTTGCTAGTAGGCTGAACACGAGCCAACAGTGTGCCCAGGTGGCCAAGAAGATAAATGGCATCCTGGCCTGTATCAGGAATAGTGTGGCCAGCAGGACCAGAGATATCATTCTGCCTCTGTACTCAGCACTGGTTAGGCCACACCTTGAGTCGTGTGTCCAGATCTGGGCCCCTCAGTTTACGAAAGATGTTGAGGTGCTGGAATGTGTCCTGAGAAAGGCAACAAAGTTGGTGACGGGTTTGGAGCACAGCCCTATGAGGAGAGGCTGAGGGAGCTGGGGTTGCTTAGCCTGGAGAAGAGGAGGCTCAGGAGAGACCTTATTGCCATCTACAGCTACATGAAGAGTGGTTGTAGCCAGGTGGGGATTGATCTCTTCTTCCAGGCAGTCTGTGACAGAACAAGAGGACACAGTCTCAAGCGGCACCAAGGGTGGTTTAGGCTGGATGTTAGGAAGAAATTCTTCAAAGAAAGAGTGATTGCCCATTGGAATGTGCTGCCCAGGGAGGTGGTGGAGTCACCATCCCTGGAAGTGTTTAAGAAGAGACTGGATGAGGCACTTAGTGCCATGGTTTAGTTGATTAGATGGTGTTGGGTGATAAATTGGACCTGATGATCTTGAAGGTCTTTTCCAACCTGGTTAATTCTGTATTCTGTCCTGTCAGCCATTTTTTTTTCCCTTATGGATCCCTGGTGGTTTTCCTTCTGACAAAAATGTTAAGCTACATTTAATAACAACTATAATAGATTCCTTTTTGTTACTTGTTTTCCTAGCAAGTAGTATTTTAAAAGACTCCTTGTGTAATCTAGAAATTTGCAGGCATATTTGCTTGCTTGCAAGAAAGACAACATTCTCATGGGTTTATCCTCTTTCAGAAGGTTAGTAGTCTTGCTGCTCTGAAGTTTCCCCTTTTCTCTTGAGGACTTCATTCTTTCACCCCTGACATTTCCTGAAGTGAGTATTGAGGTTTTGTTTTTCCTGTCACTAGGCTGGACTACCTCAAGGAAAAGTTCAGACCCTTTCAGGGAGAGGATCAAAGAGGTCAATTATAAATGAAAGGTAGGGGAATGAGGGCTATTTTCCAGTCTTGCTTAATCATTTTTACTGATGGAGTCTGCAGAAGCAGAACAGTCTGGTGCTTGTAATATTTGGGGATGGCTCTCTTCTCTGAGCTCATTACGGAAAGGAGCCAGCGAGAGAGCTGGAGAAATGAACAGGCTGCCCGCATATTTAAAACAGGCTGGGGAGCTGCTTCAGGTTCCTGTTTCCCAATCCCTGCCCACAAAAAGAAGGGCAGGGAGGAGGTTCCTCCTGTTCTTTTTTTGTTGTTGTTTTTGTTTTTGAGGGTGGGTGGGGAGGGGGGAAAGAAGAGAAAAGAATGAATAATGGAAAATGCTAGAATCTGCCTCTTTTCCCACTCCTTGGAGGACTGATGCTAGATAGAGCATTTGAAGAAGAAAATGGCATGTTTGGCTTTTCAAATACTTGAATTTCAACTGTGCTGTTGGCCTCAGAAATTTTAAGCAGGTCCAAAAGAAACAGTCTTCCTTTCCAAAGAGGTTTAGCTTGCATCATGTATCCTTCTTTGCTGGTAGAGTCACATTTAGTGATGTAATGCAAAAAACCGTGGAAGTGGTGTCATTCAAGTCTCAACCAACTGCAGGTCTGAACAAAACAAATGGGTTACTTTTTACAGCCCATATTTATCACATTAAGCTTTATCTTGGTTTAGTTTGTAAACTCCAGATAAATTCTCTTTTGCCACCCCCCAAAACCAGTGAGGGAAGAAAAATGTTGACTTTGGAAACAATGACCTCTCCTCACAGTAGAGGTACTGATGTGCACTTGGCTGCTTTGGATTCTTTTCTGGGGCTTGGTGGTTTTATTTTCCCCCCACCAGCAGAAGGCAACACATTGGGAAAGCCTTAAGTCTTTAGAAGATTAGTGCAGCTCTGCAGAAGTCATCTACTCACCTACTTACTGCAGCCTCTCCTGTGGGTCTGATGAGGAAAATAAAATGCTGTGTGTTCAGCTTGGAGAAATTTTTCCTGCCTTTAAGAATTTACATGTTTCTCCAGTGAACTAATAATTATCAGAAGTCAAGACTTTCGTATCTTTTACACAGTCTTGTCATTGGCCCAAATAAGGGGATAATCCAGGGTGGCCTCTCCTGAGCAAGTTAGCAGTTGTTTCTTTTAGTGCAAAGTGACCATGGTGAGCCAGATGTGACTTCTGTGCCATCACCCTGCTCATGCCAGCTAGTGCTTTAAATAATATTATAGCAGAAGGTGAGGCAGTCATTCACCATTCCCCTTCTCTGCTTCATGCCAGAATTTAGCCCAAGTGGGACAGAGAAAGGACAGGCAGGACAGATTTCGTCACAGTCTTCCACTGCCTTTCATCACCTTTCAGGAAGAGGCACAGGGCTCTGACTTCAGCCACAAGATGGGAGTTGGAAGTAACAGTGAGGACCAAGTGGTTGGCCTGGGCAGCCTCAGCTCCTTGGCTCAAAAGCAGACCTTGGTGCTTTTCCTCATGGTTATTTTTCTTTGTTCACTACAAAGAGCCTGAGCTTAGGTGAACATATTGGCCTTTGTCCTCATGGTTGTTGGCTCATCAGAGGATGTACCAAACAGCCGCTAAAGGACCTCCTGGAATTAGGAAAAGGTGCTGCTGGGTCCCTCATTTCCTTACTCCATTGTGAGAAAGCAATGCAGCCACAACTGGAATTTGAACATGCATAGAAAAGGAGAAGCTCTATTTTGGATTTTGTAAGTGTGGTTGTTACTCTAGTAACCATGTTAGATATGTCCCCTTCTGGCTCACAGAACAATTACTCCTCTCATTGTGACTCGTCTTTCTCATATGTGTTTGCTGATTTTTATGTCCAACCTCTATTTATTGGTGCTACTTGAAGTTTTGTCCACCCCTGAGTTTTTGAGACCTGCCTGCTTCAGTAAATCCAAATGCAATGTCTCCAGCTCCTCTGCATCAGAGGAATTGTGACTGTGCAGTAGCGTTGCTGTACCCATGATGTCAAGGGAAAGCTTTGTGCTTGGCAGGTCAGGAGGGATGATGGCGTATGGCCAGAGGCTAGAACCAGCACTACTGGGGTAGCTGAATCTCTTTTGCTGGTGTTGGAGCACTGATGTGTCTGTATTCAGACTCTTAAGTGAGTCAGCAAAATTAGATGGGGTTTAATTTAATTAGTTTAACCCCTTTGGATGTATTCCTGTGTGACCTGCCTTAGGTGAGCCTGCTTTGGCAAAGGGATTGGACTCAATAATCTTCAGGGGTCCCTTCCAACTGCTACCATTCTATGATTTTGGAATGAGGAGAGTGAGATAATGAAATAAAAAAGGCAGCTTAGTTTTTTGATAGAATCTAAAATTTTAAGCATAGGTGATTCAGAGCAATGGATGATATATAGGCAAATATCTGCATGATTTTGCAGGGGGCTAGATTTTGAGGGGATGTGGTTATAGTAAGCATAGGTTTTCTGCTAGATGTGCATTGGTATATACAGTAAGTCTCTGCAATGTGCAAAGTGAAAGTCGGTTTGGAGTCAACTCCAGCAGCTATTTGCAGTTAAAAGAAAAGGAAATAAATTTTAAAAGTCTTATATGGGATATAAAAAATGTTAGTGTTTTAAAAAAGTGGCTATCTGCAAGCTGACCAGGTCACTAGCACTCCTGCAAGCAGCAGGGGTATTGTAGAAAGGTTTTATGTTTCACCATAAAGATCCTCTTTGTAATTCGTTATTTTGATGTTTTGCAGCTTTCCTTTTTGGAATGCAGGATATGTAAATATTCAGCTTTACAAACTTGTTTGCTAGAGGAGAAAAACAACAACCCACAAACAAACCAAAAACTCCCCAAAAAACAAACCTCTGTGAATGTGATGCCCATCCACAAGAAGGGCTGGAAGGAGAAACTGGGAAATTCCAGACCTGTCAGCCTGACCTTAGTGCCAGGCAAGATTATGGAACAGGTCATCTTGAGTGTGATCACACAGCACTTACAGGATGGCCAAGGGATCAGGCCCAGCCAACATGGATTTAGGAAGGGCAGGTCCTGCCTGGCCAACCTGATCTTCTATGATCAGGTGACCCACCTGGTGGATGTGGGGAAGGCTGTGGATGTGGTCTACCTGGACTTCAGCAAGGCCTTTGACACCGTCCCCCACAGCAAACTCCTGACCAAGCTGTCAGTGCATGGCTTGGACAGAGTCACTCTGAAATGGGTCAGGAACTGGCTGAAGGGCTGAGCCCAGAGAGTGGTGGTGAATGGTGCCACATCCAGCTGGCAGACAGTCACTAGTGGAGTCCCCTAGGGATCATTGCTGGGCCCCATCCTGTTCAATATCTTTGTTGATGATCTGGATGAGGGGATTAAGTCCATCATCAGTAAGCTTGCAGATGACACCAAGTTAGGAGCAGGTGTTGATCTGTTGGAGGGTAGGAGCGCCCTGCAGAGTGACCTTGACAGGCTGGATGGGTTGGCAGAGGCCAGTGGGATAAGATTTTATAAGGCTAAGTGCAGGGTTCTACACTTTGGCCACAGAAACCCCATGCAGTGCTACAGGCTGGGGACAGAGTAACTGGAGAGCAGCCAGGCAGAAAGGGACCTTGGGGCTGCTAGTAGATAGTAGGCTGAACATGAGCCAGCAGAGTGCCCGGGTGGCCAGGGGAGCCAATGGCATCCTGGCCAGAATCAGGAATAGTGTGGCCAGCAGGAGCAGGGAGCTTATTCTTCCCCTGTACTCATCACAGGTTAGGCCACCCCTTGAGTACTGTGTCCAGTTCTGGACCACTCAATTCAAGAGAGATGTTAAGGTACTGGAATGTGTCCAGAGAAGGGTAATGAAACTGGTGAGTGGCCTGGAACACAAGGCCTATCAGGAGAGGCTGAGGCAGCGGGGGTTGTTTAGCCTGGAGAAGAGGAGGCTCAGGGCAGACCTCCTTGCTGTTTACAGCTACCTGAAGGGAGGTTGTTGCCAAGAGTAGCCAGCACCAGAACAAGAGGACACAGTCTCAAACTGTGCCAGGGGAGGTTCAGGCTGGATATTAGGAAGAAGTTCTTCATGGAGAGAGTGATTTGCCATTGGAATGGGCTGCCCAGGGGGGTGGCACTTAGTGCCATGGTTTAGTTGATTGGATAGGGCTGGGTGATAGGTTGGGCTGGGTGATAAGTTGGACTGGATGATCTTGGCGGTCTCTTCCAACCTGGTTGATTCTGTGATTCTAGGGAGGGGAAAAAATCATTTGTCTGAGGGCTTAAAAGCCACATTGATTTTGAGACCTTTCTTGTTTTAGAGCCCCTGTGGACTCTGCTAAATGCCGCTGTGCCAGTTGGACTACAAATGTTCATTCTCTCTGTCTTTCCCCTGACCTGAACACAAACATCAATATCCTCCATTAAATTAGACATCTGATAAAGCAGCGACCTTAAATGCAAGTTCCCATTCATCCTTAGCCAGGTTTAATCAATAACTAAGTAGCAATTCGTGTGAAAAAAGCCCATCTAGAAAAGGAAAGCTCAAGTTTTCAGAGCATTAGGCTAAAGGCCCTGGGGAAAATAGTGTTATTTGTCTTAAATGAAGAAGACATTGAGAAACTAGGACAGGTGTTTAACCTTCTTTTTTTTCCCCTCTTCTTGAAGACAGCATGGGGGTACTCAAGCTTATGATTGAAGGATTGCTTGCTTTTTTCAGACAGGGACTAATGTTTCTAATGAATTAAGTAAATGGAGGCTGTCTTGTGTAACTGGGAAAAAAAAATTAATCTGAGCCTAAAAGGATTTTTGATTATGCTTTAACGAGACACAATTGCTGAGCCTGTTCACAGTGAATGATCACTTGCTGCATCTTTTAAATATTCATGAAACTTGAAGCAGAAATGAAGACAGGTCTCGCTTTTTCTGACTATACACCTCATAAAACTCCACTGAAAAACAGTGTATAAGGATTTATGGAGCTTTCAGGAAAAACAACGCTAAAATTGTGGTGGCCTGCACATGCTTGACTAGCCTAGATCTCATCATTCCATTCATGTTCAGCTCATGTCCTCAGCCTTTGAAATACTACACATCTCCTACTCATCTCTGTGTATCTCTTCTCCTATAGGTCCCTGGGTCCATGTTAGGAAGAAATTCTTCCCAGAAAGAGAGATTGGCCATTTGAATGTGCTGCCCAGGGAGGTGGTGGAGTCACCATCACTGGAAGTGTTTAAGAGACTGGATGAGGCACTTAGTGCCATGGTTTAGTTGATTGGATGGTGTTGGGTGATAGGTTGGACCTGGTGATCTTGAAGGTCTTTTCCAACCTGGTTTAGTCTGTATTCTGTCCAGTCACATCACAGAACAAAACTGTGCTGCATGTGTAAGTCTGTGCTCTCTGCAGAGGGAAGCAGTGCTTTCTCAGATCACGGTTTTGAGGATGGCAGACTGGGTTTAGAGAATGAGTCAGAAGACTGCAGTAGGAAAATTTTCAGGGTTAAGATAAGCGAGTGATGCCCTAGAGTGCTGACTTTTAGTGCAGTACTCAGTAATTTGTTTGAAATCTAGATTTTTATAAGTGAGTTCCTGTTTCTGTGGCTGCTTGACTCCTTATCTTATTTATTGCACACTTCCAGAGATTAATGAGAGCTGGTTTTAATTGGAAATAAGCCTCAGTTTTCTCCTACTATACCTTTCAAAGGAGTAGATTTATTTGACCTGACCCTGTCTTAGCTTTCTCTCCCTAAAGGAAGTTTTTTCAAATAAGCATTTCTGAAGCTTTCAGATACTGTGGTGATGAATATAAAAAGCTGCCATTAAAAAAAGACAGGAGAATTTCCGTAGCTTGGAGTTGTAGTGCTGTATATACTGATACATATAAGCATAATGCAGCTGCTCATTCAAAAGCATTTGTAGGTAGCACTCGCTCTGTGTGTCACTTGAGATGGACCTTGCAGTGAAATATTTTCTGGCCACTTCATTAAGATCTGTGCTGTGTAACAGAAGAAAGAGTGAAGTAATGCCTATGGATTTTTGTTTGTTTGCAGCCTTTTTTTGTTGTTGTTTTGGCTTTGCTTTGGTTTTTCATTCATAAAGTTTTTGTTACCCAGCTGAGCCACTGATTCACAGAGATTGGATTTCTGACTGCCTTCTGGTCAGGAGAGCATTGTGTGTCCTAGCCTAGGTTTTAAATGTGTGTGTGTGCTCTACTGTGTGGTTGCTTTGATACATTTCTCCCAAGTCTCGCAGCTCATGATGCATCTTACAAATCCTTTTGCTGGCTCAGTTTTCTAATCTTCATTCATAGTCCCTGGCCTGTTCTCACTGCTAGGAAGTTCACCAATTACATGCTTTGTTGCATATCCCAACCTACACATCCGTGCTCTGTCCTGTTGTCTCCCTCTGTACCACACTGTCTCCCTGTCTTTCTCTCTCCATTGGGTCCCACCATGACCTGGCTGTGCTCAGATCCTTGCCAAGTCTCTAACTTCCTTATGCCCTTCTCTGTCTATGTTATTACAGATTTCTTCCCAGGATCATTCCCCACTGCTTCAGTTCCTCATGACCTTAGAACTTTGCAGTCACTTGCATTGAATGGAGCATGACTCTGAAGCTAAGCCACTCAGGCTTTTTTTCTGGTGGTGGCTCTCAGATTTCACAGCAGAAGGCAATGGGAATTCTTACCCCTGTGTTTCCTTCTTTTGCCAGGAAGCTAGGTCTGTTTAGTCTCCTGTCTCAGTCCAAAGAGGGTAAGAGACTCAGTTCTTTTGAATATTCCCATGTTATGAAATTAGAGGCATAAACAAGGCCAAAATATCAACAGTGAGGCTATTTATTAACAGAATAAAGTGGACAGAACAGAAGAAGGGAGAGAGAGAAAACAGTGAGAGGGAGAGAGAAGAGCAAAGGAATTATATTACCACCCCCCGCCCCCTAAGACAGTTTGGGTCTGTAGAGGAAGGTTGCTGCCTTCTTGGCTGTGATGTCCCTCCACTGGAGGAGGGGAGGGAGCAATCCTGAAATCCAGGTCCTTGTCTGAGCAGCCTCTTCTGCTCCATGAGTTGCAGCAGGTGGAACTAAGGACACGGAGAGAGGGTTCCTCCTGGTCTGCTTCTTCCAGGCTACATGGTGATGTGTCTGTCCTTTTATCTCCTGGTGTTTTCTTCATTTTTCTTCAGAGCAGGCATTGTCCAGGTCTTTTCCTTCTTCTGAGCCAGTATTGATCAGGTCTTTTATACACTTCTTTAGGTATCTGTCCAGGTGGTGAAACCATTGTCCTTTTCACCATCCTCCCTTTCTGGGGTAGCTGATGGGTAGAGATGATTTTGTCTATGCACTTTCCATGAGAGGCGTTATCCAGTGGCTGGCTGCCTGATACACATCAGCTATTGTCTGGGCAAGGAGCAGAGGTTATTTTATCTTTGCTGATTCACATCAGGAGAGACAAGATTTAGTCTCTTACAGTCTCCTTCTCAAAAGTATTTAAAAGAAGCAGTTGAGCAGTCTGTAAGTATGAAGCATCACTTTTGATGAATGAAATGAGAGCAACCTGAAGTGGATAGTGGTAGGCTGAGACACTCAGTTTTCCACCAAGGTCTGGGGAGTCTTTCAAGCCTTTTAATGTTGAGCATCACTGCAGAAACGTAGTGCTTCTTTTCTTTAAATTGTAGGCCCCTGAAAATAAACATCACAGGCTTTGAGGAAGTCAGTTCAGCTTCAGTTTGGTGTATCCCAACATTTATTTTCCTTGCTGGAAGCCACAGTACTGCGCGTTCCCAGCCCCTCGGAACCTGTACGTGCTGCCATCTGCCTCTGTTGCCATCTGCTCCCCTGAGCTTGCTGCAGCCACAGACTGTACATGGGTGAGGCACAGCAACAGGAAGATTATCTATTGTAATACCAGGGTAATATTTCTCTGGAGGAGCAGGGAAGAATGTAGCAGTTTGCTGATTTTAGCAATTTGGCTACCTTTCACGCTGTATGGAAAAGACCTTGCAGCAGATGCTGCATATGCAAGGTGATTTTTGTTGGGTTTTTGGTTTGGTTTGTTTGGGTTTTTTTTTCTTACTGGAGTATCTCTTATTTTAAATTTAACAGCACCTTATTTTTTTCAGCATATCAGCAAGATCCTTTTGACACCTTGCTGAATTGCATAGCAGCAGTTCTTCAAAGAAGTTGGATTGTTATTTTTTTTGGTTTGCTTTTCATTTTTTTCCTTCCCTGTGCATCTAAGAGCTGCAGGAGGTCATGCCTCTGTTTTCTCCAGGTCTTCATTTTTAATCTTGATAAATAACACATGAATAACCTTTGGAGAGATATATATATGTATATAAGTAGGCAGTAGTGTGCATCCACAGTGTCTTAAGGTTACCGTTAGCTCAGTATATATGTCTCCACATATGTGTGTTTATAGATATAAAAATATATCCTTTGTCTGTGTAAACTCCTTGAAGAACCTCTTCAAAGCCAATGCTAGGCAGTGTTTGCTGCAGGAGTTAAAAATGTGAAGAGCAGGGTCCCATGCATGGTTCTCATGGGCCTATTTTTAGCTTCTCTGACGGGAAGAATGGCAAGAAATAGCCTGGGACCGTGACTTTGGATTTAGTGCACATCGTGTTTGTAGGTTAGCCGACAGGAGCGTGTGCCTGTGTATGTGCCACAGAACTTTAGTACTACACTTCTTGTACATTCATTAACAGGACCTCCAGCACAACTACTGTAGTTTCAGTGCTCATACTGCTAATTTTAACATGCCGCTCTGAAATGCGTCATAGCTCTGAAGTGCCATTTGCAGCCTCAATAAGGGATTACTGACCTGAAAGATCGCTATTTCTCCAGTGAGAGACTTGAATGTCTCTCTGGATTTGCCCAGAATGCTTTGCTCCTCCACCTCTCCCCCTCTTCTGCTCCTACAGAAGCTGTGGATGGGGGGGATGCACAGGGTTTTGTTGCACTTAGGCACATGGTTTGTTTATAGCTTGCAAGGGCATCTTTTGGATGTACATAATTTTGAAAAACAACAGTAACAAAATATTTAAAGGAATGATTTTCAGGATCTTACTGCTTTCACCTTCCACTGTCTTTGCTGATTTTCTGAGGTTTGTGTTGTGCAATGGGCTCAGTCTGGAAGGCCAGTATTTCTAAAGTGTAAACTGCAGTTCTCTTAGGGCTTTGTGACTTCCCAGAATTGAAGCTGTTAAAGCATGCTATATTCTGATGTGTGTTTTCAAAGTGTAGCAGTATAGGGATCAGATGAGAGCTGGTGACAGATAATCCTGCTGTCTTTTGTCTGGGGAAAACAAAACAAAACCAAAGCCAACCATCCAAACAAACCCCACACCCCAAAAGAACAAAGAAACAAAACACCCAAAAAACCCACAACAACACCCCCCCCCCCCCAACATAAAAACATTCAAGTGTTGAAAGTTTTAGCAAACTAACTCATGTTGCTATTAAGCTTTCTCTAGCCATACCTGCCTTGTATTTTCCAACTCACTTCCCATTGCAGCTGCTTCCTTAATAAAATGTCCAGCCTTGCTAGCATTTAAAAAATAAGAAAAAGTGAACATCCAAGCAAGGTTCACCTTCCTGTGATCTTCACACTTGCACAGAATTTGAAACCTTTTAAAGGATGAGGTAATACTGAAGTTAAAAAACATCCTATCCCCCTAAGGCAGGCAGAAAAGAAGTGGAGCAAGAACAGAAAATATCTCAGTTTTAGGCTTTCAGAGTACTTGCACTTAAAACCAAAAATTCTTGACATGTGGATTTGACTGGGAGCTAACAATTAAAAGATTCGACCTTTCTTGTTCATCACCTACTGGAAAGCTTTTCTGTCTACAGTGAGCAAATGTCTTGGCATGGCTCTGCATCCAGCGTGCAGGACCGGATTGTTCAAAGCTCGGTTCGTTGGCCCCTAAATGAACAAATTATTCCAGCAGCAAAAAAGAGCAAATTTTTTACCTTGCCCTCATTTTTCCATCCATCTCTGTCATCTTCTATTCAAGGGAAAGGGAGTGAGGAGGAAAGGCAAATATTTGCCTGTGTCCAGGGTTGCGGACAGATAGAAGAGATGCACTGGTCCCTCCAGTCACAGCTCCAGATTTGGTGCTTTGCCTTTTTATGTTTCACTGTAGTGAGTGTTTCTCTCTTCTCTGGTTCCAGCACCATAGCACAGATTTGAAAAGTCATTTTCCTTACAGTTAGTGCAGACTGATTCAAAAAGAAGACAAAACCCACAAAACACTGCAGAGCCAGATCAGAGCAGTAAATTGTGAGGGTGGGGTAGCCGTTCTTCTTTTAAAAAACCGACTTCATCAGGCAGCTAGCTCCATTTCTGCTCAGATAAATGCCTCCATCCACTGCATCACATGCATGGTGTGTCTTTCATTTGCATTTTATAAATGCACAAATGATTGTAAGAGCAAAAACTTATGGTTGGCCTGTTAGAAGTACAGAATTACTGTGAATAATGAGGTGGAGAGCAGGAGGAGGGGGAATAACATCTTTCAGTGGTCTTCATCTAAATATGTGTATTTAGTTTCCCCTCTTCTTCTAAGTGTAAAAAACGTAGGAAGGCCCCAGAGCAGAAGAGCAGGTTAGAAAGCAGGGCTTTCAGCACACCAGTGAGGAGACAAAATCACAGAGCTCTGAGCCTGATGTGCCGTTTCCTCTTGCTCCCCCTCCTCTCTCCTCTGCCAACCTACATTTCTTGGCTCCTGTCAGCTCCAAGGCTGTGGAGGTTGTGACGTAAATGACTCACAGTGAGTGACCCTAATGGCAAACCTGTAAAACATTATACAGCGTGAATAAGAAGTCTCTTATTAGGTCTGCAGCTGGTGAGATGCAGGCATATGGCAGCAAGGATGTTTTGGAAGAAAGGCACGGCTTGACAAAGAACCCAGTCTCCCGATAAAGGTTTATACTGGCACTTTCCCCTGTTTATAATACCATATGCCAGGGGCATGGCCTCTTTTTTCATCATATTGTTGTTTAACTTCTCTTTTAAACCTAATCAGCCCTTAGGTTGAGGAGTCTGAGAAACAGAAACTTGATATTATTTTTTCCTCCGACCAGAGTTATCCTGTTGTGGCTGCCTAGACTTAGATCTGTTTCATGTACAAAGTGAAGTAAGTTTGTCAGGACCAATTGTTTCTGTTATGAGAAGTAAGTTTTATTTTTGAGAACATTCTCAGAATAGACTCAATATTGGTTGGTGATTTCTTTTTTTGGTCCTTTTTTTTCCCCCCTCATGTAGATATTCAAGCTTATTTGCTTGCTTGCTTTTCCCTATGGTAATTTATTATTACAGGATAGTCTAAGCCCAGCTGTTTTCAAGGAGGATTGCTATTTGAGTGTGTTTTTAAAAGCCCTTTCCCTCAGATCTTAACAATCTCAATAAGTTTTCCTACATCTAGGCGTCCAAGCTCTGGTTTAAGAGCTACACAGCCATGCTGTTCTTCTATCCATCACTGTGATGACTGCTACTTTAAATCATCATCTGTGACCTTTATTAGTCTTTCAGGCTGATTCATTAGCTAAACCTGTATTTACAGAAGTAACCAGAGAGATTTTTCTGGTTGAGTGTAACTGCTGTTTTGGGGTTTTGTTATTTACAGGACAGTAGCATGTAGTGGGGACCTGGTCCAATTATTCTAGACCCTGTGTAAAACCAGGGCAGAAAGATGCTTTCTTCTGCCCCAGAGAACTTGCAGCCAGACTAAGTTTTGGCTTGAGGAAAGTTTCATTACCACCCAGCTCCCACATGATATGCAGAGTAGAAAAACATAGCTCTTGAATTGGGAAATTCATATTGTAAAATGTAAAATGCAGTGAGTTGTTTCTGGCTTTTTGCAACTGCGTTCAGTGACAAAGTGACCCTGGCTGCTGAAGTCTGAGGTGTTGGCACTGTGCTGACTCCATCCTCCTATGACTGTAAAAATTCATCAGCAGTGTACAGTCACCTTGGTCCAACTTTTCAGCAGTGGAGTTTGTTGGGCAATGCACTGTGTGAGGTAAAACCTGAAAATAACAAGAGCTGAATAGAAGTCTGGGCTCTTCACTTTTTTTTCTTCCTGACTCTTCCAAACACAAATCAAGCTTTGGCCCCATATCTCCTCCATATTTCAGCTCCCTGTAGTTAAATCTGTGTCTGAAATGCACATGCAAAGTATCTGTGTTAAGAAAAATCTTTGCCAGTAAACTATTATTATTATTATTATTATTTACTTTCCTTGGATTTCTCTGTCCTGTGGTAGAAACATTCTGCATAGTGATAAAGGACTTAACAGTTTTTTAAGTTGTATTATAACGACTTTGTTCTTCTGTGCTTGCTGAAGAAATTGCTGAATATTGTGGCTATTATTTCACATCCTGATGCATCACAAGGTACACACAAGGTGCTTTTTATCTCCATTCTCTCGAAGTGGGTGGGATACCCTGTGCATGCAAGGGTGCTCCCAGAGCAGAAAGCAGGACAACTGGGTGTGCAGAGCATGGGGGATGCCTTACACCCCCCATCAGCCAAGCAGGCAACTGTGTGCAACTGAGTCTCTCTGCAATTGTTGCTTGGAATTTTTCTTAACAGACTCATTTTGAGTTAAAGCCATTACAGCCTTCAAGCTAGTTTCTATCCTGTCATTGGGACACACTTTTTCTTCTGCTATCAGCCAGGATCTGACAGAAATAAGGAATTGAATCCACCCTGCTAGAGCCACTTTCATGGGGCTGTTTCTCCTCTGAACTGTTCCCTTACTGTTTTTCCTACAGGGAGTAGGGGACAATTAGAGGAGATTAATGAAGATTGGAGGAGCTAAATTGGCCAGTTAATCACTGTCTCTTGCTCACTTGCTTAATTTAGGAATGAATTTTGCATCCCTTGGTAGCAGTGTGGCCCTTAAAATCAAAGTAGGCAAACAAACACAACCCCCAAAACCCCAAACAAACAATAAACAAAACCCCCAAAACACCTGAAAAACCAAACCAATGAACCAGGAAACCCCCAGTGAACACTTCTCTGTTCACTCAGCAGTTAGCTACATCAACTAAAGAAGTGTCATATGTATGCCCTGTCCTTTCTCATGTTTTCTAGACTTAGGAGCAAAAGCAAAAGGCTCACCATGGCTTGGCATGCCCAGTGGTGGATCATGGAGATTTGGTTGAACCTGAGGTTTTTACGTAAGTATAATATAGAATAGAATAGAATAGACCAGGTTGGAAGAGACCTTCAAGATCATCACATCCAACCTATCAACCAACACCACCTAATCAACTAAACCATGCAACCAAGCACCCCATCAAGTCTCCTGAACACCTCCAGTGATGGTGACTCCATCACCTTCTTGGGCAGCCCATTCCAATGGGCAATCACTCTCTCTGTATAGAACTTCCTCCTAACTTCCAGCCTAAACCTCCCCTGGCACAGCCTGAGACTGTGTCCTCTTGTTCTGATGCTGGTTGCCTGGGAGAAGACACCAACCTCTGCCTGTCTACAACCTCCCTTCAGGTAGTTGTAGAGAGCAATAAGGTCACCCCTGAGCCTCCTCTTCTCCAGGCTAAGCAACCCCAGCTCCCTCAGCCTCTCCTCATAGGGCTTGTGTTCCAAACCCCTCACCAACTTTGTGGCCCTTCTCTGGACACACTCTAGCAAGTCAACATCCTTCCTAAACCGAGGGGCCCAGAACTGGACACAGGACTCGAGGTGTGGCCTCACCAGTGCAGTGTACAGGGGCACAATGATCTCCCTGCTCCTGCTGGCCACACTGTTCTTGATACAGGGCAAGATGCATTGGCCCTTCTGGCTGCCTGGGCACACTGCAGGCTCATGTTCAGCCTACCATCAACCAGCACCCCTAGCTCCCTCTCTACCTGGCTGCTCTCCAGCCACTCTGACCCCAGCCTGTAGCACTGCATGGGGTTGTTGTGGCCAATGTGCAGAACCTGGCACTTGGATGTGCTCAATCTCATGCCATTGGACTCTGCCCATCTGTCCAGCCTGTCGAGGTCCCTCTGCAGAGCCTCTCTACCCTCCACCAGATCAACTCCTGCCCCCAGCTTGGTGTCATCTGCAAATTTACTGCTGACAGACTCAATGCCCTCATCCAGATCATCAATAAAGATGTTAAAGAGCATGGGGCCCAGCACTGATCCCTGGGGCACACCGTTAGTGACTGGCTGCCAGCTGGATGTGGCACCATTCACCACCACTCTCTGGGCTCTAGCCAGTTCCTAACCCATTGTGTTGTGCTCCCATCCAAGCCATGGGCTGACAGCTTGGCCAGGAGTTTGCTGTGGGGGACAGTGTCAAAGGGCATGCTGAAGTCCAGGTACACAGGATGTGTTTGTCTCAAAGTCAGTGCATATGCAGCATTAGAAAGGCTTTCTGCTGATATCCTTAAAAGTGAGACTCCTCCAGGGATGAAATCCTGAGCCTATGATTCCCTCACACATGGCAAAATAAAAGCAACTATCTGCTTGGCATGTTCTTAGCATGTTGCTGGTTTGGGGTTTTTGTTTGTTTGAGATGTTTTCCTTCTTTCTTTCAAAGAAGTTGACATCCTACTCCCAACCCTCTCCTACTAGGAAATTAACTTAAGTGGTAATGAAAAGTAAAAGCATAATTCCAAAGTCATTTTCACCGTGTCATTTCCATGCAACAGGCAGTGCCAGCTAGTGAGCTGAAGTGGTTGTGCTATGGCTTAGAGTGATTCAAGCGTGTGCCCCAGGTCTAGTCTGCTTTTCAGCACACATTACTTGGTGGCTGTATGAGCTCCAAGGATATTCCCTCTTCTCCCTTTGTCTTCTATTGAGTAACATGATTACAGCAAATTGTTGGCCTAGATATAGCTTGCTGTGCTCCCCAAGTTGTTGATCAGACTCTGACCTCATTCTGTCTCTGCTCTCTGATGTCTACATCCCTGTGAAATCTGCTGGGTCCTTCATTCTTACAGCTTTGCTCTATATAAGTGTTTCTTTGTGGTTCTGTACCCAGGAAGCTGTTTTGCTGAGCACCAGCAGTGGCAGAGGCAAAGCTTTCCAGCAGCTCATAAGGAGCTTGACTTGCTCCTGTGTACCAGGGCCATGAGACATTTGGGCTACTGTGGGGTGATCCAGACCTGAAAGCTGGGTGAGGAAGGAAACCAGGCTTCAGCGTCATGAGTTTTCCTAGCACCTGAGACTCCCACAGCCTTGTGAGGCATCCAGGGTGGGACATCAGGCTGCTTGGTGAGCTGCTGTCAGCTCCTGCCTGTGAACCTCTCCTGGCTCAGTCTACCCTGCCTTCTCCCATGCATGCATATTATACCTCTTGACCTTAGAAAGCTTGACCAGCCTGTAAGGTCAGAAAATTTGACCACTCTTTCTGAATCAAGAGCCACCCAGTGTCTGGACTTGCAAGGAGGACTATGGAGGCATTGCAGGAGATTTCCAAATCTCCTGATTTATGGGGTTTTTTTCAGTTGGTTTTTAGAGGGTTTTTTTAATAATAAAGGAGAAGCCACCTGAATATTTTGAGAAACTCTGTGAATGAAGTTTCTTTACTATTACAGAAAAGCTGATTTAGCTCCGTAAACCCTTTAGAGCCTGGAGCAGTAGTGAGATTCCCACCCCCCACCCCCACCCCGGGTTTTGTTGTTGTTTTTTTTCCCCACCTTTTCAAATTTTAATTTCAGCACTCTGCAGTAACACAAAACTGAAATGCTGTTGTCCCTAGGTATCGAGACAGAATGTTCTGCTATCTTAAAAATATCCTCTTCCTCCCTTCCAGTACTTGCTTCCAAAGCAACATCTTCAGTGAAGTCGGTTTGTGAAGCATTTCAGTTTTTTAAGAAGCCTGCTTTTAATTTCTGCACTCAGGTCAGCTGATTGTGCTGTTGCTTATATGTAGGTGCTGTCTGAATTCTGAATATAAGGAATTAACTCTGTACCTCTGGAAGATGCTTCATATCATTGTGAAAGAATCAGAAGTCTACTTCATTGAATAAAAAAAGAAAAATGCAACTACCTGAAGGGAGGTTGTAGCCAGGAGGGGGTTGGTCTCTTCTCCCAGGCAACCAGCACCAGAACAAGAGGACACAGTCTCTAGCTGCACCAGGGGAGGTTTAGGCTGGAGGTGAGGAGAAAGTTCTTCACAGAGAGAGTTGTTAGCCATTGGAATGTGCTGCCCAGGGAGGTGGTGGAGTCACCATCCCTGGAGGTGTTCAAGAAGGGATTGGACGTGGCACTTGGTGCCATGGTTTAATAGTCATGAGGTCTGTGGTGACAGGTTGGACTTGATGATCCTTGAGGTCTTTTCCAACCTTATTGATTCTATGATTAAAAAGTGAATGTGAGAGCATTAAAGCTATGGTATCCAAGTAGTGCATTTTTCACTCTTGTGCTTCTCAAACAAAGATTTAGCATGTATTTGTGCAGCAAGACAGTAGGAATTTTCATGCTAATCTGTACTGTTGCAATAGCAGATATTTAGTCAGAGAATAAGCTACTGAGTATATTTCAACATGCATTCTGACCTTTCTAATGCTGACATTGCCTCCTCTTCTCAAGTAGCAACGGAGATAATTTGGCCCTTGAGATAAGGAAAGAGAGATAAAGTTATTTTTAGCAATCACTTGCTTAAATTCTGGCATTTTGTTCTTTCCTGCCCATCTTCCTCTCAGAGCAGAGGGATGCAGCTTGTTTATTATGTTGTATCATATCTACTGTGCTGGCTTTGGATGCTAGGCAAAGCTGAGGCTTGCCCTTCAGCAACTTTTCCACCAAAGCCCTCTGCTTTCTGCAGATCACAGATCAGTCCTAAATCCTCAGTTTCCATTCTTCATATTCATACACACAAGCCTTCAGAGTCCTGACATTTAGAACACTCCTTTCTCTCTTAAAAGAAACATACTTTCTTGCTCTCTTTTTCCTTTTCCTGCACTGCAGATTCTGGGAACTGAAGTTCCTAAGAAAACTTGAAACGCAGTGAGAAATACTGTCACTTCATCTGTCATCTGTACAACTGTAGAAAATCAATGTCTCTGTCTTCTGTAAGTTACAGTGAGAGTGGTTAGCACTGTCATTTGAAGAGGTTCTAAATCTTTTCAGCCTGTCATTAATTCTGTGCCTGGGCACTACCTGTATTTCCATCCTCTTATTTCTTGCTTGTGTATTGTCTCTGTCTGGAGGGTGAGAGAGACTTGGTTCTTCTTTGAGCAGTCCCGTGTTGCGAAATTGAAGGCACAAACGAGGCCAAGTATCAAGAGTGAGGCTATTTATTAACAGAATAAAGTGAATGGAACTGAAGGAGAGAGAGAGAGAGATCAGGAAAGGAATTATATTACCACCCTTCCCCCCCAGCCCCAAGAAGATTTGAGTCTGAGGAAGGATGCTGCTGCATCCTTCTTGGCTTGTGCTGTCCGCCCTGGAGGAGGGAAGGGAGAGATCCCAAAGTCCAAGTCCTTCCCTGAGCAGCTTCCAACATGTGATGTCTTCAGTAAGATGTCTTTTATCTTCTCCAAGAGTAGCAGGCAAAACTCAGGGCATGGCTTTGCTGGTGGTGGTGGAAAGGGGGTTTGTGGACTGCTTCCAGGCTGGATGTTCATGATGATGTTTTTTCTCTCAGTCTTTTTCTGTCTGTGTCAGTCTTTTTCTCTCCTGAGTAGTCATTGCTCAGGTCTTTTATACATTTTTTCAATCACTTTTTTTTTTCCCACATATGTGTCCAGGTATTGTCCCCAGGGAATCTTCTGTCTATTCCTTGTGTGCTAACAGAAGTCTGGTGGAGGAGGGGTGGGGCTCCTCTTCCTTCTTTGCCTTTTACCTGTGCATACACACAATACACATCAGGGGCTTATCGTGCCAGGTGGTGAATCCATTGTATCCTTTTCACCATCCTCCCTTTCTGGGATAGCTGATGGGTAGAGATTATTTTGTTTGTGCCCATTCCAGAGAGTCAGTGCCAGTAGTGTCTGCTCATTACATGTTGTCTGTTGCATCTTTCCACCATCCCCCAGCCTTCTGGGGCAGCTGCAGTCTGGTGAGCAATTTTGCCCCTTTGTTGGGGCATTCCAGAGGGTCTTTTCACCATCCCCTCCCTGGGTAGCTGTCTGGGTAAGGAGCAAAGGTGATTTTATCTTTATTGATTCACAACAACAGGGACAAGATTCAGTGTCTTACACGTGTATTTAACATTATGGAAGGTATTGGTAGCTTTATGCATACAGAGGCTGAACCACACTTTTATAGTCACAGGGTCACCAGAATGAGGAAGGTGATTCTCCCCTTCTACTCCACTCTGGTGAGACCCTACCTAGAGTACTGCATCCAGTTCTGGAGCCCCTGTTACAAGAGGGATCTGGCACGTGTCCAGAGAAGGGCCACGAGGACGAACAGACGGCTGGAGCTGCTCTGCTATGAGGACAGACTGAGGGAGTTGGGACTGTTCAGTTTGGAGAAGAGAAGGCTCCGAGGAGACCTTATTGTGGCCTTCCAGTATCTGAAGGGGGCCTACGGGAAAGCTGGGTAGGGACTTTTTAGGGTGCTATGTAGTGATAGGACTAGGGGGAATGGAAAAAAACCCTAGAAATATGTAGATTCAGATTGGATGTTAGGAAGAAGTTTTTCACCGTGAGGGTGGTGAGACTGGAACAGGCTGCCCATGGAGGTGGTAGAAGCCTCATGCCTGGAGGTTTTTAAGGCCAGGCTGGATGTGGCTCTGAGCAACCTGATGTAGTGTGAAGTGTCTCTTCATGACAGATCATGGCAGGGGGGTTGGAACTAGATGATCCTTGAGCTCCTTTCCAACCCTAACAATTGTATAATTACAAGATTTTAGTGAAGTGTTGCCTGGAAGTCTCTGTTCCCTTCTGCATCCCTCTGTTCCTCAATGTTGCACTCCAAACTGCCACTGAGAAGGGCATTTTCTCTGCACCATGAATGACTTGCTTTTGTGTGGCTCCTCAGTTAGAAATGAATTTCCTCTCATCAAACTGGCTGCATGTAGGCAGCTCCTCAGTCCACCTTGAACTTTCTGACTTACTCATTTCCAGCATGGGTGTTTTAACATGAGCTGTCTTTCCCTAAAAACAACTGAAAATGCAGCTTCCAGGACCACAGTGTGTGTTGAGGGGAGCAAGGCGGATGTGCAGGAAGAGAAATATTAGGTTAGGAAAAACATTTAGGATATATAGATTTTCATTTATGTTCTATATTTAGGTATGAGAAGGGAAGTTTTGGGGGTGGGTTTTTTCCCCTCTTCTGCAGTTCTTTCAAGCTCATAAAACATGTTTGTCAGCCTCTGTCACTCTTGCCTGTACTGAGGTTGCTGGTGGCCCTGGTTCCCCTTCAAGGGGGCTTTGTCCTGATAAAGGGCCCCATTGAGTGGGCCAAAGGCACGTGGGTACAGTCACCTGATGTTCAGTATGCAACTGCTTATTTCCTGGCAACTTATTTGCGAAATAAGAGTCTTAACAAAGTAGGTAAGCTGCTATTATCTCTGATTTCTCTTTCTAAAACAAAGAATTTCATGGGAAAATGGAAAGTGGAAGAGAGAAAATACACTTCAATTCATGGAGCTCTTGTGGTGAACACTTCCATGCCAGAGATGCCTCACACACCTCAGTCCCTTGATCTGGATAAATAAGTTGGAAAGCTTCATGAGAACACTTCTTTTTCCTCATGGCACTTTGGCTCATCATGCCTTCCTCTTGCTGTTCATCTCTGTATCCACGTGCAGGGTTTAAGTGGACACAATGTAAAGCTCAAGGAAAGGTTCAGTTCTGGTCCTGGGCACAGCTGTTTTTTCATCTTGTTAAGTCATTTTCTGTAGCTAAAGTCCTTCTGACTGAGTAAAGAGAATTTTGGGCTGCCTGGGTCTTTGGCTACAGATAAAGGGGGAAATCTTTGACTATTTTTGCTCCTTTGAGGTTTCCTATCTTTCCTGTTTTGCTTAAGTGCTTTTGTAAGAAAGGAAGGTTGGTGATATTTGAAGCCTGTCCTTTTTCTGATACTTGGAGGGCTGAACAGTTAATTTTCAGGAAGAGCGATAAGATCTGCTTGCAGCAGAGAACGAGAATAATTCTGCTCCCTGGTGTATGCCCTCAACTCCCCAAAAAAGAAGTTGCACATGAATAGTTTGATCCCATGAACTGAAGGTATTTAGATTCTATTCCCAGTTTTGCTGTACTGAGCTGGGCCAATGCCTCAGTTCTCCATCTATGAAATACAGCTAAATCAAATCCTTTTTCTTACAAAGGTCTTGTCCAAGCTAAGAAGTTTGTATGGTGCCCTCAAAATAAGTGTTTTAGAAGGGTTTGTTACTGAGATTTCTCTGATTTATATCTGATATATAATAGCAGGGAGAGACTCAGTCTAATTGTGTTTAACCATGTCTCCCAGGCTGATTCCCAGGTATAAGAGGAAAAACAAAGGATAACGACATCCAGGCCATGCTGAATTAATGAATGTGTTTTTGTTAGCATTAGGAGATCAGGACTGTATCTGTAAACAAGACAGATCTGTAGATCTCTTTTTATTGTCACAGGGCCAGATCCACCCAGAGGTTTAGCAATTAATAGTGCTTTTTTTCTTCCCCCCCCCCCCCTTTTTTCTTTTACCCCCCTTTTTTCTTTTACCCCCCTTTTTTCTTTTACCCCCCTTTTTTCTTTTACCCCCCTTTTTTCTTTTACCCCCCTTTTTTCTTTCGCCCCCTTTTGTCTTCTGCCCCCCTTTTGTCTTTTGCCCCCCTTTTGTCTTTTTTCTCCCCCTTTTGTCTTTTTTCTCCCCCCTTTGTCTTTTTTCTCCCCCTTTTTTCTTCCCCCCCATGTTTTCTTTTTTTTCCCCTTTTTTGGTTTTGCTAGCC
This sequence comes from Dryobates pubescens, assembly GCF_014839835.1. Taxonomy (NCBI): domain Eukaryota; kingdom Metazoa; phylum Chordata; class Aves; order Piciformes; family Picidae; genus Dryobates; species Dryobates pubescens. The sequence continues at coordinate 20,662,291 of NC_071626.1, read as the reverse complement.
AGAAATTTAAATACCTTTCCATCTGGGCTCCCCTGGTTAAGGTAAGGTGGTGTCTACTAGTGTCTATTAAAATTGCACTTCTACTGAATGAAAACAGCATTTTTGAACATTAGAAGATAAAAAATAAATATATTTGGGACATAGGAAAAAAGAGCTTAAATTACTTTTCCAGGCAAGACCTGAAGATACCATAATGAGATTAATGGAAGGGCATGCTCTTATTTCTTAGGGAATGCTGAACAGCTTGTCCCAAGAAGAGGGAGTCCTGCTTCTCATCAGTTTTGGTTTAGAAGTATATTTCAGCTGCTTGTAGAATTCAAATACACAAGGTATAAAATTTTGGGGAAAAAAGGACCAATGATGAAGGGAGAAGCAGTGGCTCATATAACAGAGAATTCTGAAACTTCCTGTTTGGAGTAGGTGACTCTTTTCGGCATGCAACTTCATCTTTTTAACCACAGAAATGCTAGTTATTTTTGTTGCAGCCTATTTCTGAAAGGCAGATTAGTCAAGACAACATATTGTCAATGGAAGATTCTTCCACAAAAGAGTATTTCAGCTGTGGCTCAGTTTAACTGAAGCAAAACTGAGGTGCTGAAACACAGCGAACTGGGCAGCCACACATCTCTCAAGCCCACCTCTGCTAGGTCAGCCCCTCCAGAATGAGCTCCTCCACTCTCTGCCCTGCTCTGCCTTTCTTCTTACTCTAAAATGCCATCTGATACATCCTTAGACCCCTGAGTAGCATAAATTCTGTGCATCCTTTACACTACAATAGAGACTGCACCTTTTGCAGGCTCTGCTTTTGCTGTTAGCAGTACTGTGGAAATGTGGCTTGGATAACCACATGGAATTAAATGATGGCAAGCAACATTGAAGTGGCATGTGCTTTATGATGTCTCTTTAAGACAACATGTGTGGGTGTATTACTTTAAAAACAAGATTTCAGAAGCAAAGCTTTTGAAGAGCCATACTGATTTGAAAGAGAGGATTTTCAAATCATGGAAAAAACTTGCAGCCATCATAAAAAATCTGGTTTGACTTTGACTTCTAGAAATCTCTAACAGGAGTAATTTCAGTGGAGAGGATGAAGTTGACTGCCAATTCCCTCCTGTACAGTACAAGCCTTGTATTCATCTTCCTGGCTTTTGCCTCTTTATATCCAGCTTTTCTGCAATCCAGATGGGGAGAAGCACACGTGACACTGTCTCTGTGTGTGTGTGAGATTCACACCAGCAGATGGGTGTGAATGACAAACTTGTTGCCTTCATAGGCACCTACCTAGACATTACTGAGAGTCCTGCCTGTTTGTTCTGCTCCTATGCACCATTGGTGAAGAGGGCATTGTCAAGTTGTCTTCGTCTGAAGCTTTACCTAATTTGACAGGGATCCTGTGCAGGCATCCAGATTTCAGTACCTTGCAGTACTGATGTCCTTTCATAAAGTGCCTTCTTGTCTAGGGAAGCGCTGACTGCATTAAAAATCATATAGGGAGAGAGCAAGGTGGGATTGACTTAATATTGAACTCCCTAGTAAAGAGTGATTCTGCTTTGGTGTCTTTTTGTCCCACAATTGGGCCTGCTGCCCTGTGTTTCTTGCCCTGTTTGAATATCCTTTCCCTTTTCTGCTCTGGCTCTGAATGTGTTCTGCATAAAGAGAAGTGATGGAAAGTGGAGTGCACTGAGACGGGAGAGGTCAATGTTTCTATTTTGGTCCTACACCTATAGCTTTTGAGGTTCTCTCTGCATGGGCATGCCATAGCAAGGTGTACAGAATTTCACACAGTGTCAGACAGCATGACTGCTATGAAAATGATGCTGTTTCCAGCAGTAGGGAAATTTGTGGCCCAAACATATTTTTGCATGTGTTTCAGATGGATGGTCACTTAAAACTGTACGACAGGGAAGGCTAAAATGTGTGTGTAACTTTCTTGAACTAGTCCCTTTTGATCAGTAAGGTCACCACTGCTATGACCAGTAATGTAATTTCCCTAGGTGTTAGTCTTACCAGCTCTGTTGGGGTCAGAGTGGCTGGAGAGCTCCCAAACAGAGGGGGACCTGGGAGTGCTGATCGACAGCCACTTAAACATGAGCCAGCAGTGTGCCCAGGTGGCCAAGAAGGCCAATGGCATCCTGGCCTGCATTAGGAATAGTGTGGCCAGCAGGAGCAGGGAGGTCATTGTGCCCCTGTACTCTGCATTGGTTAGGCCACACCTTGAGTCCTGTGTCCAGTTCTGGGCCCCTCAGTTTAGGAAGGACATCGAGATGCTTGAATGTGTCCAGAGAAGGGCAACAAGGCTGGGGAGAGGCCTTGAGCACAGCCCTGTGAGGAGAGGCTGAGGGAGTTGGGATTGTTTAGCCTGGAGAAGAGGAGGCTCAGGGGTGACCTCATTGCCCTCGACAACTACCTGAAAGGTGGTTGTAGCCAGGAAGGGGTTGGTCTCTTCTCCCAGGCAACCAGCACCAGAACAAGGGGACACAGTCTCAAGCTGTGCCAGGGGAGGTTTAGACTCAAGGTGAGGAGAAAGTTCTTCACGGAGAGAGTTGTTAGCCATTGGAATGTGCTGCCCAGGGAGGTGGTGGAGTCACCGTCCCTGGAGGTGTTCAGAGGAGACTGGACGTGGCACTTGGTGCCACGGTTTAGTCATGAGGTCTGTGGTGACAGGTTGGACTTGATGATCCTTGGGGTCTCTTCCAACCTTAAGTTATACTGTGATACTGTGTGATACTGTGAAGCCTCCCTGGGGGATCTGAGGGGAAGCCAAATTCTGCCAGTGCTCTTGAGTTGTGCTTGGTGCTTCTCTGGCTCTACAAAACAATATTTGGTGCCCATGGTCCCAGAAATTTGAGGTAGGTAATCAAATCCTACTGCTGTCCAATTGAAACAGGGGAGATTCAAGCTGGATGCCAGGAAATACTTCTTCACAGAGAGGGTTATCAAACATTGGAGTGGTCCGCCCAGGGCAGTGGTGGAGTCACTGTCCCTGGATGTGTTTAAGCTGTGTGTGGACCTGGCACTTAGGGACATGGTTTAGTGTCAACCCTTCAGTGCTGGGTCAAGGGTTGGACTGGATGATCTTTGAGGTCTCTTCCAACCAGATGTTTTCTGTGATTCTGTGAAACGTGTATTCTGTGGCCACGATTTACATGCAAATGCTGGTGTGAATTTTCCATGATAGTTGTTTCTTTCTTTATTTTAAGCCATACTATTACAGGGATATGTAGAAAAGATCCCTAATTTGCTGCTGGATAGACATCTGAGCCCCATGTGAGCACCCTGCTGAGGACAGTTGGAGGAGATATGGGAATTTGGCTGCTTGGGAAAGGGGTGGGTGAAATGTGTCATGCTGGAAGATCACTGAACTGATCTAATTAATTCTGTTTCAGAGGATTCATTTTTGCTCGGGTCACTGCTACGTTCATCTATTCACTCTTTTTCTCCTCCTCTTAGCAATAGACAAATGCAGAATGATAATTAATTTGGCAGCTTGATTGAGATTGGGTGGCAGAGAGAGGAGTTTTCCTGGATGAATGCTGAAGCATTGCTGGTTGAGCTTGAAGAGAATAGTCTGAAATAGAAAGCAGTTAGTATAAAATCCCCCCAAGGGTGTGTTTAAACTGAATGTACTTTGAGTTTTGACATTGAGGTGTTTTAGTAAGCTACCAGACTCTACAGTGTAATTTTAGGACATTTGCTAGCTGGGATGTAGCTGTTGAAATTTCAGTGCTATTCTGTATTGTGAAACCTCAAAACTGGGAAAATGGGGTGTTAATGAAAGAAGCAGCTTGTTTGTGTGGGTGTCAGGCTGGAATGATCTTTGGCAGAGCAATGCTCTTTTCTTTCCAGGCCAATCCTGGAAGCTGAGGCTTCACCTGACCAAACACAGTGCTGCTCTCATGGTGGGAGGACACTGTGAGTCAGTCTGCTCTATGTACTAGCTTGAGGGAGGCCAAATAGTGTCTCCAAATTTTCATTACTGAATCTCAGCTCTCCCTCAATATGGTACCACTGAAAAGAATGTGTTTCAGGAAAATGAGCTGTTTAAACTGTAAGAAGTTATGTTTCAGTCTTAGTGTATTTTAGCCTCATCAGGACCTGATTCCTGTAACCACTGTTTTGAATTTCACACCAGGTAGACATTAAGTTGCTGTATTAAAAACATCAAGGCTGGTTTGCTGGGGCTTTTGTTCAGTAAGTGAATGTAGTAGCAGAAGAAATCTGATTTCTTCAAACCACTGGATTTGGTTGTTTATGAAATCTCCAGTTTTGGTGAGCAATGGCACTGCAACTTTTGTTTGGCTTCCTTGCCCAAGCAGTTGGTGTTCAGGCATTCACTTTCGCACCCCCTATCCCCTGCCTTTTTGTAAGGGGCTCTTTGTGCTGGTGAGGGATGTTGAGTTGATGTCAACGATGAAGGTTCATCCTGAATAGAATAGAATAAGCCAGGTTGGAAGAGACCTTCAAGATCATTGCATCCAACCCATCATCCAACACCATCTAATCCATAGCACCAAGCACCCCATCAAGTCTCCTTCTAAACATCTCCAATGATGGCGACTCCACCACCTCCCTGGGCAGCACATTCCAATGGACAGCCACTCTCTGTGTAAAACTCCCTCCTAACATCCAGCCTAAACCTCCCCTGGTGCAGCCTGAGACTGTGTCCTCTTGTTCTGATGCTGGTAGAGGGTAGGAGAGCTCTACAGAGGGACCTTGACAGGCTGGACAGATGGGCAGAGTCCAGCGGCATGAGTTTTAACACCTCCAAGTGCCGGGTTCTGCACATTGGCCACAACAACCCCATGCAGAGCTACAGGATGGGGTCAGAGTGGCTGGAGAGCGGCCAGGCAGAGAGGGACATGAGAGTACTGGTTAACAGTAGGCTAAACACGAGCCAGCAGTGTGCCAGGTGGCCAAGAAGGCCAAAGGCATCCTGTCCTGTATCAGGAACAGTGTGGCCAGCAGGAGCAGGGAGGTCATTCTGCCCCTGTACACTGCACTGATTAGGCCACACCTTGAGTCCTGTGTCCAGTTCTGGGCTCCTCAGTTTAGGAAGGATGTTGACTTGCTGGAACGTGTCCAGAGAAGGGCAACAAAGTTGGTGAGGGGTTTGGAACACAAGCCCAATGAGGAGAGACTGAGGGAGCTGGGGTTGCTTAGCCTGGAGAAGAGGAGGCTCAGGGGTGACCTTCTTGCTCTCTACAACTACCTGAAGGGAGGTTGTAGACAGGCGGGGGCTGGACTCTACTGTCCCTACTCCCACAGCTGTGGCTGGATTCCCTTGCAGATGAGCCATTGCTGAAGGTTAAATGTCTGGTGAAACTCCCATGCTTACTCAGTCCCAAGGTGTTTGTTTTTTCTGCTAAGATTGTAAGTGAGGATGTCAATTTGACAAGGAGTTGGACTTTTCTTTTCTTTTCTTTTCCTGTGAAGTAGACACTTGGCCTCTGGGAACTGAATTGTAAAAATTCCTATTCTTATGTGTCCTACCAGAGGGTGGTCAACTGTTAGATTAATTGAACTAATTGAATTAAGTTGCCTCTCCTATGACCTTTCATATTTTGCGTGAGCTTTGTGGGTGATTCAACTAAAGTCAGAGCTTGACTGGAAAAAAAAGAAAACCTTAAAAGTTTGCCTGCTCTTTCAGTTGGGTTTTAAATGGCTGTCTGAAAAGACATCCCCTGTATCTTCAAGGAACTAACTTCTTTGGAAGTACAAATGCCCTTGTGCACTGACAACCAGCTGAACAGAGGGCCTATCATCTTTGAGGCTTGTGTTCAGTAACAGTAAAAAGTGCAAATACTGTACACATGAAACTAAAATCTCTGAAAAGATGGAAAGTGCTGGAGTGTGTCCAGAGAAGGGCCACGAGGATGATCAGAGTGCTGGAGCACCTCTCCTCTGAAGGCAGACTGAGGGAGTTGGGGCTGTTCAGTCTGGAAAAGAGAAGGCTCTAAGGAGGAGCTTTCCAGTATCTTAAGGGGGCCTACAAGAAAGCTGGGGAGGGACTTCTTAGGGTGTCAGGTAATGACAGGACTAGGGGGAATGGAACAAAGCTAGAAATCTGTAGATTCAGATTGGATATTAGGAAGAAGTTTTTCACTGTGAGGGTGGTGAGACACTGGCACAGGTTGCCCATGGAAGCCTCATGCCTGGAGGTTTTTAAAGCCAGGCTGGATGTGGCTCTGAGCAACCTGATGTAGTGTGAGGGGTCCCTGCTCATGGCAAGGAGGTTGGAACTAGATGATCCTTGTGGTCCCTTCCAACCCTAACAATTCCATGATTGTATGAAAGTGAGAGTAGCTGCACTGAAGAGAGAGCAATATTGATAACATACATCACAGAGCAGATTATTTTGTACAAGTCTTTAGGCTTTGGATACTTGCATGTGCTTTCAGACTAAGCTGACTTTGCTGCAGCAGCAGCTAGCCAGTGTATCAAGCCTTTGCCAGGCTTGGTATTGTGACTGGAGTTCTTATTCCATAGTTAGTGATTCCCAATGGGAAAAAAAGTAAATGAGCTTTCTGGCTTTTTCTAGGAACTTAATTACACCAGAGTCAGCTTAACTGTGTAGCTTTGAAATCCAGGAACTTGATATGTCTACTTTAAAGAGCAATTTTCATTTATTTTTTTTCTATTTAGCAATCTATTTTTGTCCTTTTGTCAGCTTGCTGTTGCATTGAGTCTTGACATTGCTGTGTTGCCCTGGCATCCACATACTAAGGAAGCTTCTTCTGTAGGTTACTGTCTGCAAGTTATGGCTATGGCTAAAGTGGGAGAGGATATCAGAGCATCTGTGTCCACATGTTTTATCTCCCCCATCTGGATATTTTTCCCAAGGGCTTTGGTTTTCATGATTACACTCAGAATGGGAAAGTGAGTATAGGGATTATTTGGTAAGCACTTTTTCATGTTGAATACTTGTCCTCTGGGTGAACATGCCTATTGTTAATCCATCAGATCATTTTAAAGGCTTAATGAATCTATTTATGGTCAGTTTAATTGTTTTAGTAACTTATCCTGTAAATCTTGTAAATATCCAGATTAAGATAAGACTATTAACTTAGAAACCCTTGCTAAAAGAAAGCTGTTTCACATCTGCAAGTAGCTCTTTGTTCAGCATCCATCCTTGGGGATCACTGGAGAACAAAAGCTGCTTTTCTCTAAATAAAAACAATCAAAATCAAATCAGTCCTTTTCTGTGTTTTACTACAGTTCTGCCTCCCAAACTCACTGTTTAAACTCTTGTTTGATGTGTGAAAGATTAATGGGGACCTGACAAATTTGATAGTAGTACTGAAAATAGTAGGAACTTGTATGGATTTGGTTTGCTGTTGTTATCTGTTTAAATAATTGTGACAAAAATGTGTATAAATCCAGACACAGGGTGTGGGGGTGGATAATTCCCTGCCTTTTCTTTTTCCCACCTACATTTTTTTTAATATATTTCACAGTGCCTTCACTATTTATAGCTAAACCTATGCATTTCAAGAAGAGGCATGGAGCAAAGGGCATGGCAGTTGCCCACAAACCCACCACTGTCAGTGTGCTGTATCATGTGTCTTCATGCTTCCTGCTCCCATGCAAGGCAGCCAGGATCCCTGAAGAAGTCAGATACAGTTTTTTTTGTCTGGAAACATTCTAAAAGGTCATGTGCTGCCATGAGAATAGTCCTCAGAAATGTAGTCTCTCTTTTGCTGTCTCGCCCAGCACCAGTTATGATCTCATTCTTTTTATTTCTTTGGAGCTGAGTCTCTGGTTAAGTGCTTGGGATGGTTTCTCAGCTGTGCTGGAGGGGCAGTCCTTGCTGATGCTTTTAGGGTTGTCCTCTTGTGCTGCTGTGTCCATTCACCTCTGCTCAGCCTTACCTTGCTGAGTGCCCTCTTTTCCCTGTTCTCTTCTGCCACAGTAGCTCAGTATCATGTTTACTGTCTCCACAGAGTTATGTGCCTGATACATATGTTTGTTGCCCGTTTTGTGTAGCCTTAGGCAGTGCTGTGGTTGGCTGTCTGACCTGCCAGCCAGGCTTCGAGGGAGCTGTAGGGGTCAAGGAGGCAGCTCCCCCCAGGGCTTTCAGCTTCAGAGGGCTTAACTCGGTCCTCACACAGGGCTCATCCTGCAGGGAAGCCATTCACTGCAGCTCCTTTCCAGACCCATCATTCTCCCTCACTGCCTTTGCCTCCAGTTCAAAGCAATGCCAAGTTTTAAAGCCTTGCAGTCTATGTCTCAGTTTAAAAATCTTATCTCTGCTTCCAGCTGTTGTCCAGAAGCCCACAAACCTTTGAAACAACTTATTTGATTGGGAAACAGCAGAAAGGCTCTTGCACACACACACAATTTACTCATTTAGTTAATTGTGGTGCAGCTTTTTTGTTTTGTTGGGGGTTTTTTCTATAACCAGTCTCAGAACAGGGGCTGACCCTGGTGATTTGCAGGGCTCCAACACATCAGGAGCACTTGGGTGGAGAGTTTTCCTCCCCACTAATCGCGCAGCCAGAGGCCACGATGGGGCCGAGCGTGCAGCTCACAGATCTGTCTGAACAGTGCAGTTCTGACATCTCATGCTTTGAGCTGACCCTGAGCGCTGGCAAGCAGCTGTGGAAAAAGGATTGTTTTTCCAGATATTGGAGCACTTTGCGCTCGTGGTGCCGTAGCCTGCACGTGCCTGTGTGTGATCATGCTAACCACACGGCAAGGAAAGCATCTCTGCGATGCTTTGGATACCCACAGGGCAAGCTGCAGCTGTGCCGTTGGTTGGAAAAGGTGGTCAGGGAAGCCGTGCTGTTACTCCCACGTTATGTTCCTGCAGTCTGGCAGTGCTGCCTCTCACCAGCTACAGCCCAGTTAGCTTGCCCTGCTGATGGTGTCTGTACCAAAGCTGCACTAAGTGAGTAAATCACTTCATTTACCTTGATTACAATGAAAGTGCAAGGAACAGTCTGTCAAACAGAAGGAATCCTACTCAAAACAGCACATTCAAAAAAACCCCAGCCCTGTTAGTTTCTGTATGACCTGACTCCTGCATATTTGTAAAAATAAATGTTTCTTCTAATATGTAATCAAGGAAATAATTTGTGCTTTTTTGTAACCAAAAAAGAAACGTATCCAGAACATTTTGTGCCTACATGCTGGTAACAAAGTTTCTTTTTACCGGTGGAAATATGATCCTAACTGAAGCATAGCTAATACCCATTCAGTCAGAGAATATCTATCATACTGTGCCCCATTCAGTGCAGGCTGTAAGAAGGCAGTGTCAGGGAACTCAACAGTGAGACACTGTTCCACATCCTCAGCATTCCCTGTTCAACAAAATCCCTTCCAAAGAGGGAAGATGTTATGCTCGTGTTTAAATGCAGACTCTGCTATTTTGGCAAGGGTTGAAACTAGGTGCCAGCCAGATTGGATGCTCCTATCTATCTCTACTGGACCCCAATCCCCCAGTATAAGCAACACTTAAAACTGCTGGCTATCAGCCATCCAGAACTTATCAAAATCTCATTGGTAATTTATTTTTGCTGCTACTAAATGCTCTAAATCCTTGCAGGAGTGGCCCAAAAAAGGCATTTTTCACACGTTCTCAGCTCTTTAGGAGAGCTCAGGGTGTCCTCTTCATTCATCACATCCAGTTCAGAGAATACTGGATGCTCAGTGTTTGGCTCCTAATCACAGACAGGACAGAGGAGCAGTTTCTCTCACATTCCCATGCTTTGCTTTGTGCTCACCTTTCATTTATTCACTGGAGGAGAACAGGGTTCTCTTATGCTTATTGTGATGGAAAACTAGTGTCCACCAGTGGTCTAAAATCTTTGAAGTTCAAGGGAAGAAGCCAGTGTATTGAGGCACATGCTCTTCAGTCTGTTTGAATCCCATTTACTGCACCTTGAGTCCTGTGTCCAGTTCTGAGCCCCTCACTTTAAGGAAGATGTTGAGTTGCTGGAACATGTCCAGAGAAGGGCAACAAAGCTGGTGAGGGATTTGGAGCACAGCCCTATGAGGAGAGGCAGAGGGTTGTGTAGCCTGGAGAAGGGAGGTTGTAGCCAGGTGGGGGTTGGTCTCTTCTCCCAGGCAACCAGCAGCAGAACAAGTGGACACAGTCTCAAGCTGCACCAGAGAAGGTTTAGGCTTGAGGTGAGGGGAAAGTTCTTCACAGAAGGAGTGATTGGCCATTGGAATGTGCTGCCTGGGGAGGTGGTGGAACCATCATCCCTCAATTTGTTCAAAAAAAGGATTGGATGTGGCATTGAAGCCATGGTTTAGTTAGTGATGAGGTGTTGGGTGATAGGTTGGACTTGATGATCTCTGAGGTCTTTTCCAACCTTGCTGATTCTATGATGTCTTTTCTATTATGTGAATTGAGTCTCATATTGGTTGGAGGGATTTTCAGCTATGACATGGTTAGTAGCATTGCAGGTTCAAAGATGCCAACCCCCCCCCCCCAACGCTAGAAAAGGCAATGTAAGGGAAAAACAAGATCTAGAAACAGCAAAAAAGGTTTGGATTGACATTCTTTATTCTGTCTTTCTATTTGTTTAGATCTTTTATAGTATGGGTAGGTTGCAGTTCTGTAATACTGATGAGGCCTAGAATTATGATGATGAATTTTAATGAAAGCTTAGATTATTATATAACCATATGTTGGGTCTTAATAATAGAAAAACTGCATTTAGAGAGGTGAGAACTGAAGATGCTGATTTTTAAATGTCTGTGTTCTTCTTTGGCATGTGTATCTCAGATATCTAATGGTCCCTTACACCTCCTTTGCAGGTGTAATTGCATTAGTGAACATCTGGTTTACATTTAAAATCTAGCTTTACAACCACAAGGACTAGAGACACAGTAGTGTTTACAGCCAAAGCCTCAACTTTAGAGGACATGCTACCACCCTGCATGTTCAGAGCAAGCTAGCCCCATCTCACTTTCCTCTTTCTCTCTGACTGTGATTTTTGTTATTTCCCACTTTCTCCTCCATTCACAGTCCTCACAGTCAGCTGAGGGAAGCTCTTTGCCCTTGAGACCTGCTAGTCAATTTGCAGGGCAGAGCAAGCTGGTTGGCTTTAGTGAAACCCATGTTCTGTGCAAGACTTGTTCCTATTAAAAGCTTTCTTCATGTTTAAGTGTTAAAACTGTCAGATCTGGGTTTACAAGACAGTTTCAGATAAAATGTGGCTGATGCTTTCCTTTTGAGAGAGACTGTACACTTACAAGCTATGTGGCAGTTTGATTTTGGGTTTATCCCTCCTTTTCTGCTGCTGGTATGCTCAGCCTTGACAGCATGGTTAGTAAGAATGATAAAGTAGTTGTGGATGGTATGAGGCTGTTCACCATCACTGTGGACCAAAACAATTTATACCAATTTTTAGAGGAGGTGGTGGTCTCTGGAACTCGCCTATCTGTTAAACATAAATCCTTATACTTCCAAGTGCAGTTTTGTGTCTGTATCTCTGTTTTTATGCATGCACCAAATAAGTGATGTGTGTTTTTTCCTGATTTCAGAAGGCTGTGTCAAACTCAAGTGGGTTTCTGCACCCCCTTCGTGTTTCTGAGTGTTTGTGGTTGATTTCTCTGGGTCTGTGTTCGGTTTGTTGGTGGTTTGGTTTGGGTTTTATTGCTGAACAGGACAAACTCTTTCCTTCATCTTTTGATTTGTGGAAGTTATGATTTCCAAGTATCCTGATGGGTCAGGCATGCTTGCTTTCCTCCTTTTCTGTGTGTTGTACTCCAGCAATTACTCTGCCTCCATTCAGAGAAAATCTTTCCTTGGAGTAACCTGTCACAGTGTGGCTTCTCGAGCTAAAGTGTGTCATCCTGAGGCAGTCATCCAACATCCAGGATGTTGGCCTGGCACAGAATTTGTTACACCTGCTCTACCTGTTTGTTTCTTCATCTTCTGTCGTGAAGCTTTGGGTCCTTTTGTAAGTGTGATATACTAGTTATTTAGTTTTTTCCCCTCCTTCATTCCTTTTTTCACTATGGACCATTGCAGATATGCCAAGAGCATTCCAGTATGAGATGAAAACTGTTTTTGAGATTATATGGAAGAAATACATTTTAAACTCAAGTAAGATTTGGTAGGTTATAAAATTGGAGGAAAAGATTGGCTTCAAAGGGTTATGAGTTCTATTACCATGCTTGAAAACCCTGTAGAATTGACAAGGTCTCTTACCATTCTAGAACTCTTCTTTTGCTTCCTTGTGCTTACCATTTTGTCAGGTGGTAAACACAAGGTTAACTCAGTAGAGCACGATGGCTGTAGTAAGTGACATGCAAAGAGAGAGCAATGCTGTTGAAATTCTTTTACACTAGGGGCAATGGCTCTATCAGCAAAAACATAAACCCAGCTGATTCCACAAAGGCACATTTGCAGAGAAATGAAATGAAGCAGAGGTTGTGTGATTTGCTATGAGGACTTAGCAATTTCCTGGTAAAATGGTGCCAGACTAAACAAGGGGTCATTCTGCTAGTTACAATGTGTTTATGACTGCATACGTCAGTGACTTTGGCCTCTCTTCCATAAGGGATTTTGCCAGATGCTGTAACATTGGCTGCTTCTGCAGTATGCAGTCTGCAGAGCACCATGGGGTTGTCCCCTCATGGAAGATGAGTAGGGCTAAAGATGGAGGACCTGGGCCTAAAAGGAGGGCATCTGCAAGCTGTGGAGGAGAAGGAGCAGGAGAATAGGGGAGAGAATGGATGTGAGGCTGCAGAAGAGCAGTCCAGGGGCTGAATATCTCTGTATGGAGAGTGAAAGACCAGGCAGTAACTGGGAACAGAGAGCAAAGTAAGCAAATCATGCCTGAAGAAGCATGAACGTTTAGGAGGACTTGAGTATTGATGGTGGTCGCATGTAACCAGCTCTGCCACACATCAGTCTAGTTTCCTGGGACTCACTAGATGGGGTGAATCTCTACGTTCAGTGTACCTCCTCTAATTGGAATTAGAACTCCAAGCTTGACTCTTCAACATGTTGTTCATATTTGGTGGTAATGGTAAAGCAGACCCTTGGCTTTTCAGTAAACTATAGGTTCAGTGAGGGTAGGAGCATGAGAAATCTGGCAGTGGGATCTCATGCTGCCCTTGTTTTTGAGGGTATGGTATGCACTGCCAAATGTCTTTAGCACCTGGAGAACCACAGTAATCATGGCTGGGGCTGTAACATTAGTCCTTTTTTCTTAACTGTGAAATTACAGCCATATTTTTTTGTTCATGCTGATTAGTGATCGTAGTATATAGTTGTACATTGTTGTAGTAAAGACACCTCTTATGACACTGAGTATTGCAAGTGGTCAGACTCATGCTTAATTAAGTTTTCTTTAGACAAATAATTTAAGAAAGCAAGCCCCACTTCTCCACAAGGCTTGAGGCAGAGAACTTCAAACCTAAAAAGGATTTCTTGGCCCAGAGTGGCAGGAGCAAGGGAGGAAGCACAGGTATGAGAATTTTGGCAGAGGTTCTGTGACGCATGTAACGTTTGGTAGGTGTATCTCATGGTAGCTTTTATGTGCTGCTTGTTTACTGAGAGGCATTTTCATAAGCACCAAGGTCAGTTTCATACAGTAATGAACAAACCCAACAGTATGGAGAAGCAAACAGGGAAACCTGACACAGCTGGTAATTCCACCAAGGGTATGTGGAAAAAGGAAATAATCACAGTAAACCAAGGATGTCTGTCATGAGGTTCTATCAGGTGAAACAGCACTATGAACTCTCTGATCTTTGATGCCTATCTGCATGTGTGGTTTATCTCCAGTTATGGGGGAAGGTAATAGTAATAAAGAAATGAAGAGGCCCTTGGAGAAGGAAGGGGTAAGTGGGGACAGTTGATGGAGAAGATTAAGATTTCGTATGAGATGCACGTGACTCTCCTCATTTTTCATAAGTAGTTTCAACCTCTCATCTTGGGAAGAGCATTTTGAAAGTCTGTTCTGCAATAAGCATAGGTTGTAAATCTTGTTGCCTTCCTCTGACCTGGGAGAAGGCATTTCCTTTGGGAAAGAATGTTGGGGGGGGGGGAAGAACAAGAAAAAGTTCATGTGTTACATTAACCCTCCTATCTTCCAGTCATGTGTTGTTATATTTGCATTAAGCTATGCTGGAATGAGTGAGAAAAAACCTTATCCAAAAGAGATCCCTGAGTAGCTGTAGAAAGAAGTCATCTCCCAGACTGGAACCATGCTGGGCGAGCACTCAGATGCAGGATTGGCAGTGGCTGCACAGCTCAGGCTCCACCGGAGTCATGCCTGGGCATTCTATGCTGCTTTCCAGGGTTTTTTAGACAAGTTTGAGGATAGCTTTATTTTGAGCAGGTCATACTTGCACACAATCATTGGATACATAAAGCAGTAATAAGGCCTTCTGGGCATTGTCTTGTCTTTTTTTTGTCCCTCACCATGGCAATGTACATAGAACTGCTGCATGGGAACTGTATGTTGCTGAAAGAAAGAGAGAACCTCCCTGTGTAAGTTATGAAGTAGCATAGAAAAAAAGATGGGAGTCTATCTGTACTGTCCAATGTCTGACCAATTGTCATACAATACAGTCTCCCATGGGTTGCAGAGAGGTGTGAGAGGAGAATTTTGCCTGTAATTAATTCTTGCCTGCTCTTTAGCCTGGGGAGCTTTATACAACCACAGACCTTAATTTCCCCAAGAACTCATCCTCTCTAAACTCTATTTGCTTTCTGCAATGTAATGACCCCAACCTGTTTTCTTTTTGAGGATGTACCTTTACTTTTTTGTTTTACATTGAGAATAATGCAAAGGTGAGATAGCCTTGAAGCTGTTGCTAACTTTCATGCCTGGCATTAAACATGTGTTGCTATTTAATCAAGTGTCCTGTGGTTTTGGTAATCTCCTCATTGATCTATCAGCTCTCCTTTTGCCAGATAGGTATTAAACACATGGCTAAAGATGAGTATATGTCAAGGGCAGTGTTGTGATGCTAGATGTGTTTTGGCTCTGAATGTAAAGGTACAAAGTTACATTGACACCCCCAAGTGTTTCGTTGTGAAGCTAAGAGCTGTGTGAAATAAATTGTAGAAGCAAACCTGTTTTGCTGTGGGTTGGTTTGTGGGGTTTTTTGTTGTTTGGTTGCTTGGTTTTTTTCTTTTTTCAAATAAAACAAAAGCTTGAATGTTTCAATTAAAGCTAGTAAGTGCAATTGCTCACTTACCTGTGCTTTTGTTTGTTTTTCAGCTCATGGGGCATTCCGAATGGGATCACAAACGAGGACCCAGAGGCTCCCAGGTCAGTCGCTCAGCATTTTGTGTTTGGTTTTGAGGCATTCAAGTATGTTTTCCATCTGAGATTGGCAAAATTGTTCATTTTTTTATTTAGTATTTGCAGGACTGAATCAATGGAAAAAGCATAAAACCCTGACAACTTTCATTAATATAGTTTTTGAGCTGCAATCCAAACAGGGAGGTCATTCTGCCCCTGTACTCTGCACTGGTTAGGCTGCACCTGGAGTCCTGTGTCCAGTTCTGGGCCCCTCAGTTTAAGAAAGATGTTGAGTTGCTGGAACATGTCCAGAGAAGGGCAACAAAGCTGGGAAGGGGTTTGGAGCACAGCCCTGTGAGGAGAGGCTGAGGGAGCTGGGGTTGTGTAGCCTGGAGAAGAGGAGCGAGAGGACACAGTCTCAAGCTGCACCAGGGGAGGTTTAGGCTGGATGTTAGGAAGAAATTCTTCACAGAAAGTGATTTGCCATTGGAATGTGCTGCCCAGGGAGGTGATGGATTCACCATCCCTGGAAGTGTTTGAGAAGAAACTGGATGGGGTGCTTGGTGCTATGGCTTAGTTGATTGGATGGTGTTGGGTGATAGGTTGGATTTGATGATCTTGAAGGTCTTTTCCAACCTGGTTAATTCTGTATTTTGTATTCAGTTGATCCAGACAGAGCTGAGTCATTGAACAGAAAGTTTCTTTCAGTAGCAGAAAGCTGGATTAGATGTATTGAGAAAGCATTTGTTACTCAGCTCTCTCAGTCAGGATATCAGTGGAATATGATTTTGCATAATACATGTATGTCTTCTGGTGGGGTTTTGTCTGGTTTTGAAATGGACAAACATATAAAACCTGGATGATTCTCTCACCTTGCTCAGTAATAAAGAGCTTAATGGTGTTAGAACTGTGCAGGGAGGTACAGGAAGGCTGCCTCTAGCTACTGTTTTGCTCTTGATGTAGCATTGGAAGGACGCTGTGCTAGTAGAGTTCATGGCAACATACTACTACATTTTAAAATGTTCTGTAGAATGGCAGTTGCTGCAAGGAAGACATTGCAACTAATATTGATCAGGAATTTTCCTGCTTGGGTTAAGCAGTCATTCCTATGTGGTATTGAAATTATATAAATACATTATTAATTGTCCACTGTTTTGGAACTGCTTTTCCTTCAGGTGAAGCATTTTTTTTGTAATTGTGAGTATCTGTGTCTAAGGCTACAATTAGCAAGTTCTGCTGCTGTGGAGCTATGTGTTTGCAATCTTAATTTCAGTAGGGCATTTCCTGGCCTGGTCTTCATAATGCTCCTTACAAAAATCACTGGAATACTCCTTTTTTGCTGTTACTGTTGCAGAATAGGCTGGGAAAAGAAAATGACCCAAACTCTGTGATTATGGTGTGGTATCTTAGTGTACCAAGTCACAAGAATCAAGGAAGGGGAAGAATGTAAGCCTCAGTTATTCCATTGTGGCTTCAGGCTCTTTTACATGGCTTTGAAAAACCGCCTTTGGTAGGAATAGTTCTAAATCTAGCTGACCTGGAAAGTTTAAGAGAAATTTCAGGATGTTCTGATTTTTGCAAGGAATATCAAAGACCTGCTTTATCCAGTTGTGATTCAGTTGCATTGTTGTCAGTTTGCATTCCTCTTTTAAACTAAGTTCTTCTTAAAAATTAAGAGAAGTGATATGTTGGGTGTGCAGAACTTCAAATTGAATGCATCAGGTGTTTAAAGAGGGACTGTGTGGTGGGTTGAAATTCCCTCCCCTGCCCCCCCCCCCCAACATTAACTTTGCCAGACCACAGACTGGCATTTACCTGCAGATTATGCCACATGATTGCCCTAGTTGTTGCCCTATGTCTGCAGGGCTTTCGTTCAGCAGAGAAAGGGGATTTGGGAAGAGAGTGGTTGCCTGAGCTGCTTGTACCAAGCAGTGAGAGGGAAGAAAGGAATTTAGGCTTATGTTATTGGGACCAAATTTATTAGGCTTCCATGATCTGTTAATTCTTGTGGAGTAAAGTGAATAAAATGGGAAAACAGATCTTAGGAAGGCACCTGCTTGTGTGAATATTAGCAGTGTCTCTTGTGAGAAAAAGAAGTGAGACCACTGGTTTACTGTAACACTAAAATCCACTTGTAAGATCATAAAATTATTCTACCAAGACTCATTAAACAGAACTCTAATGCTCTGAATTTTTATATTTTATTTTTTTTAAGAACTAGTAGGCTTTCTATGGTATGCATTTAAACATGAGAAGAAGCATGTCATACTTCTTAATAGGCCACCTGGAAAATGCTTCCTTTTTCTGCATGTGGAAGTTCAATGCAAGGTGATGCAGTTACAGGCAGTGATGGATTTCAAATGAAATTCCCTGAGGCTTATGGGAATTTCTGTTTGCCTCCTGAAAAGCATCTGCAGTTCAATAGAATGTAAATGGGACAGGTGAAAAGAGTAAAAAAAACAACTCTCTTTACAATATTTTACTTGCTCCTGGCTTCCACCACACCCAAGGTTTTGATAGATTACATTCATGCACATGTGTATGTATGTATGTATATTACAAGATTAGTTTTCTTTTAGAATAATTACACTATCAAGGCTGCTGTAATTACAGTCAATTATAGGTTGCCTTACAAAGAGCAATGAGTTCTTGGCTACCTACTGCCTTTTTTTTTCTTGCCTTTTTTTTTTAGTCTCTGAAGATAACTTCCTGCTGTAAATGCTTCATGCAGAGAACTCCTTGGATTTCAAGTCATGCAGAAAATGGAGAGTGAATTTCATTTACATTCCATGATTAATTTTAGGAATGAATACAGCTTGGGGTTTAGGCACAAAACTTTGAAATTTTGTTCTGAGTTAAAGAAATTCCTGAATGTTCAAGGAAGAGAGAAACGCCTCTCTCTCAAATATACACATGCAGGCTGTAGAACCACAATATCTGTGATTCTGTGAGTATAGTAGTGTGGCCAGCAGGAGCAGGGAAGTCATTGTGCCCCTGTACTCAGCACTGGTTAAGCCACACCTTGAGTACTGTGTCCACTTCTGGGCCCCTCAATTTAAGAAGGACATGGAGACCCTTGAACATGTCCAGAGAAGGGCAACGAGGCTGGGGAGAGGTCTGGAGTACAAGCCCTGTGAGGAGAGGCTGAGGGAGCTGGGATTGTTTAGCCTGGAGAAGAGGAGGCTCAAGGAAGACCTTATTGCTGTCTACAACTACCTGAAGGGTGGTTGTAGCCAGGAGGGGGTTGGTCTCTTCTCCCAGGCAACCAGCACCAGAACAAGAGGACACAGTCTCAAGCTGCGCCAGGGGAAGTTTAGGCTGGAGGTGGGGGAAAGTTCTTCACAGAGAGAGCTGTTAGCTGTTGGAATGTGCTGCCCAGGGAGGTGGTGGAGTCACCATTCCTGGAGGTGTTCAAGAGGGGACTGGATGTGGCACTTGGTGCCATGGTTTAGTAGTCATGAGGTCTGTGGTGACAGGTTGGACTTGATGATCCTTGAGGTCTCTTCCAACCTTGCTGATTCTATGATCTCACTCATGTGAGGGGAAAATACTCATTCCTAACGTCAGCAGATGCTAGAAGAAAATGTGACTAGCAGAATTCATCCTTGGCACGTTATCCCCCTGCAGGAAAAAAAAACCACCTGCAAACTGTGTTTTAATTATTCTACTAAAACCCAATGTTTGAGACTCGTAAGACGTTTCAGGTGGGACCCACAGCATGTGTCGTGCACACGTTTCGCTGAGGGATCTCGAGTGTGTGGGAGTTATTTGTTGCTCTGTCACCAAGACTTGTTTGGCTTGCTGAAGGTGTAGGCGTAGCCCCAGGAGTCAGTGGAATCGAGCAATCGTTCCTCCGGCGTTATTACAGGATGATAACCAGGAGAGAAACACAGAGGTCCGGCGTGTTTAATTCTCTTTAAATATAAAAGCTCTCAATTATATCTCTGAGGTGCTGCGTTTTACCCCTTCAGTTCCTAAGCAACAGCTATTTTCAGATTGAGTGCGTCTGGTGTTGTCTACCTACTTGAGGCTTTTGCGAGATAATTCGCTAGTGAAAGCCAGGCTTGGCTCTGCCTCGCCCCATTCCCTTTGTCCTGGAACTGTGAGGAGACGGATGCTTGAGGAAAACAGGAGAAGCCTGGGTGGAACTGGTCACAGTCTTACAGCTCACAAAAACTTGTGTGCATCAGGGAGCTCTGCCATCTGCAGCAATGAAGCACAGGAGTGAGAAGTAAGGGTGTTGGCAGTGGCTTGGGAGAAGCCTTTTTCTCAAGTGTGGAAAAGCCTCTAGAGCAGAATCAAAATCATGAGCCGGAAATCTCTGTGCTTGCTGAAGCGTAGGTGGGAATCGATTCCCGCTACTGACCAGGTATTGTGCTCTGGTGAATCTGTTATTTCTCTGTCTTCCCTCACCTCCTCACCTGCCATTGCAAGGAGATTTATGGTGATTTAATGGTGCTGGTTGGGGTCCTCTGCATACTGTAAGAACCAACTGATCGTTACTTGTCATTTCCATGCTAAATAGTGCAAAATGCTGGCAAAGCAGAGTTGGCTGATTTGCTTATGAGCATGGAGGGTGTCGTGACACCCCACTTAAGCAGACTTATTTAATGGACATATCTCCCTGTCTCAAAAGAGAGACACTTCTAAAGGTTTTAGGAGTGTTTTTATCTTAGAGGTAGTCTACTGCTGATGGGTTCCTCGGTGCATGTCTTTGTTGTATTTTATGCATCTTTCATGTATGTATGTGTGTGAAATCACTGGTGACAAATGGATGTAATGCATTGACAGAACTCCAGTTTTTTCAGCATCATCTTGGTTGATGCATCATTTCAAGTATGATAACAAGGACAAGAGTAAAGCAGATGTAAATGATGAAGCCAAGATGCAGTGTAAAAATTGTGGGATGCTGTTCGGAGCAAGCATCAGCAGCATAAGGAGATGTGATGAATGGGAGTAAGATTACTACATTTCCTACTTCTTGCTCCTGGCACTCCCAAGAGTCTTTGAAATATTTTTCAATATCTTACTTGGTATGTAAAGACACTAAAAGAAAGAATGGAAATAATCTGCCAGGTTTCAGGGACAGTAGAATAATAAACACAACCCTGGAAAGGCGATGCATCCAAGGTAGAGGTAATGCACTACCTTGTATTGTTCCATTTAGTTAGAAGTGTGTGCCAGCAGTCAGATGGGCTGCAGGAACAGCAGTGCAAATGACTGCAGGAGCTCAGCAGAAGCCCCCAGCTCCCTTTGTATCTCCAGCTTTTTCAAATCCATCCTCCCAGGTGTCACAGCTTTCCAGTCATAGCTTATCTCTCCCCCAGCCGTCACATTAGAAAGGCTTATGGGGCTCTGCATGTGCCTGAAGCAGAGTTCCTGCTGGGCCACATCACAACAGTGATCCTTGTATGTAACCCAATCCCTCTTATTATACCTGAAAACAGTTTAGAAAGGGGGAGAAAAATGAGGGGGAAAAAAGTAAGGTTTCTGTGGCTTTCCACAGTTATTCATCGTTAATAAAACCTTCCATTATCCTTTCACTCAGCAGACAAGTTTTCAAAGCTTTAGCAGCAGAGCAGAAATTTGTGGAGTTTGGGATGTTATGAGGAAGAGGCCTCATGGGAGGATTGTGGATTGGTTGGAATATGGAGCTGTGGGAGCAGAGTTGCTTTTGCACAGCAGCAAAAGCACAGAACTCTGAGACTGGAATTTACTTCTTTGCTTTCTAATTCAGCAATTGAATGATGTAATGCAGAAAGCTATCTCAGAGAAAGAATTTTTCTCAGATTTGGGCTTGCTTCTCTCAGAAATGAAGAGCCGAGCTATGGACACTAGCTGTGACCGTGGGACCATTTGTGTTTGTCCCTCAGGCTTTCTACCCTGCTTCTTTAATGGATGTAAGGGAAGGGAGCAGTGTGGTAATGAATTTTGCACCTGAGAAGGACTCCTCTTGCTTGCTAATGTACCACTACACTGGTTTAGGAGATGCCCAAAGAGGTTCTGCAAGTAGTCAGGATTGTCAGCATCTGCATCCAGACCAAAACCCCAATGTTTTCAAAGTACAAAAGAGATCAGTTAATTTCAGAAGCATCAGAGCAGAAGTTATTTGCAATCTTGCATGGCTTTGGCCAGACAAGAGCTAGGATGGGGAATCTCAGCACTGCACATCCTTCCATGATGCCAGATAGCAATAAAATGTCCATAGGGATTCACATGAGCCTGAAGTGTGATAAAGGAATTGCAGTACATGTTGATGTAGTGCTGTAAGAGGCTAGAAGCTGGGAAGACAAAAGACAGGATCTGTCATACTGGGAGTTGTGACACAGATGATGAAGGCAAACCTCCTGCAACCTCCCATATCCATCACTTGTAGGGTGGAGAGAAACCTTTTAAACGGTGTCAACTATGCTCTGAATCACTTTGTCAAATTCTTGATCCCAATATGATTGGCAGTGGGGCAGGAGTGGATTAGAAGCTTGGTAATGACAGCCCTCTTCCAGAGACAGTGCCTTTCCTCTTGAACACTTTCTCTACTGATAATCTTCCAGAGTTTGTAATGCTTTAAGTCTTGCTGCTAGTTAGATACTGGGTTGCTCCAACCAGGCAGCCAGGGACCTGGAGGTACTGGTTGACAGCAGATGAACACGAGCCAGCAGTGTGCCCAGGTGGCCAAGAAGGCCAATGGCATTACGGCATGCATCAAGAATAGTGTGGCCAGCAGGAGCAGGGAAGTCATTGTGCCCCTGTACTCAACACTGGTTAGGCCACACCTTGAGTCCTGTGTCCAGTTCAGAGCCCCTCGGTTTAAGAAAGATGTTGAGTTGCTGGAACGTGTCCAGAGAAGGGCAACAAAACTGGGAAGGGGTTTGGAGCACAGCCCTGTGAGGAGCAGCTGAGGGAGCTGGGGTTGTTTAGCCTGGAGAAGAGGAGGCTCAGGGGAGACCTTATTGCTGTCTGCAGCCACCTGAAGGGAGGTTGTAGCCAGGGTGGGGAAGTGGTCTCTTCTCCCAGGCAACCAGTGACAGAGCGAGAGGACACAGTCTCAAGCTGTGCCAGGGGAGGTTTGGGCTGGATGTTAGGAAGAAATTCTTCACACAGAGAGTGATTTGCCTTTGGAATGGGCTGCCCAGGGAGGCAGGTGGGTCACCATCCCTGGAAGTGTTTAAAATAAGACTGGATGAGGCACTTAGTGCCATGGTTTAGTTGATTGGATGGTGTTGGGTCATAGGTTGGACTCGATGATCTCAGAGGTCTTTTCCAGCCTGGTTAATTCTGTATTCTGTAACTTTCCTTATAGTTTCCACAATGCCCTGTCAGAAGAGGTCTTCAGTAATGATGATAAAATGAGCTGACTGATTTCACTCTCTAATGAAAACTTCAGTTTAAAAGCATTTTTATTAAGACTTCTTTAATTTTTAGTATTTTCCCTGTTCTTTGTGTCCAAGCTGCTGTAATTTCTGTTCTCTGGGATAGTTTTAAAGAATAAATAAGTGAAAGTGTTTCCTATTGTTCCTTCCTTACAAGAACACATGTTGAACTCTCTAGTAGCTCATTTTATGAGCTTCCCAGTGGAAAAGCTCACAGCTGATTGGCTCTGTTCTCAGCAGCAGATGTTCTTTTTTTCTGCTTGACTTTAGCAGCGAGCCATAATTTTCTTCTGTTTCTGATGGATCAGTGTTCAAAATTTCAAGATGAATTATTGGAGCAGCCTCCTGAGATTTGTGAATAAGTCAGGGCTGGAGTAAATCTTAAAGTCAAGTCATAAAAAAGAAAATGTAGTGTTGGGTTGGATCAAGGATCAAAGATTCATTGTGTAATGGGTCTGCATTGCTAAATTTTCAATTCCTGAATAGCTTTGAATGTTAAAAGAGCAGTATGAATTCTTGCAGTCCTTAAAGGAAGTCTGGAGATTATCAGACCTGAATCTAGAGTTCATAGTTTACTGAGTTATTAGGCTTTGTGCAAGACTGGAAATGCTACTTGTTAGAGTGAACAGGAAAACCCCAAGAGCAGAGGTAGAGGCATCAGTTATCTGCAAAAGTGTACCAATAAAAAAAAATTAGCACAAAAAAAGGTACCTTTATTAATGACCTAAATGATGGTCAGAGTGCACTTTCAGCAGACTTGTAGATAATGCTAAACTGTGAGGAGAGGCTGCTACAGCAGATATTTTTGCTGCCATTGAGAGGGACCTGAGCAGGCTAGAGTAATGGGTGAAGAGGAATCTTCAGCAGAGGGAAGTACAAAATCCACCCATGCTCAGGGAAAAATAACTGCAGATACCAGTACAGACTTAGGGACTGACTAGCTGGGGAGCAGCTTAGGAAAGAACTTCAGGGGTCCTGGTGCATGCCAAATTGAACACGAGCAAGCAACATGTCCTTGTGGTAAAGAAAACCAACAGCATTCTGGACTGTGTTGGGCCAAGCATTGCCGACAGGTTGAGGGAGGAGGTGATCTTTCTTCTCAGCTGAGCACTGGTGAGACACATCTGGAGTTCTGGTTACTGGTTATAGGTCTGTGTTTTCCAGAGAGAGACACAGAAATACTGGAATGTGTCCCCAAAACAGGACCATGATGGTGATGAAGTGACTGGAGCCTCTGTCATATCAGGAGAGGCTGAGAGAGCTGAGTCTGTCCAGCCTGGAAAAGAGAAGACTCAGAGCAGGGGGTGGATCTTATCAATACGTGATGAGAGAGAGTAAAGGAGATGGAGGAAGACTCTTCTCAGTGGTGCCCAGTGACAAGAGGCAGTGAGTGCAAACTGAATTTCAGAAGTTCCCTTTTAAAAGTAAGAGAGAACTTGTTTACTGCAAGGGTGACCAAGCACTGGAACAGGTTGCCCAGAGAGGTTGGGGGGCCTTCATCCTTTGAAATACTCAAAACCCAAGTGGATACGGTCCTGAGCAACCTGCTGCAGCTGACATTGCTTTGATTGGGAATGATCTCCAGAAGTTCCTTCCTACCCTCAACTCTTCTGTCATTCCATTGCCTGTGTCATTGTGATGATTTGCTTTCATAGGGCACCATTTTATCCTTCAACAGTGAGGTTTTTATTTGTACAAAATTCAGCAGCTCAAAGCTCTGATGAGGTGCATTAGTGCTACCAGTTAGTTGTCTCTGCTAATATTCACATATTTGCTGATAAGCAGAATTGCCAACAAGATCCTACTGAGATTGTGGTGCTGCAGTGTGCAGTTCTGTGGCACTTGCAGATCATAATGCATTGACTGGTATCCTCATGTCTGGATGATGCTGGGAAAAGAGATGGAAAAAGTCCAGAGAGAAGGGGAAGGGAGTGTTTTGCTACTAATTCTTTGCAGCTCAGAGTGAGTAAGGATAGTGTTAGCAATCCTATCCTGCTTTTTTTAAGATGTGAAAGCAGAAGGTGTGCTTACAGAACTGTAACGACTCATTCTCTACACCCCAGCTTTATCCAGTAGCTGGAGACACGTGGCAGTAGCAGATATTTGCCTTTTGGTTTTCCCTGCACCTCTCCCCCCGCCCTCCCCCTCCCCCCCCTCCCCCCCCCCCCCCCCCAATTTGGGAAGAGGGAAAATAGCCATAGATGGAGAAGAGCAGCCAGAAGGGAAAAACCAAATCTTTCCAAGCAAAGCTGGAGCTTTATTAGAAACTGGCTAACAAGTTAATGATTTAAAATGTGTCATCCCTGTTCAAACTACATGGATAGTGTTTTGGTAGAAGCTCAGATAACCTTTCTTTTTGTTTCCAGGAACTTTGCTTCTGAAGCACAGAAGCTTCCTTCCCTAAAAGTGGGACAATGACACTTGCTAATACGCCCTGTTACTCTTCTGGTATCTGACAGGCAAGCAATTTGAAATGGTACAGTTTTGCAGGTTCAAATGCTGGCCTCATACACATGCTCTTGGCTTCAGAGTAAACCCCATACATATGGCATCTTTAGTTTTCACATCCAGGATAGGGGGATCTGTACCTTCAAAGTTAGGTGATGGGTCTGATAAAAATGTGGAATGTCATTCAGCTCTTTGCGTGTCATGGTATCAGAGACCACTTTTTACAGTGTCTAAAAGGAATAACTCTCTGCATATAGAGGTTGTGTTTTAGGACTCCTGGAGGGTTTTATGTGCTTGCTTCTTTGAAATTAACAGTTGGAGTTTAGTGAACAATCTGCAAATAATCATTTTATATTAAGCTCTTCATTAAGATGCAGAAAAGGAAGGAGGGGTAGCTGAGAAGAGAAGCTGCAGTAGTACTTTCTATTCCTTAAAACTCTGTGGGATGCAAAAGTGATGAATAGCTGAGTCCATGATCTGCC
Source organism: Dryobates pubescens (assembly GCF_014839835.1). Lineage (NCBI taxonomy): Eukaryota > Metazoa > Chordata > Aves > Piciformes > Picidae > Dryobates > Dryobates pubescens. The sequence goes on along the minus strand of NC_071626.1, from coordinate 20,636,776 downwards.
TGATCTCATTGCCTTTGAGACAGTGCTGTCTTAGAATGGCAGCTGTTGCTGGGATTTTGATGTGGTTGCATTCTCATCACAGAAGGAGCCCCTGAACAAAATCAGACTGTTGATCTGGACTTCTTTCTGCCCAGATAGGAGCTGTTAAAAAGTATGATTGTACTTGCAGTTGCTGTATGTAGCTGCAGATCTCCTGTCTTACAAAGAGAGATTAGTTTTCTGGTTTGAGCTATTACTAATAATGTCATTGATGATGGCTACAGCTTGAGGTTGGTGAAGGAGCAACACAAGGCACAGTGTCTCCTTCATCAAAGAATATAGTGCAAATGGTCAGTGGGACGTCAGCATCCCAGGCAACCAGCACCAGAAAAAGAGGACACAGTCTCAAGCTGCGCCAGGGGAGGTTCAGACTGGATGTTAGGAATAAATTCTTCACAGAGAGAGTGGTTGCCCATTGGAATGGGCTGCCCGGGGAGGTGGTGGAGTCACCATCATTGGAGGTGTTTAGGAGGAGACTTGATAGGGTGCTTGGTTGAATGGTTTAGTTGATTAGGTGGTGGTGGATGATGTGTTGGATGCAATGATCTTGAAGGTCTCTTCCAACCTACTCTGGTCTATCCTATCCTATCCTATCCTATCCTATCCTATCCTATCCTATCCTATCCTATCCTATCCTATCCTATTCAGTTGTGATAAGCTCGTCAGCATGCTGTGGGCTTTATCAGAAAAGGGCATGCTGTGCAGTGTAAGTTTGTTACTGGAGTAAGTAGAGCCTGGAGGAGAAGGAAAAGTAGAAACTGAAATGGAATGGTCTTATGAGCACTGTGAATCAGAAAGGAAAACTGTCTGGACCTCTATGAGACTTATTTGTTGGAGTACATCTCATAATCTCTTGACATGGGGTATCCCGTTGGCTTTGGAACTGCATAGACAGCACCTTTCTTTCAAGATTGGGATGCTCCCTCTCCACCTTCCCCCCACAACACTGAGTCTTAGAGTTGGGAAGAAGAAACTGGAAAAATTATGCAACTGGGTAGTGGATTCCTGAGATGCTGGACGTCCTAGGGATGTGCTATTTTTGTTGCTGCAGTCATTTAAAAAAATGTACTCCCAACATTTTGTTTTGGAATTATTGCTGGAGTTCTGAAGTCCAGGAATTTTTAGCAAGTCCTCACCATGGGAGCAGAAAGAAACAAATCCAAGATATTTTAATATGGCACACATAGTTTTGTTGCTGCCAAAGGGAAGTGCTACTTAAATGTCAAGACAATATTAGCAACAGCTGACTTGAGAGAAATGATCTGTTGACCTCAGTCCATTTTCTAGTGGTCCACTGTCTTTCACTGAAAACTCTACCTCACTCTTTCAGTGCTTGGGAGGCATTTATTGTTTAGTGGATTTTTAACCTGCATTCTGCTTGTTTCTTCAAGTCAACCTTTCCAGGGTCCTTGTAGTAGAGTAGATGAACCTCCCTTTGTCAACATCTCCTTCATATCCTCTACAAGGAACCATTTGAGGTGGCAGTCACCTAAAGGCACAGCACAATTTCTGGGCCAGGTTGTGCTTCTGGTGATGTTTGAAAGTGCACCTCCTGTTTGCCTTTTATTGCAAATTGGTGTCTCTTGATCTCATTTGTCTTTGCTAGGGAGACAGGTAAGCAGGACTATTTTAACTGCTGTGGTTCTTTCCATAGTGGCACTTGATCTCATTTTGAGTATTTTCTCTATTTTCCTCTTATTTGCCTCATCATGCCTTCCAGGATGAAGCTAACTAGTTAGAACTTGTTCCACTCATATCACCATGATGTTGGAATAACACTGATGACACCAAAGGACCTTTTTGGCTGTTCCCATGAAAATGGAATTAAACTTAGTCTTATCTGCCATAAAATCTCATATACATATTGATCCTGGGCCTGTTTGAAATGCAATTTTTTTAGCTCAATAATATGATTGTTACTTTCCTAGATACTACTTGAAGGGATCTCAGCCTGACAACTTCTCCCATTCAGCTGAAATGCCTGCTTAGTCCTTTATGGAAATTACTGTGTATTACTGGTATCCTAGCACACATTTTCTGATGACCAGAGTACATGCCAGCATTTACTTTTATTCACCTCCACATCTGATGCTACTCTACTGTACGTTTAATTTATTGTATTAAGACTTATATACCTTTTTCTTTTTCCTTCAGAAAAGTTTGAATGTCTCTTAAGTTTACTTTTTGACTCATCAGATGCCTAGTATAGAGACATCACAGTATCACAGTATCACCAAGGTTGGAAGAGACCTCAAAGATCATCAAGTCCAACCTGTCACCACAGACCTCATGACTAGACCATGGCACCAAGTGCCACATCCAATCCCCTCTTGAGCACCTCCAGGGACAGTGACTCCACCACCTCCCTCAGCAGCACATTCCAATGGCTAATGACTCTCTCAGTGAAGAACTTTCTCCTCACCTCAAGCCTAAACTTCCCCTGGTGCAGCTTGAGACTCTGTCCTCTTGTTCTGGTGCTGGTTGCCTTGGAGAAGAGACCAACTCCCTCCTGGCTGCAATCCCCCTTCAGGAAGTTGTAGACAGCAATGAGGTCATCCCTGAGCCTCCTCTTCTCCAGGCTAAACAATCCCAGCTCCCTCAGCTTCTCCTCACAGGGCTGTGCTCAAGGCCTCTTCCCAGCCTTGTTGCCCTTCTCTGGACACGTTCAAGTGTCTCAATATCCTCCTTAAACTGAGAGGCCCAGAAGTGGACACAGTACTCAAGGTGTGGCCTAACTAGTGCAGAGTACAGGGATACAGACCTATGCTTCCTTCTGATTCCCCTCTAGATTCTTTTCTTGGGCCTCCTTTGTATCATTTTTTACTTTGAGTAGGCCCTCAAATCCAAGCACAGTGGCCTTAGTCTTGCCAACCTTTCCTTCCTTTTGCTGTGTTTTTAATGTGTAGCTTTTCCCATCTGCAAAATGTGGTGTGGATTCTGTGTTTAAATCTTAATCCCTGCAGCATCCATTGCTCTCATCTTGAAAGATGCCCTTTTCAGTTAAAGACAAAATCATGTCTTCTCATTCTTCCTGTCTGTCACTACTCCTAATGATTTGATTTGCTCTCATCAGAGCTTATCTATACCTTTTTTTATCCTCTATCTAAACGTAATTCTCTTACCATGCCATCTGACATTATCATAACCTAGTGACTCTCTAAACCAGGAAAGCAAAAGATGACTCAAACTTCTTTGTAACTTCATTTTCTTTCTGTTGATCTTTAATATTTGTTGTTTGTTTATTTTTAATCAGAACAATCCCTAAACTTTTTGTTAGTATATTTTATAAGCCAAATATCTTCCTTTTTTTCATGTATAATAAGCCTTTATTTATAGTACAACACCTGTTATCTTGTCTGAGAATACTGATAATTTCAAGAGCAGAATTTGGCTCTTGTAATGCTGTAACTTAACTTCCTCCCCCCCTCCCCCTTTTTCTTTTAAACTTAGGTGACATAAAATGCTTGTCTCTGCAACAGTACTTTCAGAGAAGCATCATAACAGATGATGTGACCATATTTTTACTGTTTTATACCCTTTTTGTTTCTTTCTTGCCATTCAGAGAACAAATTGAACTTGGCATTGCTGTTTCAGCTTATGAAAAGACATCCGTAGTCTGTTTCATGTAATTTGATGTCATTTTCACAGAATCACAGAATTATTGAGGCTGGAATAGACCTCTGAGGTCATCAAGTCCAGTCTGTGACCTAACATCACCACATCAACCATGTCACTAAGTGCCACATCCAATCTTTTCTTAAACACCTCCAGGGATGGTGACTCTACCACCTCCCTGGGCAGCACATTCCAGTGTCTAATTCCCCTTTCTGTGAGGAAGTGCTTCCTAACATCCAACCTAAACATCCCCTGGCACAGCTGTATGCCATGCCCTCTCATCTTGTCACAAGTTGCCTGGGAGAAGGGCCTGACCCCCACCTTACTACAACTTCCTTCAGGTAGTTGTGGAGTGTGATGAAGTCCCCCCAGCACCCTCAGCCCTTCTTCATAAGACTTTCCCTCCAGCCCCCTCACCAGTTTCATTGCTCTCCTCTGGACCTGCTCCAGCACCTCAAAGTGAGTGGCCCAGAACTGCACATAGGTGAGGTGCACATGAGGTGTGGCCTCACCAGTGCCATGTACAGGGCCAGAATGACATCCCTAGCCCTGCTGGCCACACTATTCCTGATACAGGCTAAGATGCTATTGGCCTTCCATGCCACCTGGGCATGCTGCTGCCTCATTTTCAGCCAGCTGTCAACCAGCACTCCCGCATCCCCCTCTGCCAGGCTGCTCTCTTTTATTTATCTTCTTCCCATGGAGAAGTCACTGATCAGTGAATATTTATTTTATTATATCACAATGCATTCATGAGGATGAACAACTTCAAAGTACTGTGGTATTTCAAAAGGTGGTGAAAACCAAGGTAGGATTCTGTGTCTCTGTTGATGGGGATGAAATAGGCTGCCTTGTGTATGATGTGCCCTGGGATGCCTTACCAGGGTTACCTGACTTCAAAATTCCTGGCAGCCAGAAATACCACGCAGCGAGAGCTGCCATCCAGGTGATGCCTCAATTTGTTATGTCTGTGTGAGGATATTACATTAACATCTAGTGAGACTGCTGCCTAAGTTCAAGAAAACGATGCACTGCTGCTACTTTCTGCCAGCATCTAGACTGTGGTCAGTACTGATGTATCCAGGTTTTGTTTGTGCACTGAGTATGCTGTATGGATCAGAAGGGTATTGAGGGGATAGTGGCCCAGTTTGTGGGTTTCTGCTGGTGCCAGGATGCCAGAGCAGTTGCTGTGTACTCAATTTTCAAAATGAAACTCTTTAGAAAACTACCCTTTGTCACTGAATTAATCTCTTCAGCTGCTATTGCTAAGCAGGTTTGCCTTCTGAGCTCAGCAATTGTCAGAAGACTTCTCAGTTATTTAACACAAGTGATCGTGTCAGGAGAACTTAATGTCACCATTTGCCTCATATTGTCTAGTTCATGATTCTGTGGTTTAAGTTCTGAGGCCAAATGCAAAAGCCTTGCTAGTCTCATGTGCTAGATTAAGTGCTATGAAAGACAGGACTTTTTCTATGCTTCATGTTTGATGTACTTGAGAGGGAAGAAATAGGAGGGAATTGGCAGGGTTTACATTTGAGTTAATGAGCAAGAGTAATTCTTCCAGTGCTCCCTCCTGATAGCAAGAAAGCACTGTGTAATCCTTTCATAAACCTAAACCAAGCTCTATCCTACTGTTACTTCACTTCCTCTCCTCTCCCCAAATCCTCTGGTAATGGTAAAGAACAGTCTTTTAATTTCTGACCTATACTTGTGTCCACCTCATTTGTTACAGTGCAGCTTTTCCCTGTAATGTAAATCAGACCTGTCTCTAAAGTATTTTAGAGAGCAATAACACTCCCTCTAAGCCATTAGTCTGCTAAATTAGATAGGATTTTCTTTTACTAGCCTGCCCATAGATTAATATCTTCATTCACAGAATCATCAATTTGTGGAATCATTCAGGATGGAAAAGACCTTTAAGACAAAATCAAACTCCTAACACTGCCAAGTTCATGAGTAAACCATGTCCCTAAGCACTGACTTTTAAATACCTCCAGGGATGGTGACTCTAGTAACTCCCCAGGCAGCCTCTTCCAGTGCTTGACAACCCTTTCAGTGAAGAAATATTTCTTCATGTCCACTCCAAACCTCCCCTGGCACAACTTGAGGTTATTTCCTCTCATCCTATCCTAAAGCCTTATTCATTTGTTCATTACATATAGGTAGAATTCAATTTTCTTCAGGAATTTGCTATAAATTAGAGTTCACCTAAGTATCTGATAAATATTTATTCCTTTTTTTTTCTTTTTTCATTTTTCCCCCTTTTTTTTTCCCCCTCTTCTTTTCTCTCCCTTTTTTTTCCCCTTCCCCCCCCCCCCCATTTTCTCTCAGATTGTAAAGTACAAGCTATTTAGTTCAGCTTCAGAACATAAAGTTTTTCCTCTGGTATTCCAAGAAGCATCTAATCTGTGCCTCATTCAATGACATAAAACTTCCCAGTTCCTAATTAAAAAAAAACACTTTTACTGCTTTATGTAAGTATTAGAACTGCATCACATCAGTGCCTTGTATTTGTTCCTGAATTATAGAATGACAGAATTGCATAGGGAGTATGATCTTGACCATCTAAAATGGAGAATCTCTGAATTTGGGCTGAGTGAAAGCTCATATTGCTCGTCCCCAGCAGTACAGCCTTCAGATGCATTACTGGATTTTGCCTCTCTCTGTCACTCCCCCACCTCATCCAGCTTTTTGTTATGATGTCCCAGATCTCTGCTGTGTGGGCAGTGTGTTTAAATGCTGTCATCAGCATGTCATTTGCTATACTGTACTGCTTGTCAAGTATCAGTGACAGGAAAATTAATTATGATCTTTCCTGCAACTGACTTGGCTTCTGAGAAACTCAAAAAATTATCTTTCTGCAGAAAACACTGACACATCCTCATAGGTGATTCCTCAGATTTTTTGGTCACTGGTTTACTCAGTAGCAGCAGCAGCAGCCAGACTAATGGTTTTGCATTTGGTAACAGAAGACCCACAGCTGTGAAAAGAACCCAGCATGTGTGATTGCGGTGGGGAAGAGGATCAGGGGACTCTGAGTCTCTCTGCTGTCTGGAAGGCTGTAGTGAAAGAAGTGGGAGTCTTTCAACTGCATACAACTTAAATTCTTTAGTGACTAATTGTGCAGTGTGGACAGGCAGATGTATGGTGCATGTGATGAGCAAAAGAGCAAGGCAAAAGTTGAGCAAAATGTATTTTTAGTCAATAAGTGTTGTGATGTGTGAATGATGGTAAGTGATGTTTGTGGACCCTTTAAGAACAAGAACTCTTAAACTGTGCTATGTATCTTTCTATATGTATGGCCATTGGCAGAACTGTAGAAGCAGCTGGCATTGTGCTTGTCATGTTCACATTTTAGAATCTGAGTTCAGAGGAAAATGAAAGAGGAAGAGTCCTAGTCCTAGAGGGCAAGAACCGAGTTTTCATGACTTCTTTTTTGCCCTGAGTTTGTATTTTACTTAGTGACATGAAAATAATATTTGAAGAAAAAAACAGGAGAAATCTTAATTCTTGCACAAAGGGACAGAAAACCAGAAGCCTTTTCAAGAGCAGCTGGCTGTAGAGATGGAGTAAATTATCAGGGATCTGTCTCACTCCCCTAGATTACCTGATATATTGGAGTAGTTAAAGGAGAATTACTTCTTTTAATACAGTCAAGAATTGCATTGTATTGGTTTGTTTTTCTTATTACAGCTTTGGTGTCAGTCTTGTAATCAGGAACTAATAACCCTCTTGCTTTGCTAGGCTGTACGTTCTCTGCCTGGTGTATAAAGGGAGGGCAGGTGACTGAGAAATTCAACCCTTTCAGTTCTCAACTCGTGAGTGGAACAAACTGTGACTGCAGTGAAATACTTGTAGTGCCTTGTAACCCAAAACAAGCAGGGAACCTGCGTTATGAGCTGTTTCCCACCAAAGCTGTGTGTGCTCATTTGGCAGCTGGTGATGTCAGATGCAAAGCTCTTTCAACAGGTGTTCTCCAAGGCTCTTCTGGTAGAGGCTCAGCAAGAGAGTGACAACACTTTATGCTTGTGACATAAGATGACCTCATATTGTAGCTGTCAGATATTGTGGGACAAACCTAGCAACTAGGTACAGCTTTTTTTTCTGCTCTGCTGTCAAGATGGAGTTTCTTCAGAGTTTTGGGGAATAGTGTTTAAATAATTCATTTTCCTGAGGTATGTGGATAGAATATGTGTGTAGGCATGTGTGAGGGATGGGAGTGTATGCTGCATTGAAAACCACCCAAAACAACAACCAAAAAAACCCATTTAAAAGATGAGGGAATGTGTCTTTGTTTCAAAAGTCTTATTTCTATTGTTTATTATTTGGATCTGATGTATCAGACAAATCTGCTCTGGAGAACCAATTGCAACTGTGATGCCTGTTGTGCTGGGTTGTTTGCTTCAAGGACTGGCTGTGGAGAAAGCAAAATCAGCATCTGTGCCTAGCCTGCGTTTTCAGCACCAGAAATTACTTCCTGCCCATAAAACTGTGTCTGTACTGCAGGATTTTCAAATAGATACTTATTTGTTGTTTGCCCCCTGGTAATCAGAGAAGTGGAAATAGGTCTGCAGTGCTAGCTCTTCTGGCTGTCCAGCCTGTTCTATCACTCCTTTCTTAGTTTGAGTTTTCTGAGGAGTAGTGATTTCTTTCAAATGTTATTTTTTTCCAAGTGATTCATTTTCTGTTGATTTCATAATTTTTTTGGTTTTGTTTTTCAGAAGGCAAGGCAGCAAGTAGTAACCCTAGGAGAGAACAACTGTTTCCTTTTGGAGCATGGGGCGAGTACTGATGAAGGAGCTCCATTAGGCAGTGCTCCTAGTGTGTAATCATTTATGTTTAGAGGGTTTGCAGTTACAGATTAACTTAAATGGGTTGCTCTACAGGCAGAAGTCTAATTAAAACTAATTGGTAATTTTTGTTTCACAATCTATATATACCCCAGTTCCCTAATCTCTATCACTCCTGTAACAGAGAGCAGGGGTATCCTGGCCAGGCCAGGTGACTACTGACCTCATATTGAAGCTTTTCCCCCTTCATTTTGGAAGTCCTACCAAGCATTAGCTCAAATCAAAACTGATGGTCATGTGAAGGAGTCTTGCCAGAATTCAAATACTTCTGGCTTTTCTTTTGATGTCAGACTTGGTTGACAGCAACTGTTTCAAGAGGAGGCTTCTGAGGGATGGACAGAAAGAGAGGTACCACATCATTAGCTATGTTTCTGTAAGATATTGCCAATGCTTAAAAAGAGAAAGTGGTATGCCAGATATTTTATATCTATTAGACTGTTATAAATAACTGATTGTATTTCCAGACAATAATACTTTGTTGAGACTACAGCATGGGGATTGACTGATTGATGATTGACTGCTGGCTGAACATGAGCCAGCAGTGTGCCCAGGTGGCCAAGAAGGCCAATGGCGTCGTGGCATGCATCAAGAATAGTGTGGCCAGCAGGAGCAGGGAAGTCATTGTGCCCTTGTGCTCAGCACTTATTAGGCCGCACCTTGAGTACTGTGTCCAGTTCTGGGCTCCTCAGTTTAAGAAAGATGTTGAGTTGCTGGAAGGTGTCCGGAGAAGGGCAACGAGGCTGGGGAGAGGCTTCGAGCACAAGCCCTACAAGGAGAGGCTGACGGAGCTGGGATTGTTTAGCCTGGAGAAGAGGAGGCTCAGGGGAGACCTTCTTGCTGTCTACAACTACCTGAAGGGAGGTTGTAGCCAGGTGGGGGTTGGTCTCTTCTCCCAGGCAACCAGCACCAGAACAAGAGGACACAGTCTCAAACTGCACCAGGGGAAGTTTAGGCTGGATGCGAGGAGAAAGTTCTTCCCAAAGAGAGCTGTTAGCCATTGAAATGTGCTGTCCAGGGAGGTGGTGGAGTCACCATCCCTGGAGGCATTCAAGAGAGGATTGGATGTGGCACTTGGTGCCATGGTTTAGTAGTCATGAGGTGTTGGGTGACAGGTTGGACTCGATGATCTTTGAGGTCTCTTCTGACCTTGGTGATTCTGTGATTCTGTGTGATCCTGTGATTTCTTAGCCAGTTTGTGTCAGGTTTTTTTGATCTCTGTGTGTTGGATTGTTGACATAGATAAAAGCATACAGGACTTCCAAAAGTACTGGTTAATTGTGGCTTAGCACGTATCTGTAATTATTCTCCTGATTGCATCCCTAATTGAGTGTAAAATTAATAATATACTTGATGATAACATTCATGTAAAATACGCAAATTAAAGAAGGTCTTTCAGGAGAAGTTTTGCACTTCCCAGCAGGAGGACAACTGAAAGAATACATACATTTCATGTCTTTGATGCTGACGCTTCATTAGTTACTGCCACAGCAGACAGAAATTTCCCCCTGAAATTCCCTTTGTTTTCTGATACAATTAATATAATTGCATTTACATTAAAAAACCAGAAGAAGCATGTGAGGTGAAGAGGACACCATGCAAGCCCAGGTTGAGTGTAGTGCAAGTCTTGTATCTAAATTACTTTATTAGAAATCAGAGTAAGATATTCTTAAACAGTTTTCACGAAGACTTTGCGATCTGACAGAGCTTCTGAATGCTTAGACATCCATTTTCATTGTGAGGTGTGGTGGGGTATTTTGGGAGGCAATATAGAGTGTCGTAATGGTTTCCTGCACAGAATGTGTTCCTCTGCCTCAATTTTGATCTCTCTCACCTTTGATTTGCTTAGCCTGCCTACAAATGATGGTGCTTAGTCACTACTTGAGTTTTGGGCAAAGATTTGTGGGGTTTTGTTTGAGTCTTTTTTGGTGAAGACTTTGAAACGGTCTGAAATTTAATGATGAATATAACTAAGGAATACAGCAGAGAAAATGCAAAACAAATGTCTTTGAATTCATCTGGCACCTTTGCAGCACCTTTGTTTCTCTCCTAACTTAACAAAATCAACTTTTTTGGGGGGGAAGACTGTTGATTTTGGCAATATACCGATGTGTAGATAGCAGCAAATCAGCTTAGGTATTTGGAACAGTTAAGCCTACACTGAAGCTGGCAGATATCCTCAATAATATTATCTTATTTCTCAGCTCACTTGTCTGCTTCTAGTTGGCTTTGATATCCCTGTACCATGCTGCATTGCAGCACAAGCATTGCAGTTAAATCATCCAGCATATGTTTTATGGCAAGAGTCAGTGGTCTTGTCTGTCTGTCATTGCTCAACTATTTATTTGTCTTTGGGTTTTTTTCTCCTCTCACCTCTGAGACACTTTTTACAAGATTACTAAAATTCGGCTATTTTTTCATGCGAGAGAGAGGCACAAGGTGCAGTGGATATATTTCAGAGAGAGAGCACATTTGATCTCAAAAGCAAGCAAAAAAATCTACCCCAACACAGCTAAAATAAAAAAAAAAGCACAGTTTGGCAGGGTTAGTGCAGAAGCCTCAAATTACAAAGACACGAGGCTGTTTCTGTTGTGCCACATCAAGAATAAAGCTCCTGTGTGAGCTCCTGAGCAGCTGGGGTAGCAAGGAGACAGGGAGGCAGCCGTAAGTCAGCTGAGGAGAGCAAAACTGCCCCAGTGCCTCAAGCCCAGGGTCAGGGCATGGTGGAAACTCCATCCTCATGCTGATTGACGTAAACACTTTCCCTCTTGCTTGAGAGTGAAGTGTCTTGTCTTTGTAGTGTGATGGAATATTTTGATACTGTGTGATGTGAGAACTGTATGTCTCTGAACGCCCCGTGCAGAAAACTACACTGGGCAGATTGTTTTTCTGCTCTCCTGCAGTGTCAGCTACTGCCTCAGCACTAGCTAAACATGCAGCTCATGTCAGAGGAGTAGTGGCTCCTTGCAAAATGCTCCTGACTCAACTGACCTGCCTGCTCCTTCTGCTTTCTCTGGAGGGAGCACAAAAAAGACCTCTGAATGAGTGAACCAGTTTTAATGATGAAGCTGTGGGAGCAGAAAGAAAACTGCCTGTGATTTACCAGCCTCAGATGATGTAGCAAAGACGTTGGGAAACTCATTTAAGGACCAGAGTTACTGAGTTTGTAGCACACTAGGATTGGTATGATGTCATTTTGGCACTGCTCCTTTCCCCGTGGTAGATGTGTTGTAACCCTTTTTGGAAAGTTTTGCATATCAATGTGCTAATCAAGTTTTAGGTAAACCAAGACACAAAAGACTTAGGCAGTATTTCAGTGCTTTTCTTCAATAGCTCAGCTCCAGCTGTGTGCACAAATATTTCCCTCATACTTAAATCTTCTTTGCCATAACAGAATTTGCGTTAGCACAAATTAATTTCCCTTGTGTTGCTCGGATCATTTTTATTTCCCCTGCAGTATTTCAGAGGGAGAGAAATGCCAAAGAGTTTGTGTGCTTGCATGTGTATGAGGCACTGACTGAATGCATGTTTTATTCATCTCCTTGTTTTCAGATTGGAGATACTGTGGCACCCAGGAGGCATGACTCAGGTGATTCTGTGCCACTGTCAAGTACTCTGGTGTTTCATACCAAACCCTTTGCTCCATCAGACTGCACTCCTTTTTAAAGTTACTGTGTAGCTTGGGTTTTTAGAAGGTTGTTGCTATTTGTGGAGTTTCCCCCCAACCCTCAGAAAGGACATTGTTAAAAACAGTAATAATTTAGGAATTGCTGAAGTAGAAGGGAACCAAGAGCAAGAAGTGCTTAGAAGCCTGGATAGAAATGAAAGAGTGAAAAAACCCAAACCAACAAACAACATAGGAGGCAGTAGCTCCACATCTTATCTTCCTGCCAGATCAGGATCCATCTGTGTGGGTTATCCCATGCCACTCTCCAGTGAGACAGCAGTAGAAGTCAGCACTGTAGCTGTCAGATGGCTTCCACCCCCTTCTTATTCTGTTACCTTGAATTTAAATATTTTGAAGGTTAACACTCTTGCATTCATACCCTGATTTCAACAAGACACTGAAGTTTGTGGGCTTTAGTGTAAATAATTAGATTGCCAAGTAACTGAGGTTACATTTTTGAATGGTTGTTTATGCCAACAATTTATAAGAGTGGAGGAAATAAACATTTTCTGAACAGCTTCCCTAACAGAAAAGTGTGACTTAAGCCAGCAGTGTTGTGCAAAAACATAGCTTAGTGCCAAAATTGCCTTACTTGTATTAGATTTGTAATACACCAGACAGAAAGACACTCAAACATTCACTTCAACCCTCATATTGTGCTGAGATTGGGGTGTGGAGGGGTGCAATCAGGGCAAGATAAACTGCTTGGAAAATTAAACGCCCCTGACCTATGACATTTTTTTTACAGACTGACTCATGTGATCTCCTGTCACTAGAGTGTGGGTGAACTTCCTGAACCCTGACAGTGCAATTCTGCTCACTGTCACAGCTACAGTATGTCAAGCTCGTAACAAAATAAACCTCTCCCCGGAAACGACTTCCCTTTGAAGTCCTCAAACTTGCTCAAGTCTTCGTTAAAAAAATAAAAAGCAATAGCATATATCAAAAACACTGAAAAGTTATTTCAAGCTACTTTCCTATGATAAAGCACTATGGTTTGGCCACTGCTGTAAGTGCAGATGTATTCCTTGCATTCCAGACTTTGTTAGGGCTTTATTTTATTTATGTCTCTCCCTCTCTCTCCCTCTCTCTTTTCTTCTTTTTTTAAGTATTTTTAACAAGTGTTGATGAAATTTGTCACATTGCTCTGTGCTTCAACACTGTGGCAAGCTACATTTAAAATTCTTCACAATGATGTATGTTCTAGATTGGTCAGCACAGCAGGGAAACACAGGGGTTAGCAAAAAGGCAGGTTCACAAATGTTAATTAGCTGCCTTGTGTCAGAAGTCATTTTGTCATGGTAAAAATGGAAACTTAGAGCGGTAATGGCAAAGCTTAGCTACAAGTACTGAGTGTTTCTACATAGACCAAGGCTGGATGCATTCACAGAGCTCTTCCTTGCAGTGGCCCTGATTTGGCAAGACACTTGAGTGGGCAGCACATTCCAATGACGAATGACTCTCTCAGTGAAGAACTTTCTCCTCACCTTGAGCCTAAACTTCCCCTGGTGCAGCTTGAGACTGTGACCCCTTGTTCTGGTGCTGGTTGCCTGGGAGAAGAGACCAACCCCTTCCTGGCTACAACCACCTTTCAGGTAGTTGTAGAGAGCAATGAGGTCACCCCTGAGCCTCCTCTTCTCCAGGCTGAACAATCCCAGCTCCCTCAGCCTCTCCTCATAGGGCTTGTGCTCAAGGCCTCTCACCAGCCTTGTTGCCCTTTCCAACCTGGTTGATTCTATGATTCTATGATATTAATGGTTTGTGCACTTCTTGACTAGTGTAAAAGTGTAGTTAAATTGTTTGCAAGTAGCCTATCAAAATGTGAGCATAGCACCTGCACTGTAAATCTTTGGCTGAGTTGCTGGTTGTGATTTATAGCAGTGTTGTAAAACTCTGTGAAACTATCCTCAGCTGTGGCCTTTGGAGGAAGCCATTGAGGGCTCTGCAGGACCCTTTCACACACATTTGTTTCACAAATGTGATAAAAGGGGGACCTTGCAAACTAAAATGCTGCCAGTGCATAAAGTCAGGATTTCCATATTTTACCTTCCCTTGCTGGGTTTGAAGTGTCTGCCTGGATTGTGTCGAGGCCACATTCTTTCCACTGCCAGAGGTGTGTACAGCACTATCAGCTGTAAAATGCAGAGGTCTCAGAAGGGGTTGGCACTCAAACAGGGAGAGATAAATCATCTCCAATGGCACCAGTGCAAGGATTTCCTTGGGTTTATATCAGTTAGTCTATGAACAACTCAGTATTACGTTCAGGAGTCTGAAAATATTTTTTAAAGCCTGTCAGTTTACCTTCACTTCAGGTAAAATTAATGGTTCTGAGTTTGCAAGAATCAGATGGATGCAAGTTAAACAAGGCCTGACTTCCCACCACCTCACATGCACAGAGGCTACATATGAAAGTAATTAATACAAAATTGTGTCTGTATTTGCATGGTGTTATCAGTAGAGCAACTGAATTACTGCCTGCAAGGCCACTTAGCTTAGTCCTTCAGTGTAGCCAGTCACCTGTTAACCTGCTGTGCTGGATTTGTTCTAGTCATGGCTGGGTTGAAACTTCCTACCCCAGGTTTGGCCTCTGTGGGTTTTATCTTGCTCAGCTCTAGTCTGCAGACTGAAATAAATGATGTCCATGAGAAAGCAACTTCTCATGGAGGGCAACAAAGGGGTGAGTGATTTCCTTGAGGCATGGGTATTTATGTCACGTGAGGATGCCACAAGTTTTGCCTATTGCAGTAGCTGGAACAGTATATGAATTGTCTCAAAGTTTCAGGTGGCAGGGGAGGATATAACATTGATTAAAGAGAGAAATTACTTGCTTGGAAAGCAGAGCAGTGCAAGTGGAAAGCAGGAAACAGCAACAGGAAATGCTGTCCTAACAAGTGAACCAATACTTGCAGAACAGAATCTGCTGGTGGCACTGGTTTCCTCCCACAATAATTAGTGTTGCCAAAGCGACTGCTCCCTTGGAGCTAGTTACATTTAACATATGTGCATTTCAGTGGATGTCAGTCTCTGGATAAATCCTTACAAACCTTGAAAACAAGATTAATTTCAGAGTCCCACATTTTGGCCATCCATCTGGATTTTGTGTTAATTAGAAACTGGAAGTTCCTTAGAGTGGAGCCTCTGATGGTCTCCCTGGGAAATGTCACAACAGCCATTTCTTGTCACAGCTGAGGAACTCCAGGATCTGCAACAGCTTCAGAAGGTGAAACTAGTGCAGTTGTCATATGGACATGGGGAGGGTGACTTTCTTTTCAGAGAGAGATTGGAATGGTTGGAGAGGCATCTTCACATAGACTCACACGGAGTCATGGAGGTTGGGAAAGACCCTGGGGATCATCAAGTTCAACCACTGACCCTACTCTACAAAGTTCACCCCTAAACCGTATTCCCAAGTACCACATCTAAGTGCCCTTTAAACACATCCAGGGATGGTGACCCAACCACCTCTCTGGGCAGCCTGTTCCAACGTCTGACCCTCCTTTCTGCGAAAAAATGTTTCCTAATATCCAGTCTAAACCTATCCGTGCCGTTTGAGGCGGTTTCCTCTTGCTCTGTGTTGCTGGTTTTGAGGATAACACAACCCTCTGGATGACCATTTAGGTACAGAGGCTGTATTTCTCAGGAGTTCGCTGAAGTATTGACCTGGGCCCAGTGAAATTAGGCACAAAAATGTCTGATTGCTGATTGTAAGCTCTGCTGGAGATTGTGCTAAGTAGAATCACTGAGTGGGATTTAGTTGTGAAATCTGAACATTGTTTATATTTAAGACATGACATCATGCAGATCAGAGAGACGGGAGGAGAGTTTGGAAAAATCTCTATTCTCTGTCACCTTTGTGGTTTGAAGTTTATTCTCATGCAGCTTCCAGTGGAGGCTTAGTACCTATAAAATTATTATTGTTATTGTAATTTATTTTTAGTTGTTATTTTGTTTATGTATTTTATAAATTAAGAAGGCATAAGCAGAAGTGATGATAACTGAAATGCTAGCAGGGAAATGGCTGCATCTCTTCTCTATCCTCTGATTCAGCCTATGTGAGAATTTACAACTAACTCAATTAAACACACACTTTCCTCATAATTGCTCATGTGCTAGCAGAAAGTAGTCAGTTGTCAGGGGTTTTTTATTTCTGGGTTGGCTGCCTAAGAACATAAGGATTTGGGGGGAAAAACTGTGGAATTACCCATAAATTTTCTTAATTGAACTGAGCATAAGCTTTCATGCTTAAGATATGAGCAAGGAAAACTTTCCAGTTTCCAGGCAGGGCTGTCTCATGGCAGTTATTTACACAGTGCTGCTTTGACTTGCTGTTAACAGATTATGCTGAGGCAGAGATTAGGAATTCAAAGAGCAGTTTTGCAAGCAAAAATGCCTCACTTTCATTCATTCAGTAAGAGGTGCTGTGGGGAAGGAGGGGATAAAGGAGGGGAGGGAGGGGTGAGCAGGGGAAAGAAAAAGGATTATTACTTCAGGCAGGTTTGCATACGTCAACCAGTGAGACCTTGATCCTGTAGAGCCTTAAGAATGTGCTTTTTGTTAGAGCACATCAGTGAGGCAACATGGAGCATGTAACATGTGTGGCCCTAGATGTTAGGTCTGCCTGCTCCCTCCATCCCTCCCTCATCATTGTTTGCCATCTTACATGGTTCTTGGTCCTAATCTTCTGAAAAATAGTATTGCAGGGGATTGAGTTTCTTTCACAAGGCTACAGTGCCAGCCCTTATTTAGAGCAACTGGGAAGCTGCTCACTTCAGCTTTTTAATGCAGCACATGGAAGATGTTTGCTGTACAGTTGCCCTTTTCTGCATTGTGATGGGAATGGTTAACAGAGATTGGAAATAACTGAAGCAGTCTTTGCTGACAGCAAAATGTACTTTAATACAAAAAGATGCCTGCTTAGTCTGCATGCATGCCTGTTGATAGTTCAGCACTTAAAATGTTGTCATTTTACATGAATATTTGGGAATTATTTTTTTTCTGTGCCCAGTGGCATGTAATACTTAGGAGCAGCACTGTACCTTCCATTAAATATAATGTGAAGTTAGTAGCTGCAGCTTATATTATCCCTGCAGGATCTGAACAGCACTTATACAGTATCTGAGGTCGTTTATCTCTTGTCAGCATAAACTCTTTGTGTGAGATTTTACTTAAAGTAGTACAGAATTTACTTCGTTGTGTTCCAGGTTGATGTGTAAGAAATCTAGTCAAAGTAGCCAAATGAGTGGTGCATCTTCCATGCCCAGCAAAGTTACTGGTGTGTTGCTGGAAGTTTTCTATCTTTTCCTGTAGTCTGCGCTGAGAGGCTTGTTCTTTTTGTGCAAACTGTCAACAATCTGAGGAAGTGACAAGCTGAAAGAACAGAGAGGATATAGTGCATGTTGCTTAATGCTCAGTAGCAGTCTCTGGAACTGGGGGGCAAAGGAACCCATGGCCAGTCAGCAGTATAAAATAAAGTTACAGTTGCCCTTTGTGTGTGCTTTGGAACTCTTTGAAGCAGAGTACCATAAAGAGTACCAACCTCAGCACAGAGAGTACCACTCCTGCTTTCTGCCAGGTCAGAGTTTAGGTGCCCTGCTCTTCGTTTACCCTGTGTGGTCAAAGTTCCCCGTCTCTAAGAGAACCGAAAACTTCTGAAAGAGACTGAAGCAGTTAGTTTGAAAAGCTTCAGTAGCTTATTGGAGAGCAAGAGACACCCCTTTTTCAAGGAGGTCTGCAGGGGCAAGAGCGGGAGAAGGCGGTGCATTTGCCGGCGCTGCTTCCCACAGACTTACGGTCCCCGGGCTGACAGCGCTGCTGCAGGTTCTTAGTAACATCAGCCTGAAGTGCACACACACCAGGGAAGGCTGCATTCCTCCCCCTCCCGCCCAAGGCTTTTGCTTTTTTGGGGGAGGTGGTGGTTGTTTTTCTGTGCCAGCTGACGTCAACAAAATTGCCAGATGGCATTTCAATGCTTTGCAAAGAGACAGGAGCCTTTTATTACCGGGGTCACGTGGAACCCATTCATTTGCATTCCCAGAAGTGGTCTAAAGCTTTTGCTCACTGTATGGGCAGAGTGCTCTGCACCTTCCAGAGACCCAGAGGGCCTTCTGTGGGATATTGTTACCCAGTGTGATTCCTACAAGAGGCTTGCATAGATGAAGGTTTTGCTTCACGTTCATTTGGCTACCAAATATTGAAAGCCTCCAGACAGTTGTGCGTCGCGGAGGTTTTGTGGGTTTCTCTTTCAAATTGCAAAGGAACACTTTGGTGAACTTAGGATAATAAACAGATCTGTGGCTTACCTCTGAGAAGGTGTCTCAGTAGCTTGCAGAACAAACTTGCAAGTCCAGCACTGTGATAATATATCAGAGAAGAGGAGCTCTCTGCATTTAGAGTTTGGAGCTTGCAGGCACTAGCATTACAGCTGGACTGTGACAGGATCAGTGAATGATAGTACCTTTATATCTCTGAGCAGGCGAGTAGGAACTCAGTACCAGATGCACAAGGTTAAACTAATTTACTTCGCTGTGCTTGAGCCATCCCTGCAGCAGCTGAGCAGGGGACATGGCAATGCTTGAAGGCCAGGACAATCTCCTATTGATATGGTAACTCCAACAGTAGCCCTTGTCTGGCACCTAACCCAGAAGAGAAAGAGCTTGTGACTAGATTTTCAGGGAACTGAGAAGCGATCCTAGGGGAACACATGGGTGCTGGAGAAGCAAAAGATTTAATTTTGGGGACCACAAGGCAGTGGAAGCCATCTGCTTTCTTGCAGATTGTGAAACAAACATCAAATTCTTTAGAACAGTTTCTCAGGTCAAAAGGAGGAGAAATGCATTTCTGTCTGAAAAGGAAAAGTGGGAGCACTTTTTATCTTTCCTTGAAGGGAAGGAAGGTATCTTGACTGGAGCACATGGGTTGTGTGGTGATAGAGAAATCAGGCTCAATAGTCTGACTTTTGAGTCCTACGTCACAATTTACAACCAGAACTCCCCTAAAGCTATGTGAGATTACCATGGGCTCCAGAATGAGCAATAATCTTGGCTCGCAAACTAGCTTTTAATTCATTACTATTTTGTTTTCTACCAATTTCAGTTTTCAAATGTGTCCCTATGGTGCCTCCTTGCTCAGAGTACACTGCAGTGACAAAGATGTGCATAAGTTGCCAAGGGCCATCTGTCTGAAAAAGAAAAATTCTGGGACAACATAACCCGTCTTTCCAAGCGTGAATATTTTATGGCTTAACAAAGTGCTATTGAAAGGCATGGAACAAGCAGCATCACATACTCCCCTTTCCTGCTTGATAAGCCATGTGTTAATATTGCTTACCCTTGTCTTACCAATTTTCCAGCTGTATGACATGCACTAAGTTCTGGTGATTTATCATGGTATTCCGTGTATGTTAAGCATTGCTGCAATTCACATGGTGTTAAGTGGTTACAGAGGATCACACAAATAAACACAGTGAATTATTGGACTCTTTAAATTTGGTACCATTATAGTCATGACTAGGAAGTAGAGGAATTATTTTGAGCTGGCTCAGAGCAGCCTGGTTGATGTTGTAGAGTAAGAAGACTAATAACCAACTTGACCCTGCTTTCATAACTCCATTCTTCAGCTGGGGGAAGAAAGAGTACAGTTTCTTTAGGGCTGGCCTCTTAGGGAAACTTACTGCTCAAGCTGTGCTCTGATACCTAATTTAATTTCACAGGGGAGTAGTGATTGGCGTTCACATCATGATTCACAGATCATGGAACAGGAAGCAGCCTGTCAACTTCTAGGGAGCTGAAAGGGGGGAGAGTTGCTTAGAGAAAAACAAAAATTGGTTTTGTGAAGGAATTCAGCTTAGGAGGAAAGCAGGCGGATTTCAGTTCTGCTGTGACTCCTGCTGAAGTTAGAGTCACTCTGTGGATTAATTTGCCCCTCAGTTTATCAATTGGTTGAGTCTTGAATACAGATGTGTCCTTTGGTGGATTAACAAACAAACAAAATCCTAAAAAAATCACAGAATGTTCAGGGCTGGAAGGAACCTCAAGAGATCATCTAGTCCTGCCAGAGCAGGATCACCTATACCAGGCCACACAGGAACTCATCCAGGTGAGCCTTGAATATCTCCAGAGAGGGAGACTCCACAACCCCCCTGGGCAGCTTGTTCCAGTGTTCTCTCACCCTCACAGTGAAATAATTCTTCCTCCTGTTTCCGTGGAACTTCCCATGCCTCACCTTCCACCCATTGCCCCTTGTCCTGTTATTGGGCATCCCCAAGCAGAGCCTGGCTTCATACTCCTGACACTCACCCTTTATGTATTTATAAACATGAATGAGGTCACTCCTCAGTCTCCTCCAAGCTAAAGAGCCCCAGCTCCCTCAGTCTCTCCTCATAAGGAAGATGTTCCACTCCTTTCGTGGCTCTGCACTGGACTCTTTCAAGCAGTTCTCTGAGGTCCTTCTTGAACTTAGGGACCCAGAACTGGGCACAATATTCCAGATGCAGCTTCATCAGGGCAGAGTAGTGAGGGAAGAGAACCTCTCTCGACCTACTGACCACACGCCTTCTAATACAACCCAGGATACCATTGGCCTTCTTGGCCACAAGAGCGCATTGCTGGCTCATGGTCAACCTCCCATCCACTAGGACCCTAAGGTCCTTTTCCCCTTCACTGCCCTCCAGCAGGTCAGTCCCCAACCTATACTCATACATGGGATTCTTTCCTAAGTGGAAGACTCTACACTTGCCCTTGTTGCTCTTGTTGAACTGCATTAGATTTCTTCCTGCCCAGCTTTCCAGCCTGTCCAAGTCTGGCTGAATGGCAGCACAACCTTCTGGTGTGTCAACCGCTCCACCCAGTTTGATGTTGTCAGTAAACTTGCTGACAGTGCTCTCTGTGCCCTCATCCAGGTCATTGATGACTGTATTGAACAGCACTGGTCCCAGTACTGACCCCTGAGGGACTCCACTAGTTACAGGCCTCCAACTAGACTCTGTCCCATTGACCACAACTCTCTGACTTCTTTCCTTCAACCAGTTCTCAATCCACCTCACTCCCTGATCATCCAGACCACGCTGCCTCAGCTTAGCTGCAAGGATGCTGTGGGAGACAGTGTCAAATGCCTTACTGAAATCAAGATAGACCACATCCACTGCTCAACCATCATCTATCCACCTGGTTATGTCCTCATTAATGGCTATCAGGTTGGTTAGACATGACTTCCCCTTGGTAAAACCATGTTGAATGCTCCTAATGACCCTCTTGCCCTTGAAATGCCTAAGGACAGTGCCGAGAAATAAATGAAATGACACTCTTTGCTACCTAGGAAAGATGAGAGGTTTTTGAGACTTCACCTTGAATATACCACTTCTATACTTCCAGCCCACATTAGCTGTATTCTGGATTTGCTTCCAGAGTCTCTATAGCTTGTACCTCATCGCAAATGTGTTCACAGGATGTTAGGAGTTGAAAGGGACCTCTGGAGATCATTGCGTCCAACCCCCCTGCCAGAGCAGGACCATAGAATCTAGTGCAGATTGCACAGGAACATCCAGACAGGTCTTGAAAGTCTCCAGAGAAGGAGACTCCACAACCTCTCTGTGCAGCCTGTTCCATGACCCTTACAGTAAAGAAGTTCTTCCTCGTGTTGAGGTGGAACTTCTTGTGCTGTAGTTTACATCTGTTGCCCCTTGTCCTATCACAGGGCACAAGTGAGCAGAGGCTGTTCCTTCCTTCTTGACACCCAGCACTCAGATATTTATAGACATTGATTAGATCCCCTCTCAGTCTTCTCCAGACTAAGAAGCCCCAGGTCTTTTAGCTTTTCCTCATAAGGCATGTGTTGCTGAATGCTTCTCATCCTTTTGCAAATCACATTAACAGAGAAAGCTAGCTTACACCGACAAGTACATATAAACATTGTCCTTTTGAGTGTGTATCTGTGCTGATATTTCATTAACAGCATTTTTTTTTACAACATTCTTTCATTTTCTCTCTTCTGTCATTATTTGTATGTGGATATGCTTAGTGCTTTTATTTAAGGGGGGGGGGGGAAGTAGTATATTAATCTTCAACCAAAGTTAGGCAACATTTCCCTCCTAAACACTGTGCAGTGGTAGGTAGTTCAACATTTTCAACACATCTGTGAGCAGAGAGAAAGAACAAATGGGGAGAAGAGAAGCATGTGTGTGTTATCCTTGTATGTTTGTCTTCTCAGAAATTCTGCGTTCTTTGTGCAGTTGTCAAGCTCTGCATGTATTTCTGGGGAGTTCTGTGTTCCTATAGAAATGTCTGATATCCCTCTGCTATGGAATATTTTGGTATGAGAATCAGTTCAAAGTATTATGAGATTTCCTCCACCTCCCCCAGATACAGCAATTCCTTTCTTGTTTGCACAAGATTTTTGAGGTCGTTGGAAAGAATGCGAGCAGTGAGAGAATACTGGGCTAATAGATAAAAAACATGGATGAAGATCTTTTTGCTCCCAAACTGATGGTAGCATTTCACGTGCCCAGCAGTTGGTCTCAATTTGAAGGAAAAATAGTGCCATCTGGTGATCCCTGGGAAGGGCTTTTCTACACCTAAAGCTATGGGATCGTAATGCGCTGTATTCAACGTTCTGGCCAGTTGTACCATTGCTGTTACACTGCACCTTTCTGAAGCACTGGTTCACTTTAAACTGCTACTTAGCAGTAGTTATCCTGGGTATAGTGCTCATTTATGTGGAAGTATTTGTGCTCTAGCCTTGAGTATGTGTTCAAACCAGCTGTTCTGTAGTTTTCTCACTGGCATCCCTGCTATGAAGTTCTCATCCTCTTCCTGTTAAGATTTGCACTTCTGCAGCTGGATATTCTCTTAGCTGTGCCGCATACCCCCATCTCCTGCTTTCTCCCCTTTTCCTGTGTAACTGGTCCTGTGAGACACTAACAAACCATCCAGGAGGCAGTAACTCTTTGAAAGGCAAGTGATGTTTCTGGCTTCCTTGCTCCATCCTACTGGGAACTCCCTGACTGCATCGTGGAATTTGTAAGAGAGATGGTGGCTCCATTCCAGCAGGCGACCTGCACAGTGGTATTCATTCGCCTTAAATTCTCGTCAATAATAAAAGGCTGGCATCCAGATCGTCACTGATAACATTGCTGCCCGAGGGGAAGCAGAGTTCAGCCTGCTGCTTTGGAGCCACGTGCGGTTTTGCATGGCTGTCAGCTTGGTGCAGGGAGAAAAGGTTGTGTTATGTTAAAGGTGGATTCATGAATTGTTTGTACAGAGCTAAACGAACGTAATTTTACAAGCAAAAATAGTTGCTGTGTGTGGTTAGAAGTCTGCCAATGGACAGGGTTTACTTAAAATAATTTATTCTGTTCACTTGATAAAATGTCCTTTATCTGGTTCTCATGTAGGTTGATTGCAAAAACAAGCCCTTAAAGAAGAGCAGAAACCCTTAAATTATATGTAGAGTCAGAACATGATTTTTGGGTTGTGAGTTTGGTTTGGTTTCTTTTTTTTTTGACTGGTTACTAAGTCCACTAAAATTCATACAATCAGGCTTCAGAGTTTAATATGAAGTCCTACTTGTGACTTGCCTGTTTGTTTTTAGCTGGCACAGGCTCATATGGTTCTCTTTATACACAAAAGATTAGTCTTTAGAGTAGGCTTCTGATTAGCATTTTCTTCTCTGTTTAGGAAAAAAAAAAAGCCAACTAAATTTTAATTCTTTTCTTCCCAATTAATTCTTCTCGCTCTATTTAAAGTGAGCTGTTGGCATGTTTAAGTGCAGGGTTTACTATTATGGTTCTGTATAGAATTGTATCATTATATAGTTATGGCTTAAAGGTGTACTTGTATCATGCCAGAGAAATCCCATCCTAATTATATCATAGAATCAACAGGCTGGAAAAGACCTCAGAGATCATCAAGTCCAATTGAAGGCATCTTTCCTAAAAAGTAGGACAAAAGTGGGACCTCATCACACTGCCATCTTGTGCCACCTTGACTTTATTGACAGGATATCAAACACTTTTCATTGATCTGATTAAGAGGGCGAGTGGCTAAAGAGTCGTATGTGTTCAATTTGGTCAGTTGTCTCCTTCTGTTGTGATCTATACAATGTTTCAGCCTTACTCTCTACAGCATCTGTAGCTGGAAGAAATGGAGACAAATTTGTGCTCAGGTTAAGGGCAGTCTTAACATTACTGGGAAAATGCCACCAGGTTGTGCAAAGTTAGCATTACTGATACACATTTTCTGCTGCTAGAAATGACAGCAATTAAAAGAACAAATTATTTAACTGAAGTACTTCTTTCTAGGGAAGAAGGTTACTTCCTAAAGTTACTTCCAAAAATCTCACCAAATGCATTAGGAGCAGAAAAGGGGTGTGCAGACAGAAGGCATCAGTAGCTTTTATTTTATTTTTTGTTCCTTTTAATAGGGTAAAAGGAGTATCTGGGGCCACTTGTAACACTCAGATTGAATTAGTCAGGGAAATGATACAGGAGTAGGAAGACTGAATCCATATGCTCCATCAGCTGATTTGTCAGAGCACCGTATGGCAAACAATTTTGCTTGTGGTCTGTTTCAATTTGTTAACAAACGTGTTTACATCAAACATTGCAGTGAGAGATGTGTGTGACTCTTTGGCAAGGACAGTGGTACGAAAGAAGGCTGGGGAGGGACTTTTCAGGATGTCAGGTAATGATAGGACTAGGGGGAAAGGAATAAAAATAGAAATGGGTAGACTCAGATTGGATGTCAGGAAGAAATTCTTCCCCATGAGGGTGGTGAGACACTGGAACAGGTTGCCCAGGGAGGTGGTAGAAGCCTCACCCTAGTGGTTTTTAAGGCCAGGTCAGATCTGGCTCTGAGCAACCTGATCTAGTGTGAGGTGTCCCTGCCCGTGGCAGGAGGGTTGGAACTAGGTGATCCTTGTGGTCCCTTCCAACCCTAACAATTCTATGATTCTATGATTCTTCTTGTGGTTGAAGTGGTCTTTTATCTTTATTGTCCTGAGTTTAACCTCCTGAAGTTAAAGTGACTGCAAGGGAGAATTTTAACTTGAATATTGGAATCATAGAATCAGTCAGGGTTGGAAGGGACCACAAGGATCACCTAGTTCCAACCCCCCTGCCATGGGCAGGGGCACCTCACACTAGATCAGGCTGGCCAGAGCCTCATCCAGCCTGGTCCCAAACACCTCCAGGGATGGGGCCTCAACCACCTCCCTGGACAACCCGTTCCAGGGTTTCACCACTCTCATGGTGAAGAACTTCCTCCTCACATCCAGCCTGAATCTCCCCACCTCCAGCTTCATTCCATTCCCCCTAGTCCTATCACTACCTGATATCCTAAGAAGTCCCTCCCCAGCCTTCTTGTAGGCCCCCTTCAGATACTGCATTAGGTCACCAGTCTTATCAAACCTGAATACTGAAGTCATCTCCAGGGTGTAATCCATTATGGATCAGTCCCATTTAAGTCCACAAGTCATAACCTTTTTGGAAAAAAAATGAGTAACTTCTCTTCAGCTTTTTCAAAGTGAAGATTTAAATTTTGCAAAGTTGACACAACTTCTTGTTCCTATCTTATAATAAAAGTGCTTTAACGTTGCTGAAACAAAGCCCAAGCAAGCCCTTTCGGGTGCCAGAATGCAAACACGATCATTTTTCTGGCAAGGTACAAAATATTTTGTGTTTGTCTAAAGCTGTCAATAAAATGAGAATCCTTGAGCTGCCTCCTTTGAACTGCTCTTTCTTGTAGGCAAGGACACTGCTGTTCTTTGTGTGAGAGCTCCATGGCAAATTGGTGTGATAAGAAATGAAGTGTCACCAGCAATCATGCTCAGTATCATGCCCACTGGTGAACAGAATTACTCCTGAGTTAAAATAAAAAAGCTTTGTACTGGTGTATCCTTTAAAGCAGCTGATTTTTCAGTGTAAAGAGAGATTTGCATATTGATACTGCTTTTCCATATCTCCTTTTAAAAATTCAAAGCAGTGGTTTTGCCAGGAAATGTGAACTTCTCTATGGTTTTAATGCACTATTTCTAGCTGGTTTGAAAGTCACTCGCATTGTGTCTTTCTTCACAATTTCCACTTGTCAGTGCATCTTCCTCTTCTCCA
This sequence comes from Dryobates pubescens, assembly GCF_014839835.1. Classification (NCBI taxonomy): domain Eukaryota; kingdom Metazoa; phylum Chordata; class Aves; order Piciformes; family Picidae; genus Dryobates; species Dryobates pubescens. The sequence continues at coordinate 20,610,510 of NC_071626.1, read as the reverse complement.
AACTTCAGTCCAGCCTTTCCACATTCTCCATACATTCCCATACTTCTCCATACTTACATAGATTTCCAAACATCTACCTACTTCTCTGTGTTTTTCTTGCCTTCAAAGACAGCTTGAACCCTGTGCTGGTAGTGATAATTCCTTTGGGTGGCTGGGTTGGGTATTGGACCTCTCTTCTGACACTGGCAGGCTTCACCCCTCAGGAGCTGGTGCCAGGGTTGTAGTTGATGTACCAGCTGGCTGGGCAGTGTAGGGTGCTCTGCACGTTGCTGACCCTCTTGGCAGAGCTTCTCTAGCCTATAATTGATCATTTCATTGTTGAAGAAATTAAATGTTTAGTTATTTATATACCTGTATCTGTCCAGGTAAAAGGCACCTTATTACTTGTCTGAAAAGTAGTAACTATCAGCACTGCAGGTGACTTCCTTGTAATACAGTGATGCTTATTTTGTGTTAATTCCATCATCATATAGGACTTCATACCTGGTTTATAGCAGCACTGTCACAGCACGTGTTTCTTAGCTCTCAGCAGGAATAGTAGCACTTCAGGTCTTAATCTTTAAAAGGCCAGGATGTCAGTACTAATGCTGTGTCTGCTGTGTCAGGTGGTTTGTGTGCTAAGAAAGAAGCAATGATTTAAATGGACTGCATTCACACGTTCGCTTTTCAATGTGATTTCAGTGTTTCTCTTGTGACAGTTCAGTAACAGTCCTAGTGGTAGAGTTTCATTGTGCCATCTTATCCCTCCAAATTCAGCCTACCTACTCCACTCAGTGGTAGTAAGGGCTTCTGTTGTACTCACTACTACATTATCACTCATTTCTACTGGAGTAGATTCAGATGAGGTTCAGCCTCACAAAGGGAATTAACTTTTTTTCCTTTTCTTTTTCTTTTTTCATATGTAACCCACAGTTATTTTTTTCTGTTATTGATACCTACATCCAAGCAGAAAACAGAAATCACTGCAGAAAGAGAAGTCATCGTCTATCTGGGTTGCCAGCACAAGCACCAAGGCTTCACAGTCTGTGTCTTTTGTAAGTGAGGAGCTGTTAAATTTAGATGTGAATTTGAATCCAAGCTTTCCAAGAACATGGAACTGTTTGGCCTTCATCAAAAAGTGCAGACCCTGTGCCAGATGGTCAAAGTTCAGTATGGTGAGATATTCATGATGCAGAAGTACAGACTGGATCGATCCCTGATTAGAAATGAGAAGCAGCCAGCCTATCATAATCAGGGATATTGTATGCATTTCTTTATTTTCTTTTCTTTTTTTTTTTCTTTTTTGTAAAATCCAACACAAGAACTACTCACAAACTAAAAGCCACAAGTTGTAAGTCAGACCTTTCCTAGGTTAAAACTATGTACAGGACAAATCAATCGCCAGCTTCATGAAAAGCCTGGGTGCGCTCCTATGTGATCTGGTATAGGTGATCCTGCTCTGGCAGCGGGGTTGGACTGGATGAGGTTTCAAGGTTCCTTCCAGTCCCTAACATTCTGTGATTCTGTGATTGCTGAGGTTGCTTAGAAAGTCTGGTTCATACATTATGAGCCAGAATAGCAGTGGCTGAAAATGGCCATTGACCAGGCACTGACCAATTGTTGTGATCAGCTGTTTACCTTTTACCTTGAATCACAGCAGGCAAGTTGTTGGGGGTTTTGTTGTTGTTTTTCTTATTTATGACAACAAAGGCAAAGGCAGCCTATGGTATAAAGTAACTTAATGTGTCTTTAAGTTGCTTCTTGAAGGTCAAGGATGAAGTAGGTTGGAAGCAGTCCTCAGGGCTTGCCGGTCTGTCAGCTTATATCTGTGCTATGTGAAAAAAAACTTAATATTGCAGAAGACATGTAGAGGATAGTGGTTTATTTTTCTTGTAGGTGAATTACTCTTTCTCTCTGGTCTGATCTTCATTGAAATGTTTGTCTGCAAGAGGTAGGGGATTTTCATATATAGCACACACGTGCTGTGCCTTTTGCAGGTCCTGGCTTTAGGTGTTGAAGTAGCTTGTACAATAGAGAACTGATGAAGGATTTGGGTGCTGGAGGTTCCTAACTCTACCGTTGCTTTTCTTGAATGAGTCATAATATCAGAATCCAAAGCTAAGTGTTAAAAACTATTAATTATTTCCACAGAGGAGTTCATTCGTGACAAACTCATGAGAAAGAGTTTGTCACACTAGGTGGTTATTAGGTAGTGTTAGTGTGAATACTTTCAATCAGGAGAACTAAAATAATGCAAATCACAAGGTCTGATGGAGATGGGGGAAAAAACAGTGTTAAAATCTGTCTGATTTGATTGCAGAGCCAGTTGCTTCACAGCACAGAATTTATCCTTTTCAATAGGCGCAGAATGTCTCTGCCTGCTTTTGTCTTCAGTGAAGGCATGTCCATAAAAACAGGCCACAAAATATCATTAGTGTTGTGGTTGCCCAGAGAATTTCATGAGATCTTCCTGCTCCTGTTGCTACACTGTATGCAAAACACAGCCCAAGTTATACATCTGGCTCCTGCAGTCATTTCCCAATCCCTGTCGTCATTTCAGTAAGAACAGACAGAACTTTAAAGATGCTGTATCTGCGGCTTCACTGGTGATTATTTCCTACTTTCTCATCTTCTTTTTATTCTAGTTTTCAGCACCTAATGAATAGTTCTTAAAAAGTCACTGAGTTTGCTTTTTTCAGTTTATTCCCCTGATGGCAACTCCATTTCAGTGTTTAAAATTATGTTTGACAGTCTCTGCAGCAATTCTTTATCCTCCCCCCCCCCCCCCCCCCCCGCCCCCCCCCCCCCCCCAATCTTTTGTCTTAATTTAGAGGCTGCATTTATTTACACAAAGGGTTTAGTGATAATTAGTAATGCTGTTCTGCTTAATATTGTTAAACAGTCCTTAGTGAAGGACTGAGCTGGATGGGATAATTTTTTTATCTATATCTAGAACTTGCTGCTAATTTTGATGTTGCTTCTCAAGTTGCATCCTAAAAGAGTGAGCTATTTTGAAAGGGAGAAAATATGGCAGTGCATGGCTTCTTTGGCTTTATTCTAGTGTAACTGAGACTGTCGAGCTGATAATGTGGGAAGATTAGTTAGCAAGCAGGAGGCAGAATGCTGATTATTGCTTTCAATGGATCTTTTTTTAACTCATGCTGTGTATTTGGCTGCTTTGGTTTAGTTCACCGTAGAATTCAAATAGCAGGCAATTGGGATATTGGAGCTGTAAATGAAAATGGGTAAGATCACTAGGTATTAATAGATGACATACACTCCTCTGTGGTGTGCACCCAGCATCCCACTCCTGCTGGATCCCAGCTGGTGTTACTGCATCTCAAGTTGAGACTGAAGACAGTTGTCACTGTTTTCTTTGCATGAACGCAAACTATCAGCTTCAAGCTACCAATTTGTGACCATCTGATGTACAAATTGAGGAACAATAATGTAAGACAATTGAGGACAGTCTCTGAAGTACAGAATTGTTTTCCTCAGCCTGTGTTATTCAAAGCAGATTTGAGCCCCATTTAGAATCTATTTTTTCCCATCTGTTGTGTTTTAAAGGGAAGTTAGAATTTTTAAAGTTCTGAGTTTAGTTGGAATGGTGTCTACTTTTTAAATAATAAACCCTGACTGTGACTGTCTGTGATCTGCTCTATGTCATCAAGTACTTCTTCAGCTTGGAACAGTCGTGGTAGTTTAAGGCTTTTCAGCAGCCAAATCGCGTGGAAAGTCCTGTGGAATTGGGTGACTGAATCCCCAAGGCTCTGCTGAGAGCATCAAACTTCAGTGTCAGAGTTTCCACAAGGTTTCCAAGCTGTGACCAACAGCTCTTGGCCAGAACGTTCACCCCATGTTGTCATCTCTTTCTCCTGGTTTCCCTGGATCCTTCTCACACTATGTCTTATGCAGAAAAGCATCACAACTTACTGAGTACCTTCATTTGAACTGGGATTTCACCAGGAGCCTATGAGCAGCTGGTTCCAGTGTGCCCCTCAATGTTCTTATATGCTGCAGAGTGGCAATGGTGCTACCCATGGCACAAAACCTGCGTGACAACTCTCTCCCTCTTTCTTCTATGTTTTCTGGGGTTTTCCAGCAGCAGTTGGGATCCTTGTGCTGTACTGTGGAAGGAAGAAATGTGGGAAATTAGGTACTGTTTACTACCAGTGGAGTTAGTTAATTTGAAGTCCTTCCTGTCAGGTGTAAATGGTGGGGGATTCTGTTGTGTTGGGTTATGTCCAGTAGTTGCATCCACATGGGTGCAGACTTTCCTAGGATGTATGTAGATTGGCAGAATGATAGGGGTTCATTATCTGGAGATTGTGTAGTCCAGCCCCACTGCTCACACAGTTATGTCTAGATCGGGTTGCACAGAGACACATCCAAAGTGGTTTTGAAAATCTCTAGAGAAGGAGACTCCACAAGCTCTCTGGGCAACCTGTTCCAGTGCTCCATCATCCTCAAAGTAAAGAAGGCTTTGAATCTTGCCAAATCAAATCATCCCACTCCTTGGGATGATCTCTGCATGTATCTTTTTGGTTTGTTGCTCAGTTGCCAATAACCACAAAGAGATTCTCTTTCAGTGCATGTTACAACTCTGGGAAACTTGCTAGGTGACCCGCAAGCAAGTACTGATAGTTACCCTTCAGAGTTACAGATGGCACCAAAACTGCTTAGGACTAAAATGGATTCATTTCTTTCTCTCTCTCTCCCACTCCTCTCTTTTTCTCCCTCTTACTTAAATTCTTAATACTTATCAGTGGAAACCTTGAAGCCATGCTTTCCTGAGGGCATGTTGGTGTGTTTATTGCCTATGATATGCAAAAGCATATTGAGTTTTATTTTAAATGCTAATCTGTGAGGTAGGCTTCCCTCTGAACAGCTGTGGCCCATCCAGGGAGGTGCTCACCCAATCCTGGGCACTGAAGAGAGGAGCAATCATTGTGGTGGTGTTGTCAGTGCTATTACCATAACACAATAACAAGAAGGAAGAATAATTGAGGTGTAAGTCTGAGTTGCAGACTGACTAAGTAGAGTTTGGATTAAAAGTGATGCTTTACCCTTAGGCTGCTGAGCACAGTGCACAAGGCCATGTGAGCAGTGTGAGGAGGTGTGCACGCACTTAGGGCAGGAAGCATCCTCAGGCAGTTTGATTCCTGACAAACCCACAGAGATCATGTAAAGCCAGCTTTGGCTTTGTTTTTCCCAGGGGCTGTATAACTAGATCTGGACTTACCAGAACAGGGAAAGCAAAAGGCCTTACTGCACCTTCAGTGCCTGCTGCAAATTGAACAGTACCCATTAACTAAGAGTTTTTAGCATGGATAAACAGTGCTGTTGTAAATGTCTGGACGATTCTCTCAAGCTCAAGTAGTTCACCTCAGGCAAATACCTGGCAGCGTACTTTTCAGTCTGATCTCTTAGCTCAACAAGGCTATCACAAACTGAAAGGTTCTGTAGTGAAAGAAGTTTAGTCAGCTGTAGCTATGAGCTTTGTGAATGGTGTCAGCAAAGGCAGAGGTGCAGAACATGGTGATGGCAGCTGCAGCCCCAAACGAAGTGTGCTATAAACCATGAAAAATTCCACAGGTCTTAAAAGAAAGAAAAAAAAAATTATTCCTTTCTCAAACCTCTTTCTTAAAGGCTGCCAATTAAATATTTGCAAAGTTTATGACTACTCTGAATAGATTAAATGTCAGAGCCTTTCAAGAATGACGTTTTCATCCTGGTTTTCTGAAGAAAGCATGCTTGAATGATCATGCTGTCCATGTGGCAGATGGGAGGCAGCATCAGAGATCACAGAATCATAGAATGGTTTGGGTTGGATAGGACCTTAAAGATCATCTAGTTTCAGCCCCTTGCCCTGAGCAGGAACACCTTCCACTCGATCAGGTTGCTCAAGGTCTCATCCAACCTGCCCTTGACCACTTCCAGGGAGGGGACATCTATGACCTCCCTGGGCAACCTGTTCCAGTGTCTTACCACCCTCAGTGTAAAGAATTTCTTCCTAATCTTGTCTAAATCTGCCCTTCTCAAGCTTAAGGCCATTCTCTCTCATCCTGTCACTACAAGCCCTTGTAAAAAGTCCCTTCCCCTCTTTCTTAGAGTAGGCCCCCTTCAGGTACTGGAAGGCTACTCTAAGGTCTCCCCAGAGCCTTCTTTGTTGTAGGTGACTGTCACTTTAACACAGTGTGAGATTATGGAGAGAGTCCAGTATAAGTCTGCTCATCAGAAGGCACATAGACCCCTGCATGGCTGCTTCCTGTTGCTGAGGAAAGGGAACATTGCATTACAATGAGTGCTGAAGGGACAAAGAAATATAACTCTTCAGTGAGCCCCATCTCAGTAGATCCTCTGTTTGCAGAACCACTTTCAAAAATTTCTTCTGGCAGTGCTGTGATCCTTGGACTCCAGCGTGTGTGCTGGCAAGTGCTCAGGCTACAGACACACTGCCTATGGCAGTCGTGGTATTTCCTGCTCTGCAGCTTAGAGCTCAGTGTAATTGTTACCAGGAAGGTCTGCTTTGTTACAGTGGTGCCATCCCAAATGCCACAAAACCAGGGTCAAAACCATAAATATTATGGCTCACATAGACTCTTCCCTCATTAGGGGTTCATCTTTTGTGTTTCAGTGTCTGTTTTACAGTTATGTGGCTCTGGGTGCACAAAACCAGCAAAATTGGTGATTACATTGACGAATAAGAAAAGGTTCCTTTGATCCATGTGATGAGACAACAGGAAGGTTCTATTTTTCAGTCGTGCCAAAGAATATGTTTTACAGAGCTTTGGCTGGTCTACCTCCAGTGGAAATGCTGTGCTTCATTAAGGTGGAGAAAAGCTTCTCATAAATGTCCTGTGTGCTTGCAAGAGAAGAGTAAACCTCAAGACTTGCACTAATATGAAACGAGATTAACATAAAAATATGAAGTCTCATTAAGACTCCAGTTCTAGAGCTTCAGATGCAGAAAAGCAAAGTATCAAGGAATTTTATGTGCACTCTTCTTTTCTCCTTAGTCATTCAGTGAAAGGTGGAGCAGTTACGTCTCTGGCGCCTTTAAAATGATTCATCATTTCCATAGAAGCCAATTCATGTTTATCCTTCAAATCGCTCTGTGGAGATTAAAATAATGGAGAATTATATTTGCTTTTAATTTTGTTTCCAGACAGCTTGGCCTGAGCGTTCATGATGTGACTTGGAAACTGTATCAGATCGTGATTTATTGTTGCTTGTAATTGTGTGAAGATTGAAGATATGCTGGATGCTGCTTTGTTCCTTTTTTTCCCCCTTCTCCTTGCCTCCCCCATTCTTCCACTTACAGTGTTCTTGAGTGTAGCACAGCATCTTTGCCATCAGTGCTTTTCCTTGGACAAGCCACAGCAAATGGAGATTTTCTTTTACCCCTAACATGAACGCTATGTGAAATGAGCTGTGGTTTGTGCTTTGGGGGTTTGGGGTTTTTTCTTTCTTCTAATTTTTATTTATGCTCAAGTTTTCGCTGTTTTTGTGTTGTCATGCTAATCTTCCTTTCCCATAGAGTGGAGAGAGTGTAGTGTTTTTTAGTTCAGCTGTATGAGTTGAGTTTTATGAGAATCACATGCAAAACACCAATGATGGAGAAGACTTTCGTTTGCAGTAAGGAATCTGTTAAGTACAAGGATGTCAAATCTGCTTCATTGGTGGCTCAACCCTTTCTTGACCAGGAACATTTAATAAACTCAATTTATCTATCAGGCCTCACAGGTAAAGGACTTTGTTATTCCTATTTTCATCAGTTCATTTCTCCTACACAGTTGTATCTGTTTTTCTACTTACTGAGTAAAAAGCTATTCTTAGACTTTTATGCATGATATAATTTAATGGAGGAAAATGACTGGGATTTTGTGAAATGAAATATTTCAAGTCTGCAGGAGGTTATTTTGAAAGTGGTGGGGTTTTTTTTACAGCCTTGTTACAAAATCCCAACCAAACTATTCAAACTTAAAAATTTACAAGAACATTGTTTTCATATTGCATTTAGGACTGTTCCCTGAGGATAAGTTTCCTGCCTTGATAAAAACTGTCTGTGTGACGATGGGACATGATACTTGTGATTTAATCCTGCAGTTCCAGCAGTTTGGTCACTTCTTGGTACACGAAAGTTTTCTTGCAAATTCCCAGTAAGCTCCCACCCTGTGCAAACTTAGTTGGTTCTGTGAACTATGCTTGTCTGTTCCCAGCCTCTTATGCATCCTGCTGTGATCTGGCTGTCTTCCTTTTCATATAAGGTCTTCAAAGGAAAACACTTTATTTCTGTACATAAAAACAAGTCCCCAAACATTCAGCAAGTGCATTTGGGGCCAGTTAAGAGTTTCAGGAGGTGCCACAACCTAAAACTTTTCACTTGAATGTCAGTTTAAAAAATAAATAACTGTGGAGGGGGGAGAAGAAAGCAAAGAACCAGCTAGTTTTAAGTGTTGTAAGGGATTTGCTCCTTACATTAGTTATCAATGAGTACCTTCAGTTGATCTTGGTTTACTTTTGTTTCCAGCCTGTTTGCTTTCTCATTCTCATGCCCCAGAGCATTTCAGTTTTAGTCACTGCATGACATCGCTTAAATCAGAGTTGGAATGAAGTCACAAAGTGAGCAGTAAGCCAATCCAAAATTCATGAGAGGAAACTGCATAACATAGACTGGTAAATGAATACTGGGCAGTGGGAAATTAAATTCACCTTAGCTCTTTGTGTTTTCTGGTTTATCAAGTTAGTTGTTTCTTAATATTGGTTGCAAACATGTTATTCATGCCTCTGTTCCCAAGTATCCAGCCTCTGAGTTTTGATGAATTGTTTGGAAAGAATCCAGATCAGTTCATGCAGAAGCTATGCACATCAGAAAACTACTTACAAAGTCTGAGCATGGATTTTGTATGCATTTTGACCCTACAAAAACCTACTGTGTGTTTATCACAGAATCACAGAATTGCCAGGGCTGGAAGGGATCTCAAAGGTCATCCAGTTCCAAGCCCCTTCCTTGGGCAAGGACACCTCACACTGGATCAGGTTGCCCAGAGCCACATCCATCCCGACCTTAAAACTTCCAGAGATGAGGCTTCCACCACCTCCCTGACCAACCTGTTCCAGTGTCTCACCAGCCTCATGGTGAAGAACTTTTCCCTAACATCTAATCTGAGCCTACCCACTTCTAGTTTTGCTCCATTCCCCCTTGTCCTACCAACACCCGACACCCTAAAAAGTCCCTCACCAGCTTTCTTGTAGGCCCCCTTAAGATACTGGGAGGCCACAATAAAGTCTCTGGGGTGCCTTCTCCAGACTGAATAACCCCAACTTTCTCAGTTTGTTTCTGTAGAAGACAGACTCTAAATGTTATGTGTGCATATATGCATACATACAACTGCATCAATCTAAAGTTTTCAGCAATTCCTTGTCTTGCATAAATCTTTATATTGTTTCACATCGTACGATGTATTTGGTGAAGAAACCCAGATTTTCTTGCTCTTTAGGGAAACACATTTTAGTTTTTCTGAGAAATGGTTTGCAAAACATACACAATTCTCTACTGTTTTGTAGTGAAGAATGGAAAAAGAAAGTATTTTCATGCATTCAGTTTGTAGCTGGTTTTCAAAAATAATGAGTTAAATACCTGTAATTCTATCTAGTCAGAGCACTCAGTACTCAGACTGCTTGAGAAAGAAACGTTTCCTGTGTGCAAGTTCTGTGCAATTCAATTACAACCTAAATACTGTGCCAGTTTAGGATGTGGTCTTAATGACTGAGATCAGTCGATTAGAGCAGTGCTTACCACCTTCTGCTTCTTTCTTCAGCAGGAATTTCATGTTACTCTGTTCTCCTTTTACTTATGTTGCCATTCTAAGTGTAGTAAGCATTATCAAGTAGTTCAACCAATACTGTATCTAAGATATATATGTGTTGTTTAAAGCAACTCACTACAATGCAGTGATGTCTTTGAAATACCATTTAAAGTGTTTTCCCTTTGAAGTAGTCTGTCTTGTTGCACAAATTGGTACCTGTATGTCTTTTGTGGTGATCCTGAATGGACTGTGCTGGCTGGATGTATGTCTCATTTCGGCCCTGGCGAGGGTCACTCAGCAGTCACCTCCTCACAAGCATGAAGCTGCCCTCTGGGCATGCTCCATGTGGGCAGGATGGATAGATGTGTGGGTTTCATGTGAGGTGTCAGTTGAAAGCATTAGATCCTCTGGTGGTGCCCTTTGATTAAAATTGCAAAAAGTCCTGTCAGCCTGCTGTTTGGAGAGCACATTATGCAGAGGCTGAGGTGGTATCTTGTGTGCGATTGCCAAGCTCCGAGGCCTTCCCCAGATACAAGGCACACTTCCAAGAGGCAATTGCTTCACTTCTAGTGATTTGTTCTGGTGGGGCATGGGCTGCCAGCAGTGTTACTGTGTGTTGCATGTGTAAGCACCTAAGTCAATTTAAGTACAGACTGTCCTTCACTATGAGGTGCAGATCCAACTCAGCAAGGGATGATGCAGACCCAGTGTGTGGGTTCCCTCTTCCTGGGGTGTATGGCCCCAGCAATGCCTGGCATTCGAGTTGGATAAATCTGCTGGGTTCCAGAGTGAAAAAGAGGGGTCACCAAGTTGTGACCAGGCATCCCAAAAAGTCAGAAGCCAAGTAGGAGAAATTCACCATTAAGAAGAGAAGAACTGTCCCTCTCCCCACTTGGTACTAATCATGGAAAACAATGCTGGCTGCTTTGCAAAATATTAGTACTGCTGCACAAAATCTGGGCCTCTGATTATGGCTCACTGAGTCAGACTTGTTTACTTCATTGAAGTATTAATATGTGTCTCTGATTGGCAGTCAACAGCTCGAGGCTTCAGGCTTAATAGAATTTCAAACTATAGATTATGCAGTTTTGCTGGAAATATGAGCCTTCTGTCACAATTTGAATGATGTATTCTCCCTCACTCCCCTTTGGTCTGTTTTTCAGGGCTGAGGTTAAGATAGATCACTAATTCCTTCCATCCCTTGTCTTTTAATTTAAGAATATTTTTTTTTTTTTTGGCATCTGCCAGAATCTTCTGCATGTACTCCTGAAAGGCTGAGCAATGAAAGAGCCATTAACTTCAGCCATTCATTTTTTTTCAGTAGAATGAAATAGCACTTCAGTATCTCAAACTGTTTCTGCTCTATTTGATTTCATATCATGACAAAGAAAAGAAATGTGGGCAGGATGTTGACTTGCTGGAGTGTGTCCAGAGAAGGGCAACAAAGTTGGTGAGGGGTTTGGAACACAAGCCCTATGAGGAGAGGCTGAGGGAGCTGGGGTTGCTTAGCCTGGAGAAGAGGAGACTCAGGGGTGACCTTATTGCTCTCTACCACTACCTTAAGGGAGATTGTAGACAGGCAGAGGTTGGTCTCTTCTCCCAGGCAGCCAGCACCAGAACAAGAGGACACAGTCTCAAGCTGCACCAGGGGAGGTTTAGTCTGGATGTTAGGAAGAAGTTCTACACAGATAGAGTGATTGCCCATTGGAATGGGCTGCCTGGGGAGGTGGTGGAGTCACCATCATTGGAGGTGTTCAGGAGGAGACTTGATGGGGTGCTTGGTGCCATGGTTTACTTGATTAGGTGGGTTGTATTAGTTGATAGGTTGGACACGATGATCTTGAAGGTCTCTTCCAACCTGGTTTATTCTATTCTATTCTAAGGAGCTGGTTTTCTAAAGCACGAGAGGATGGTGAGTGAGAAGGCCAGCTCTGGTCCTGCAGCTCATGTAAGTGTTAGCAAGAAGTAAGGCACAAGGAGTGGGTCAGTGGAGTGAAACAGCTGTTGCTGGGGGAATGATGTCAACACTATGCATCTGGGGAGACAAGGGGAAGAAGTTTAGCTATACTTAGCTAAAATACCACTTTCCTCAGGAATACATTTCTATTGTTTGCAAAGCTTTTTCTGAGAGTGAAGCAGTGTCAAGCTCTGTTATGCTGGTTTTAGATGTATTGCGTGGTCTGTAAATACTGTCACTGATGAGTCACTGCTGGCCAAGACCTTAATCACTCTTCTGCTAAGCAGTCTACTCAATTCTCCGTGCTATGTATTTGCCACTCTAAGAAACCTGTGGGTTCATTTCACAGGAAGGATTTCTCCCTTTGGAAAACTGTCTATCTTAGATTTTTGCAAGAAATACCTGAAAACAGGCAGTACAAAAATCTCCTGGAATGGCAGAATTGAGCTTATGTGTCAGAAACACAGCAAAGGAAAAAGATTCCTCACAGAATCTATGGTGGTTTATAGTGCACCAACATGTGAGGCTGAAATGTCACAGCTGCGTTGAACATTTGTATGCCTTCTGCTTTTCTAGTTGTTCTACCTTTGTGTACATCCTGTCTCACTGCTCTTTTAGTAGATTTTAAAGATCCTCAGTCCTTTTTCAATTGTGTCATGTAGCTGTCAATTCACAGACTTTACAACTTTCCTGCTTTTGGCAATTGACTATTTATTTTAGTGGTAATATATTCATACATTCATAGAATGGTTTAGGTTGGAAGGGGCCTTGAGTATCATCTAGTTCCAACCACCCCTGCCATGAGCAGGAGCATCTTCCATTAGACCAGGTTGCTCAAGGCCTCATTCAGCCTGGCACTGAACACCTCCAGGGAGGAGGCATCAATGATCTCATTGGGCAACTTGTTCTAATGTCTCACCACCCTCACTGTGAAGAATTTCTTCAAAATCTCCAGCTTAAATCTGCCCTCCTCAAGCTTCAAACCATTCCCTCTCATCCTATCACTACAAGCCCTTGTAAAAAGTCCCTTCCCAGCTTTCTTGTAGGCCCCCTTTGGAAGGCTGCTCTATGGTCTCCTTGGATCTTCTATTCTCCAGGCCGAACAGCCCCAGTTCTCTTAGCCTGTCCTCACAGGGGAGGTTTTCCAGCCCTCTGATCATGTTCATTGCCTCTGGCTTTTAGGACAGATGGTACTTGGAGCTGCTGAATGTTGAGAAGTTCTGGATCAACATACCTATGCTTTTAGTTTGCCTTACACGTATAGTTTGCCTTAGCCACAGTTGGTTTGCAGTGTGTCATTATAGATCCATTATATACATGTACTTGGGAAGGTTGTGTAAGATTTGCCAATGATATGAACTGCTCTTTGATGTTATTTCTGCTTACTCATCACTTTAGTTAATAACTTTTCCTGAATAATACATGTAAAGTAAGTATATATTTCAAACCCAAGAGAAAGTAAGGACCATCTGAATTTGTTATACAATTCATTAACAATTTTCATCACTTCTGCCTGAACCAAAAAAAGGATTGGAAAATGCACTTTTGACTCCATTTCAATTTTGGTATAGCTGCCCAGTACACAATTGCTTGGAGGAGAATGTTGTTGCCACCGTAGCAGAATTCCATTTTTTTATTAGCATGGAGCTATTTTAAAATCTCAGCATATTCTGGGGCTTAATTTTATTCATCTAAGCATAGGCATTGAACATTAGTTGTTCTAGCTGCCTCTCTAGTTAATAGAAAGTCATCTCTCAAGAGAGACTCCTCCCATTCTAAGCTATGTTGTCTCCAAAATTGTTTGTGCAAATAGCCTCTGGCCACTGACTGTGTCTCAGTAGGGAGCCTGAACAATTCATTCAGATGGGTTAAGTCAGCTGCAGATGGTGAAAGCTGTGAAATCAGATATGATGAAATTCCATGCTCTTTGTGGACTGTGAGCACTGTGCCTGACGATAGCTCTATTTGGCGTGATTCTCCTTGTTTAAAGAATTATTTCATAGTATTTTTTTTCTAGTCTGTGACTAATTGCTTCGAGAAAAGTTGTGGAGAGAGCTCACCACAGCTTTAGACACTGCTCAGCAGGTTGTTCACTTCTATCATCTCACATGTATTTCTTTTGTCTTCTTTAGTCTTCTGGTACCAGTATCACTGTGGATATCGCTGTCATGGGAGAAGCACATGGGCTCATTACAGACCTTTTGGCTGATCCTTCACTGCCCCCCAATGTGTGTACTTCACTGAGAACAGTGAGCAACCTGCTCAACACACAGTTAACCTTCCAGGCCATCCACAAGCCAAGGGTGAGCCCTTTGGTGTCCTTCAGTGAGAACTACACCTGCTCTGACTCAGAGGAATGTCCAGAGAAAGGAGAGAAACTAGCTATTCCCAAGGTGAGTATTGGACACGGGTACCTTGTAAATTGGCTGCCCTAAAGGGAGAGCACTGGACTACTGGGAGATGTCACCAGGCTGCTTTTTTTTGTTTGCTTCAGATGAACATTTTGTGCACTAATCATACCCTACTATGAAAAGACAGCTGAGTAGGCTGTTGCTCGAATAGTAAGAGAATTCCTGTGTCTCTTAATTCATGGTCAGGTTAACTTTGGTTCAAGTACTTTTAGAAGATGATGTTCAATGTAGAATAGCTCACATAGACAGCATTCATATTTCATCACAGATGTTGGTTGGAGCTTAAGAGAAAAGAAATGTTAGCAAGCAGAGCAAGCAAAAGCCTTTCAGCATTCAGACTCACAAATCTGCCCCATTGCTTCTTACAGAAAAATTTCCCTCCCACTCAAAAGATTTGACTCACTGCATGAGGAGTGACTACCCTAGCCAGTGAGCAGTGGGGTACTAAGTAGAAATATGAGGGGCCTTTTTGCCCTCTTTAAAGGCTGGAATTTGAAATTCTATATGAATTTCAGTCTCTTCTTTCTTCCTTTAGCTAGAGATGTGCAACCTGTACAAGTCAATGAAAAGTCTCTACTTGTGACCTCCAGGTGCTTTGGATCAATATTAAAATGTTGAATACCAAGCAAACAAACAAGATCACCACAATACTTAGCATGACAAATATTGTGAGCTCATGAGAAGTAGTCTTGACAAGAAAAATAAGACCAAACAAAGAGGAAGTGTATGTATCTCTGTATATTATTGCCATGATGGATGGCTTTATGAATGCTTAGAAATCCAACAGGAAATAACCAGTATAAACCACCCACATCTAGAAAGTGAACAGCTAGAAAGAAAACATCATCTTTGAAGTAGTTTGAATTGTAGATTTGTTGGTGATTAGCAGTCCTGTAAGGCTTACATTTCACTTTTGAAACTTAACCAAAAGACTTCTGCAATCTCCCTTGTAAAGTTAAATACAGAGTGAGTTGCACAGGCAAATACTTTTGATTTTTAGCAGTTCAGTTGGTGCAGCCAGCACTCATTCCAGCATTCCTGGCATCTGAATTGCAACACTTGTACTTCTTTCTTTAATATATTTTAATATTATGATAATTATTACTCTGCTTGCCCATGTAGCAGCTGTGTATACAAAATGAATGTTCACAAGGTTTTAAGTGCACTTTTCAGCCTATTTTAGTGCACATATCTGTGATGGCTCTAGTCTAGGCTCTGAGGGGAAAAGTTAAGTGGAAGAACACTGCCATCACATGAGCAAACACAGGGAACAAATATCCATTTGCTGTTGCATAATACCTGGTGAGGAGAAGAGAAATGAAGGATGAAGAAATGAGCTAATGCTGCAAAGAACTAATCTGACTGAAGAATTCACTGACCTAAAAGTATTATGGTTCATAAAACTAATAGTTTGCAGTCCTTTGTTTAAGTGCCTAAATACAGATCTGAGGTCATTACCTTAAAGCACCTGACACTAAGCATTTTGGGTAAGGGAATAATATGCTACCATATTTATTTGTAAGTCTGAACTTCAGAACCAGAAGTGTCTTCTATCTCATATGTGTTAACCCTCTGGAAAAGTCAAAATTCTGCATCACAAACATATTTGTGTTAGTTCTTAACTATAAACACTTCGTGAGATCTACAAAATAAACATTTTCAAAGAGTATAGCATCTGCAGCAGTGGGTCTGGATCCACAAAGACTCTGTCTCATCATCCTTTATTATCTCTGCCTTCAAACATTTGGAAAAACAGTATGAGTCTTGTTAAGTAGACAAAAGGAAGAGTCAGGTGAAATTAAAATGCAGGCTACTCTAGAAAAATCTGCTGTGAACAGTGATGTTTTCTCTAAGCTTTTCAGGAGACATCATGTCCCAGAGCATGAAAGTTTAATGTCAGTGGATGATCTTTGGATTGGATAGATAGAGCAGGGAAAAATATTGGAGCTCTCCGCCCTTATTCTCCTTACAGCCTTTCTTGCCTTGAATCTCTGATTCTGGGCATTCATGACAGCTTAAATCACAGAAAGGTTGAGGTTAAAAGCACATCTGTTGATCATCTAGTCCAGTTTGGAGATCATCTAGTCCAGTCCCTCAGCTAAAGTACATTTAGCCTTGAGCAGATTTCTCTAGGCTCAGACTAGAGAAGGTTGCTCTGGAGGATGTCCAACTGAATTTTGAGTATCTCCATAGATGCAGACTCCACAGCCTCTCTGGGCAAGCATCCTCACAGCAAAACTATTCTCTTGCGCATAAATGGCATTTCTTGCATTTCAGTTTTTGCCCCATTGTCTCTTTCCTGTCCTTGTCCTTTCACTGGACACCACTGGAAAGAGCTTGGCTCTATGTGCTCTTTACACATTCCCTTCATGTATTTATATACATTGGCAAGATCTCCCCTGAGCCTTTTCAGTATGAGCAATCCCAGCTCTCTCAGCCTTCCTTTTATGAGAGAGATTCCAATCCCTCAGTCACCTTTTTGGCTCCGATGACTTGAGTGCCTTTTGGCCACATCAAATAAGATCAAACATTTTAAAGAGCACAACCAGCACTGGCTGACTCCTGTGAGAGCTCCAACTGTTGAGCTTCTGTGGCTACAAGGCTGTGGATATGTAGGGTTTTTTTAACCCTGAAATAAGGAAGATGATACAGATCCTCCAAGAATTTAAGGCACTGTGTTCATTTGAACAGAAGGTAGGCATCATAATACCTGGGAGAATCCAGATATAAGATACCTCACTAGATGCTGTCAGGCAAAATTAATCAAATGTAAATGTTTTTCTTCTGCATGTTTAAAGTTTTGCTAAGCCTATATAAACTCTAAGGAACTGGTATCTCTCTAGCGCTTACGGAGAAGTTTGCCTCCAGGACTGCTGAGACGAGTGTCCTCTACTTGGACCACAACAACATCAGCCACAGGATTACCTACACTGGAGCCAGCTCCAGTGAGAAGGGATCGCAGTGCCAGCATCAAACCTCATGAGTCATCTTCATCCAGGTTACAAATTACTTCTTCTCTCTTTTATGTCTCTCTTTTCTTTGGTTCCATGTGATGATGTCATAGAATCATAGAACTGTTAGGGTTGGAATGGACCTCAAGGGTCATCCTAGTTCCAACTCCCCTGCCATGGGCAGGGACCCATTATATATATATTATATATATATATATGGACCCATTATATAGATATTTTTAATATACATAGATTTTTTAAATATATATATATGTGTGTACATATATAATGTCCCTCGTTATAAATGCTAACTTCAAAGCATGTCAGCGCTACCTCTTCATGTTTCTCTAAATTGAGTTGCCAAAGAAGTGGCTTTCCCAATTTTAACCAGATTATGCCAGCACTATTTCCTATTAGTGGAAGACAAAATTTAAAAATAAATTCTACTTATACTAGTGAAGTGCAGAATTGCACAATAAAATTGGAAACAAGCCAAGATATCTCTTTAAAGTCTTGGTGCTACGCAGCAGTTTTTCCCCAGCTGCTGAACAACACTGCTAAGGATGCACCTAATGGTGTGGTCCTGTCATTAGACCAGTTCATAAAACACTTCTCCATTCTCTGGATGCTAACTTTCTGAGCACAAACCCTGATTTTCAGTGGATGTGCCTACAACACAGAATTTCATGTTTTGTCTCTCTACAGAAACAGTCTCCTTAGACCACACATCTCATGTGTATGCACTTAATTCCAGAATAGAAGGAGTGCTTAGGGCTCTCTGCATGAACTCGTGTCAATACAATGCCATCAATAGATGGTAAATACAAAACATTGAGTTAGATAAGTTAAAAAGTGATTCAGTGGAGAGAAGAAATTAGATTTGTTACCACCAGGGCAAAATGGGGGAAAAAAAAAGTATAGTCTAAGAGCAAAATTAGAAAAGAAGATTTGCTAGTAGAAGCTGAAAAGCAAAGCTGAAAATGGACTGGACACTGAAAGGTTTTTCTTGCAGGATGGTTGCTGTGCTTTACCTGCTTTTAAGCACTGCAGTGGAATGCTGCTTTCCTGCTGACCACAGAGTTTAGCTTCTGGGATTCAGAATGTCAACTGTCTCCTTTAATCAAAAGACTTTTACTGATTTGCCACAAGAAGGTGATATACCTAGCTGTTTTGTTGGGGTGCAGACTGAGTGCCCACTTTATTTATTTATCCATTTATTTATTTACTTATCCATTTAAGTTGCCCCATATTTTGATGGGTTTTGTAGGCAGGTGCTGGTACTGAGTCACAGCTATTAAGCAATAATTATTAAAGCCTTGAAATTAATTTCAGCAAAAGCACTGGAATAATTGTACATTGTTTGTTTGTTTTGCCTGGAAGACTTCTAGATTCAATCATGACATGTACACTTTAAGGTTATGTTCATATAGTGCAGCACTGGATCTCCCTGACATAAGAGAGACACGGACCTGATGAAGTTGGGTCCAGAGGATGGTCACAAAGATGATCTGAGGACTGGAGCACCTCTCCTATGAAGACAGGCTGAAGGAGTTTGGGCTGTTCAGCCTGGAGAAAAAAGTGCTAGGGAAAGCTTATAGCAACATTTCAATGTGTGAAGGGAATCTACAGGAAGGCTGGGAAGGACTGTTTAGAAGGGCTCATGGTGATAGGACCAGGGGCAATGGTTTGAAGCTGGAGCAAGGTAAATTTAGGTTGAACATAAGGAAGAAGTTCTTTACAATGAGAAAGGTGAAACACTGGAACAGGTCGCACAGAGATATGTCTCCCTAGAGGCATTCAAGATCAGACTTGATGTGGCCCCAGGCAGCCTGATGTAGTTGGAGGTGTCCCTGCTGACTGCGGAGGGATTGAACAAGATGACCTTTGAAAGTTCCTTCCAACCCAATGCAATCTGTGAATCTGCAATGAGGTTTGCATAGGCTGAGGAATCTACATGCTCAACTCAAAATTTAGTTCCAGTTATCTAAAGTCTCCCAGAGTTACCCAGAAGCGCCCTAGTTCTCACTCTTCTGAAGAGACAGGGTTTTATTTTATGGCTATGGTTCCTCATGACCGACTACATCAATTAGGTATTCCCTGCTCACTCTTACTCATTTTCTTTTCTGCAAGGCCTGATCCCTGAGCCATTATCAAAAAAAGTCATTCCAGTCAGCCAGCAGCTGACTGGTTTAGGGCATTTGCAGAAGACTACCCTAATAAAGTTGCTTTTCTGCTTGAGGGCTTTCAGACCTAAATACCTTGAATTTGGGGACTTCCATGCTGCCAGATAGCCTGAGCTGAGCTTCATTTAACACTCCACAGGGGCTCTGCCAGATAGTCCAGGAGCAGCCCATGAATGAAAGAATTGAATAGATACTTGTCTTGTAGGAATAGCGATTGTCTGCAAGAAGAGAGGTTTGGGTCCCAGGCATTATTAACCATGATAAGTTGCATAGCTATTTCAACAAGATTTCCTCTTTTTCTGGCTCCATGAACATTTTTCTATTCCAGTCAGAACAGAGTAGAGCCTTCAAAGGAAGGGAAGAGGGCAGTCAGTCATGCAGTCCAGTAGTTACAGTGCCACACTGTGAGAATAAAGTTCAGGTCCCCTCCTCACCTCAGCAAGAGGTATCACTCTAGAGCTGGTGGGTGAGAGGAGAGTGTGGACACAAGCTTTGACATGGGGAAAGGAAGAGCAAAGAAGAAGCATCAATTTCAAGAAAAGAATTCAGAGCTTTGATATCAGAAGATTCAAATATTTTTTTCTGCCATTCAAAATTTCAGGCTGATAATGGAGAAAAAGATAGGACCTCAGAAGGCCAAACATTACCAGTGTTTGATGTTAGACAGTGTGGGTGAATGCAACCCTAGAGAACTGCTTTGGTCAGCCTTTCTTCCAGATGCTTACACAGTTCCCATAGAGGAGTCTCCTGTGCAGCACATGGAGGTGCTCAAGACAGCCTGCAGAGTACACTGAAAGTCTGGTGGAAGAAAAATACGTGGTTAGCCAATGTTTGCTTGTGAGGAGTCCCATGTATCTCAGTAAAAGTAAATATATAGAAGCTATAACCAAATACAAATGTTCTTCAGTCACTAGCCTGTGTTTCCCAGGGTGCATTTGATTTAGGCTGTTGATCTCAGCCTCTCACATAGTATGTAAGCATCCTAAGATGGGAATCAGAGGGAGGAGGAGAGGAATTAAATATTATTGTTGTTCCTGTTCTATGGTTCTTATATAACTCTGCATGATGAGATAACTAAGCAGACTATCAATTCTTTCTATGTTTAATGTCACCAGTTGTGTAAATACATATCTTGTCAAGCCTCCCAGCCTACTGTGTGCAGTTCTTCTTTTTACAGTAGAAGGAAAAAATGTGTGTGCCAGAAAGGGTAAAGATGAATCCTCTAAGTCTAGCTTTTGGCAGAGCAATACAGATTTGCTTTCAAAGAAAAAAGTGTTGAACTGACAGGAAAAAAAAACAAACAAAAAAGTCTTGATTATCTCCTAGTTACTGAATAAATCTTGATTATTTGCCACTGAATTCAAGCATGCCATAAGTCACAAAGAAACATTTCATAGTGTGAAAGTCAGGAGAGGAGAGATGACACAGAAGTTGGCCTGTAGCAGATTCTGTAGTTACAAAATCTGCAGCTTTTCCTGCATCGCTCCTAGATTTCCAGTCACATATTTGGAAAACAACCCTTGAAATATGGTTTATGATTAGCAGTCCTGTATTCTTCCACCCCCAGTTCACTAAACCAGCAAGACAAGGTCTTCTTGTAGCTTCGAATGATTCGGGAAAAATAATAGAGCTTACATGTTCCTTCCCCCAGTCGCTTCCATGTCCAACTGATTTCCCATAAGAAGTCAAGGAATGTGGTTTGGGGTTGTGGGTTGTTTTTTTTTTTGCAGTGGGCCAGTGTTTCTTGTTAAAAAACAAAACCACAAAACAAACAAACAAACATGGCAGGTTATGGGAGTTTGGGCCAATGGAAACATCCAGGGAGTATTTTTGTAGGTAGAGCTTGGTCTGCCAAAACAGCAAGGTGTTTGTACAGTTAAAACAATGTTACATGCTTTTTTCTTTAAGAACACTTTATTTCCCCCCCCCCCTTTTTTTTTTCCAAGTTCAGCTGGGACTAGGCTTTAAAAAGCTGTCTTCTGCCTTGCATATCATCTCATCACTCAAATGTGAGGCAGTGAGGAGAAATGTGGAGCCTTACAGGCCCAGTGGATCTCTCTAGAGAAGTCACAGGCCTCATGAGATCTACATCCCTGCAAATAGCTGGCGTTTGATGATTATCAGTTAAGAAAACAATGATAAATACAATTCTCATTCTTTACAGAAATAATTGGCCTCTTCTAGTGCACAGTTATAACCTGAAGGCTGAAAGCATCCACCCATCCTGTTGCAGGGTACCACCCTTTGTTCCCTGCACACAGGCACACACGCACCCTATTTTCCTTCAGTGACCAGTGTCTTCAGGGTGTGCCAAGAGGATCTGGGCCCCTCAGTTTAGGAAAGATGTTGACCTGCTGGAACGTGTCCAGAGAAGGGCAACAAAGCTGGGGAGGGGTTTGGAGCACAAGCCCTGTTGAGGAGGAGCTGAGGGAGCTGGGGTTGCTTAGCCTGGAGAAGAGGAGGCTCAGGGGTGACCTTCTTGCTGTCTACAACTACCTGAAGGGAGGTTGTAGCCAGGTGGGGGTTGGTCTCTTCTCCCAGGCAACCAGCACCAGAACAAAAGGACACAATCTCAAAGTGCACCAGGGGAGGTTTAGGCTGGATGTTAGGAAGAAATTCTTCATAGAGAGAGTGATTGGCCATTGGAATGGGCTGCCTGGGGAGGTGGTGGAGTTGCCATCACTAGAGGTGTTTAGGAGGAGACTTGATGGAGTGCTTGGTGCCATGGTTTAGTTGATTAGATGGTGTTGGATGATGGGTTGGACTTGATCTCGAAGTTCTCTTCCAACCTGGTCTATTCTTTCTATTCTATTCTATCCTCTTCTGTTCTGTTCTATGCTATTTTGAGGTGCAACATGTGTTTCAGTGGGCTAAAGCATGTCACCCGGAGAAGGGACACACTACTTGTAACAACAATGCAGTGCTTTTCCAGGCCTCTTCCAGCCTCCTGAGGAGCCCTTCCAGTGCCTGAAGGGTTACTGGGTATCTGCCTTGGTGGTTTCAGCAAAGGAGTCAACAAGACTGATTTTTTGTGTACACTGCGAACTTCTGGCACTTCTGGCTCTTGTAAGGAGCCATTTAAAGAGAATATAAATTTAACTTATTTCAAGTCAACTTTTAAGCATCTTTGTGCTGTCAGAACAATATAATGAAGACATCTTTGTATAAATAAAGTGAATAGGCCTCAGCACTGAAGGAAATCCAGCTTTGGAGCGCTTGCATTGTAAATGGTTTTGCTAAATACAGTACTAATGCCTCACAAATAGCAGTTCAGCCAGCAGATAAATGCTGTTTTCCTCGTCGTGTGTTGTCTCAGTGTTGCGTACTTACTGCTCCTAACTTCTGCTGTTGAGGCTTTTTACTGTGTCAAATGATGCTTGTTTGCACTCTGGTTTTGCAGCACGGACTCCTGGAACAGCTCAATTCTGATGACAATCACAAAGAGCAGGTCCTTCTCCACCTCCTACACCATGCCTTCTACCAACCACCTGAATGCCAAAAGGCAGAGCCGGCAAGGTGAGTGAGCATCTGTCAAACTGTCAGGATTATTTAGCTCCTTCCCCATGACTAGCACGTGCAGCTGCTTTTGGTCTCTATCCAGTCTGTGTCTTTTCTTGGTTTTCCACCAATATAAATATCACTATTTCTTTTATTTAAGAAAACAATAGCAGTGGCTTAAAATACTGCAGTGATGCTGTCGTAAATGTTTTGACTTTTGTGATTTGTAGAGTTGGTCATGACATGATGCAGTAAGTGCGTTACTAAATTATGCTGTGATTTATACCCATGTAATTCCCTTCCCTACACCAGGGATGAGAACAGCATGTTTTGTGTAACATTTGTTAGATCAACTGTGTGCGTGTATTGCCTTACAGCCTTCCTGAAGCACCACAACCTACGTAATGCCATTCAGAGCTGTAGGCAGCAACTGACCTGTCCTATGCAAACGCATCCATGACGAAGGCATTGTAACTCAGAGATATATCTCTGTCTGTTATTCAGAAAGTCCAAGTACTTCTTTATTATTTATTAGAGAGGATGAAATATATGTCTTTTCACTCAGCTTTTTGAGCCTTTAAAAAGTCCTGTTTGGACTGAGGGAAAGAAATGGAGAAGGCGGCTTCATTACTGATAATGGCAGCAATGAGGCAGTCTTAATCCACAGTTAACAAGGTTCTCTTCTCTGCAAAATTACAGAATATTGTAATATTTACTCATGCTTTAACTTGCAATTCAAAATGATCACCAGGCCTTCCTTTTTTAAATCAGTCCAGTTCCAAACTTGAAATAATGTTGAGATGATGTTACTCAGAGATACTGGCTGCCTAGACATCAGATGGAAATTGGTAGATGCCTGAAGCCTGACATCTGAAAAGTCAGAGAAGCCCAGCTTAGAGATGGGTTTGAAGATATGGCTGCACAATTATTCTGCATATCTAGCACTGTCACATTTCATCTGCTTCTCAAATGAAGAGTTTATTTAATCTCCTCTTGTACCAAAGCTGCTTCATTATACCACAGTGAAGATTAAGTAACACAATAGTGCTTTAAAAAGGTAATAGACATATAGGCAAATGGGTAAAATTGAACCTGGAAAATAATATAGTACCAAGAATCCAGGAATTTGTTTTAGAACAAAACAAATCCAACACAGATTTGTGATTTTCAGAGATTCAGAGATTAATTTGAAAGAAGAGTGTTTGTGCATAGTATTTTGTATTTGGAAAACAAGATTTATTAACCCCAGCAGTCAATTCTACATTTAGTCTCTTAGGCTTTCAGAAAGTGTCAATAGTCATCCCTGTTGCCCAAATACCAGAGCTCCCAACTGATGAAAGGAGAGCACCATTCTATCACAAGCAGTTCCTGGGGGCATTGATAGGAGTAAAAAGTTTGACTCGGTGTTTTATCCACAGAATTGATACTTTGATGGTTTAGGCTGTTTACAAATAATTTTAGTTATGATTTTTTTCATGTTCCAACTAAAGAATTGCTTCAATGTTCACTCTATAATAAAAATTAATGTTTTTTTTTTTAATATCAACTCCTTTGGCAGTATAGAATAATTCTTAGTACAAGCTGATCTATCTAAAATCCGTGGATTTACAAAGTATGTCTTTAGTTGTGCATGAAAACATTAGGAATTTAAAATGCTGCTACCTACACCTGTCAGGGCAAAATGCTGAGGTAAACTCAAGTGTTTTCCTTTGTAATTTCACGTCACATTGAAGTTACACTTTTATTTCTTCAATGTTGCACATGTGTAAAATTTCTGTAGAACCTAAAAATGCACTTTAAAAATTCTCCCTATATTGTTATTCTTCTCTTTTCTTGCTGTAGCAAGGCTTCCTTTCTCCCACTTCTGCTTAATAGATGCTTAAATGTTATATTATTGAAAGTAGTTTGGTATTTTTCTGGCAATTTTTCTTGTTTTCTTTTTGGTTGCCTATGCTGGAAAATTACTCTTTACAAAATCCCACAACCAAATGTATTTCAGGAGACAGGAGCAGTAGAAAGTCAGCTGTAATTAGAAACATTATTGTTAAAAGTGCTGTTTAAATTCCCAGGGCTTGCTTTAAATTGCTGAAAGGTGACCATTTATATTGTATTCTCTAACGGTCCCGAAGATACCTGGTAACATGTAGCTGAAAGATGGATAATGATCCCAACTCAATTCCCTCTTCAACTAACAGACTGTGAAATGCTTTTAAAGATTTATTTTTGTTGGATGGAAAGCAGATCTCTCAAAGGATTAGTAAGTGTGAAACAAAGGCTTTCTGTATTTTAAAGCAATTTCCATATGTCACAGTCATCTGATAACTTTTTAATTGCTTTGTAGGCTGTAGGTTTCTGGCCTCAAGACTAGTGTAATAAATTTGTTGTAATCATTGCACTAAAACATTAATGCATATCACATGTTTCCTGAAGAAATATCCTAATCAAACTTAGATGTTTAATAGTTCAAAATTACAGTCTAGTAACTGTTAGAGGTTTTTCTTAACTCTGATTTGTCAACGGTAACTCGTATTTTTACCTCATATCATAGTAATTTGTTATTGGGAAAAAACACTGGAACTGTACACATATGTCCTGCAAGGTTAGTATTTCTTAAACTTAGATCAACATAGTGCCTTATTCTAAGATAATTTTTGTGTCTGGAATCCATTTAGATAGTAGGCACAACTCAAACATAAATCCAGTTAAAGTTCCTAAGCTCTTCGTGTCTTTTGGCTTTGGAAATGAACATAGTAAATGAACTGATTCTGAGTTCCTAAAAGCTTAAGAACAGGAGGTAAGTCAGCTTACATGCATTTCCTTTTAAGATGTTTTCACCTCTACGCTTTCTTGTGAAAGGGACCTTTCTGTCTGAGACTAGAAGATGTAAAGTGGATTCAAAAAGAAGGCAGTACTGAGCTGTGTGATGCATTTCAATTTGGCAGAGGTGCTTAGACTGAATAAGGGAGAGGGAGCTACATCTTGCTAGTATTTGCACATGTGAATGTTGGCAGTTTCTAATACACTGGCTCAGGAGTACAATGCCATGTGGTACAGGTAATGTTTGCAAGTAAGCAGCAGATAATGAAAAATAAACTCAAGCAGCACAAGATCAATGCCAAAACCTATGGGGAATGCACAAATGGCACCATTAGGATTCTGAGGCAAAGGAGGCATTAAGTACCTCAGCCTTTTCCTCATCATAGTCACAATGTTGCACTCTGCATCCAGTAAAGGATGGAGGTTCTCCCTAGTCCTCCTTTTGTTGTTATTTCATAGAAGCATTTGTTACTGATTTTTACAGCAATAGTTAGATTGAGTTCCAGTTGGGCTCTGGCCCTTCTAATTTTTTCCCTGCATAGCTTCACTGCATCGTTGTAGTCCTCTTGAGTGGCCCATCCCCTTTTCCAAAGGCATAAACTCTCCTTTTGTCCCTGATTTCCAGCTGAAGCTCTCCAGGCTGGCCTTCTTCCCTGCTTCCTGTCTTGGCATATGGGGACAGCCTGCTCCTGTGCTTTCAACATTTCCTTCTTGAAGAGCACCCAGCCTTCCCCAACTGCCTTGTCCTTCAGGGTGGCCTCCAAAGGGACACTGACAGTCTTCCGAAACAGGCTGCCCTATGAAAGTCCAAGGCGACAGATTTGCTAACCCTCCTCCTTACTTCTGCAAGGATCAACAACTCTTTTATTTCATGATCACTAAGCCCAAGATGGCCTCTGTTACATTTCCTACAAGTCCTTTTCTGTTAACAAGTGGCAGGTCCATCTTAGTACCAATAGTCATGCTATGAACACATGCCTTTCATTTCACACCTGCTAGATAGTGCATGCTATGCAACAGGGAGAATATGCTTCATATTTTGAAGCAGATCTTCAGCAGGTAGTGGTGGCTGATATCAGTGGAGTTTCATCTCTGTGTGACAGCATCAGCCTTGGCTTCTAGTAGAGGAGGGTTTTCTCTTATCTTCCTATTTGGAAGCTATGCTGGTATCCTCTCAAGAGGAGTATTACTGTGCAGTCAACTCATGCAATCATCTGTCACTTCTGTTAATTGATGAGACTCTTTTCTCTTGCCAGGTGTCCCACCAAATATTTCACCTCTCACCTCCCCATGCCATTCACCAATTCAGGGGACACCTGCCGCAAGTCCTACTGGAAAAGTATCTTCTGTGTCATTTCCAGATTCTACTGATACTGACACCAAGAAAAGCTTAAAGCCACACAAAGTCTTAACTTCTACTCAGAGTGCACCTAGCTTGTCAGACCCTATTATCAGACCCTCTGTCATCTGCAGCAGGTAAGATAGTAACGTGGCATGCATTGGAATCAGTTAATTATGTTCTCACAAAGAAATTCTTTTGGCCAACACAAACATTTTTGTGATTTGCTGTGGTATTTTTGGTTGATGTTTCACCATATCCAAACAGTTCTGAGTACATGAGTGATTGTGTAGATTGATGTTACAAAGCACTTTTGCAATGCGAGATGGTTGACTGCTTTTTCGCTTTTATTCCTGGCAGATGCAGAGTCTGGTTCATAAAGCCTTTGCCAAAAACTTGCAGTTCTCAAAGTAGGATTTCATGTTAACAATTTGTGTTTCTCACACCATGCCCTTAACATCAACAGTCACTTTTGTGTCACAGGCCAAGTCTTTCATGCAAGGCATCTGACGTTTGATTAAAAAAATCTTAGGGTTTAAAAGCTGCTGACCTTTTGATAAAGGTATGGCAACAATGCCTGAAGTCTGTACAATACTGAACGCTCTCTCTCCAAAGGAATAGGTCCTGTCCTTCCCCAGCAGATTCAGATTATGTGGCACTGGGATTTTTAGTAGAAATCCGCTGCAGCCAAGTTCTTTCTCCTGCTAAGAATTACAGTAACACAGTTTAATTTTACACTTTCAAGTAGCCCAGTGGTAGAACAGGCAGTCCTGCTCTGTAAAGTCAGCATTTTGGAAAGAAAGTTGCTCTGCTTGTCTTCTTGAATAGGACTCAGTTGCTAAATTAGGTTACTGGAGTTTGCAATTCAGAGTAGTGGGAAGCACTGGTGTTTAGAAGGCTGTTCCAGTGCAGTTTCAAGGATATCTTGAGAAGTTGCTTTTGGTCATCGTAAGGAGTGATGTGTGATTATTGGCTAGCCAGTGGGCAGCACGCTGTCTGAGACTGGGGTAAATGTTAGCAAGTTTTCCTCCTTTTTATGAGGGAACAAGTCCTGATGCTGGGGGAAGGCTGTTTAACCTTAGGCTTTTTTGCCTTAGGCTGTTTAGCCTCAGGGAAAACCCCAGATGGTGTGTCCTCCGGCATCAGAATTGCCTCACTCTCGACCTCCAGTGCCCCACACTTGTTTTCCAAGGGCGGTGGGAAAGGTGAGGGGAGGCAAGGAGGTTTTACTTTGCATCTCTTCAGAGCAACCTGTGTCCATTTGACTCTGGGGGAGCCTGCAGAGCCTGGTTACCCAAGTTCATCTCCCTTCTACATTCCCTTACAGCTCTAAGTCTATCAACCGCATCCTTCAGTTCAGCCACCAGGTTAAGCAGACAGTCGATGTTGGTGAGGGGTTTGGAACATAAGCCCTATGAGGAGAGGCTAAGGGAGCTGGGGTTGTTTAGCCTGGAGAGGAGGCTCAGGGGAGACCTTCTTGCTCTACAACTACCTGAAGGGAGGTTGTAGCCAGGTGGGGGTTGGTCTCTTCTCCCAGGCAACCAGCACCAGAACAAGAGGAAACAGTCTCAAGCTGCACCAGGGGAGGTTTAGACTGGATGTTAGGAAGAAATTCTACAGAGAGAGAGTGATTGCCCATTGGAATGGGCTGCCCGGGGAGGTGGTGGAGTCACCATCATTGGAGGTGTTTAGGAGGAGACTTGTTAGGGTGCTTGGTTGCATGGTTTAGTTGATTAGGTGGTGTTGGATGATGGGTTGGATGCAATGATCTCAGAGGTCTTTTCCAACCTGGTTTATTCTATCCTTCTATTCTTCTGTCTTTGGAAATAGTTTATTTGCTTCTAGCTTCAGTCATGTGGCTTTGGATGTGTCTGAGTATGTCGTGTGCAGGTCTAGGAAGTGGGTGTGAGAAAGTGAAAACTGAAATTGCAAGTTTGCTCAAGGGAGTCATCCTCACTGGACTTCAGACTAGGATTCTAGCAGGCTTGTAAGGTGTTACCTAGGTGACCAAATAGAAATGTAAGTGCTTTTAAAAGTTTTCCAAAGGTATTCAAAACTGGGACTTGCAGGGATTCATTTGAATGGAAAACTCTATTACACATAAAAGATCTACCATAAATATGCTGCTGTTTAAACTAATATTGCTACTGTGAAACTTTAAACAGTGCCTACATATTATTACTTAAAGTGCTGACAGTGATTGCTGGAAGCCTTCTTTTAATGGCTATCTAGGTTGCATAGCACGTTTAGCTTCTTAATTTCCTTAGACTGTGTAAACTTTACAGATTTGCTGGCACAAACTTTGCTGATTATTTGGGGAAAAAAAGGAAAAAAAAACCACATTATTTAAACTAATAGTCACTGCTCCTTTAATATCTATTGAAAAATCATAAGCACTCCAACATTTCTAGCCATTAGTATACAGAGATGTCCTATCCACAGAAGCAAGATGGACCACTAGTACATAAATAGTGCACCCCTTCATAATATAAGCACAGTAAAAAAACCAAACAATACAAAACCAAGACAAAACCACAAAGCAAACCAAAACAAAATTAACTGCCTTAGACAAGCCAAGAGAGTTAAATTATCACACACTGGAAATAAATCTCTCAATGTTTGAGCTTTCACATGGTCTGGTCTTCATTGTGTACAATCCTCTACATTTCCTACCTCCAAAAAACAAAGCCTTACTAGGAAACAATACCAAGCCAGCAAACTACTGCCACTACCAAACTAATCCCTTCCCCAGCAAAAAAACAACAGAAACAACAGGGGAAATGATCTCTTGGTATGAGGTGGTTGTTTTAAATCAGTGGCCTCAAGACAGCAGTTTTCCTGTACTTTTTTTCTCTTAATTATTACAAACTGAAATGTGGTAGGGCAGCAAAGTTTGAAAATCACATTTAACAAGAATACATGCCAGGCAATGCTGTTAAAAGAACTTGTAGGAGGTTTGTGGGAGAAAATGTGAAACAATCCCATGATTAAGAAGTACGTTTTAATGCCTGTGCATGAAGGGAGTTGAGTTAGAGTTGCATGGGCACGTTTACTTCTGACATAGAACAGATTTCAAGCATTCTGCTAGGTAACTCAGCGATTTTAATACTGGTGTATGTGGACCATACATATTAAATGTTTTATGTGGACCATACATATTAAATCAGTGTGAGTTTGCATATGTTCTAGAAATAAAGAAGCACTCTCATAGTGACGCAAAAGCCTTGCAGCATTGCAACCAATCAAAGGCTTTCTTTCTCCCTTCCTGTGTCCAGTTCTGGGCCCCTCAGTTTAGGAGACATCAAGACACTTGAACATGTCCAGAGAAGGGCAACAAGGCTGGGGAGAGGCCTTGAGCACAGCCCTGTGAGGAGTGGCTGAGGGAGCTGGGGCTGCTTAGCCTGGAGAAGAGGAGGCTCGGGGAGACCTCATTGCTCTCTGCAACTACCTGAAAGGTGGTTGTAGCCAGGAGGGGGTTGGTCTCTTCTCTCTAGCAACCAGCACCAGAACAAGAGGACGCAGTCTCAAGCTGCACCAGGGGAAGTTTAGGCTGGAGGTGAGGAGAAAGTTCTTCACTGAGCGAGTTGTTCGTCATTGGAATGTGCAGCCCAGGGAGGTGGTGGAGTCAGCATCCCTGGAGGTCTAGTCATGAGGTCTGTGGTGACAGGTTGGACTCGATGATCCTTGAGGTCTCTTCCAACCTTGGTGATACTGTGATACATCTTTGGCTTGTTAGTATTGACCTTATGGGAACCACAAGGAGTATGGGAGAAAGAAAGTAATATTTGTTTTTCATCTTTTTTTATAAACCTCAGTGATGCAAGATTTATTTGCTTGGCTATGCATTATAAGTATCATTGTATACAGATTTGTATTTTATTTACAGTTCTCACAGGAGTTCATTATGTTTGCAGGGCATTACCAAACCCCAGAATAAAGATAAGTGTAGGATCCTGCATCTGGCTAGGAATAGCAATAGGCACCAGTACAGGTTAGGGGCTGCCCTGCTGGAAAGGCAGCTCCACAGAGAAAGCCCTTGGAGTCCTAGTGGAGAGCAAGTTCTCCATGGGACAGCAATGTGCTATGGTGGCCAAGAGAGCCAATGGTATCCTGGAATGCATCAAGAAAAATGTGGCCAGCAGGTCTAGGGAGATTTTTCTCCCCCTCTACTCTGCTTTGCTGAGACCACACCTGGAATAATGTGTCAAATTTTGGGCTCCCTAGTTCAAGGGAGACAGAAACATGCTGGAGAGAGTCCTACAGAGAGCCATGAGGATGATTAGGAGACTTGAGCATCTCCCCTATGAAGAGAGACTGAGAGACCTGGGGAGGTTTAGTCCATAGAAAAGAGTATCAATATCTGAGGAGTGGGTGTCAAGTGAAGGGGGCCAAGCTCTTTTTGGTGGTGTGCAGTAATAAGACAAGGACCAATGGATACAGACTTGAACGCAGAAGGTTTCACCACAACATGAGGAGAAACTTCTTTACAATGAAGCTGACAGAGCCCTGGAACAGGCTGCCCTGGGAGGTTGTGGAGTTTCCTTCTCTGGAGACTTTCACAACCCACCTGAATGCATTCCTGTGCAGAGTACCCTAAGTGTTCCTGCTCTGGCAGGGGGGTTGGACTTGATGATCTCTGGAATCTCCTTCCAATCTCTAACGTTCACTGATTCTATGAGTCTATAATAGCTTTTGGATGGCTCAGTCAAAAGCCAGCTGGCATAGGATTTGAGCCATTTTTGTATGACAAGCTTCTAGTACAAGGTTTGACTCATCACAATAATTTTGTGATAGTTACATATGAGATATGCCACAAAATGCTGACTCGAACCAGATAAAGAAATGTTAAAGCATCTGTTTTTCATGGCCAGATTTTACACTGCTATATGAAGCTTCAGCTTTGTTAAGTTCTCTCAAGATTTTCATGATACATCATTGTTCCTTTGTGTCTTAGACTCAGTCGCATTGGGTCATTGTAATCTGAAATGTTGCAGCTGGTATTGAATTCACATTTAGGGCTTAGAGGGAATCCCACACAGGGAATAAATCATTTTTATAGAAGGGAAGAGCTTGTCATTTGGAAAGGCCATGATATTGTGATCCCTCCCACAATGTCTTTCTGTCCTGGGAATGATGAAGCAAGCTCTGTCTTCCAGTTTCACTGCTAAATGTCTATGCCAGATCATTCACCTCCTGTTCTGTCAAAAACACCCCTGTGGTTCTGATCTCTGGTATCTTGTCATTCAAGTAAGAGCAGGACACCTTTTTGCCCTCTTTAAGATGACCATATTTAGGTTTGAAGCAAGAAAAGGAGAGCAAAGCCACATCATGACTGTTCTCAAATCAGATTATATAGGATTGTATGCCACTCTGGTTCATTTTCATCATGTTAATTCATGTTTATAGGGCAGGGTAAAATAAAACCAGGGGATATTTGTTTGGTTGGGTTTTTTGGTACTGATAAACTTCAAGAATAAAAAATTAATTTAAATCACATGATGTAGGTTTACTGTTGGCAAAACAAATTTAAGGGTGGTGGCCAGTTAATGCAAGGGTTTTTTCTGGGTTTGTTTTGGTTTGTTTTTTATTACATTCCTGACTTCCAATAAAACTTGTTTTCTGGAGAGTGCACCCTGTACCATGGTTTATACTGTATGACATAATCTTACACTGTCAGCAGGACACCATTTTACATAAGACTGGCTAATGCACAGGGTTCTTTATATTGTGCATGTTTCTTGATGTATTTCAGCTGTGGCAGACCTTATAACCAAATAGAAGCTGGTGATGGGACACTAGATAGAAATGATGGTACCACACACACCCTGAACAGAACAGGTAATTCTTTGTCCATCATAAAACTCCTCAACCCTTAAAAATCAGTCATCGTTCACTGAGAGGACAGATACTTCTGCAGGTGAGACAGCAGAAGATGTCTTTGAGGCTCCTTTCCTTTTTGTATGTATATCATCTGCAAAATGCTGACAAAGAATAGGATTAAAATATAAAGGAAATATGGTTTGCCCTCACCTAGCCAATTCGGCTCAAATAATGGTCCTCAAAATTCTTCTCTCTTCAATCCCAGATCCCATTTTTTACACTCTGCAGGGTACATGCTTTTAATGCCTTTGCACAGATTGTCTGACTCTGGACCCAGCCAAGCAGCGCATATGTATTATGAGTCAGAGATCCTGTTCCTTTTATTCAGAAGGTCACAGGATGACTGTCATGCCATCCTCGCTGTTCACACAACAAGGTTTGTGATTTGTGTTGTAGATGATCCTGCGCAAGCCACTTCTGACTACGAGACCAACAACAGTGACAGCAGCGATATTGTACAGAATGATGATGAGACAGATTGCTCCAAAGAGCAGCCGCGGAAGGGATCCGTCTGTAGGACATACACTCCTGAGACCATCATTCTTCATCCCTTGATACCACCTGAGGTAGCTTGTTTAAGTTCCACTTGCACAAGTGACTGAGTGTATAATGATACTGGGCTGGGAGGGGGAAACATCAAAACAACAATAATTAAAAAACTCCACCACAAACCAACAAAAATCTCAAAACCCCACCAAAAAAACCCCAAACAACCCTAGGGCTGTGTAAAGATCATGACCATGGTTTTAAGCAACAATTGCAGCAGGCTTTTACCTTGCAGCAGGAGGAATGACTTTCAAGACTCCAAAGGGTCCATTGAACCGTGTGAGAGCTGCTAAGAACTGGCCATTTGTGAAACACTAGCAGTCTGTTTTGATGAATAAACTCAATACTCTGAATCTGGCATTAGGCATTTCTGAAATGTTTGGCTTCTGTGTTTGTGTTGCCTTTAAAGGGAATGAATTGGAAGGAAGAGAAATCATCTTCTCAGACTACCAGCATGATCTATCATCTTCCTATTCAGCTACTTCAGCTTCTCAGTGGCCTTGCAATCTTGGCTAATCCATTCGGTGGTCCTTATTTTAAAACAAATTAACACTTGTCTGCATGATATTATTGTTGGTGTATGAGAACATGGCAGTCCTGATCTTCTCATGTCTACTGTATTTAACTGTAAGCTTCCACAGCCTGTTGTACAACTGACTTAATAAATGTAAGTTGGCATGAGCTCTTGAAAAATTTATTGTAGTCTGTTGGAGCTGGACATGCTGAGAGAAGGCATTTTTTCTGCAGATATTTTGGCATTTCTCTCTACAGTTTCTTAGTAACAATGAAATTCAAGGAAATATGCAGGGAGAAATGTGGAAGGAGGGTCATAATCCATCTTTTATTTGCAGACCTTAAAAAGCAGGTAGTTTCAGTTTAAGAGGTAAGGGTCTTCCTCTGGACTGAGCCCCATTAGCCATGTTAGACTGTAATAAGCGGGTCCTGATGCGGAAGCAGAAACTGAGTGCTTTTCCCTCAGTACTGCAGCAAATTACACAATGAAGACGACAGACTCCCTTGGAAATGAATGAATTATTCCCATGAATGAACAAGGGAATGTGTCTCATGGATAAGTTCAGAGACTGATGTTTCTTCTTCAGAATTTCGTATTCATTCATGTGAAACAAATTATAAAGGAGAGCAACTAGCTGCAGGGCTGGTAAAAATGGGGACATCTCTCTGAGCTGAGTAAAGTGCCATCTACTTACAGATGATGCTAATGTGACCCTAGTTTTTAAGAGCATACATTTTAGCACAAGTTGCTTTGCAGAACTAAAATCCCTCTTTATTCTCATTTCTGGCATAGGACAAGCCTGTACTTGCTCCTGAACCTCTGGTTATGGACAACTTGGATCCTCTGATGGAGCAGCTAAATAGTTGGAACTTCCCAATCTTTGATTTGGTGGAAAAAATTGGAAAGAAATGTGGTCGTATTCTCAGTCAGGTAAGAAGGATATCTTATCTAGACTAATAACAGATTTAGGCAAAGTAGTGTTAGGATTCATTGTCCTTACAAGCTGCTCATCCAGTGAATTGTGATCCTTGTTCCCTAATTCAAAAATGGTAACATGAACTCTCATTACATTCCTTACTTTTAAACTTCTCTGTTTAAAAATGTGAATGGAAAAACCACACACCTAGTTTGCCTTCTGCTCTGCCATGGAGTTTACATGAACCTTGCTGAATACGCTCTTCAATCTGCAGGAAGTGTTGCCACCCTTTCCTAAGTGCTTTGTGAAAGAATTTCTCATGGAGTTCAGCATGGGAGGGATAAACAGTGAATATATTCAGCTGATGCAAGAACTACGTCATTTGTGTTCTCTTTTGTACTGGAGATTTCAGTCAGGCAGTGCAAGTAGGCAAGGAAGTCAGGGAAAAAGAAGTCCTCACTATATTCCCTCAGCTTTAAACACTTAGCACTTTGAGAGTAAATTCATATCATAGGGAAGACTAATTTACTATGAATCTGGATGCGAAAGCACTAGTCTTTCTTTCAACTAGAGGTTTTTCATCCCCTTCTGCAGGTATTGATGCAACCCATCTCCACCCACTCCCATAATCACCTTCCTGACTAAGCTTTCTTCTCTGTTATGCTCCTTTTCCTGGCACACTGACAAATTAGCCATTTTTACTTAACTATTGAAGTCTATTAAACTGGAGAGGCAATTATTATTTAGGATGGAAAGGCTGGGGGGTGGGCGGGAGGGTGTGTGGAAATAAAAGAGACTCTGAGTCATCAGTATCACTTTACAAGGCATTGTGTAGTGATGAATGCTGGAAAGAAGAGATTTTGTTAATTGATATCATGTGGGCCAATTAACACTCCCCACAAACACAGAGGTTAGTGTGTCAGGCACATCTCAGTGCAGCAAGCTCCAGAGAATTCCATATCAAGTTTTGTTTCCTTGGGGGCTAACTATTATTCAGCAAGATTCAATTATCCAGTGGCAACCAGGAAAACCACAGCATGAATTCACATTTCTTCTGTGGTCTGCCTTTTATTGTTCTGTAGCTTGGCAAGTAACATCTGTGTTTAACCAGCCTGACTGCTCTCTAGGTTGATTTTAAAGACATAGGCCAATATAGCTGGATGTGGATATTGATACAAATTCTGTGATAATTACTGAGACTCTAGAGCAAGGCAGTGAGTGTGTGGTTCAATTGCTCTTCTAGATCATATTGATCGCTTTGTTTCCTAACAGGATAATAATAGAATGATAAATGAAACATAAGGGGGGAAAAAAGAGCTTTTTATATATAATGGCATAACCAACAGTTTGGATAAGCCACAATTTGGTTTGGTTTTCCATGGGTACCTCTGTAGGTTTTAAGCACTTTGCCATGTTTCATGAAGTTCTGTACCTCTCAGGACAATTCCCTTGTGCCTCTCTCAATTTTCCCTAAAGCTCCACACTCTTCCCCAACATCTGCTTTTTGCACAGGTTCTGAACATGCTACCCATTTTGCAGTACCACAAAATGGAGCTTGTGTAAATAAAAGAGAGAAGCTTTAACAGAGAATACTTGTGATCAAAAGTCTACGTTTTCTGTAACAGTTATTTGTAATAACTCTCACTCCTTAAAAGCTGATTATAGAAAGTTAGAATAGAATAGAATAGAACAGAATAGAATAGAATAGAATAGACCAGACCAGACCAGACCAGACCAGACCAGTTTGGAAGAGACCTTCAAGATCATCACGTCCAACCCATCAACCAATCCAACCCACCTAAACAACTAAACCATGGCACCAAACACCCCATCAAGTCTCCTCCTGAACACCTCCAATGATGATGACTCCACCACCTCCCCGGGCAGCCCATTCCAATGGGCAATCACTCTCTCTGTATAGAACTTCTTCCTAACCTCCAGCCTAAACCTCCCCTGGCACAGCCTGAGACTGTGTCCTCTTGTTCTGGTCCTGGCTGCCTGGGAGAAGAGACCAACCTCTGCCTGTCTACAACCTCCCTTCAGGTAGTTGTAGAGAGCAATAAGGTCAACCCTGAGTCTCCTTCTCTCCAGGCTAAGCAACCCCAGCTCCCTCAGTCTTTCCTCATAAGGCTTGTTTTCCAAACCACTCACCAACTTTGTTGCCCTTCTCTGGACTCATTCCAGCAAGTCAACATCCTTCCTAAACTGAGGGGCACAGAACTGGACACAGTACTCAAGGTGCAGCCTAACCAGTGCAGTGTACAGGGGCAGAATGACCTCCCTGCTCCTGCTGGCCACACTGTTCTTTACGCAGGCCAGGATGCCATTGGCCTTCCTGGCTGCCTGGGCACACTTCAGGCTCAAGTTCAGCCTACCATCGACCAGTACCCCCAGGTCCCTCTCTGCCTGGCCGCTCTCCAGCCACTCTGACCCCAGCCTGTAGCACTGCACTGAACTGCAGTTCAACCTTGTTCATTAAATACAGATCCTGTAGTTCTTTCCACTGCCTGCTCAAATGTTCCCAACAAATGAATTTTGAAAAAGAGAACTAAAATTAATAATTCTTTTTTCCTCCAGCCAAAAGTATTGTCTTTTTCTTGCATAATTATTAAATCATGGGATGTTACAAGCAAAGGCAAACAAAAGCTCCAGTGATTTATTCTTGTATTTTGCCATTAAATGGACTCATCCATTAAAAAAGAGTAAATTAACAAGCTGAATTAACTATGTTTGTCTTGCTGGGTTAAATTTATGAGATAGAGCAAAGAAGCATTGACACGTGCCTCTAGGGAAGCATTCAGTTTAGAAAGCAAGTGCTGGCTTAGCATCTTTCAAGCTGCTTAAGATGTCTGTTTCTTCTCTTCTAAATGTTAAAATAATTTATACTTGTAAAAAAAAAATAAATTCCAGTCAGCAGCCATAAAAACATCTGTGGAAATTACAGTGGCAAGCACTCGAAAAGTGACACTAATGAATATACACAATAGGGGTTAGAGAGGAATTTTCATACCAACCTCATTGCAGAAAGGAATGACATCTCCAATTGAGTTGGAGCTGTAAAGTTAGACAGTATCTTCACTCACACCTAGAACCATAGAATAGTTTGGGTTGGAAGGGACCTTAAATGTCATCTTGTTTCAACCCCTCTGCCCCGGACAGGGACACATTTCACCAGACCAGCTTGCTCAAGGTCTCATCCAGCCTGGCCTCGAATGCTTCCAGGGAGGGGGCATCCATGACCTCCCTGGGCAACCTGTTCCAGCATCTCGCCACCCTCACTGTAAAGAATTTCTTCCTAATATTCAATCTAAATCTACTCTCTTCCAGCTTAAATCCATTCCCCCTCATCCTATCACTTAACACTCTTCTTACAGCTCCTATAAAATTAAATGAAAAAGAAGAGGCTGAAATCCAGGTCTCTGTCTTTCATTGCTGGGCCCATAGAAGCAAGAGATGCTCGTGGTTCTCCTGTGCTTTCAGTATACAAGCAGTGTCAAAGTGGGGTTGGCATCACTGTAGTGCATGTAAGTTGGTCCTTAGGTAGTACAAAGAGTAATGTTTGGTCATCCTGTCATTATGCATGGCTTCTGCAGAGAGAAAGTGCAGCTGTTATATGAAGGAGTGAAGTAAGTCAGTCCTTGGGGGATGTGATATTCCCAGGATCTTCACAGCAGCCCTGATGAGAAGTGTATGTCAGAGACAGAGAGTGGCTGCTAAGAACTTGAAATAAACACACATTTGAAGAAAGTAAATACAAGAGACCAAAAAGGAGTGCAAAGGTGTTGTCTGCAAACAAGTAGGGAACCACTAACCTGAACTTTGCATGTGTCCTCCAACAAGAGCCAGTTATGTGTACCTGAAACACAGAAGAGAGGAGCTACATGTGAATAACAATCCTCTCTTCCAAAGCAGCTTTCTTTAGGAATCATTTGGGAGAAGTGCATGTCCTTCTTCAGGCAGCACCACCAGAAGTGTCTGAGTTATGATTCATTCAAGCATTAGCAGTCGTTGTAGGGAAAAGCAGAAAGTGGAAGCTGGATTTAAGAGGCAGTGTGGAGCACCCACTGCCAAGTGCCTGGCAGCCATTGGATTATCCCTGGGCTTGTCCCTGGCAACAGAGACTATACCCTGACTGGAAGGGCACCCCAACTCAGCCTGGTGCGAAGTCCCACAGAACTCAGGAAGCTGTATGTGATTTAGGAAGGGAGGATTTTAAAAGAAGTGATTAAAAACAGTTCATTCAGAGCAATGAATAAACAAAGCTTCACAGGTTTTTGGGTTTTGTTGGTTTGGGGTTTTTTTTCCTAATGATCACAGAGGATAATCCCATTTTACTCCAAGGCATTGGACTGAGCTATCATATGTATCCATCACAGCCAGCCTCACTTCTTTTCAACTGCTTTTCCCACCCCCCCAGAAATCCAGGGGGAGGGAAAACATGCTTTTACTACATCTTTAATGTAAGATCCTTCTCTGGTATTAGTAGTGTAGACTGGTGAGGTGTGATCCTGCAAAAAAATATTTCTTTATACTTTCTCTTTTTATGCAGAGATATTTTGCTGGAAATATGATGCTTTCCATTTAGTGATCTAAGACTAGAGTGTGAAAT
This sequence comes from Dryobates pubescens, assembly GCF_014839835.1. Taxonomy (NCBI): domain Eukaryota; kingdom Metazoa; phylum Chordata; class Aves; order Piciformes; family Picidae; genus Dryobates; species Dryobates pubescens. The sequence goes on along the minus strand of NC_071626.1, from coordinate 20,571,098 downwards.
GCCTCATCTTTACGTAGGTGAAAGTTTGGATCCTGGCTTATTTACTTCAGTCATGATTCAAGAGAGATATACAGAATTCTGTGCAGTTTCTAGTCCAAATTATGCATGAAGTCCGTCCCTTCACTCTGCCTCAGTACAGGAGGATCCCTCGGGGTTTTCAGAGCTGAGGTTTTGGGTTCTACTCAGCCTGCCTTTTATTCTAAGCTCACATCTTCCAGAGCACTGTAATTCAGTAGTTTCTTAGCTCCTTTGCCACAAAGAACTTTTCACTTTATGGCCAACAGACATGGCCAGAAAGAGAAATTGCCACCAGCAGTGATTTTTTTGACTGCATTGCTAGTGGCACTTTTACAATTATGATAGGAGCAGAAGTAAGAGCTGGGGCCAGCAGCAGAACCTCAACTGTCAAATATGTGTAACTAAAAGGGGCAATGATGTCAGACACCACACTCACCCTGTCTCTGCGTCATCACTGCCTATTGGAATACTTTACCAGAGTTAGTTCACATGCAGACCTTTCCTGGTAGGAAATGATTAGGAGGAGAGGTGGGAGGGAAGGTCAATAATGCTGCAAATTCATATCCTTTTTCATTATTCTTACTGTAAAAATCCACAGTGGTAGAATATTTGAGATTTATCTTCATTAAATTTTAGGTGCAGCTATAGATCCTGATTTATATACACACTATGCAGAAAGAAACTGGTATGGAGAGCTGCTTGATTTACATTCAGCTGTAAAATACAAAACATCATTTGTAACTATTTCTGATGGCTCCAGTACTCATCATTCCAAATATGCTTCACATTTCTTAGCTTTGGGCAGATGGTTACCAAGCAGACGGTATCAAAAGGATAGAATTTAGCTAGCAGCAGTAAATAAGGAAAGACACTGAAAGGTTCCAAATCATGGAAGTGAAAAGGTCAGGCAATAATTTTACTATGATCCAATTAGTCTATATATCAAGTTTAAACTTGTCTTCAAAAGTGTCCATTATGCAGCAGCTACTGTCTACATTTCTGAGCATTCACCTCTCCTGGACAGCCTCACAGTCATCTATCACATTCTTCTCTCCAATATATCCTCTCCTGGATGTCTCCTCTCATATTTCTCTGCAGGAACCCTTGGAGCAGCTCTGCTTCCTAAGCCTCTTGCTGCTTCTGAAATCCTGCTGGAGAAGTCACTTGTGCCATTTCACTTCCAAAAACTAAAGGAAATACTGCAAAGGATCCAAAATGTCCTGCACTTTTATCATTCTTTCACTTGCTCTCCCTTTTTCTGAGATTTGATTTGATTCTTGGGTTCCTCTTGAAGAAGTTTGTGGGCACTTTTTTCTTTTTTTTTTTTTTTTTTTCCCAAAATACTAAAGACCTCTGGATATCTGGCCAGCAGGAGCAGGGAAGTCATTGTGCCCCTGTATTCAGCACTGGTTAGGCCACTCCTTGAGTAATGTGCCCAGTTCTGGGCCCCTCAATTTAAGAGGGATATTGAGACACTTGAAGGTGTCCACAGAAGGGCAGCGAGGCTGGGGAGAGGACTTGAGTACAAGCCCTGTGAGGAGAGGCTGAGGGAGCTGGGATTGTTTAACCTGGAGAAGAGGAGGCTCGGGGAAGACCTTATTGCTCTCTCCAACTACCTGAAAGGAGGTTGTAGACACAGGTTGTTGGTCTCTTCTCCCTGGCAACCAGCAACAGAACAAGAGGATACAGTCTCAAGCTCAAGTTTAGGCTTGAAGTGAGGAGAAAGTTCTTCCCAGAAAGAGTAATTGACCATTGGAATGTGCTGCCCAGGGAAGTGGTGGAGTCACCATCCCTGGAAGTGTTCAAGAGGGGATTTGACATGGCACTTGGTGCCATGGTCTAGTCATGAGGTCTGTGGTGACAGGTTGGACTTGATGATCTTTGAGGTCTCTTCCAACCCTGGTGATTCTGTGATCTTCCTTTATGTGTGTGTTTTCCTGAGGTGCTTATAAAATCTGGGAGATCCGTGTGCCTGAAAGGAAGAGAATAGTATCTGGAAGGGTGTAAGGAAGGAATGAGGAGGACCTTTTGGTACTCACAGGTTGTGTGTTTGGCTATCCACATCCCTGTGTAAATACAGATAGCTGCAGATGTACTTGAGAAAATACTATCAGGAAAGCAGCTTTGCATGGGGTAAAATCATAGGAATGGCTTTTATATTATATATACTTTTGAGAAGTTTTATGGTCTGGTTAGCAATGTGGGTGTTTTGGTTTTTCTCAGGTATCATACAGGCTTTTTGAAGACATGGGACTGTTTGAAACCTTTAAAATACCAGTGAGGGAATTTATGAACTACTTTCATGCCTTGGAATGTGGATACCGAGAGATTCCTTGTAAGTAAAAATTCCCAGCAGCGCCTAAGTTTGCTTAAGTAGAGTCAGGTAAGTCACCTGCCTTGCTTTTAGAAGCTAGGTCAAATCTAGCTGCAGAAGTAGATGAGGCTATACCACTGTTTACATTTTAATTAGAGATCAACAGAGCATGTTTACCTGATGACATTCAAGTAGCAGAAGGCAACCACTGGAGTAAAGGACTGGAGCTGGTAGTGCAGGCTCTTTGTGTAACACTTTGTTTGCAAAGTTTCCTCCATTGCAGACCCCACTGCTTCTCTGTTATTTTCTCTTTCTTGGCTGGTGTGAGACAAATCACTGAATGTGATTCACCTTTAGTAAAACAGCATTTACAGAACTATTTTTCAGCAGTTTTTCATGTTTGTGGTAACATTTGATTTGTCTGTGCTCTGTTGAATGGTACCCACTAGATGGTGCTGATCTCCCTTTGTTGGAAATATTCTTCAGGTTTACTAACAGAGTAATTTGCTTTGTATCAAAGATCACAACCGAATCCATGCAACTGATGTTCTACATGCTGTTTGGTACCTTACTACTCAGCCCATCCCAGGACTCCCAACTGTGATTAATGATCATGGGTCAGCAAGCGACTCAGGTACAGCTCAAGTGTATATGTTGTCATTTGAAAGGGGTTTTATTTTGCCATAGAATTCACTGTCCAAAAGCCAACAGCTGAAGATTCTACATTCAGAAGCACATTGGGTGGTGAATGTGTTAACCTATGTTTGTGTAGAATTATAGAACTGTTGAGGTTGGAAGAGACCTTTGAGTTCGTGAAGTCCAACATCTCACCCAGAGCTCACAATCCCACCACTGCTGCTAGGCCACTGCCACTAAACCACATTGCTCAGCACCACATCCGTGGATCTTTTAAATCCTTCCAGGGATGGTGACTCTGCCTGCTGCCTAGGCAGCCTGTTTCAGTGCCTGAGAACCCTTTCTGGGAAGAAATTGTTCCTAATATCCAATCTGAACCTTGTCTGGCACAACTCGAATCCTTTTGTTCTTGTCCTGTCACACTGAGCATTCTGAGACTGACCCCCACTTGACTCCAACCTCCTTTGAGGTAGTTGTAGAGGGCAATGAGATCTTGCCTTATGTAACTTTGAAGAGAATGGAATGAGTCCTTCAAAACCTAATACTTTATATTTTAATACATTTACTCTGGAGGTCCCTTCCAACCCCTAAGGTTCTGTGGTTTGAGAATGTGTGGATACAAACCATTGTTGCCACTTGGTTTTTACAATAGCCTTTTTTCTAGGAAATCTCTATTAGTATTGCTTTTCAGCACTGCTCCAGAAGTAGTGTAACTTCTAAATCCTCAAACCTTGCATTGTTTTGGTATAACAAAACCTTTGAGGCGTACAGGTTGTGCCATGTACTTGCTGCTGCTTGGCTCTCATTAAGTATTTGTTTGCCTCTCCTCATTGTCTCCAAAGTAAGAGGCTTTTTACCATTTTGCAACTAGTTCCACTGTAGCAACTAGAGGACCTGTCTGTATTTTGTGAGAGTCCTGAGGGACTTATTGGAAATTCAGGAATTTGTTCTGCAAAAGCCACTTCAAGTTTTCCTTCTTTCTTTCGATCGTGTTTGTGTGGCACATACATACAATTTTTGAAACTCTTCAGGATGTTTTGGTGGGGTGGTAAATGCTTTTATTCCTGAAAAATGTTATTATCAAGAGTTGGTGGAGACTTTTTAGGTGAGGTGAAATGGCTGGAATAAAAGGGATTGAGTTTTGGGTCTTTTTGGTGTTTGTTATTTGAAAGACATTGCACTCAAGCAGATCAAATAAGCAAAGCCTTTCCCTCAGTGTCCCCCTCTGACAGACATGTTCAAGCTGCTTCCACAAGAGGCTATCAGAAGAGAAGGATTATCAGTAAAAATCCAGATCTAGACCTTTGGATTGGAGAGTGTGCACCATGGGTTTAGTCTTCTGTTATGTATCACGAATTTACTCCTTTTCCTGCTTTGTTGCTTCTCTCTGTTTCAGTAAGTCACTGAAAAAACTGGTAAGGATTTGTGGTTTTTTCCTTTATTTCTACTCAGATTCTGACAGTGGAATCACTCATGGCCATATGGGTTACGTGTTTTCAAAGACATACACACCTACAGATGACAGCTATGGATGTCTGGCTGGCAACATCCCTGCTCTTGAGTTGATGGCTCTTTATGTAGCTGCAGCCATGCACGATTATGATCATCCAGGAAGGACCAATGCCTTTTTGGTAGCAACGAGTGCTCCTCAGGTAAATAAATCTCAAGCAGTGTTGCAGTTAAGTTCAGAAGGTTCTTAGTAACATCTTACCCTTGCCTGTGGCTTCTGTGAAGCACAAGTCTACTAAATATTTTGAAGCAGCTGATCAAAGTGACAGAAGTAATCACTTCTCTTGGGTATTACTAGTAAGAGTCTTCTTACACATTCCACCACCCTCAGTAGACCTGTTAAGAAAGGTACTGATAAAATGCCTCTGAGCTAATGCTCTGCTGACTGATAGGGAATCTGTAACTGTGAAATAAAGAAGGATTTCACTATTATTCACAAAATGATCAGAATAAAATTAAAAAACACCTGTAGAGTTGCCAGATACAAGTTAGTTTGTGCATGCTCATAACATATTCTCTTGTTGTTCCTATAGAATATGAGCAGCTGCAGTGTTTTATGAATGTATTTTTACACAATGCATCTATCAGGACAGGGGAGTGTGTGCCAAATTAGCTCAGATTCGTAAATGAGGAATTGAGGCTTACCTAAGGTTACACAGAAGTTGCTGCCAATGCTGGAAGTTGAATTCTGAGTCAACCATTTATTGGCTTAATTATGAGATCATTTTTCCTTGCTCTACATAGCTGACCTGTCTTGCTTCAGCATACTGTGCTGGAAAATAACTCAATGGACAAGGGGAGAAAGAAAAAGATAACCTAATGGTGAGAAGAAGTTGGGTAGAGGTGCAGAAATTCTAGATTTACTCCCCAGCTTTGCTACAGACTTCCTCTCTCATCAAGAGCAGGTTGCCTGCACTTACTCTATATTAGTTCTCTAATAATTCTCAGCCTTGCAACATCTTTGTGTGATCAAGAACCTTGAAAATCTGGCCAGGTATAGAGACTGATGGAAGATGTAAGCTAGCCTTAAATCTGCTTTTAGGAAGTGAATGCTGTAGCTATAGCTTTGAAAAATCAATGAGGGAAGTTAAATAATTAGCCTTACTAGAGTGCCCCTGGTTTGAAAATAAATTACTGAGAAAAATTCACATTCTTCTTGATGTTTTGGGAGGTGGTGTTTGGGATTTTATTTTAATCTTATACCACCTGAATTTTGTAGAACTTTTGTTTGGCATCTAGTTTTTCTCTTCTTTTTTATGACAAGCAGTATCAACTTCCAGTAACAACAAAGTGCTGCTGTACTAAAAATCTACCCTCAAGTGGCAGGCCTGGGTAGCAGAATGTTTCTGTCTCAAAAGTTATGCTCACTGTGCAGTTAGGCATAACGAGCCTGGATGCACGCCTGTGTGATCTGCTCTAGGTGATCCTGCTCTGGCAGCGGGCTTGGATTAGATAATCTTTCAAGGTCCCTTCCAACCCCTAACATTCTGTGATTCTGTGAAAATAAAGTCATTTCAGCAGCCTGTTCTCTGGGGAAAAGAATAGATTCTGTTCTTTAGGATAGGATTAATTTTTTATTCATCTGTAGGTGACAGAAAAATAGAAATGAAGTGAAAAGCCACTGGAACATACATGTGTATGTTTGTGTAAAAATTACACAACTTGTATCTGTTTGACAGAGAAACCTATTTCCAAAAGCTTTTATTTCCATTAACTAAATTGTCAAAAGACAAAATGTTTCTGAAGTGGAGAGATTTCCAGGATGGTTGTTCCCTACAGCCCATTTTTCAGGTCTTCCTTTTGCTTTTGAACAGAATTGCCATCAGTCCGAGAGTTATGCATCTTGGTTTGGTAAATATTTAACCAATTTTGGATTTTAACACAGCGAGATCTGTCAGGCTTGAGTTTGTGTTGTATGATTGCAAACTAGAATTTCACCTGTTTCTGTGTTTGGAATCAGTCCAACATGGATGGAACAGCCAAAGACACCAAAGACCATAATCTCTGTTAAGTGGGATGAGTTCTGAGAAACAGGGAGACAGCACACCTGTATTATGTTAGTCATGCATTTATGGCCTGACACAGAATAATCTATTGTCATAGTGTTCAGTCAGGAACCAAAGACCCTTGACCATGAAAGACCCTGATTTTTCAAGTCAGTCTTGCGCTAAATTTGCATCACCACAACTTATCGCAGTGCCTGCTATTAGTCCTGCCAAAATCCTATCTTCAAACCTCAACAAGTTCTTTAAAAACGCAAGCACAAATCAGCCGAACCTGAACCTCCCTTATGCTTCATCCCCATGGCATTCTTCTTTCTGCATTGTAGTGTTTCTTTTGCTTAGAAGTTTCTCAGCTTTCAGCTTCCCACATTGCTCTCGCAGGCAGTGCTGTACAACGACCGCTCTGTCCTGGAGAACCATCACGCTGCTGCTGCCTGGAACCTTTTCATGTCGAGGCCAGAATACAACTTCTTGGTCAACCTTGACCACGTGGAGTTCAAGCATTTCCGCTTCCTTGTCATTGAGGCAATTTTGGCTACTGACCTGAAGAAACATTTTGATTTTGTTGCCAAATTCAATGCCAAGGTAAGAAAATGTCTTCAAGTTTCTGGTAGATAGAAAAGATGGTGTGGGGCTTGGTAGTGCCACAGTGAAGGGCTGGAAAGGCTGCTGTGTTGCTCTTTCTTCTGAAGGTTATTTTGGCTGCTATTCTGTTGAATATTAATCTTCTGTTATTTTTTGCTTAAATATAGTGGCACAGCTTCTTTTCTTATATAGGTTCAGGGTTTTTTTTTCAAAAAGTGATTTAAGGCTAAAGATATTATGGATATTATCCCACTTACATCTTGCTTTTCAACATTTTTTTCTTGTTCACTGACACCTTAGACCTATTAGCAAAGGTGTCCAGTTCTGGGCCCCTCAGTTCAAAAAGGACAGAGAGCTGCTTGAAAGAGTCCAGCACAGAGCCACAAAGATGATGAAGAGAGTGGAACATCTCCCAGCTGAGGAAAGGCTGAGGGAGCTGAGTCTCTTTAGCTCGGAGAAGAGGAGCCTGAGGAGTGACCTCATTCATGCTTATAAAGATATGGAGGACAGAGTCAGGCTTTCTTTTTATGTATCACTCTACAGCTCATTGTAAATTCCAGCTTTGGGTTAGGTTACCTGCCTACACTTGGGATTTTGTTAAATAGCTAAGTATCCTGTAAGATAGTGAAGGACAGAACTTCCTCTTTGGATGCATTCTTTTAGCCAGGCTTACTGCCGTGGTTTTCCTTCTTCTGCCTTTTAGGTGAATGATGATGTTGGAATTGACTGGACTAATGAGAATGACCGCTTGCTGGTTTGCCAAATGTGCATAAAACTGGCTGACATAAACGGGCCTGCAAAATGCAAGGATTTGCATCTCCAGTGGACAGAAGGCATTGTCAATGAGTTTTATGAACAGGTAAATAAATTCATGTCCAGGATGGTATCTGCTGGTTGTATGTCTTGAATCCCAGAAATCGGGGCTGAAAGGGATGGCTGGTTACACTAGTCCATCAGTTAGCTGGATCAGTGACAGTCCATTTGTCACTGAAGCTTCTGATGAGTCCTTAAATCCCATTTGATGATAGGATTTTTACAGGCTTAAATGTTCCAGTCTGGCACTGTTCTTACAGTGGTTGTGGCAAAAAACTTTTTCTTTCCTCCTTTCTTTTCTTTTTTGATTTCTTTCTTCTGTTGAAAGTCATCATTTCTCCCTTTCAGGTTTCTTTAGTGCAAACTATCTGTTCTTACTCTCATCTTTTCTTTTCAAGACATCAGCTGGCTCTCATTACTCTCTTCTGCAGCCACTCTAGATGGACACAACAGACCAGAGGAATTTAGAGTTCTCTGTGGGCCACATCTCTGTTCACACATGCAGAATCTTACTGTTATAGCCACGTTCAGTACATAGGCTTTTAGTTTATCACAGACTGACCATATCTGCTCCCTACACATTGATCATACTTATTTTTTAAGTCAACACTTTCAGAAGGTTGTCCATACTACTGCACTAATTATGCAAGGCTTAGCTGATGGTAGCACGTAGAAGGAGGACAGCCACTGATTCATTTACAAAGAGCTGGGAATACAGCCAGGCACTGGTCTTCTACTGCCAGGTGTAAGGGAGCCTTTAATTGAACCTTTTCTCATTATAAACTATTTAGCCCTGCTGAGTACAAGAAACAGGACTTTTCCCACACAATTTCTCCATTTCCTGAGTGGGAACATATTCTGAATGTGCTGGTTAGAGTAAACTCCACATATCCTGTTTTTTTTGAGAGGGAGCAAGAGAGCAAAATCACTGAACCAGACACCCCAAAGATGTCTCAGAGAGGCTGTGCAGTAACTCAAAGTCACAGACTAATCCTTTTGAAAGCCTTTTCATCATCCCTTAAAGTTACTGTACTTACAGTTTGGAAAAAAAACCAGCAACAAACAAAGCAAAACAAAACAAAAACAACCACAGGATTTCCTGCTGTAGCTGCCTTCTGGAGTATGTAAAGAAATAGGGAAAGGGACAAAATTCAGACACTGACTTGCAGCTCCTTCATTTATTTCAAATCTCCAGAGGAATAGAAAGAATAGCAACCTTCAAATATATTTCATATACAGTTAGTGCCATTTTTCTTTTTATTTTTGGTTGTGTTACAGAGAGCAAGTCCATGATGACAGCAATCAACCTTCATTTCCCATGTTGTTCTCCATATTTGTTTTCATTACAACTCTCCCAACAAATAGTGTTTAATTCTGGTGATGATCATAGCTTGTGCAGACAAAACCTGTTAATGAGGTCTATGATATGACTCTCCTTTGATCCAACATAATTAATGTCAGAGGGCACTAATTGCTCCAGTACATTAATATCATCAAAGTGTTGGATAGTGAGCTCTGAATCAAGCCTGGGAGGAACATTTGTGGGAGGATACCGTGTTAGGAATCTGGGTAATTTTCCGTCGCTCAGAAAGGTGTGCTGCTAATGTTTTCAGGCTCTTGGAAGCTGCTGCAAAGGTCTATTGGAGATTATCTTTCTTACAATCCTGTAATGAAAAATAAAAATAGAGATTTATCTTCTCTGCAAGATTTGATTCAGAATAGCACATCTGTTACCTTTGCTACTGGCATTCCTTTTGGCACAGAGATTGTGGACAAACGTTTTGACACTCTTGGCTTGCGAATTCCAAGAGGTCAGGGGATATTAATACTAGATGCTAGAGGTTTGGGGGATTGGTTTTGTTTTAACAGACCATGTGTGTTCACTGTACTGAGAAATCAGTGTGCCCCAGTGGATTTCCTGGTTTGTTGGTTTTTTGCACAGCATGAATTGCCATGCTGACAGGATACTGATGGAATTGAAAACAGATAATGTTTTCTTCCTAGGACTTATTTTTGACATTAAGGAGGACAAGCCAGGTTCTCGGTTATTTAACCTGGGGTAGGATCTGATTTTCTGCTAAGAGACATCTATCAAACCATTTTCACCTTGCTTTTGGTTCTATTTTTTATTTTTTTTCTGAGAAGGGAAAAACCTGAACTTTCTCACTTCTAAAAAGGAGAATTTTCTGGGAAGCTTGATTTTCCCTAGAATTATTATCAAAAAGCATACACATTTCAACCTGTGAAAACAATGAACTCTTTCTTGAATTTCCCTTAATAAACTCCAATTCCCTTGAAGAATTTAACTCCATTATAAATAAATAAAATCCCTTATTAAAACTGTGCTGCATAGAAACATTCAAAATCCTGTGTCATACAAAAGAAACATTGCACTCTGTTTCTTTTTCTTCTCCCCACATGCATACTTAGTTGAAGACAGGTTAGACATATTAAAAAGACTCAAGAAACACAGTGCAAAGTATTTCATATGATAAATCACATTGCAATGGAGCCATAGAACAGAATCATAGAATCAGTCAGGGTTGGAAGGGACCACAAGGATCACCTAGTTCCAACTCCCCTGCCATGGGCAGGGACACCCCACACTAGATCAGGCTGGCCAGAGCCTCATCCAGCCTGGTCTTAAACACCTCCAGGGATGGGGCCTCAACCACCTCCCTGGACAACCCATTCCAGGGCTTCACTGCTCTCATGGTGAAGAACTTCCTCCTCACGTCCAGCCTGAATCTCCCCACCTCCAGCTTCATTCCATTCCCCCTAGTCCTATCACTACCTGATATCCTGAGAAGTCCCTCCCCAGCCTTCTTGTAGCCCCCTTCAGATACTGGAAGGCCACAATTAGGTCACCTCGGAGTCTTCTTTTCTCCAGACTGAACAGCCCCAACTCTTTCAGTCTGTCCTCACAGGAGAGGTGCTCCAGCCCTCTGATCATCCTCGTGGCCCTTCTCTGGACACCTTCCAGCACGTCCATATCCCTCTTGTATTAGGGGCTCCAGAACTGGATGCAGTACTCCAGGTGGGGTCTCACAAGAGCTGAGTAGAGGGGGAGAACCTGAAAAAAGAACTTGTAACCATTTCAACAGTCAGCTTTCTTCCTGCTACTGACATCTCACAGCCAGGCAGTCTCAGATGGGTTACTGTAAAGAGCAAGCGCTTTCTAATTTCCTTGCTATTTCCACGTTTTGTTAACATTAATATTTTACATTTAATAATTCACTATAACATTTCAAGGTAGGTTATAATTAAAAGTAACTAAACAAAGCACAAGGAAGTAAACATTTGTAGCACATTTAACTGTTGTTCTTGGTCCTCCCTGATACCAACAGGATGTTAACCAGATACAGTTCATGACTTTTGCAGAATTTACATTACAGGGAGATCACAGAATGGTAGGGGGTGGAAGGGACCTCAAAAGATTGTCCAAGACCCCTGCCAGAGCGGGATCACCTAGAGTAGGTCACACAAGAATGCATCCAGGCAGATTTAGGATGTCTTCTGTCACCCTCACAGTGAAAAAGTTTTTCCTTGTGTTCACTTGGAACCCCCTCTGCCTCAGCTTGCACCCTTGCCCTTTGTCCTGTCATTGGACATCACTAAGCAGACATCCTGCTTAGTCCTGTCATTGGACATCACTGGCTCCATCCTCCTGACAGTCACCCTTCACATCTTTATAAACATGAATGAGGTCACCCCTCAGTCTCCTCCAAGCTGAAGAGCCCCAGCTCCCTCAGCCTTTCCTCAGAAGGAAGATGTTCCACTCCCATAGGTGTTTGGGCAATCTTTAAATTTGGGCAATGATGGAATTTGAAAATATCTGTCCAAATGCTAATCTTTATTCTCAAATATAGACCTCTGTATTATAGTAAAACATTAATTTACACATGAGGCTTTGTTAGGGGAATTACCATTCTGTCTTTACATAACAGCTAAAAGCTCATTGATATCACCAGAATTTTTGCTGTGATAAGAATAAGTGAGTATATCAGACTTGGTTCTGCAAAAAAGTTTTACCTTCTTTTATACCATGAGAGGAGGGAGGAAAAAGTCTTCCCATGCCTCCACTCTTAACTTCTTCCCCCAAGAAAAGCGAGCAAAAAGTTTCATGGGAAAGATTTGCTGCTTCTGAGTAACTCCTGATTTCATCAGGATCATTCCAGTAGTCCTAGGAAACAAATGCAACCCAAAGGTAATAAGACTTCTCCATATTTTGTAGACTGAGGAGAAAATCAATCAGAAAACTACTTCAATGAGATAACCCTTGCCTGTAGAAGTATAGTCTTGTTCCCTGCAAACAGGTGGCTAACTGCGAGGTTGTTTTGAGCTAACAGAATGGATTTTTGTAAATAATGTCAAAGGCAAGTGGAGGGGAGAGGAGGAGAAGGGAAAGGAATAATCTTCAGATTTTCACACTCACAGTGCTAAGTACAGGACAAGGAGAGTGGACATCATTTTGCACTACCACCCTTGTTAAATTCACTCTCAGTTGTGGGTCCTCTCAGAAGAAAAGAGCTGTAGCTTTGATTAACTATTTGACATGATGGCACCGTAGCAATGTCACGCTGACATGCTATGGAGGAGGCATTTGAGTTGAATCATTTTTCTTTCATCATTTTTAATTGGTTTGATATTCATTACTCCTTTTTGTGACTTGGTTTTGTTTCATTTACTTCAGAGAAATTACCACTATTTTTCATATCCAGGGTGATGAAGAGGCTAGCCTGGGCTTGCCGATCAGCCCTTTCATGGATCGCTCTGCTCCTCAGCTGGCACACCTCCAGGAATCTTTCATCACTCACATTGTGGGACCACTATGTAACTCCTATGACTCAGCGGGGCTAATGCCAGGGAAATGGATAGAAGATAGTGATGAGTCAGGAGACACTGATGAACACGAAGAGGAAGAAACAGCAGAAATGGAAACTTGTGAAAATGCAGAATCCAGTAAGTTGTTTACATTTTTCAACTAAACAAGTTCCATGTTGCGACCACAACTAAGCAGCCACATTATAAAAGCATAGAGACCATGAGCTCAACAGGTTCAGTATGGACCCCCCCCAGGGTTGCAGTTATTCAGTGCTGTCCTTGGTGAAGCTGGCAGGTAGCCAATTACGTTGGTAATGAAGACATTCCAAGGTCTTACAGGTCGTGGATGTTCTAAACTTTCTCAGTATAACAAAACAAAAGGTTGAGATCTGAGATGCAGAGATTCTAAGACTTGTGTTAAAAAATGGTGAAGATCTTCTTCTTGATGAAAATGCCTTTTAGGCAGGTGGAAATGTAGTTGTGGCAGAAAACATCCTGATAATTCACTAAAGCAATAGAGTCAAATTTAAGAGTTAGAAAACCTTAAGTTAAATAATAATTGTTTTCACTGTTATGCAGGCACATGTAATTGTGATGCATCTGTAAGAATTACACAGGCTCAGTCTTCAGTGATTCAGACAAATTTTAACACTACTGCAAGTGCTTGCTGGTAGCTGCAGAACACAGCAAGATGTGGGATCACCCGGGAAACCCAGGAGAAAATGTCCTGCTGCGGCATTGGCAGGGCAGAGGCTTCTTATTAGTGCTAAACCTGAAGGTTTCCTACAGGGAGCCAAGGGCTTTCTAATGAAGGATTGAGTTGGATTTCGTCTGTTGCTCAGTGAAAAGCTCTTTGTTTCCAATTCAAAAGCTTCAAGGGCTAAACGTTTTGGATCCTGACACAGGCATACTTCAGGCAACCTGCAAATACTAATCCACGCAAATTTATTTTGTACAAAACATTCCTCTACGTCACCTTCTCTAAAGGGGGAAAAAAAACTCAGCAGTTGTCTTTGAAGGAGTTATTATTTCAGTTCCGTGACTACCACTGCCACTGTTAATGACCAGGGAAAATTGTCAAGCTTTGTACTGTTAAGGAGTTAACAGTCTGTGCTGAACAGACTGCACTGGCACAGGAAAAACCCGTGCTTCAATCAGCAAAACACTTGGAGCGCAACTCTGTCAGGAGCCATGAGAACTACCAGTGGGAAAAACATTTTATAGGATAACAGCAGGGAACTGATGCTTCAAAAAGACAAGCAAGCTCTCTGACAATATTTTGCTATGTGACAGCTACTTCAGCGGTCAGACTCCGCTGCCAAAGAGATTTTGTACAAAGTCTTTGAGGTCTTCTCCACCATGATGCTGGAGCAGTAATCTCTGACTTTGAACAGAAAACACAGGGAGGGATTGTCTCCTCTGATTACTAGTGCTTGCTTATTCATTATCCTTTTACAGCTCAGACCAGAAATAATTGTGGATACAACCACGTCAGGATTGTTTTTTTATAGGACAATCAGCAGGGATTCGTTGTGAGCAGGGAGGAGACACAGAGTTAAATGTATTGTAATGGAGTAGGTCAATCATGGTCTTTAAGTACTTGATTTAAAAAAATACTACCAGAAACAGCTCAGCAATGTGTTTCATACATACTTGTTCAAGCACTAGATGTCTCTGTGAGCTGCATAGTCAGGGACAACCTGAAGCCTATGATAGGATGAAACTGGCGCTCAAAATCTGCAGGAACCCAATTTGCTTTCACGGAGATCTGGAGAGGCAAAGCATTCTGAATTTGAAGACTGTTTGAGTTTTGTGGGGTTTAAAAATCTGTCGGTGAAGTTCCTGTATGTCATATACACCCTGACTGCTTCCTATGCCTTTAGTTCCTTTTCCTTCTCTTACAGAAAATAGTACATTAATGTCACATGGTATTTTACAGAAAAGAAGAAGTTCAAGAGGAGAAAAATCTACTGTCAGATCACTCAGCACCTGCTTCAGAACCATAAAATGTGGAAGAAAGTAATTGAAGATGAGGAGAGGTTAGCCGGGACAGAGAAGCAAGGCACGGAGCAATCCACGCTGTACCAATCTTCAGAACAAATCCAGGCCATCAGGGAAGAGGAGGAGGAGAAAGGGAAGCCCAAGAGGGATAAAGAGGAGAGCACAACTCTAGAACCAAACCAATGACAATATTCACAGCAGTATTTTAAGACAGAGTGACTCGTGCACAAACTCTTTCTCAAGCCAGCACAGCATTTAGACACAACACTGTAGAAGTATGGGATAATGCGCCTACAGCTGTTTAATTTGTTTCTCTTTCCTTTTCATGGTGAGGTACATTGTTTAAACTCCTGTGCTCAAGGAAGCTTTCACACTGCGACACCGGCTTTTACAGACTTTCCTTAGAGAGATTTGGGGTGGGTGGAATTATATAAATATATATAAATATATATATATATAGCCAGGGTTATTGGCTATGCACTTCAGCAAAATACATTTAATGATATATTATGGTCACTGTGATATTTACAGATGAGAGCTAAGGAAATGCTGTATCTAAAGCACATTTGCAATTAACAGTAAGGTACCAGTTAAGTAGCTTTTTCTCTTGATGCTGAGGGATAAAAGTTCCATAGCTTTACATGAGTGCTGATACATCCTGCCAACATACATGTGTGTGAGGGCGTGTGTGCAAGTGTGAGTGGATGTGATGTAATATAGCAGAGTTGGAGTTCTTATTACACTAGGTGTAGCACATCTGAATACACAACAACAAACCGAAGGCCAGAAACCATTTTAAGGAGCTTTGCATTCCCCATAGCCTTCCAGGTCACAGTTGGCACTCTAGCTGCATGCAGCAGCCTATCAGCAGGGGCCACGGTGGCGTGGGCTGCTGGCTTGGCCCCATCTGGCTGTGCAGGGTTTCCTGCCTTCTCTTTCTCCTTCTCCTCTGCACTTCCCAAAATGCTGGCAAAAGGGATGTGCCAAGCAATTTATTTCCCCAAGGGAGTTACAAGGGACTTTGTGGCATGCTGGTATGTCCCCCTTGAGAGGACTTGTCCCTCCGTATACTTCTGGGTGCGTGAATGGCTGCGAGGGTCAGTGTGTGCATTTGGGCAGGAGAGAGCAGAAAGCAAACGTGTGTACGTACGCAGAAACCAGAGACACGCTGTCATCTAACCTTACGCCTCTGTGCATCAGTGGCCAATTTAAGAATCATTTAAGAAAGAAGCTAAACTACATCTCTTGAAAGCAAAAGAAAGGGAATATGGGGGCCGTGCCCTTCCTCAGAGCAAAAGGCAAATGATGCATTAGGAGCAGCGTGGGGGACAGGTGCCAGTGCTGTGTTGGCTGAAAACTTGCACACCTCAGCAACCACTCACATGAGCTTCAGAGAACTTGGGTTTGAGTGCGAGATGCTGAATGAGAGCAGTTTGCTGCTGGCATTCTGCTTAGAAGCAGCATGTTTGTTCCCACCAATATTTTTTTTTGTTTCCTTTTATTTTTAAGATAAAGGAAAAGATGAGGCCTGTAAGAGCAGATTTTTGGGGGGTTGGTTTTTTTTTTTGTTCTGTTTCTTTTCTCTGTTGTTTATGCTGTGAGCCAAATGTCTATTTAAAAGGTTGGATATTCACTTTCCATATTTTATTTCACAATATTATATTTGTCAATGATTAGCTATCTAGATGTAAATATGGTAAAAAAATTTTATGGGTTCCTGTAGATAATGATATCTTTAAGAAAAAAAAAAAAAAGAAAAGAAAAAAAAAAAAGAAAAAGAAGACAAAGGGAAAGGTTTTTTTGTAAAGCTAATTTTAAAAGAAAAAAGAAATAAATACAAGACCATTTTTATACAGAGCAGCCATTTCCACACCCAACAAATGCAGTCTGGAGTGATTTGTATAGACCCTTCTGTGAAGCCAGTGGTCTACAGGATCAGGGCTTTAAATTATTGATGCTCTTTAGGACTGGCAGCACCAACCAGTAGCACACAATTTAAGTTTTGTTCCCACAAGAATAATTTTATAGAGATATATATATATATATATAAAGCTCAATAACTCTCAAAAATCATTTCACTATGTATGCTTTCTATCTTTTGATCCTGCAGCCACTCGCCAAGAAGAGGCTGGCTTGTGTGAGTAAGAACGCTTGTGAAAGGAAGAGTTTGTAGGAGAAGTCCCTTTCTGTATTAAATTTCTGACACTGCATCCATCACTTGTTGCTATTGTTACACTTTCACCATATTTCATGATCCTATTGATACCTTCCCAAAAACGTTGGAAAACATTCTCTGTCAAAGCCAATCGGTGTGTGTGGTAAGTGTGGTATCACTTCAGAGTTTCTTTTTGCTTTGCATTTCCTTTAAGAGGGAGCTTTTGCTGGAAAACAGCATTTTGGTTTCTTACCAGTTGCCTCTGCCTGACATCATCCCATTCTCCAGTTAACAGCAGAGAAGATGTGTTTGCCTTTGGTCAGAGTTACTCTGGAGCGTAGCTCTGAATGCTTTTCTCAACAGAAATAGTGTTTTTCGAAGCAAAGGTCCAAACTGCACTGTTGTTTTAAAGGGAAAGGACATAGCAAAACTCATTCAAAAGAAAAAAAGGACATAGCAAAACTCATTCAAAAGAAAAAAAGGCTTATCACCAGGATCTCAGCAAGTCTCCTCCAATACCAGCTTGCACCATTTCTTTGCTCACTTTGGTTTATCATTTCATTTGGGGTTTTCTTGTACGAGTGATATGCACACCTTACAGCATCAGAAGAATTTAATATGCCTCATTCTGTCCTTCAAAAATTAAACTTAAGAGAGATGCTTTAAAATGCCAAATCTGCAAGCACTTTCTTCTCCATTTTCAGTTCATGATCACTGGATTTTTTTTCTTTTGTACTAATTTTTATATTGCTTTTGCTAGTAGGAAAAGAAATTAAATAAGAAGTTAGAGCAGAAAGTGTTAGTGGGTGCCCAGGTGGTAAAATTACAAAGAGATACTCAAGGTAAAATCCTGCAAGTGGAGTTCCACATACTCTTGTAAGCAGGCATACACAGGGTTGGACTAAGAAAAATTACAATTAAAATGTGCTGAAACTGAATTACTCTATTTTTGATTACTGTTAGGTAAAATCAGGGTCAGCTTCTAATCTGTTAAGATTTCCTGCTGCATGGCCAAAGCAGCTGTCACAAATCATTATTACAAGCCTGTTTGTGAGTACCGTTTGACTAGCTCAGGTCTTTCACAGTGAAGGAGTTGCTGACAGGTATAAAATCACAGCAATCACAGATTTTATCCAAAATGGAAGGAACACCAATAAAGAAGCTGAAGTAGCTGGGAGTGCTTGACTTGGTAAAAGATGACCTTTTTTTTATCCTCCAAGTAGTTACTAAAAGAATCCAATTTCTGCACAGGTCCACTCCTTACAAACCTGGTTTGCAGTCTTTGCAGAGAATTTCTGGCAGGCAACAATCAGGGAATTTCCCAGGTTGGCTTGACTATAACACGAAACACCAGAAAGATTTTGTATCAAGCATGAGTACTATTTTTTTTGTACTTTGTTTTGGGTTTTTTTAGCAGATAATGAAGCAGCTAATTTTTTTAGGGGTGTGAACATCTCTCTGCATCACCATCATTGAGTTAAAATCCAAGACTGTGATTGGACAGGATCTAGTGAGTGAATGCATTTGGGACTGTCACCCTTAGTATACCACTGTTAGAAATCATTAAGATCTTGAGGGTATAACTTTGGGAGGAATTTAAAGGTTCAGGTAGATTTTTCTAAAAGCATCTAAACAATTCCACACCCAACTCACTTTTTTTTGCTTTCCATACTGGAAAGCAAGTTCCTTTATTTTTGTTTGGTTGGTTTTGGTTTGTTTGGGTTTTTTGGGTTTGGTTGGTTGGTCTTTAGAAAGTTGCCCTACCTTTCTGTCTGCTTTTTAGATTTTTTTTTATTTATTTTTTGCCAACATTTTAGCCCCTTCTTTCTTCCTTCCCTTAGGAATGCCCCAGACAGTAGAATGCAGCATGAAGAAGTAAGGATCTTGCCAATTGTGCATTAGTCAGTGGCACAGCCAGTGAAGACCGCGCAGCCTGTGCCCCAGTCTGTGTGTTTTTGCACCCAGTGCTGTGCCCATGCTGCTGAGCTGTGAGCTGAATAGATGAGGAGTAGCTGTCAATTTGGGTACTCAGCAACCTGAAGCCTACCAGCTTTTAGTGGGACTTGGGATTTCAGAGAACTTTTGTTGGTTTTCAAAATGAACCTTGGGCACTTCTGAAAATTTGGCCAAAAGTATAATGCAGCATAAGCTTTGTGGTTGGTTCCAGGTGTTAATGAAGTACTTGTGCAAAGTCTCATTAATTATCTGGCACATCCTGCTTGGTCTGTGTGGTGTGATCCTATGCTGATGACAGTGAGGGCTTTGATGTTGTTGAAGATAACTGTAAGTTTGAGTCCACCCTATCACTGACTTGCAGTAGGCACAGCCAGATGTGTCAGTCACTGTGAGCCTGAACAAAGAGTAGTGCCTAAGGCTGGGATCCAGAGTAGGCACAAGGCACTTGACCGGCAAATAACCCCAGAGAGATGCACCAGCTGACACAAGTGTGGGAGAGTCAGCACAGATTTGCTGTGGTTCATTCTAGAGCTGAGCTGTTTGATAGACCGACTGTGCAGTAGGGTCAGAGGGCAGCAGTGAGAGTCTGGCTTGCTTTCTTTGAAAGAGGAGGCTTTTGGAAAACTTGTAATTCATTAATAAACTAATAATTGCTATTACTTCTGTAAGTGCTGTTGAGATGTTCCAGCATTCTGTGTTTAAACAAGAAAAGTTTCCATTTGAGAATGAAAGTTTCTTGAGCTGTGGGATGGGTGGAAGATTAAATTGAGACATATGCCCAGAGAGGAGAACATGCCTCTCCCAGGTCTGTTGAAAGCACCACAGCTGAGAAGCAGGCATGGAGGGTTACTTGCTCTTCCAAGTCTTGGGCCTGAACATTGGCCTGAGAGCCCTCAGGCCCTGAGCTGTAAAGCACAGCAATGGTATTAATTAATTCTTGAGTTTGTGGGGTTGTAGATATGCAAGGAGAAAGCCAAACTTGCAATTCATAGGAAAAGGTATTGGAGTCCAATATGAAACAGAATTTATGCAACACATTCCATTTTCTTTCAAAATCAAATGTAGCCCCACTTCAGTGAAGTAACTGTGGAGTTTCCAGAGTGTAAATTACAAGCTGATGTTGCAGCATTAGTCAAAATGGTGACAGCATTCAAGAGAAGATAATAGTTCCCATTACCTAGGGGGAAGGAGTCTTTTTTCTTGGGGTTTTCTTCTTTTATTTTCATATTTTTTTATGTGAATCAACAAATAACAGTGTTCAGGCCTCCTGAAGGAAATGCATGTTAATTGTTTTGGAACAGATGAGGGAATAATTGGAATTAGATGACAACTGTCTTAAGCAATCACTGGAAGAGCTAGCAAAAAAATACTGATTATATGAGGCAAACTTTGAATTAGAGCAAGACAGCACCACTGCATTTGAGAGCAACTTGGTATGATAAATCTTTCTTTGAATTTCATCAATAAATCTTTCTTTGGATTTCATCACTTCCATTTAGCAAAACAACATTCCTCTGGAGGTAAATCAAAGCAGGATTATAGCCCCTGCTGTGGTAGTTATTGAACCCCAGTGTTGGAGGGAGCAGCGCGAGAGTTATCCTCCATTTACATCCTAATTATGATTTATTCAGAGGCCATTAGTGGGATTTTCAAGGCAGGCAGGTGTTCTCCTGGTGAAAAACACATCACTCCTCCTCAGTAGGATGCAGACGTCGCCTACGTGAGAATCTGCCCGAGTTCTTAGGATAATACAAGCTCCTCAGGAGTCTGTGGGCAGCAAAGTGTATGAGTGTTTCTGCAGAGTCCATGTTCACAATCACAAAAGGGGGCAAAAGCTTGAGCTAGTTAACAAAACTTCTTTGATAAAATTCAAACAACACTAAGCATTTTGCAGTTTGAAAGCATGCCAGCGTCACTTGAGGTCTATGCAGAAGTTAGCCCAAGTGCTTGCACGTGTAAAACTGTTCTCTCTGGAAGGTGATGGGTTCAGGGAAAACCAACTGGCCTTGATCGTGGTCTGTTGAGCTGAAAGGTATAGTAAACCAAGGAGAGTTTTTGGCCCTCGTTAAAGAAAACTTTGCTTGGTGCTAATACTGATTTCAGTCAAGCTTTTTAGGTGGCTAGTCCATCCCAGCTGTTTCTTACTTCCAAAGCCATGCTTGTGGTATGTCCACGGTGTGGAAGTGGGGCACCATATGAGACTTGTTCTGCTATGGAGGAAGTATGGGATCTCTTTGCACCAAGGAGCACCACTGAAGTCTGCAGTTGAGGAAGGTGGTATATCCCCAGCAGGGAATTCAATAGGCAAATCCAAATTTCTTTTTCCTGTCCATGGGGAAGCATAAGAGCAAGTATAAAGGGCTTTTCCTCAGCTGCAGACCATGTGTGCTTTTATGACTGAATTCTCTTGTCTGGATTCAAAACCTGTAGAAATCAGATCAAATAAGCACAGCACATCACGTGCTGTGGCCCCAGTGAGGCAGATGTGTCTTAGCTTGGTTTTGCTCTGGCTTGCAGAGGAGGTTGTGCCTGCACCACTGGCCTGCACACGGCATGGAGTCCTGGGCAGCATGGCACGCAAGGAGGAACTGGTGAGAAGTAAAGAACAAATGCCAGATCTCAGAGGGCTGTAGTCCAAGTAGCTGGAGAAATAAGATACAAGTCATATAATCCAACTCCATACCCACCCTGCTGTGGTTTCCTCACAGCAACATCCTGCAGGCAGTGGACTTAGATGCTCTGCTTCCCAGTGCCGTCTTCCTTTACTGCAGCGAACACTTACAAACAATTAATGTGAATTAGCAATTGTTCTTTTCTTTAAAATACTGATTTAGAGAAGAATTCATTTGGGGAGTTTCATTGTTGGTGGTTTTTTCTCCCCTGGCCCTAGATGTTTTGCCCCCATGCCTTCATAAAAAACAAACAAAGGGACTTGTAATCTGCTCAGAGAGAAAAGAGTTAGGGGTTTGCTTATGTGTGTGCATACAACTTTAAGTAGGAAGCCTGTTCCCTGTTAAAGTTCTCTCCCCAAAATTCCTCTCTGATTCTGACACACGATGAGAATCTGTTACTTGAATGCAAACTCTTCATTTTTAGGTGGCTATAAACCTTAACCTGAGGTGGTATCCTGAGTGATCAGAGTTAGCAACTGCTGTGTGATGTTGATGGCATTTTTAATATTTCAACCATGGCAGCATAGATTTGGTCATTACTTTCCTGGAGTTGTCTTTGTGGTTTGGTTTTTTTTTTCCCTTGGAGTAATCCATTTAAGATGTTTGCATCACAGAAAGTAATTGAAGTTCCCTTTTTCAAAAGCTGTGATTCTTGCAGTGGGCTGTGTTTGCTTAACAGGTTAACATTTTCGCTGATGGGTGGCAGGGGTTTGGGTTATTTTGCTTGTTAGCTTTTTTGGTAGAAGGCTATCGAGGACATTTTCCAAGAAAACCACATTTTGTAACTTTTGCCTCTGGTTGTGGAAGTGGTAACATCCAAAACTATTTGTTTTCCAATGGAGTTTGGCCATCTGGGTTACAATATGCAACTATGTGTAGCACATAGGTGTGACTTTAAAAAAATAAATAAATAAAATCCCATTTTGGTGGAAGTAATCAAGAAATGAATCCAGCAAGGTCAAGACCCTCCCTGAATGACCATTTCTGGTCTGTTGATATGACCAAAGCATTTGACCCTCCTCATGTCAAATGTCAAATCATAGAGGTTTTGCGTTTTCGAGTTCACAACAGGCCAACTTAAAGGGGGTTTTACTTCAGAAAACACTGAAGAATTTGGCCACCTTACATCCTGTTCTATGAGGTTTGCCTTTTGGCTTGGGACCTCAAGGTCCTGAGCCTTGGACAGAGTTACTTTACAATGCTCATTCAGGCTCAGCTCTAGTAGCAGGTTTTCACAAGTCAGCCGTGTACTTCAAAATTAAACCCTCCTTAACTTTTTTCACTTCAAAAGGTGAGAGAAAGATTGGGGGGTGGAGGGGAGGGAGGGGGGGAATGTCATTTTATATGGCTCTGTTTGAAAAGGGTTTTGTGTACCTTTCTAATTCTTTTAAAGCAATATTTTAAGAACTAACTGCCAGCCAAAGTGGCAACGCAGAAAAGTGCCATCTTGTTTAGGATTTGTACACGCCAGTTTTTAACACAGTGTTCTTTTCACTAAGTACTACATGCATTAATTTATATTTATATATTGTTGGTATTGTTGTAACCAAGCTTCTCCTTTCTAAACACTTCAGGAACAAGGCCTTGTATTTTTAGGTGATTTTCATAAACAGACTATTTCCTTTTCCTTTCACTAGTATCTTGCACTCCGATACATGTAGCAATACTTAATATATTCTCTTCACAAGTATTTGTTAAGTGATTTAGTTAATGGTTGATAAATGTTTTGTACAAAATAGATTCTGTACAGAAAAAAAAAAATCTTTTAGATAAACATTATTTATTTTTACTGTTTTGTAAGTTAGACACTCTAATGAAGCTCCTTTTTTGCCAGAATTTCTGGAAGTGCCTCTTGTTAAAATGTATTATACAGTAAATATGTATTCAAAATTACTAGAAATACTTGTCACAAAATGAACAATGTGGATGTTGCAATGTGAAGACAAATGTACAACATAAATAGAATTCTGTGGTATCCTGTTTGCTGTGTTTCTTTTTTCCTTTTTTGGACAAATTTACTTTTGGTGTCCAGTTTTCAGCTTAAGCACCAGACTGCAAATGACCTGTAGCCTCTTCAAGCTCTGATTGAAATCTAGTAAAGCTGGTATGTATTGAGTTACCATTTTACCTGTCAGCCCTTGCTTAGTACATGCTTGTGACCCATGCTCACCTTTATTGGTATCTCATTACCTGCAACTTAGAGTGCAGGATTATGCTGGTCTGTTTCAGGTCACTAATAAATCTCATGTTAAGTTCCATGTGACTGAACCAATCTTTGAATGGCCTCTTCATAAACATCCTTCTTTAATGATGACCAATATTTCAATGTCCATCACCTGTGTGAATCCTTTTGAATCCAATTAATACAGACCATACGGATTGAATGTGGTCTGTATTACACCGCACTGTTCAGCCATAGTAACGCAGGGTGACTAATGCTTCCAGAAAAAAATGAAATGTGTTACCTTAACCTTAGTAATCACAGACATAATCTGCTGAAGTGGGACATCAGAGGTCTTTCCCAAGTTAATGCTCCCATGATTCTATATTCTACCTGTTGATTGTTGGGGTTTTTTTCCCCATCTCTGAGTGAAACCCGTTTTGTGACAGTTCTGTTGGTAAGTATGCTGTCATTCCTCAATGAAGATTTTGCTAGTCTAGTATGTGGGCTAGGATTGACATCTAGCTACTTTTTTTTTTTAACTTGCTCAGTGTTTATAATTTTTTGAGTGCCTTATACTGTCCAAAATTTTCCCCATTTTTAAGGTTTTGTTACGGGGGACACAGTCTCAAACTGTGCCAGGGGAGGTTTAGGCTCGAGGTGAGGAGAAAGTTCTTCACCGAGAGAGTCATTCGTCATTGGAATGTGCTGCCCATGGAGGTGGTGGCGTCACCGTCCCTGGAGGTGTTCAAGAGGAGATTGGATGTGGCACTTGGTGCCATGGTCTAGTCATGAGGTCTGCGGAGACAGGTTGGACTCGATGATCCTCGAGGTCTCTTCCAACCTTAGTTATACTGTGGTACTGCTACCTACTTTCATCAAAGATCTGGAGAGCTCATTAACCACCTCATTTGAAATGGCTGCATACGAATTATCAACTGGGTGTTGAAAGTGCCTGTCCCTATAACTTAAAAGTTCCTTAATTTCAAAATATGAAAAAGCATCAGCTGCATATCAGACTGTCGATTTTCAAGTCCTACAAGTTGATTTGCCTTAAGCTCTGAATTTGTTTGGCTTAAGCTCTGTGTGGCAAAAATGTAAGGAGATTTGCACCAGGCAGTGATTAGAAATAATACAAAAATAAAATATGGTTATTCCTAGTCTAAGGAAACTTCTTTTAAGCCTGCAGCTGGTCTGTCCCAAGCACTCAGTAGCTCCATGGCATGGAATGATTTGATCCAGAGATTTGCAGCTGCCCACAGAGAAGCAAGCAAGTGGAGTAGTGAATTAAACTTCTTTTCCTTCAATTCTCTTTTTCACAAAGTGTAGGCACTACCATGGTAAAGAATGTATTTGTCTTTGAAAAACACCAAACTCTCTCTAGAGCTCTTCAAACAGCAAGAGGTTCCCATGGGAAGTGATGAGCAATAAAGCACAGAGCGGAGGCAGTCAATCAGCTAATGAGACCACACAAAAACATGGCTCTCCTGGGGTTCTGGTAAAACATAAAGGAGGCCATGATGCACAATCAGTAGCAGCTCAATTAAATGTTGCATTTTCTGGGTGTTCAAATTACTCTCAATTGCCCAGGCAAATCCACTTGCCTAAAACTACTTACTTTTGTTTCACTAAAAATAGTTATCTCAGAGAGTTCTTGGCACTGTGTTTCGCAATACTTTCTTTGATGTTTCTTCAGTTATCTCACCAATATCCTGTGGAGATCAGCCTTATCCCTCATGCCACCACTGACACCTTGGATGTTATCAGTGATTCATGGTATGGGTAGGGCAGCAAAGGACTTTGGCAGATGCATGCCTTCCAGGTGCGACCCTGACTAATGGGGGCTGTACCTCTTGTGTAGCCACAATATAAGGGAGATTTTTAGCCACTCCATGCTCTTACAGGTTGACGACCGAGTGTCCTACCATAGTGATAAAAAGTCCTCCAGGGACTACAAGTGCAGGGAGAGGCAGAGAATATTGCAGTTATTGCTATTCCATCCTGTTATCCCTCAATCTCACAGTCTGTTCTTCTTCCTCCCTTCTCTCTGGTCCTGGCACAGTGGCTGTTACCTCTTTTGGTTTGTGGGGGAATTTGCAGCCTTCTTGGCAGCTAATTTCTTCTTGTGCAATTTTGGCCTAGCATGGGGGTGGGTGGGTGGTGCATTTAAGCCTGGTAGGCTTGTCCTGGGCTGGGGGGAGGTTTTGGCAGGTTTTGGCCTAGTGAGGCTTTGTATGTCCAGGTATAGATTGAGCCAAGGCTGGTTGTGATTTGTGTATCTATTTCCTTTGTGCCTATATATCTTTTGTGGGGTTTTGGTTTTGTTTTTTTATGAATGGCATTTTTCATTTAATCTCCAATTCTGTGCAAGTGTTTTTATTTACTCTTTTGGGGGAAAGTACTTTCTGTCCTTTTGCCCTGGGCAGCTCATGGCTCAATTGAGGACACACGCTGGGATCCTAAAAAGCTGGCATGCTGAGAATGGAAGTGTCAAAGCCAGCTACTTTGTGGAACAGCTTCACAGCCAAGGGGTGATACTAACATTGCATTCATTCATGAGCTATAGGGCAAAACCAATAAAATGCAAGTTTAAACTTTTACCTAAGGTTTTGATGGCTAGTCACTAAGTTACCTGGGATAGTCACAGTTGTGATGGTTTGGAAGTCTAATACAGATAAAAGGCTGCTGCAACATCTGCAACCAAGAAATACAAAGCAGAAATCTGCTGTTTGATCTGTGTGATGGCTTCATTTGCAGTGGCTTTTGTTGTTGTTGCTGGTAAATTACTTCACAATCTTTTGCTCATGGTGATTGTTTATTACTGTGCTTGCCAAAGGCATCACATTCTACAAATTCAACACCTCCTGTGTAATCAGCTCTTCTGTTAAATTCTTTACACCTTGTTTTTCCATGTTTCTAGCCAAAATCTTTTGGTTGAAACCTACTTCAAAGAATTTATCTGCATTACAGAAAATGCTATGGGGTTTTATTAAGATTAATGCTATTAATCCCTGGTGGCTGGACAAATTCCAGCTTCTCTTATTACATTCTTCTAAATTAAAATTCTCCCCAGAGATCCAGTGAGTACAAATGCCCTGAAGAGATATGTCACTGGGTTGCTCTTTCATCCTTCTTGTTATACCCCCTCAGTGGTGGATTTCACAGGAGTCACTGGGATCTTTGACAGTGTGCTATGTAAGTATAGAATAGATTCATAGAATCATAGAATGGTTTGGTTTGGAAGAGCTCTTTCAAGGTTCTTTGATCTAGATCTGGACATCCTTAGTTCAATTAGTTCAATCCTCAGGTCTGCAATTTTCATGGCAATCTCTGAGTGCTTCTAACAGCTAAAGTATTATTTGTCTCTGCTTCATTGATGGGAAGAATGAGTTAGTAAGGTTTGTTCTGACAGTAAGTTTCCTACTAATTTCACAGACTCACATAACATTATGTGTTGGAAGGGGTCTTGAAAGATCATCCAGTGCAATCCCCCTGCCAGAGCAGGAGCACCTAGAGTAGGTCACACAGGAACATGTCAGGAAGGTTTTGAATGCCTCCAGAGAAGGAGACTCCACAACCTCTCTGGGCAGCCTGCTCCAGTGTTTTGTCACCCTCACTGCAAAAAAGTCTTTCCTTATGTTCACTTGGAACCTCCTCTGCTCCAGCTTGTACCCATTGTCCTTTGTCCTATCATTGGCTATTACTGAGCAGAGCCTGGCTCTGTCTTCCTGACATTGCCCTTCACATCTTTATAAACATGAACAAAGTCACTACTCAGTCTCCTCCAAGCTAAAGAGACCCAGCTCACTCAGCCTTTGCTCACAAGGGAGATGTTTCACTCCATCATCTTTGTGACTCTGTGCTGGACTCTCTCAAGCAGTTCCCTGAGGTCTTTCTTGAACTGAGGGGCCCAGAACTGGACACAATATCCCAGATACAGCCTCACCAGGGCAGAGTTTCAAATTTGTATCAAGTGTGTTCTTAGGACTGGACACACAAAGAAAACTAATGTCAAGAAATAATGAATCCATAGGAACAGAGTAGACAGTGAAACTGAATTGCATTTAGTTGCCTAAATGTCTTCACTGTACTTTCTTATTGGCTCTACATTAACGTATTAAAGAATTGAAGCTAGGAGAAAGGGAGGTTGGTTGGTTTGTGATTTTTTTTTTTTTTAAATTATAAAAGTTAAATTGTACTAAAGTTGAAGTACTCTGAGGTGTTTCTTTGAGAGAAACAGCTGCCTGTAAGATGCCATTATTTTGGCAGTTGCAGTTCCAGGCTCAGTAGTGTTGGGACACCTTGGGCATCTCTGAGTTCTTCCTAAATTCTGCACAAGCTTCCTGCATGACCTTCAGCAAACACGAATGGTTCAATTCCTCTCCTTTAAATGTATTACTGCTTAGCCACCTCTCTTGGGCTAGTCTGTGGCATCTTCACTTCTGTGTTGAGCTCTCCAGGGATTTAGGAGATAATTGCGGTAGGAAACCTCTGGGCCACAAGCAGTTGCTGCTATGACTGGCTCTCCTCCTCTGTGAGTTGTTCCAGGCAGAGCAGAGCAGCTGAGTGTTGAAGTCTTTACATGATAGCATAAATAATAAAGGAGCCAAGCGTCAGTCTGAGTAGCTGAGGGCTCAGACCAAGAGTTTATACATATCTTTGCTTTACAACATACTATTAAGTCTTGGGAATATGTTCTCTTTTGGACCATACAGATCATGTCAGTTCAGATTTTAAGGAGGTGTGGTCTAGCAAAATCCCATTTAAACATTTTGGTTTTCTTATTGTGAAATAGTCAGTCACTATGTTCCTTCTATCAGATAAATGTTGGGTTTTTTTCAGCTGGTATGTGTGTATTTTGATTTCAGTGTAAAGTTTATCTGTACATTTACGATTTAAATAAGTCACTTAGAATTTGGGGGGAGACAGTTAAGTCATTTACAAAGGAAAATGTTTCATGCTGCTGAACACTGAGCACAGTTTTTGAGCTGTTACAAGGTTAATATTTGTTCACAAAATGTGCTTGAAGAAAAAGCAGGCAGTTCCCTGGAGCTACACCTCAGAGATCTGTCATTGTTGCATAGTTTAAAGACAAAGCCGCTGGCTTGTTAATGTATTGACACATCTATGAATCAAGATTACTCTTGTCACAGCTATTCACTACACTAGACCAGGCTTTGTAAATGTAATTAATTGAACCCTGTGCTTTAGAAATGAAGGTGGTCTGGCTTCTAATTTCCTGTAACTAATACAAAGTAGGAATGCAAAGAAAATAGAAACAGACCTCAAGGAACAGGCGTTAGTCTGGGTCTTTGTCCTGCAGCTACTTTAAAGGCTTGGTTTCAATTATAGAGTAAGTATATATAAGTAAGCAATTTCTTTTAGGCCTATGGGAAAGCAAAACCTTTATTGTCTGATTGACTGTCTGTCAAAGTTCCAGGGACTTTTTGTGTCATTGTGCTTGGGACATGCCTGTGGGAGGCACTGAAAAGTGACACGCAAGAGGCCACACGTCCTGTGTTGGAACTGGTGGTGATTTGTTTCCCCTGTTTCAGTTCATGTTAGTAAATTCTAGGAGATGATGTACTGCATTATCTTTCCATGTGAAACCCATGGCCTGGAGGCCTGGGAGGCTAATAAATTCCTGCCTGGAGGAGACTTCCTTCTCTGCCAGATGAACTCATTGAGTTTTAGTGAGGATCTGGCATCCATTTTCTCTGAGCGCCTGGAAAACTATTGTAAGGCAGGACATAAAATAAGATTGTTTCTGAGGAACAGCTGTAACTAGCTAATAACGGAGTGGTGATGCTCTTCTGGAAGGTGTAAGAAAACTCCCTAGTGAAAAATGCCTTCTCCCAGGGTGGTTTTCATACAGTTCCAGTTAAGATATTATCTGCACTTAGAAAGAAGTCAGAGAAGGTTCTATAAAGAAATTCCAGGAAAAATCTAACTGTGATGGAAAGCTGATGCTGAGGTTTCACAAGGACCCAAACATCCAGGCAAGATGAGGTTGCACTAAGAACTGTGAGCCTCATACTTCAAAGCGTTGCTTCATTTTAAACTGCATAAAATCATTCTTTAGCATTTCCCTCTAAGGGTAGAACACCATGCCCTGGTGTTCATTGATATTATTTGTAGCATGATAGGATCTTGGAGGATTACGTGAAAGGGAGTTATATAAAGAATTCATGATTCTGAACATGAGTTTCTCCTCTGTGAATTGGCAGCGTGGTGAAGGCCACCAGTGGCAGAATAACTGGTGCTTGTGTCAGAAATCACTGAGGATGACAAGGTCAGCCACAAAGATTAAAGGTCAGGCAAAACTAGCACAGATCCCACATTGTGTAAATTCAGCTTTCCTAATAATTGAAGGAAACAAGCTGGAAGCTGTTCTCTGAAACAGGCTGAAAGAACTCATAATCACTAATTCTCCTAGTTGCTAATTCTGGTGAGCTGTTAGGCACCCTGCTATCTCTCAGAAGAGGAAAAGAGAGATTTCCAAGTCTCCAAACCCACCAAGTAAGAATATAAGACACATGAATTACATGCAGTGAAATAAAATTCTGGCCATATTAAGAACCCAAAATGGAGATATAATGAAGGAAGGGATAATAATTTGTCTTAAATCTAGAAAAGTAGAAGCCTGTTCCGAGGCACTGTGTTTGGCATGGCACCGCTTTGAGTGCCAATGACGTTTTAGCTGCCATGGGAACATGCTCTACCTCAGAGGCTGGGAGAGAACAAGATGGGGAAATGAAGAATTTATAGGTTTAATACCTTCTCTGTTTATATAATTAAAACTCACAGGTTAGTAGAAGACACAGGATTTATAGCCTCTCTCAGCTCAAACGACTGAACTGGGAACTAGTCACGTTCTTCACATTTGCACAAGCTTGCAAGTAAATGCTGGGTCAGCAAACACAGGGTGGGAATGAAGTCTGCAAAAGTTTCCTTTCATGGTAGTAAAGGACTTGACTGACTCTACCCTGCAATTCTATCTTTTAATGAGTCTTTTCATTCTGCTTTTACATCATGTAAGGGGACTTTACCCTGAGGCTTTTGGGGAGCAGGGTATAAAGGGAAGGAATCAGGGTCTGGAAGGGAAAGTTTTGTCAATCACCTGCTCACCCTACATCCTGTCTTCTCCCACGTACACCTTGTTGTATTTTTAATGGGCCATTCTTCCTTGAAATCTTTCATTTCCTGGGAATAAGCAATTAAGGTCAGGATTTTTATTTTTTTCCCTCCTCTCCACAAAGCTTTGTCACATGCCCCATCAAGCTCACAGCAAGTTAAAAAGAAAAATACCCCCGGGAGAGCTTAGATGCTCTTCAGGATTTCCAGCCAGGGCACCCGTCATCTTTGCTCTGCCTCTGTGCCCCATGTTCTAGAGTTCATAGGAGGGGAGAAAGGAAGAAGAAAGTGAGGAGGTGGGGGAGGAGGATGGGGGTGAAAAGAATATCAAGTGCTCAGGCGAAACAAGAAACCAAACAAGTTCCCCCACCCTTACGCTTTTTCCTTTCTCTACCTCCAGTATAAAGATGTCCCACAGACAGGGTAATTTCTAAGAGGTCTTTTTTCCCCCTCCAATATTTCCTGCTTCTAAGCTGGGACTGGTGCCCATGCATGCATGTGTGGGAAGGCATAAGCCATAGAGGGAGCTTACCTACAAAATCTGGTAGGCACCATCTCTGGAGATCTCAGCTGCCAGGTAAGATTTGGCTTTTCTTCTTCTCTTTGTTGAGCTGCCATTCCGAGATAATGTCTTTTAACTGGGTTCTGGGTTAAACAGTCTCTGTACTGGTTTCCTGTGTCCACCTATCCTAGCAAGTGCAGCTGCTGCGTCTGTGGGCTGACACACAATGAAAGCATGTCTAAGGAGGCTTACTGCAAAGTGGAGGAATTTCCAGTGGGGGAAGGACTATTTTTCACTGCCTGGAGTTTGAATGGGTGAAGGGGCACTTTGGGAACTGCCTGAGAGTGTCTCAGCCTGCTGTATGCATGCTCAGGAACCGGCTCATCCTTGGACCTGACCACCAGGGATAGTCCCTATGGGACTGTGAGCGCCGCTGCCACCCAGGCTGTGTCATGGGTGAGTTATCTGGCGTGCGTTTGGTGGGATGGGAAGCAGAGCCACAGAGAGGGCTCCTGCACCCCAGCCAGCTGCAGCCAGGAATGTGAGAAGGGGTCAGAGCTCCAGCTATGAGCCCCAGTGACGGACAGGAGAAAGGTGTAAGAATGGCCAGCAGCTCTTTGGGCAAAGCATCACCCACCTAGACTTGCTCAGGTATTGTAGGTGTGACGAAGCTCAACTGGTGTGCTGCATTGTATGGCTATAAACTCTTCAGAAGGGATAGGCAAGGACAGAGAGGTGCTGGGGTAGCCCTGCATTTAGGCAGCGTTATGATGAGCTTAATGATGGTGACGATAGGGCTGAGTGTTTATCAGAAAGAATCAGAGGGAAGACCAACAAGGCAGATATTGTGGTGGGATTTTGTTATGGACCACCCAACCAGGATAAAGAGGCAGATGAAATATTCTACAAGTAGCTGGGAGAAGTCTCACAATCTCTAGTCCTGGTTCTTGTGGGGAACTTCAGCTTACCAGATCTCAACAGGAAATGGAGTACAGTAGAGAGGAAACAGTCTAGAAGTTTCCTGGAATGTGTGGAAGATAACTTCCTGACACAGCTGATGAGGGAGCCAACTAGGGAAGGCATCCTGCTTGACCCATTGTTTATGAACAGAGAAGACTTGTGGGTGCTGTGATGGTGGAGGCTGTCTTGGACACAGCAGTCACAAAATTATTAGAATTTTTGATTCTTGGAGAAGGAAGGAAAGTAATAGAACTGCCACCTTGCACCTTCAGAGGGCTGACTTCAGCCTGTTTGGGGGCCTCATTGACAGTTCCTTGGGAGGCAGTCCTGAAGGGCAGAGGTGTCTGGGAAGGCTGGATTTTCTGCAAGAAGGAGCTCCTGAAGTTGCAGGAACAGGCTGTCCCCATGTGCTGAAAGGTGAGTGGGTAGGAAAGACCACTCTGGCTTAATAGGAAGCTTTGACTAGAACTCAGGGAAAAAGAGAGAGCTTGTGGTCTTTGGAAGAAAGGTCAGGCCACTCAGAAAGTTATGCAGGGAGAAAATTAGAAGAGCCAAAGCCTGGGTAGAATTAATCTGGCTACCACTGTAAAAGACAATAAAAAAATCTTTCTATAAATTAGCAACAAAAAGAGGACTAAGGAGAGACTCTGGGGGAACCATAGTGACCAAGGATGAGGAAAAGGCTCAGTCTTTAACAGTAAGCCAAGTTGTCTCTGGGTGCTCCACCTCCTGAGCCAGAAGACAGGGACAGGAAGCAGAATGAAGCCCTCATAATCCAAGGGAAGGAAGACTCTACAGAGGAATTAAGTGAGCTGGGGCAGTCATATAAGGTTCAACAAGGCCAGGTGCCAGGTCCTGCACCTGGGTCACAACAACCCCATGAAACCCTACAGGCTTGGGGAAGAGTGGCTGGAAAGCGTTGCAGCAGAAAAGGACCTGAAAGTATTGGTTGACAGCCAGCTGAACTTGAGCCAGCAGTGTGATCAGGTGTCCAAAAAGACCAACAGCATCCTGGCTGGTATCAGAAATAGTGTGGCCAGCAGGACTAGGGAAGTGTTTGTCACCCTTTGATCAGCACTGGTGAGGCTGCACCTTGAATACAGTGTTCAGTTTCAAGCTCCTCACTACAAGAAGGACATTGAGGTACCAAAGTGTGTCCAAACAAAGGCAATGAAGCTCATGAAGGGTCCAGAGCACAGGTCTTATGAGGAGTGGCTGAGGGAACTGGCATTGTTTATTCTGGAGAAAAGGAAGTGGCAGCAAGACCTTATTACTCTCTACAGCTACCAGAAAGGAGGTTGTAGCAAGGTGGGTATCAGTCTCTTCTCTCAAGTAGCAAGAGACAGGAGAAGAGGAAACAGTCTCAAGTTTCAGCAGGGGAGGTGTAGATAGGGTATGAGTTAAAAATTTCTTCAACAAAAGGTTTGCCAAGCACTGGAACAGGCTTCCCAAGGAAGTGGTTAGTCACCATCCCTGGAGGGGTTTCAAAGATGTGTAGATGTGGCACTTAGGACCATGATTTAGCCGTGACCTGGCAGCACTAAGTTAACAGATGTCTTTTCCAACCTGACCAATGCTATGACTCTAGAGCTATGTTTTCCTGGCATTCCTGCCACATCTGGGAAGGAAGAGCTGTCCTCATGTTTCACAGCACTGTAGAAATGTGGTATCCAAGATAGGGCAAAACCCATAGGCTATCACTTTACCCAAGTCAGTAACAGACCATCCTTACAAGTCAGGTATCTGCTTGGATAAAACCAGAGTTATGCCTGACCTCCCAACACAGCTGGCAGTGTATTACAAACACTCCCAGTATAATACCAGCAGAGCCAAAATGTGTTGGTGTGGCACAGGGCCATTTTGGTCTTGAAACACTCATATTTATGCTGGTTGTACAAAAGAGGAAAGATTAAAGCTAATTTTACAGCAGACTGTGGTGCCACTGGACATGCTGCTCTGCTCTCTGTCTTTTGGTGAGAATTTCCCTCAGAGGCATTGTCAGGGTAGCTGAAGTGATGCCCTGAGATATATGGTTGCAAGTTGCTCCAGGCCTGAAAACTACTGACCTCATTAAAGCCACCGCAGGAACAACTGTGCCTGTCAGAGTTGTATGGCTGTCAGTCCTTCCTAGCACAGGTCCATTTGACATCCTAGCTCAGATAATAAGTGTTAATAATTCTTATAACAGTTTTTTTACACTGCTGAGTGCAAGTTTTGTTTAAACTCTGCTCTCCATCTGAGAATTGTACCAGTGTGCTGCTGTCAAGCATTGTTTGTCATATTCCGCCTTCACATCTCCACATCTCCACACTGTGCTGCTTTATTTCTTTTGTCAATACTGTCTGTGGGGTGCAGCGAAGGAGGCTGTACAGGGCCCCTGCTCCTCTGCTGGACCTTCTCTAGTTAGATGTTGCTTTGCTCAGAGATAAGGACAATTCACTGAGCTGTGCATCAGATGTTTTCACTTTTCAATTATGTGTTTTCTTCATTCCTAGACCAGTGTAGTTCTATTAGGCAGAGTATTTCAAAGCTTAAGCTGAAGGCTATTTGATACACTTAGAGAGCAGCATGCCTTTATGTGAGGGTCATGCCTGTATTCACAAGTTTGAATGAGTTTATCCTTATGTGAGTGCTGTAAGATGCATGCTGTCATTCCCCATTGTACAAGACTGGAAGCAGGGCATGGAGGGACAATGCAGCTTCTCCCAAGATCACAAGAAAGTCTAAAGCTGAGCAGGAACAGGCTTTCTGCAAGTTTTCTACAGCGAGCACAACCATTCCTATCTTGTATTTTAAACCACCTGTATACTCATTAGTGCTGACAAGAAAGTGCATTAGTGCCCTCTCAGGGTGGTGTCAGGTGCAAAGATTTCTCTTAGATGCATTCAGTAGCTCTTATTTCATCCAATGTGATGTGAAAACGTTGGTACTACAGCCACAGACTTTTTGCCTTGTCTGTGTATGAACAGAGCCGAGGCACATATTTGCACGAGCAAATCTTAGCGCCCAGAAATGCTTTCCTTCTTTTCACTGACATTTCCAGAAGCCCAAGAGTCTCTTGGGAAGCCATGAAGGCACATGTAGGTGCATATACACAAAACCATATATGTTTTTTAACTTATGAAGATCTGTGAGTTGAGGCAAATGTAAAAGAATAAGAATTTCTCCTGTTCATATCTTCAGCCAGCAGTTCCCTAAAACATGGTGCTGCTTAAAAGTGAACACAGAAGCTGATTTCATAAATATTCTCAGATCTGATTTAGAGATTTAAATTAAGGACAAAGTACTGCAGTATGTTAGCAGAGATTTAAGAATTACTGGTATCTTTTGTTCTCAAAGTGTAGTATTTAGGTTTTCTTTACTTCTTTGTGTTTACCTGCAAAGAGGCAAACTCCCATTTTTCCTGTAACAATTGATCAGTGAGCCCTAAGGCTCTCTCTAAAATGGTGAAGGGAACTAAACCTCTTTATTCTTGTGTAACTCATTAGCTGACCTCAGACGATTAGAGCTAATGTTTCAATCTAAAACAATTCAAGCTCCTCAT
This sequence comes from Dryobates pubescens, assembly GCF_014839835.1. Lineage (NCBI taxonomy): Eukaryota > Metazoa > Chordata > Aves > Piciformes > Picidae > Dryobates > Dryobates pubescens. The sequence continues at coordinate 20,535,311 of NC_071626.1, read as the reverse complement.
TAACCGGGCTAGTTTCCTTTGATCTAATTACTTAATGTCCTAGATATATGGGAAATTCAGAGATCAGCTCTGAGAAATCTCTGCAGACATGGTTACATCTAGAAACATGAGCTTACGTATAGACTCCCGAGGTGTTTAAAATGTTAACAAAAGCCTCATTTTGTCTGCCAGCAGTGCTTGGTCAAATACTCAATGAAATCACATTGATGACAAATGATTGCTCTTTGCTGAGTATGATTTAATCTTCATTATTATAGGCAAGTGGATCACATATTTCCATAATTAAACATCCAGTGCTCTAGTCAGATTCTGTTGTAAAGTTTGATAATTGCTCTTGTAGGGAAAACAGTACAGCAGGGTGTTGCTGTCACATGACAAGCTTTTGAGGCTGAGCTAATAGGATGCCCTTTTAAAATGTTCTCCATGTTTTGTTTTCTGTTTTAGAGGCAAGGGATACCATCATGGAGATCTCATCAAAAGAAAATACTCAGTTTTTCTCATACAACACGGTCCTGCCGGTTGACCGATCTTCATTCAAATCTGAATCTTCTGCATCCAAGGGAAAGCAATCGTGTTGTGGAGGGATAAAGGTAGAGTAAGAGTCTTTGAATATTCCAATAGGGACTTAGAAAAGCTCTTTTTTGTTTGTTTGTTTTGGGGTTTGTTGGGGTTTTTTTTTGTATATTATCCCTTTTTGAGTTCTGAATGTGTCTTGCTGAGGCAGGATATAGAAATGTATTACTAAAGGTATTTTTAAGCCACAAGGAATGGTTGCTTCTGATCTGTATTTGCCTAACATTTGCCAGGGCTCAAGTATAACATACTGGTTGAGGTTTGTCGTTCTGAAAGGTCAGTGTGCCCACCCTACTTTCCTGAAGTTGAGAACAGAGTATCAGCAAAGAGGTACCACAGGCAGCTATTAGTACAGGTTGCTCTTTCTAAGATTGTAGCCGTGGTAGTCTTCTGGGCTCTGAATACTAATATTTGCATTAGGAACCCCATGGTTTAAATCCTTTATTATTAAAGTAGTGTTGTAATGTTCTTGATTTGAAATGACTCTTAAATGCAACTGCAGAAGTATCACTGCTGTACCTGCATTTGTCTCGCCCGTAAGTACTTCTTCAAGGCAATGGAAGCTCCTTGCTTTAAGCCTTGTAATGTAGCTACCTGATGGTAGGACCACTGCATCTTGGAGGATCATTCCTCCCTATATGGGATACTATGGTACAGGAGGCAGCATGGTGCTTTGCCTACTGTCTCTACCTGTTGTCCAAAGCCAAGCTGCAAAATGCTGACACTGTCTTGGGTGAGATTTCAATAAATCACCACATAACAGTGAGGTGAGGTGACTTGAGTTATACAGAAAATGAATCTTTGGCCTTGCCCACTTCTTTCATGCTGCACAGTCTAGTTCTGTTGCCTTTCTCTCTCTCACACAGACACATCTACTTTCAGATACTAATCCAGCTCCCAATACAATCAGTGACTCCAGCTACAGTTGATCTGAAGCCTATAAATTATAGAATACAGTTAAGATATATGGACATTGAGTCTGATGACTGACATAAAAAATATTTAGATTCCTGAATATTCTCCTTCCTTTAGCCTGATCTTGAAAAGGCCCAGAGATGGAGTTCTGTTTTCAAACAGAAGATGAGTTGTAGTAATTCAACTTGTAGCGTAATAGTAATTCTATCATTGCCCCTCCATTTGCTGCAACAATAACCTGGCACTCTCGTTGAATTGTGCCTTCAGTCACAGAGTGGCCGGTCAGAAATCAGCTTGTTGGTTCCAAAACAGAGAAACAATAACATTTCAGCTGAACTTCTGTTCAAAAAAATCTGTGTCATCTGGGACCCCAAACACAAAAAAATTAACCTATTCCAATAGAGACTTAGAAAATCTCTTTATTTCTGTTTTTTTTTCCCTGAACTAATATTTCTTCATTTCGGGTTATGTCTTGATGAGTCAGCATGAAATTATTAAAGGTGTTTCTAAATCACCAAAAAAACTCTATCTGCTTCAGATCTGTATTTGTGTAACATACTTCCAAAACAATAAGCAGATTCAGCAGATTGGTTTTACCAATTTTCAGTCGTCTTTTGTGTTGAAATTGCCTTTATGAAAGAGAAAGATGTAGTGATGTATTTACTCACTGTCATTAACAAATCACAGAAGAACCTTAAATCATGTGCACCTTTCTGTCTCTGCTCTAAGTTTTGAGTGCTTTTCCCATTGTTGCACGTGGTCTTCATCTCCTTCCTGGGACAATTGGAAACCCAGCAGACAAATGTGTGCCAAAGAGAGACATCTGAAGTTCTATCTTGACCTATTAATTTTTCAGGGAAAAACCATCCATATTTGCATTCACATTGCTGTTTAAAATCCAAGAAAGTAAGCACACATTAAAATGTAAAACATTATGGCAATATCTTTACTAAAGAGCTCTTTGGGAGCCCTCACTGTGGGAAATGAGAACCAGATATTGTTTATTTCCCCCCAAGTGTTTCTGAAGGAGCAATAACCAGCACGGCATGAAGTGTGTTGAATGTAACACAGGGATATATTTGAAGGTTAACTTGAGAATTTGAGGGCAGCAGTGATGCCAGTGGTATTACCAATGTGCCTTGTCACACAAAGTGTTGTAAGGACTATTCTATGGGAAGTGAGTACTTCACTTCAGAGCACCTGTTTACCGGAAGCATGATTCCTCCAAGACCAGACCTAAGGAGCAGGGCAAGGGTCTAGATCTCACAGAATCACAGAATGTTCCAGACTGGAAGGGACTTTGCAAGATCATTTAGTCCAACCCCCTGCCAGAGCAGGATCACCTAGAGCAGATCACAGAGGAACACAACCAGGCAGGTTTTGAATATCTCCAGAGAGAGAGACTCCACAAGCTCCCTGGGCAGCCTCTTCCAGTGTTGTTACCCTCACAGTGAAAAAGTACCGTGGAACTTCCTATGCCTCACCTTCCACCCATTGCCCCTTGTTCTGTCACTGGGCATCACTGAGCAGAGCCTGGCTGCATCTTCTTAGCAGTCACCCTTTACATATTTATAAACATTAATGAGGTCACCCCTTAGTCTCCTCTTCTCCAAGCTAAAGAGCCCCAGCTCCCTCAGCCTTTCCTCACAAGGGACATCTTCCAGTGCCTTCATCATCTTTGTGGTTCTGCGCTGGACTCTTTCAAGCAGTTCCTGTCCTTATTAAACTGAAGAGCCCAGAACTTTTTTTTGTATGAAAGGTTACTGCAAGTTTTAATTTGTTTAGGGTTTGGTTGTCTTTTTCACACCTTTTACAAAGAGCATTCCTATATATTCAGTCCACACAACCTGTATCTGAAGGGAGAAAGTAATGCTGTGGTTTCCATAACCAGTTGCACAATGTGTTAATACCCCCGGAGCTCTTAAACTCCATAAGGCTAGAACCAGTGAAGGCAAACTCTGCAGGAGTGAAACAGTTGGTGCTAAGGACCCTACATTCCCACTGTAAGCATTTCAGGGTGGAGAGGTACTTCAAACCAGCTCTAGTCTTGTCCGAAGACTGAAGAGCCACTGACTGGTGAAGTGAATGTAACACTCTTCAGGAGCACATCTTCCTCTTCAATTTTTGTGTAAAAGGGATTCAGTCCACACATTTGCAGTACCAAAATGCAGAAAGATTGCTCCCCAGAAAAGTGCAGTGCAGAGACTTCTTCCTCTTGTCCACCCTGGGTTTCAGTGGGAACAGCTGACCAGAAGAGGACTCTAAACCCCAGCTATATTCATCAACGACCTGGATGAAGAGACAGAGTGCACTCTCAGGAAGTTTGCTGATGACATAAAACTGGTTGAGGTGGCTGACACACCAGAAGGCTGTGCTGTTATCCAGCGTGACCTGGACATGCAGGACAGTTGGGGAGAGTACCCTTATGAAGTTCAACAAGTGCAATTGTGGGGCACCTTGTGGGGAATAACCCCATGTATCAATACAGGTTAGAGGCTAACCTGCTGGAGAGGAGCTCTGTGGAAAAAAAACTGGGGGCCCTGGTGGACAACAAGATGACCATGAGCCAGAAATGTGCCCTTGTTTCCAATGGCATCCTGGAGTGCATCGAGAAGAGTGGTGAGCAGGCTGAGAGAGGTTCTCCTCCCCCTCTACTATGCCCAGGTGAGGCCTCATCTGGAGTTCTATGTCCAGTTCAAGAAGGTCAAGGGAACTACTTGAGAGGATACAGCAAAGGTCTGTGAAGATGATTAGGGGACTAGAACATCTCTCTTACGAAGAAAGGCTGAGTGGCTTAGGACATTTTAGCCTAGGGAAGAGAAGGCTGGGAGGTGGGGAGGGGGATGTTATCTGTGCTTCAAGGCTGGGTGTCAGGAGGTTGGGGCCAGTCTTTTTTCAGTGGTGCTCAGCGACAGGGCAAGAAGTAATAGGCACAAACTTATACATAGGAAGGTTCATCTGAAAATGAGGAGGAAATTCTTTACTTTGAGGGTGTTTGAGCACTGGAACAGGCTGCCCAGAGAGGTGGTGGAATCTCCTTCTCTGGACCTGTTCAAAACCTAGCTGGACACCATCCTTGCTACATGCTCTAGATGAACCTGCTCTAGCAGGGGGATTAAGACTAGATGATCTGCAGAGGTCCCTTCCAAACCCTGTCATTCTATGACTCTGTGCTTGCAAAAGCCTATACTCAAAAAGGCCCAAATAAGTCACCTTCCCATACTTAACACTTACCTTTATTGTTATTATGTGAGACACCCTCTCCTAAGAGAGATCAGGGAAGTGATATATGTCTCTGTATCTTTCAGAGCATCAGCAGCTTGGGTATCTACCTGAAATCAGAGGTGTCTGGTAGCAAGTTCAGTTGATACCATAACTAAGAAATCAATCTAGCAATTGGTGAAAAGTAGGATAAGTATTGACAAGGTTATTTGGGAAAAGAAGAGGTGGGAATAAAAAAAAAAGTGTCTTGAAATAATTGATGAAGGCCTTTTGTACTGCCTGATTTTAATCATTGTCAATTTCTTTCACAGATATTCCTTGGTGCATTGTCTTTTGTTTATTTTGCTAAAGCACTGTCAGGAAGTTACCTAAAAAGTACTATCACACAAATAGAAAGAAGATTTGATATCCCTTCCTCTTTGGTTGGCATTATCGATGGCAGTTTTGAAATTGGTATGTGCTGTAGAAACCTAATTTTGGCTGTTGTTGGGTGGGGTTTGTTGGTTGGTTGGTTGGTTGGTTGGTTGGTTGGTTGGTTGGTTGGTTTTTTTAAGTGATGCAATTTATTGTGAAAAATGATTGTATGAAGCTCCTTGAACCATTAAAATGGAGCAAGATTCACCTCCTAAAGATCAGCGTGATGGCCAGTATGATTACTTTGGATAGGACAGGGTTGATAAACCAAGCAATTCAACATAGTCCTAAATCTTTTGTGATTCAAACTGCACATATTTCTGCTTTCTTTCTCCTTTTGTCAGCAATCCACCTCCCCCACAAGCATTTACCCTTTGTCATTGATAAATCACAGGAGTACAAACCTCTAACTGTAATCTACATTCATTGTCCACCCCATCCTCTTCCTTCTTGCACTAAGGTTTCCAGTGGGACATTGTCTCTTAGGATTTCAGATTACTGAATTTATCTTATGGGTGTTTAGTGGATTTTGGAATTTGTGGGAATGAAATCTGAGCCTCAGTGTGTAAAGCTATATTTGATTCCCTCTTTTCCTGCTTCTCTGGTTATTTGTTAGCTTCAGCTGTCACAGTCCTCTTTTCCAGCTTCTTATCCAAAAGTTTATAGTTTTCTTTTCATGCAAGACACTGACGCCCTGTAAGAAAGCCTGGAAAGAGGGAGAAACACCAACCCCACATGATCAGTCCTCTCCCACTCAAATAGCTTCCTGTACCACACACTAGAAATCATTATTTTCAGGGCTCTCCTATCAACAAGCCATAAAATTCAGTTTTCCTTTTGCATTCTCAAAGGGAACCTCCTAATCATAATTCTCGTAAGCTACTTTGGAGCGAAGCTTCACAGGCCAAGAATAATTGGAGCAGGCTGCTTAATTATGTCAGCTGGAACATTCCTAATTGCCATGCCCCAGTTCTTCATGGGACGGTAAGTGCAAAGTGATCAGTGTTTTGTACCTGGGCTATGCACACCGAACCTTGGCTCACTGAAATATTGAGGCATTGATAGTGAGGATGCCTGTAGAAATAGGCATATGTGTATGTGGTTACTCAATTTCATGTTTGTGTGTGTATGTGTGTGTGAAAAGATTTATTACCACAGAGCAAGTGATTAAACATACAGGCTGTTCTTAGTTGCAATCACTTTAACCTTTTATTAGCCTATGATCTTGACCAGCCACATTTTGAAATGGTTTAAGAACTGTTGAAGCTTCAAAGACGACATGATGACTAAACTCAGGAAGACAATCTGAGTATCAAACACAACCAGGGGATACACCCACTGTCTGATAATGTCTTTATACAGATTCATGCATCATAGCAGAGCAAAGTGCCTATTTAACTGGAATGAATCACTGTGACACAAAGAGAACTGAGAGTACACTTTTTATATACGACTGCAATATAAACTGAGTTCCATTTCCCCCTGTAAAGCACCACTGGCAGCACTGGATGCAGGTGAAATTTGCTTTTAGGTGTCATGGGCCAATCTTCCATGATGGTAACAGATGTGTTTGCTTTTTTCCTGTAAGTTGGGATGGTAAAAAGCAACTTTGGTTTACAAATAGGTATCGGTATGAGAGATTCACTTCCACCATCAATTCCACCGCTAGCATCTCTCCGTGTCTGCAGGATAAAAGCCAAACTCCACTCTCATCCCTGGAAAAGTCTCAAGCAAAAATAAATGCAGGTGAGAATGATCTCTGTCAAACATGGTTTAGTTGATTAGATTGTGTTGGGTGATAGGTTGGACTCAATGATCTCAAAGGTCTCTTCCAACCTGGTTAATTCTATTCTATTCTATTCTATTCTATTCTATTCTATTCTATTCTATTCTATTCTATTCTATTCTATTCTATTCTATTCTATTCTATTCTATTGTCACACTAAAATACATCAAAAGGCTCCCAAACTCTCACACAATAGTTTATTAGAATGAAAAAAAAAAAAAAAAAACACAAACAAAAAACTGGCTGAGGCAAATCAATGAAGAAATAAATTATTCAACTGGCACTGCCCAATGCCAAGAGAATCTTTTCAGGCTGCAGCTTTTCCTCCAGCCTCCCTGTCTTCTCCAGTAACTTTCTGCAGCTTTGTGGCCTTGTGGAAAGACCAGTTTCCCTTGGGAAACTTGGAAAGTCATGGCCTTCTTTGTGCTGGGATATGTGCCTATGATGGGAAACAGGCCTCAGCACACTGGAGATAGCCACTTCAGTCTCCCTGCCTGCAGACCCCCTTCTTGTTTCTCTCCCTGCTCGCTGACCCCGTTTTGCACGCAACAAAGCTGTCTGCCCGCTGGCTGCCTTGAGCTCTTTGTGGGCAAGAAACCTTCCTCCCTGGTGCCCAGGCATGAATAATGGATGAGCAACTCAAACCTTCTCTATGTCACAAAATATGTGTGTATTTGCATCCTCTAACCTGTGGAATAAGTGTGGCTGGCAGTGCTCACTATCATAGGTTGGATGTGATGATCTTGAAGGTCTCTTCCAACCTGGTCTGGTCTATTCTACTCTACTCTACTCTACTCTACTCTACTCTACTCTACTCTACTCTACTTTACTCTACTCTACTCTACTCTACTCTACTCTATTCCATTCCATTCCATTCCATTCCATTCCATTCCATTCCATTCCATTCCATTCCATTCTATCTAAATTTCCCATCTCTTTTCTTTAGGGAAGATCCTGGGTCTGATAAGATGGAATTGAAAAAGTGGTGACAAAATCCTGAAACTGGCCACCTTCTAATATCTCAATCAGCTCATGCTAACCATGTGCCCACATCAAGCTGCTTGGGTTAAAGTTGTCATCCCCACAGGGAAGACAAACACACAAACAAAACACAACAAACAAACAAGTTCTCATACTATTTCCCCCATATTATGAGTGTTTTTCAAAGTCCTGTGCCTTTAATGTCAAATAAGTTGCTAAAAGCACATCATTGTTGCTCTCTTGTGATGCTTGCAGGATGTGAAAAAGAAGCAGGTTCTTCCATGTGGATCTATGTTTTGCTGGGAAATCTTTTGCGTGGAATTGGTGAAACTCCTATCCAGCCTCTGGGAATTACATACATTGATGATTATGCCATTGAAGAAAATGCTGCCTTATACATTGGTAAAAAAATCTTTGTATTGCTCTTTCCCTGAAGGATACTGAGTCTTCCTAAATAGCGAAATGAGTGTTGATGAGTTACCTTGCCCTGATTGTTTTGTTTGCACAATTTCAAATATTGAAGTTTATTTAAAAGTTAGGTCCACTCAAGGGACTGAGTTCCCCTTTCATTACACCAGTACAGTTCCATTATCTTAATTTGAGGAAAGAATTTGACCTTAGGTTCCTGCTGCTACCCTAATCTTCCTAATTCTTCTGGACGTAGACCGCTGAGCCTCAGTGCACATTCAGTTCTTTGGGAAGTGATAGAAAATACGTTCTGCCTTAAGTACTTCAACTAGAATTTCAGTAGGAACTAGAAACATTCCCTCCAGATTTGGGTAGAACTGTAAACAATAGTGCTGAAGCTTTAAAACAATGGTCTCACTGGGGTTTTGTTACAGAATCATAGAATAGTTTGGGTTGGAAGGAACCTTAAAGATCATCTAGTTCCAAACTCATGCTATTGGCAGGGTCATCTCCTACTAGACCAGGTTACTGAAGCCCCTGACCAACCTGCCTTGAGCACATCCAGGGCTGGAGCCTCCACAGCTTCTCTGGGCAACCTGTTCCAGTGTTTCACTATCCTCATGGTGAAGAATTTCTTCCTAATGTCTACTCTAAATATGGCTTCTTCCAGTTTGAAGCCATTGCCCCTCATCCTATCACTACATGCCTTTGGAGAAGCTGCCCTCCAGCTATCAGTTAGACACCCTTCAAATACTGGAAAGCTGCTGTAAGTTCTCCCCAGAGCCTCCTCTTCTTCATGTTGAAAAACCTCAGCTCTCTCAGTCTGTCTCCATAGGAAACATGCTACAGATCTTTGATTATCTCCCTGGCCCTTCTCTGGACCCATACCAGCAGTTTTATGGATTCTTGTGATGGGGGATCCAGAGATGGACACAGTACTCCAGGTGGGGTATTACAAAAGCAGAGCAGAGGGTGGGAGGCTCCCCTCCCTCAACCTGCTGGCTGTAATTCTTTTGGTGCAGCCCAGGATTTGGTTGGCTTTCTGGGCTGCAAGTGCACATTGCCAACTCCTATTGAGCTTCTTATCAACCAGCACTATCGAGTCCTTCTCCTCAGAACTGCTCTCTGTCCATATTCCACCAAGCTTGTGTCGGTGCTTGGGACTGCCCTGCCCCAGATGCAGGACCTTGCACTGGCTTTGTTGAACTTCATGAGGCTGGCACCAGCCCACCTCTTCAGGTCCCTCTACAGATGCCATCCCTTCCCTCCAGCATGTCTGGTAGTCTCAAATCTGATCTTCACTTACAGTGGGAGACTTCATTTTCCCAGGTCCTGCTTTTACCTTCTGTAACTTGGGCAGTGCGGTTAGAGCCCTTGTCAATGAAGACTGAGGCAAAAAAAGGTGTTGAATACCTCAGCATTCTCCTTATCTTGTTTCCTTCTGGAGAGGGCCCACCTCTTCCCTAGTCTTTCTTCTGTCACTGACACACCTACAGAAACTTTTCTTGTTGCCCTTAATGTCCATGGCCAAATTTAATTCTATATGGGTTTTTGCTTTCCTGACCTGCTCTCTGGCTAAATGGACAACCTCTCTGTACTTCTGCCAGCACACCTGTCCGTGCTTCCACTCTCTGCAGGCTTCCTTCTTTTGACAAAACATGCCCAGGAGTGCCTTTTTCATCCATGCAGGCTGCTAGGCACTTTTGCCCACCTTCCTCTTTGTTAAGACACATGTCTTCTGGTCTTGGAGAAAATTATCCTTGAATATTAACCAACTTTCTTGGGTCCCTCTTTCCTTCAGTGCTTTATGCCATGTTACTCCCAGTGGAGAGCTCTAAGAGGCCAAAGCCTGCCCTTTTGAAGTCTAGGGTAGTAAGCTTGCTGCACACTTTCCTTGCTACCATGAAAATCCTAAACTCCACCATTTTGTGGTCACTGCAGCCCTGAATTTCAGATTCTCCACCAGCCCCTTCTTGTTGGTAAGAATAATGTCCAACATAGCACCTTTCATTGCTGGCTCCTCAACAATGTCTGAAGAACTCTGCAAATTTACTTAAAATATTACTAAAGAGGGCTTCCTCAACAGTGTATTATCATCGTTCTTATCATCATCAAAGGCTCTGCAGAGGGACCTCGACCGACAGGACGGATGGGCAGAGTCCAATGGAATGGCATTTAATAAGTCCAAGTGCCAGGTGCTGCACTTTGGCCACGGCAACCCCATGCAGAGCTACAGGCTGGGGTCAGAGTGGCTGGATAGCTGCCAAACAGAGAGGGACCTGGGGGTACTGATTGACAGCTGCCTAAACATGAGCCAGCAGTGTGCCCAGGTGGCCAAGAAGGCCAATGGCATCCTGGCCTGCATTAGGAATAGAGTGGCCAGCAGGAGCAGGAAGGTCATTGTGCCCCTGTACTCTGCACTGGTTAGGCCACTCCTTGAGTCCTGTGTCCAGTTCTGGGCCCCTCAGTTTAAGAAGGACATCGAGACACTTGAACATGTCCAGAGAAGGGCAACAAGGCTGGGGAGAGGCCTTGAGCACAAGCCCTGTGAGGAGAGGCTGAGGGAGTTGGGGTTGTTTAGCCTGGAGGGGAGGATGCTCAGGGGTGACCTCATTGCCCTCTACAACTACCCGAAGGGAGGTTGTAGCCAGGAAGGGGTTGGTCTCTTCTCCCAGGCAACCAGCACCAGAACAAGGGGACACAGTCTCAAGCTGCACCAGGGGAGGTTTAGACTCGAGGTGAGGAAAAAGTTCTTTGCCGAGAGAGTCATTCATCATTGGAATGTGCTGCCCAGGGAGGTGGTGGAGTCACCATCCCTGGAGGTGTTCAAGAGGGGATTGGATGTGGCACTTGGTGCCATGGTGTAGTCATGAGGTCTGTGGTGACAGATTGGACTTGATGACCCTTGAGGTCTCTTCCAACCTTAGTTATACTGTGATCCTGTGATGTTTTCAGCATGGCCAAAAAGCAAAAGCTCAGGTTCTTTCTGTACAAGACCAGATTTCCAGGCCAGTGTTGAAAATTCAAAGTATCCTGAGAGTTTGGTTGAGGATGTATTAAAACATGATAATATTGAGTACCACAGCAGTGATTTTTTTAGCCTATTCAGAGCCCAGCATTACTTAATCAGGTAAGTAATTGATATTTCCAGTTACCTTAATCTAGGCAGCTGAAGAGTTGCTAGCAATCACAAATTGGTGCTGCTACCAAGTTTAGATCATTAAATTCCCCGACTTTTATTTTATTTTATTGTATTTTGAGCTGAGTTTCATTCTTTAATGGGATGATAAAAAAGTTGAGATGTCCTTGAAGTGGGGGCAATTTTGTTGCTGACTTTTTCCTTCGTGACTGCGTTTTAACTTGTCTATCTAATGTGCCAAAGAGCAAAGTCTCAGGATTTTAAGATTTCATCATTTGTTATCCATCACATGCCATACTTTGCTGTTAGGTGAAGCAAGAACCACTGCTCTTTTTAACTCAGAAGCTCAACAGTTTCCTGTGTTCTGTTGCAGGCTGTGTACAGACAGTTGCGATTATAGGACCAATATTTGGCTTTCTTCTAGGATCCCTGTGTGCCAAACTTTATGTTGACATTGGCTTTGTAGATCTGGGTAAGTCAGGGAAAGCTCACAGTTTAAAAGTTTGGTCAGGCTCCAAAATGTCTGGTTTTGGCCACAAACAACCTAGCTTTCTTCTAGGCATAAGGGGCTAGCAGGAGTAGGGCAGACTCTCTATGAAACAAAAAGGGTGACAGCAATGCACGCCACATGCAGCAGTGGCTAAGAAGGATGTGTATGGAGGAAGTAGGAGCCATGACTATTCCTCAGCCCCAGAAATTCTGCAGCTCTGCCCCCCAGGAGATGCCATGTGAGGAGGCTCTTGGAGGAGAGCAGGCACAGGAGGAGGCACAGAATCCAACTGAGAGCTGTGTGTGTGCATTTTGTAGTATGTTGTCATTGCCTAGAAAAGTGGTCTTGCAGGGGCTACTAGGGCTCCTGATGGCCTTCCTCCTGAGGGCACCTTCCACTCCATTTTTCCTGCCACTTTTGTGCAGAACAGCCTGACTGGGAGCAATCGTGTGGCTACCTGGACTGCCCCATGTCCTAGGCTTTGCAGCCTCCCTAGGGATGTGCAAGTGACGCAGCTGGGGAACCTGTGGTGCCAGAGAAAGGCTGTTTGCTGTGTAACAGAGATCTGCATGCCCTTATTGCCTCCTCACAATTCTAACACCAGTAGAGACAGACACACAGTACAGCTAAACCTGGCAAGGTGGGGTGGATTTCTCTGGACAAAGTCCCTGCAAAATCACCTTCCTTGTTATCCTCAACCATTCTCAAAACCCATTTATTTGTTTCTCCTTTTGTTTTGCCTTTGGTTGGTTGGTTGGTTGGGTTGGTTTGGTTGGGTGTTTTGTTTTATTTTGTTTTTTACTTTCTGCAGACAGTGTAACAATAACTCACAAGGACGTGCAGTGGGTGGGAGCCTGGTGGCTAGGTTACTTGATAGCAGGTGTGATTAGTGTTCTGGCTGGCATCCCCTTCTGGTTCCTGCCTAAGCACCTTCCAAACCCAGAAAGAAGAAAGGACTCCAGTACCTCTTCTGAGCAATCCAAGTTCATCACTGAGGATAACAAAGACCAACACAAATTTTATCAGCAACAAGTGAAGATTACTGAGATGGCAAAAGGCAAGCCACTAGAGTTTCTTTCTGACTGTTGAGTCTTTCTCTCACCAGCTTTTATACTTCAAAACTTTACACTCTCTAAGGCCATATTTTAGTGACTTCAGAATTACTATTTTCACTCAAGTGTCAACTAACTACTGGATGAGGCACTTGGTGCCATGGTTTAGTGGATTAGATGGTGTTGGGTGATAGGTTGGACTTGATGATCTCAAAGGTCTTTTCCAACCTGGTTGATTCTATTCTATTCTATTCTATTCTATTCTATTCTATTCTGTTCTGTTCTGTTCTGTTCTGTTCTGTTCTGTTCTGTTCTGTTCTGCTATGCACAAACACGATCTGTTCGTTGCTCTCTGGACCTGCTCTTGCATGCAGAATTTCTTCAGATGAGATTTGTAAAATTATGCTAGTGGCCTAGGAGATATCATAGAAGCATAGAATCATAGAATGGCTTAGGCTGGAGGAGGTCTTAGAGATCATCTAACCAACCTCCTTGCCATCTCAATGCCTTTCAACCAGACCAGGTTACTCAAGGCCCCATCCAAGCTGGCCTTGAATGGCTCCAGGGAGAGGGCCTTTTCATTCAGAGATAGGGACTGTTGCAAAAGTGGCTGTCAAAAAAAAAAAAGGCTGGCTTTGCTAAACCTTTTTTTTCAATGATAGTTGTTTAAACCCCACATACAATAGCTGATGAGAATAAGGATGGGCACAGACTAGATATAGTATTTAAGGAGGATTTGGGCACAAGATTTTTTACACAGTTGCATTTCCTTGGCCCTACTTTGCAAAGCACCATTTTTCCTCAACACTTGAATCTGTAACTCATTATGTCTGTGCTTACTGTCATCTGGGCTCAACACACTCTGCTCCCAGATTAAGCTAAAAGATGTTGTAGCTGCCGAGGACACTCAGAAACTAAATCAGTGCTGGCTTATTATTGAAACAAGATATCTCTTCTAGGAAATTGATTCTTAGTAATCTGTTCTGCTTCTTCCCTATCTAGAAAGAGGGTAGCTCTTAGGATCATCATGGTGCTTCATGGATTCCTTCTGAAATGTTCTGCAGTCCTTCTTTTGAAGGTGCAAAGTGTTGCTTTTTTCTTTCTGGCCTGGTTGTCATTTCTGCTGTTTTGTCTTGCAGACTTCTTGCCATCACTGAAGAGCCTCTTTGGGAATCCAGTTTACATTTTGTATTTGTGTGCAAGTATCATTCAGTTCAATTCTTTAATTGGCATGGTGACATACAAGCCAAAGTACATTGAGCAACAGTATGGGCAAACATCTTCAAAAACCAATTTTGTCATAGGTAATGCTATATCTCCTTCTGCTATCTCAAAAGTGGACATTTTACAAGTGGTATATACATATGTATGGAGAAAACTAGACATATTTTTTTTAGGGTACATTTCTTCTCTGGTTTTAAGTAGTAGCTCACAGAAGGTAAGTTATTTCATTTCTGCTTCAGTACTCAGATAGCTCTGAGTTTATCTAGGTGAGAGCCACTGCAAAAGATTACACCATTTGATAGATTATTTCCCAATGTAATAGAACTTTGAAAAATAATGTATGTGCAACACAAGAGCATAATTAAAAAGAGACTTAATTTTGAAATACTTTAATTTGTCATCAGACAGGTATGTTGTCTTGCTGGCTTCCCATTTATTTCACCTCAGTGAGTGCTAAAGGACTGACCATAAAATAGTTGTGATATTGCTAGGGATCTCTCACTATCTGAAGAGGCTGTTGTGAAATAAAAGGAAGTCAAAGGTATGTATACCAGGGATCACACAGGGTGATAATAATAACAATAATAATAATAAACCAGGTTGGAAGAGACCTTCAAGATCATCATGTCCAACCCATCAACCAATCCAACACCACCTAAACAACTAACCCATGGCACCAAGCACCCCATCAAGTCTCCTCCTGAACACCTCCAATGATGGTGACTCCACCACCTCCTCGGGCAGCCCATTCCAATGGGCAATCACTCTCTCTGTATAGAACTTCTTCTAACATCCAACCTAAACCTCCCCTGGCGCAGCCTGAGACTGTGTCCTCTTGTTCTGGTAGTGGCTGACTGGGAGAAGAGACCATCATGCGTCTGTCTACAACTTCCCTTCAGGTAGTTGTAGAGAGCAATAAGGTCACCCCTGAGTCTCCTCTCCAGGCTAAGCAACCCCAGCTCTCTCAGTCTCTCCTCATATGGCTTGTGTTCCAAACCCCTCACCAACTTTGTTGCCCTTCTCTGGACTGCTGAAGAAAAAGGAAAGCAAAGGTATTTCTGCTCTAAGAGCCTTTCTCTGTTGTGAGATTAGTCTCCAAAGCCCTCCCATACAGAGTGAGAAAGAAACACTGCTTCTGCCTTTGGGTACTGAGGTGGACATTTTTGGAGATGTCTTCAGGATGGTGATCTTCACTGCCCAGTTGCTAAGCCTGTGTACAGGCTTGGGTTCAGTTCCTGGGGTCCCCAATTCAATAGCATTACACTGCAAAGAGGTTTACATCTATTGAACACAGAGGGAACTGCCTCGTTTCAGAGCAGCATTAGTTGCACAGCAACAGGGGTGTGTACATGCAGAAAAGCTGTATTGATCCATTGTGCTATGTTAATTCCTTAAATTCAGAAGCTGGAATTTCCTGGCATGGAACTCCTGAAAGCAAGGAGAAATCTTCAAGCATAGTCAATGGCCAGAGAAAGTCCAGAAAACAATCCCTACATTCAGTACAGTACTTCTCATTGTGTTTAAAGATTTTTCTGGAACTAAGCTTTCAGGTATGTGCAAACCCAGTGAGGACTAATATCCATTTGATTTTATGAAACATAGGGACTGCATCCAACAGAGAATGTGTGATAGCTTAGCTAGGGAAGGATCCTGTGGACCATCATTGCAATTCAGTGAGGGGGCATTTCTTATTCCCTTTCTCTCCCAATCCACCCTTGTTATGAATGCTGAGGGTTGATGAGAACTAACAGTATCAGTTTGCTTTTCCCTACCTTTTTTTCCCATTTCTTTTTTCTTTCACAATCTCTCTGATAGATATCAGAATTGTCAGAGCAAAAAGGTCAGCTGGAGATCCTAAGAGATATTTTTGAGTAGTCACAACTCAAGGAATGTGCAAGTCAAATAGCTCCCACTGTTACTTTCCTTAAATATAGACACTTTGCTCCCCACCCCCACTCATAGGGCCAGCATCAAGCAGTTGACTTACCTGTAAGGTTATAAGACAAAGATGTGAACCAAAAAAGGTGCATAGGGATGAGCAGGCAGTCTGAGTACTCTCTGGTGCATCACACAGCTCACAGTTTCAACCTCAGTCTCCTCCTGCAAGTAAAAGAGCAGGAAAACCAGGTATATAGTGACAACGTACATTTCCTGCTGCTTCTATACATACTGTTTCTAAATCCCTTGCAGTACAACTTTCAGATAGGATAGGATGGAATGGAATGGAATGGAATGGAATGGAATGGAATGGAATGGAATGGAATGGAATGGAATGGAATAGACCAGGTTGGAAGAGACCTTCAAGATTATCACATCCAACCTATCATCGAACACCACCTAATCAACTAAACCATGCAACCAAGCACCCCATCAAGTCTCCTCCTAAACACCTCCAATGATGGTGACTCCACCACCTCCCCGGGCAGCCCATTCCAATGGGCAATCACTCTCTCTGTGAAGAATTTCTTCCTAACATCCAGTCTAAACCTCCCCTGGTGCAGCTTGGGACTGTGTCCTCTTGTTCTGCTGTCCCAGTAAAGCTTCCTGAACCTCCTCAGTGGAGCTGGGTTCATGTGCTCAGCCAAGATACTGACTCCTGGCTTTGCTAAATAAGATCAGGCTTTTTCTATCAAACATACCTATTAGCATCCCTTCTAAGCATTGATATTTCTTACCATGTGTACAGGTGGATCAAACACTGAGGTGAGCCAGAAAGAGCTGGGAAAATAATTTTCAGTATCAATGAAATCTACCAAAGGGCACCTTGCTTGACTTTTTGTATGTAGTGAATGGTTGGGGGGTTTTGTGTCTTCTTGTTCATGTCCATCGATATGGACACAGCTTTGAGCAACACTATCCAGGTAAGGATTAATTGTCACCCAGTTTTACATGTTTCCTTCAGTGTTCTTCTATGTGGTTGTCTGAAGTCTGACAGAAGAGAGCCCATGGGGTATACCTATCTTTCTGCTCTTGCAACCTGGACACACATAAAATGACTGTTTTTCTCCCTGTTGGAGACTCCTCTATGGGACAGTCAGTTTCATAGATGAATGAAAACAGAAAAATGCTGTAGGCAAACCCAAATTTGCCCTCTAGGAATGAGCAGCTTGGGCTCCATCTGCCAGTGGAAAAGGAGAGAAGAGGAGCTGCCTTGGGAAGCTGGAGTAGGGCAACCCAAAAGAGTGGACCCTGTTGCTCATACTGTTTCTGTATGAGAAGAAAAGTTTGTATACAGGGAAGGTTATAGCAGTGTCCCAAATGGGCAGTGGCAATGTGGCTGTGTTTGTTGCACTAAGTAGCACAATACCCCAGGCAACTTCTCTGAGCCCAGAGTAGTTCATGAGAGAAATAACACTTAAAGGAATAATCCAAATCCAGACAAATATCTTATTGATGCTGCGGAGGATAGTCCATGGAGCTGGGGTTGTCAGTAATAGAGATTTTTCTGTTTGATTTCAGGTCTTATCAACATTCCTGCTGTGGCTTTTGGCATATTCTCTGGAGGACTCATCATGAAAAAATTTAGAATCAATGTGTTAGGGGCTGCAAAACTCTCCTTAGGATCATCTTTCTTTGGCTACCTTCTGCTCCTCTCTTTATTTGCAATGGGCTGTGAGAATTCGGATGTGGCTGGACTGACTGTGTCGTACCATGGGTATGCTGGGAAGGGCACACTTCAGCATAAAGTGCTATTGTGAAGTGAATTCTTTCCTCCTTTAATTCCACAAAGTATATATTTTTGAAAAGAGAATGACTGACCTAAATATACTTCCCAGAAATCTCCTTCAAAGCCTTGGAAACTGCTCCAGTGGGCATTGTGTTAGAATCCTTTCCTGATTGTTGCCTTCAGCCCAGAGGGGTTTATGCCACAAGTGCAGATTATTTTTCTGATTACTTTTTAATTGTTATTACCATGGGACCCATCCTTTGAGCCTAGAGATTTCTGGAAATGTGAGGAGCTCAGTAGGGAAAGTGAAATTCAATTAATTGTTTCTTGCCTCTGGTGCTGTTGACAACCCCATGGCATTTAACAGCCTCTGAACCCAAACCTTAAGGATCTGTGAATTAACCACGAGTTAGGCATAATGTTAACCATGAGATACACCTGAGGCTAGCAATTTTTGGTCACTTTCACCCATGCTACTGCTCTGTAAAGCTCATGGTTGGGGAAGAGTTTCCATCATTGACTCCACAGCAGCCCCAGGAGCTGCTCTGCTGGTGAATTCATCAGCAGCTGGTAATGTCAGCCTGAAGTGAGCAAATAGCCATTGGGCAAGGTAGCAGACCCTCAGTTTGGATGAATTTCATTCTGATCATTTCCTCCCTTACTCCTATGGCAGGCATTTTACATTAGTAACTCACTTCCCTCTTTGCCACTAGAGTAACCAAACATTTTTGACCCAGTTTTGTTAAAGCTGGGTCAAGCCTCAGAAAAATGAAATCTTAGAAAAGACAAGAAAATGCATGAACAGATATTGTTAGCTCTCTCCCTTGATAAAGTGGCTACCGTCTCACAGTAGCTGGTGTGATAGTGTGAAAATCATAGAATCAGTAAGGTTGGAAGAGATCTCAAAGATCATCAAGTCCAACCTGTCCCAAAAATCTTTTGATAACAGAGAAATAAGAATTTACACTGCTGCATAAACGTGAAGAGACAACACCTTATGGGCTACAGATAGAAGGTCTGGCCAGGTGCACCTGGCAGAAAGCATAACCCATGATTTGGTAATGATTTCTTCCACATCTGCTATAGAACATCACTGAAATGTCTCTCTCTTTATTTTTTCCCCCCCCAGAACTAAACAGATGACTGATTATGAGCAAGCCCTGTTTTCAGAGTGCAACTCAGGCTGTGCATGTTCCAAGAACGACTGGGACCCCATCTGTGGGGAAAATGGAGTTACCTACATTTCTGCTTGTCTGGCTGGCTGTCACGCATCCAATGGCAGTGGGAAAAACACTGTAAGGCAACCTTTCTGTTCCATAAATTATGTGGTAGTTTTCCTAACACAACCAGTTCTGTCAGAGTCAATGCTTTAAGGCATGTCCTCTCCAGCCCTAAACTGCTCAGAATTTTTTTATTTTGGTTTTTTTTTAGCAATCTGCCTCCCACATTTCAAACTTTCTCAACTGGCATTTCCAGGAGAAATCCCAAGCGTAAGAGGGTTTGGGGTTTTTTCCAGCTATTGGCTGTTAAAACTGTTAAACCCCCTGCACTAAATACATCAATCTACAGTAGCTTATTTCTAAACTTCTCTTTCAATGAGCAAGCCTCTTCCACTTTGGATTCAAACTTCCCTGTTAGCCAGAAAAACTTCATGTGCAACCCCTGAACATCCACTTCACGGAATCACAGAATCACCAAGGTTGGACGAGACCTCAAAGATCATCAAATCCAACCTGTCACCACAGACCTCATGACTACTAAACCATGGCACCAAGTGCCACATCCAATCCCCTCTTGAACACCTCCAGGGATGGGGACTCCACCACCTCCCTGGGCAGCACATTCCAATGGCTAATGACTCTCTTGGTGAGGAACTTTCTCCTCACCTCCAGCCTAAACTTCCCCTGGCACAGCCTGAGACTGTGTCCCCTTGTTCTGGTGCTGGTTGCCTGGGAGAAGAGACCAACCCCTTCCTGGCTACAACCCCCCTTCAGGTAGTTGTAGACAGCAAGAAGGTCTCCCCTGAGCCTCCTCTTCTCCAGGCTAAGCAACCCCAGCTCCCTCAGCCTCTCCTCATAGGGCTTGTGCTCGAGGCCTCTCACCAGCCTCATTGTTCTTCTCTGGACACATTCAAGTGTCTCAATATCTTTCTTAAACTGAGGGGCCCAGAACTGGACACAGTACTCAAGGTGTGGTCAAACCAGTGTGGAGTACAGGGGCACTTCTCCGCTCTTTAGGTAATATCACACACTTTTACCTGCTGTCTTCCAGGTATTTTTTAACTGTAGCTGTGTGGGAACTTCGGAATCTCCTTCACAAAGCTCCTCAGCTGTGGTGGGACCATGTCAAAAAGGAAATGAGTGCCCAAAAAAGTTTCTATATTTTCTAGTAATATCAGTTATCACTTCATACACTTTGTCAGTAGGTGGCACACCTGGATACATTCTGCTTCTAAGGTAAGAAATTATTTCTGCTGGCATTGCCTAAAGTTTTCAAGGTGTTTTGACACATGTAACTGGGTCTTCCTCACCTCTAGTATTGTGAAATGTTTTCAGCTATGCAACATGCCTTTTAAAATGTTTGGGTTTTTTCCCTATTGAAAGGCATCCCTGTAATTTGACACTGAGTTTTCTGCCATTGAAGCGATAATGCATTTGTGGTTTTCCCTACCAGCAATACCTTTCTGGGTTTAAACACAATATAGGAGGTCTGGTTATCATTTAGACCAAGTTCCCCTTCCCTTAATGCTCAGGATGTCAGGTAGTGATGGGACTAGGGGGAATGGAATGAAGCTGGAGGTGGGGAGATTCAGACTGGACTCATGAGAGTGGTGAAGCCCTGGAATGGGTTGTCCAGGGAGGTGGTTGAGGTCCCATCCCTGGAGGTGTTTAAGACCAGGCTGGATGAGGCTCTGGCCAGCCTGATCTAGTGTGGGGTATCCCTGCCCATGGCAGGGGGGTTGGAACTAGATAATCCTTGTGGTCCCTTCCAACCCTGACTGATACTATGACTGATACTATTTTTACATCACCAGAATGGTGTTGAATGTCCTCCATGCACATGGAAACCAGCTCTACATGTGCCAATGTGTGCATACATTTGCTTATATGTTCTTCTACCTTGCTATGGATACCAATGCACAGAGATAATCTAACCCATACCCTCTATACATACTCAACTCTTCTCCATTGATCCATTTTTTTATTCCATATATTTGACCTGTCCCAGGTTTCTCTTTTCAAAGTGGGGGGTTGGTTTGTTGCTGTTTGGGTTTTGTTGTTGTTGTGGTTTGCTTTGGTTTGGTTTTCTTTTTTTTTCCTGTTACACTAATCATGGATTTATTAAATGCTTGTCCCGAGGGGTTGTTCCAACAGGCATTTCACTGCTGGAACTATTTGTCCATCACTGAGTGTAAGCTTTTAAGCTAATTTTGGAAAGTGCAAAAGGGATAGAATACTTCTAGTGATTAATCTGGATTTTTGTCAACTTTTTTTTGCAATTTTTGGATTCTCAGTGCTGCTCCACTCGGTTTTGGAAAGGCTTCTTGCTCAGTTCCTCTTTCCAAATGATTTCCAGATGGGTAGATTCTACCTCTCAAACAAAACAACAGTTAATATTGTGTAACTAATCTTTATAACTGTTGTGATTTCTTACCCCAAATTCTCTTTGGTTTGGTGGGTGCCAAGAGGATAGAGCCGGGCTCTTCTTGGTGATGCCCAATGACAGGACAAGGGGCAATGGTGGAAGTTGAGGCATAGGAAGTTCCATGTGAACAAGAGGAAGAATTTTTTCACAGTGAAGGTGACAGAGCACTGGAACAGGTGCCCAGGAGGGTCATGGAGTCTCCCTCTCCAGTGATATTCAAGACCCATCTGTATGCATTCCATTGTGGTCTGTTATAGGTGACCCTGCTCTGGCAGCGGGGTTGTACTGCATGATGTTTCAAGGTCCCTTCCAGCCCCTATCATTCTGTGATTCTGTGGTATGGCAGAAAATGTGTGGATATGGTACCAGGTAGGGCCTCAAAACCATTGTTGCCATGTTCAGCCTCTTGCTTTCCATCCTGTCTCTCTTGCAGAAGTGTTAGGAAGGAGACATTCAAAGCTGAACACCTCCAAGTTTAACACTCACAGAGTTGCCTGCACTTCTCAACTCTGTGAATTTGCTCTGAGGGGACTTAATGCTTAATGGATTTATTTAGAAAAGCTTAAAGAGATTTTCAATAACAATACTAAAATGTTTTGTTATATGAAATTAGCAAAACAGCTTTATTGGTTCTGCTTTGGAGCTTTTGTTTCTGTTGACAATCATTTTACTTTGAGAGGCGGTTAATTGAAACTGAGGAGTGGTTTTCCTGCTGAATTGGAGGCTCCTGAATCTGAGCTGAAGCTAAGACATTTCTCATTAAGAATAGAATAGAGTAGAATAGAATAGAATAGAATAGACCAGACCAGGTTGGAAGAGACCTTCAAGATCATCGCATCCAACCTATCAACCAATCCAACCCACCTAAACAACTAACCCATGGCACCAAGCACCCCATCTAGTCTCCTCCTGAACACCTCCAATGATGGTGACTCTACCACCTCCCCAGGCAGCCCATTCCAATGGGCAATCACTCTACCTGTGTAGAACTTCTTCCTAACATGCAGCCTAAACCTCCCCTGGTGCAGCCTGAGACTGTGTCCTTGGGTTTTTCAACCCCTGCTAGCGACCTGTGGGCACCACTCCACCTCAGGGTCCCTCTTATGTTTCTTAAATCCGTCACTGAGTGACTTTCCCTGGAAATCTCTCTGAACTGAAAGTGTGGTTCTCTTCCCAGAAAGAAAACAAATAGTCCCAAGGTCAAGTTGCAGACTTCATGAAGTATTTTTTCCGATTGTCTGTTTTTAAAATTAGTCAGTATTTAGTCAGATCTGATAAGATTTCAGCACTTAAGCGAGCTGATGTTTTCAGATGAGCAGATATCGTTGCACCTGCCACGGAGCACGAATACAGCTAAATCCCTAAAAGCCTATGAGATTTAGTGACATTTACTTCAAGGGTTTGCATGCCTGAAATCACTGAAATACGCTTACAGCTAGTGGCTGAGTCATTTGCTGAAATGTCTTTTTAGACTAATTACAACTGCCAAGGAACTTGAGAAAGCTTTGAAGTTTTTGCAAAAAAACCCCAACACCCTGCAGTACAGATAGATGTTGTTCAAGCACAAGCTATTAATAGCAGATGATTAGGCAGTGAAAAGGAAGTCTCAGATCTCCCAGAGAAGTTTGGCTTTCACTCAAGATCTCAAAGAACTTATGTTTCCGTGCACAGACAATGCCAGTGCTCAAGCCAGTTTTAATTATTATTTATTTTTTTCACCTGAAAGAGAAGGGTTGTTTTTTTTTTTTGTGGAATATAAATCTTATGGAACACAGCATGAAAATCCAATTGTTGCTTTTATTTTCCGCTTTTTACTTTCTATGTCTTCACATCTGTTCAATAGGATTTCTGGGCTAAGGCTTGCTTCTGTACATCTGATAGGAGGGGGGGGAAAAGCCATTCTTCCAGCTCAAAATTGTATTGCACTGATACCTGCTTAGATGGCAGTGCATGTGTTAGTCACAATATCACAGGATCACGGTATCACTAAGGTTGGAAGAGACCTCAAAGATCATCGAGTCCAACCTTTCACCACAGACCTCATGACTAGACCATGGCACCAAGTGCCATGTCCAATCTCCTCTTGAACACCTCCAGGGATGGTGACTCCACCATCTCCCTGGGCAGCACATTCCAATGACGAACGACTCTCTCAGTGAAGAACTTTCTCCTCACCTCCAGCCTAAACTTCCCCTGGTGCAGCTTGAGACTGTGTCCCCTTGTTCTGGTGCTGGTTGCCTGGGAGAAGAGACCAACCCCTTCCTGGCTACAACCACCTTTCAGGTAGTTGTAGAGGGCAATGAAGTCACCCCTGAGCCTCCTCTTCTCCAGGCTAAGCAACCCCAGCTCCCTCAGCCTCTCCTCATAGGGCTTGTGTTCCAAACCCCTCACCAACTTCGTTGCCCTTCTCTGGACATGTTCCAGCAAGTCAACATCCCTCCTAAACTGAGGGGCCCAGAACTGGACACAGTACTCAAGGTGTGGCCAAACCAATGCAGAGTACAGGGCACAATGACTTCCCTGCTCCTGCTGGCCACACTATTCCTCACAATATAACAGACTGTATAATGGTAATCCATGATCAGGGCACTAGAGAATAAAGCACTCAGATTACAGAATGAGATGCACATAGTAGTTTTTTGACCACAGTAGTTTGGTGGTGTTTTCCACGCATGTCCTTCATACGTTTTTCCATTCTCAGTAAATTAAGGGAAGGTGACCCAAACGCCCTTCACAGTGTGGATTCTTATGCTGTTCTGGAAGATAGGTTGGGAAATAAGAAAATATCACCGGGGGGGGTAGTGAAAGAGCTAATTTTACAGTGGCTTTATTATTTTATAGAAGGTATTCCTGAGTTTCCTGAGTTTCTGCAGAAGCTGAGTCCATCCTAGCTCAGAGCACACAGGCTGTATCTCCAAAGTGCTATGTTTATCTGTAATGACAACCGAATTTCACACATATTTTTTTCCTTTTTCCATAGAACCAAATGAATGTGACAACATGATAGTATAGAATCAAATGACTGTGGCAACAGGGAGTTTAATCAATTACCCTAATAACTCACATGTGTACATATCAAGTGTGTCCCAGTTTAACTGAGTGACTGGATGTACTCACATTCTAAAGGCAAAGCATGCACTCAAGTTCTTGGTGGATCAAGTATTGTAATAGGCAGTCTGACAGATGCTGGGTGAAACAGCACACTTGAGCAGCTGATGAAGTTAGCAGCAGATGAGTCCTAGTAATTTCAGTGGCTCCATACATACGCTGCTGCTAGCATAGATGAGAAAGGCAGCTGGTCTATTACCCACAACCTCCACCATCCTAGAAGAGCCAGGGTAATGAGCAAAGGCTGACCTGGAGCCTGGAAGGATGTCTACATCAGTCTGGGTCCCTGTTGAAAGCTCAGAAATGTTCAAATGCAAATGCTCTGTTCTGTCAGAGAATGGCTTGGAGCATTTACCTCTACAGAAAGTGTGAACCTAAACCTAGATACAGTGCAGTTAAATTGCCTAAATACCTTGTACTAGCCTGGGTCATGAGCCACAATTTCAGAGTGTTTAACTGAATAAAACTGTCCAATGAGGCATAATTTCACGACCAATTTTCTCCTACTGCATTAGTAACTCCTAACTGCTATTATCATCTGAAAAGGCATCATCTTCTTAAAATGAGCCCAGAATTCCTAGTTACTGTTCTGACTTTATTACATTATTTACATATAGAATAGAATAGAATAGAATTTCTGTAATTCTGTTAAAGCCAGTGTCAGTAAGGAGGGGGGAAAAAGTCACACTTCTTGCCTTCCTTCTCCTTTCTAGTTTTGTTCAAATAATCTACATTCAGTTATTTATTTCTATTTAACACCATGTTAAAATTTACTTTTAGATGCATTAAACCACACTTGAAATCATTTGCACTTGGTATCTACACTCTGGCAATAAGAGTACTTGGTAAGTCCAGTTGTGCTCTTGGGTCTATTTCAATATACACCTCAGTAATTGTTTTATCCTAGAATTAAACTTTGATGGTTGGAAAGAAAGAATGGCATCTCGCTGACAAGGTAATATTGCATGGTTTTAAAGAAATAACACATAAATACAGAAGAGCACAAGCAAATAAAAAGTAGGGAAAAGCTTGGAAGAAGGGAGCAGCTTTGTATTTCATAAATACAGGTACAATGCCAATAGACACAGGTAATATCCATAGAGGTGACAAGTGATCCTTTGGACTGTGAAGCTGAACATCAAAATTAGTTTTTGTCTCTCCTTATTCAATGACAAGCACAGAACAGCTGTAGCTCAGAATCCGTGACTGATTTTCAGGCATACTTTCATTAGTTTCTAAGGGAAGTAATCTTAGAACGGGTGTGTCTGAGGGCAGAGTTCACTGCAGTCTTGTGTTAGAGTCTTTGACAAGTTTTCTCTAAAATCAGGGCTACCATGAGATGCCAGTGAATGGAAACTGAAATCCTCTAGGTCTTCATACAAATGGCAGTAAAGAACAAGAAGCAAGTAATTTGTTTAAACAGAGCAGACTTGGACGAGCTGTATGAGGTAGATGAAACATCATCAAAACAAGCTGTTGGCCACTTTCTCACACCTTTTCAGGCCAGGATTTCCCTCCAGGCTTAATTTCTCCACCAGCAACCTTAGATGGCTCCCCAGGTTGCACAACGTGCCCATTAGCACCTGAAAAAAATCTTTGCCTTTCCATCAGCCGCAAGCACTGCAGTATGTTTGCCCTACCACAGTAGGGTCTCAGGATGCTGCAGGATACTCATAGTCTTGCTGCAGGATACTCATAGTCTTACTGCAGACTTCCAGCCCTGCTGTCTCTCTCCCTTCTTACCCACCCCTCCTCAACCCACACACAGGACAGCCCCCACCCACAAGCTGAGCAGGCTCCATCACTCTGAAGAAAGGAGAAGTATCTCCTTTTTCTTTTCCCCCAGAAGAGTCCTGCAGGTTGAGAAAAACAAGCCGTGGCCAGCACTCCCGCTGACTTCCATGGGCTTTTTGATGTTCAGCTGCATTTCCTCCCCACCCCAATTCCCCACCGGGAGGAAAGGGTGGTCTGTGCTTGGGCAACGTAAAGCACGACGTCTCAAACCAGCAAACAGTGGGGAAGTGTCATTGCTGTTCAAAAGTATTATTTAATGTTCTACATGAACATGTCTCCAGATCAGAACTGATCACCCTGGAAAGTAACCTTCTTGCCTTTATTTCTTTGTTAAATACACCCAGCGGGAATTCCAGCCCCAGTGTATTTTGGAGTGGCCATAGATACTACTTGCCTGAAATGGGGAAGCAAAAGATGTGGGGGAAGAGGAGCATGCAGACTATATGACTCCAGTGCACTCAGGTAACAGCTCTTCCTCATTCATTCTTTAACTTGTGTTCTTGAACTAACCAACCTTAGTGATACTGAATACTGAATACTAAC
Source organism: Dryobates pubescens (assembly GCF_014839835.1). Taxonomy (NCBI): domain Eukaryota; kingdom Metazoa; phylum Chordata; class Aves; order Piciformes; family Picidae; genus Dryobates; species Dryobates pubescens. The sequence continues at coordinate 20,508,350 of NC_071626.1, read as the reverse complement.
CTACACTCAGCACTGGTAGAAAAATTTCTGTCAGAAAATGTGAGTGAATGATTTGATGCCAGAGGAAAGGGTTTGACTAGAAATGCTAACAACAATGCTCAGATTTGAGCATCCTCTTTTGGTTTAGGTTGGTTGGGTTTGGTTTTTTGGCTTTTGCTTTGTTTTGGTTTTGGAAGGGTGGAAGAGGATGGATATCTTATGTCAATACCAGTCAGAACTGTTTAAGTCATTAAATTTTTCACACACACCCCAAAAAATCTTCAGTTAAAAACCTTGCTTTCATGCTAAAATATTCCCCAGTTTTTAAACAACTCTGCTGTGAGAATATGTGTAAGACATTAAGTAAGAAAATGGGCTGTTAAATTTCCTCATTGCTCCATGTTGGAGCTGGATCACAAAAATGAAAGGAAGGATTCCCACTAAACAAACTTGGTTTATATAGAGGCTTAAGCACAGTGTTGTCTTTACCAATTTATTGTTAGAGGCAAGTAATTATCTGAACTGCATTCATTAAAGGCTTTACCAGAAATGGGGGATGGAATAACAATGGTAAAAGGAAAATGAGAGAAGAAGTTGCCCTTCCACGCACCCCAAGAAAAAAACTTTGGGGAGCATATATCTTGTTTGGAAAATTTGAAGGACAAAAGCTCAGTTGGGACTCAAAACAAATGAAGCATAATTATGTCATTGTTGCTGTTGTTGTTACTGTCATGATGACTGTAATGGAAAAATACCATCAACTGGTCTTGGTATCACTGCTACTGTTTATAAGGCAACCAAAAAATAGACAAATCACCCTATAAATATTAGCATTATTCTCACTGAAGCACATTGGGCTGAAGGAGATCAATTAATGGCTGAGACACTTTCTTGGCCACAGACCACACAATACCTGACCTGGGTGAGCTAACAAGTTCTCATCTCTGGTAGCATCACCTTGTTTGAAGAGCTTTCTTACTCAGCCTTAGCAGAAGAAAATACAAATGTGTCCTTGATGCCTTTTAGTCATATGTTGTCTTTGGAATGGGCTCTGATCGATCATTTCTCTCTCAGGTATGTGTATCTGGGGCTGACTTTGATGTTGGGCACGGTGTCCATTTTCTTCAGTGTTGCTGTCCTTTGGGTTCTCCGGAAAAGGTCTTCTTCACATGATGAGAACCTCTCAACCAACGGGGAGAGTGGCACCTGTGGGACAAAGAGCAGGAAAGATAATTTAGTCAATAGTGATCATTTAATTCAGACAACTTACTGGCCAGAAAAGGAGACTAGACTTTAGGAAGACTGAGATCTCACCGTGACTTTACCCAGTGAGTGGTGCTCCAGGCAAAAGTCCATCATCAGTGAGGAGATATTTTAGCATCCACCCTGAAAACATCCACCTTCATGTAATTTTCACTGTAAACAGCAAAGACAATCATTTTAGCACATGTATAACTCTGAAAACACCGCTCACCATATGTCCTACCAAGTCAGTGCCACTCAAGTGAGAGGAATTGTCGTGGCTGGAGAGTTGCAGCTTGCTTCCCCACCAAGAAGCCTGGTTTATGGCTGCCCCTCAGCTCCCTTCTGTATGTGACAGGTAGTGTGGAGTCTGCAATGCAGCTCTGTCCACCGTGGTAGTGGACCAAGGGGAGCTAGTGCACAAAACCTGACTTGGCTGCCTGGAAGTTCCAGGGATATTCTGCACACAGCTCGCCCTGGCAAGCAGTGCAGCATGGGGTAGGAGGAAGGCGGTTTGCTGAAAGAGCATCTGATGAGTTCAACCTGTAACACTTAGAAAATCAAGTAGCTCTGTTATAGCACAACAATAACAGCAATAGAAGTTGTCCTTGCAGTTAAAGAGACCACAAAAGTATTGTCCAAAGGAAACTGGAATAAAAATAGAGCTTCTTTAGCTTTACATCAGTTTCTTGGTACTTGCTACTAGTCAGTATCCTGAATAACTCCATTCATTTTATGCAATGTATTAATACCATGATACAAGTGAAATATGATTTATTTTTGAAAAAGCTATGACAAGCAAGCTTGGGAACAATAAAATTAATTCAAAGACCAGGTGATATGGAGGCTTTTCCTTTGAATTTATTGTAAATGCTCACTAAAACTAAGACATGTATCATAACATCCTTTTAAATACAAATTCTGCAGTTTGAAAAGGTTTGGTATTGAATATATTTGGGGTGGGGAGTTCAATGGAGAGCTATTTAACACGGAACAAAACCTCAAGAATGCTTGCACTGAAAAAGATAGTGGCAACACCACCACAAGTGATGTCTTTCACAGCAACTAGAGTTTCAGAGCACGTGATGAAAGGTAGGCTTCACTTTGCATCATAATATTGGCAAAATAAACTCATGTCACATCACTTGCATCTCAGTAGTGACTGCATGCTTACAGGTCAGAGGCAGGTGTGGAGCCTCTCCTGCAGGATGCATGAGGACAAATAGATGTATAAGAATGAGGTTTACTGAGCTTTATCAATGGTGTTTACAGCGTGCCATAGAGAACTACTTAATCCATTCAATAGGAATATCAAGAAGGATGTTGCTTAAGCACCAAATATCTGCAGAAGGTAAGAATTAGACCCATCACTTGAGAAAATGCAGCTGTCAGAGGAAGGACTAATGCCACCCAGCATTTGCACATTGGTGAGTGTTTAGGTAGTGGCCTGGAATATGGTCTCTTGTCTCAGCATTTCATCCTTCCAGGTAAGTGTCAGAGGCTACAGAGAGTGGGGTGCTGACTAGCTATGACTGTTCACTTTGTCTTGTATAACTGGCTATTGAATTAAACAAATGAAATTAAAATAAAATTAGAAGGTCTGCAAATAGGAAACTAATTGAAGCATTCTGGCTAGGGTCAACCACAAAGTCTGGTGTTGTGGTCTAAGGTCTCATCTAAAATGCTAGAATGCATCACCATCCAGGAGTAAGCCAGATGCTTGGAGCCTTCCATAGCCTTCTAAGGGAGGGTACTTTTCATAGCAATAAGCTGTCAGGTCTAGTGAAAGGAAGGGAAAGCCCAACTTCATTACACAATGGAATAAAAAAAAGGAGAGATACCTGCACTTCACTCCATGCTTGATGTCATGCATGGCTACAAAATTGCCAGGAAAATTCACTGGCTTACAAGGCAAAGAAAGAAATTAAGAGAAATAAACATATCCTACTCCAATTCAGAAAGAAACAGGAAAAAGATCAAATTCTTGAGCTACCATGTAAGCTGATGTATGAAAGCCTGTCCTTAGTGAATAATTCATTTAAAGCATGGGCTTTCCTTCCATACCTCATTCTCCCAACACATGAAATGTCGCTGTAGGGATAGGGTGACAATCAAAGCGACAAAGATAAAACACAAGCAGAGTATAGAGAAAGACAAAAGACTCTGTTTATTCCAGCAAGCAACACATATTTGTATCTATGTTGTTAGTGTGGCTGCATGTGATTGGTTAACAAACCCTTCTCAAGATTCTTATGGGTTAGTGATAGCATTGCTATAGTTACTTGTTAAGCTAGTCCAGGTGGCCTCCTATCTTATCTTGTGGTTTCTCATCCTCCAACTTCCAGTCCAGGGAGTTTCCAGCTTCTCATGGGAACACAGTGATGTTTTTAATACTGAACTCCTCACCAGAGCTCTTCAGAAGGTCCACAGATCCATCACAGTCCCCCACAATGAAAGGAAGAGGAATGCTATCAAATAATCTGATTTGTTGTAATAGATGAACAAATTATCTGAGCACTAAGGGAATTGGCCTGTCAGGTTCTTCCTACCAGAATTCTTCATCTTAAACTAAGTCTATTACTGACAATGACTTGCAAAGGTCAACAAATTTGATTGTATTCTATTCTTTTTAGAATTAGAGATAATAAACCACAGTGGAGAGACTGCAAAGAACAAAATGCCTTTCATTTTCAAAGTGAAATTGTCAACAGAATTGGTTGAGATTTCCCAACCATTGATGTCAACAATCGGTAGCCTTGTTAAGAAGTACCTGTGGGCTGCATGCCACAAAAAAATGGTATTCATCCTATAACAAAGATCCAAACTGACACACAGGAAAATCAAAGATAGCAGACCTTATCACATGACAGAACATGCAACCAGGTCTGGGGCACATAAGCCAGTGCACATTTTCTCTTCTACCTCCCAAGAAAAATTGCAATGTCCAAATGACATAATATGTCTTACTTATAGCCACATAGTTTCTAATCAAGTCAGAAGGAAAACATTGAGGAGTTTTAACAAATGAAGAAGGCAAAAAGATTTCAGTCATCAGACTGTGGGAACAACATATTTGATCCATAGCTCATGGCCTCACAGCATTTGGGGTGAAAGAAGCATCAATATAGGATAACCTATCTTCAGGTCTTAGACAATAGAGCAGCTGCCTCATCTTTGTGCCGCTCTTAAATTGCCATATATAATCCTGTGATCTGAGGGAATTGCCAAAAGACAAAGAACAAATAGTGTCAATGTATTAAAAGGAATACATAGGCTGAAGAATGATAAGTTGCCTCCTTTATGTGCTCAAGATCATTAATGTATGAAACAACTATCATAGTACTTTTAAATAGCACCATGATTATTATCAGCTGAGAGAAAACTTTGACATTATCGCTTTGCCTGTTGATAAGACAATGCAGTTGAAGTGTTTGAAACATGCAACTTAATTCTGCACAATATCAAAGGAAAAAAGTAGTTACTCCTCTCTAGAAGCTATGAAGTGCTTCATACATAGACTCACAAGTAGCTAAGTCACAGGGGTATTTAAAAAATATTTATAAATAGAGAATCATAACTGATATATAAACATAAGGGAAAACTTTTACACTGCGAGGGTAACAGAGCACTGAGCCATACTGCTTGGAGAGGTTGTGGAGTCTTCTTCTCTGGAGACATTCCAAAGCCACCTGGATTCATTCCTTTTTAACCTGCTCTAGGTGATCTTGCTCTGGCTTGCTTCTTTTACAGAAGAATTGCATAGGAGGATACAGAAAACTAGCAAGTACAGAATAAGTTAATAGAGGTAATGTTTCATCTCATCAATAGTAGAATTATGGGGACAGCAGTTTACACAGATTTAAACTGTGACTAGGTAAGGAGGGAAAAAAAAATACTGAAGGCTCTTTAAAATGTAAAAACTGCCTCAGAAAATCCCAGGCCAAAATAAATAAATAAAAATAATAAAAAACCCCACCAAAAATCCAAGAACTAAAACCAAACCAACAACAGCAAAATACCCAACCCAAAACAAGCAAACAAAAGAAACTCCACAACCCTGGCAAGTGAAAGAACACAGGAGAAGACAGATGCAAGACTAGATGCAAAACTACAAGGATGACCAATAGCAAAAGATATTAGGGTTGGTTAATGTGGAAAATAAAAAAGATAATGAAAAGGGGGAACTGTAAGTGGTATGGGATGTGTTGCTAGGCATCAGATGCTCGCCATCTCTTTTACTAAAAGAACCAGAGAGCACAAAACCGAGATAGTAGAGGGGGTGTTCAAAGCACAGGAGTTGGCTTTTCACACAACACGTCTAAGACTTGAGAAATCTTCACAAAGAACTTTTGTATACTGATTGATCTTCAAGGGGAAACAGGGGAGTTATGGAAAAGAAAATGCTGTGTGTGTCATTTGATGCCTGCCTTTTCCTCCTGACTGCTCAAGGCTTCTCTTGTATTTTGAAACTATTGGGACAGTAGTAGACATATTATATGTACTGCTGACTCTCTTTTTTCCTGAGCATCCTCTCTTGGCTACTGCCTGTCAGGGCTTTGAGGGCACTGATGACCCTGGCCTACCTCTCCTGGAAGCCACTTCTGCATCTCCCTATGTGCCCCAAGCCCCATCTCAATGACACTGTGCATGCAGTCCTGATCCGAGCCGTTTTGGAGGTTACATGTGCTGAGCACATGTGCTCTCTCTTCCTGAATTTTTGTCTGGATTTCCAGGATTGTCTTGGAACATAGCTTCTTAACTTGCCCTTGGTTGATAGTAACTGGTCTGAGACTGATACCAGTGGCTGTTTCTGCCTTAACTTCACTGATTCTGACCAGGTATTGGGTGCTGAGTCTATCACCAAGAGCCAATATGATAGAGATATCATAGGTCTGACTCAGGCTTCATGTCTCTCCTTGCATCCTGGAATACTGCTAAGCAAATGTTGCATGAGGTAGTTCTTATCTAATGCTAATCAATCTCTGGAAGAAAGTCCATAGTTGCTGTAAAAATTATGACAGCAATTTAAAGGTTGGGCTCTTTAGTGGTGATTGAGAGAGCTCATTAAAATCACCTTACTTAAGCAACAGGTGGTTAATATCATCAGAAATTGGTTAACCAGCAACTCATCACAGATAAATACAATTCATTAAATATTGAAGAGAGTAAATAAAGAAAGGATTTAGTGTAGAGCAAGTGGAGCACATTATCACAGCTTGATGGTGACCAGGTTGGGAAAATTTCTCTCATGGCTGTTAAGCAAAATAATTTTGAAAGGGTGTTGCACATGATGGTAACCAGACCACTCCCTTTGATCCTGCAATGTTGGCACTTCTAAAGGAAGATGCTGAGAAGTATGGACTGGTTGGGGAGAAAAAAAAGTGTGACACTGTTATGCAGTTATCAACAATCTATTTAATTCTATAAAGGTAAACTTTATGTCACTGCCTGGAAGTACAGGACAAAACGGCATTAGAAGTAAGTCTAGAAGAACTTGAGCAACTGTCTTTGGGATGGTATAGATTTTTTTGTCATGTACAGGCTTCAAAGTAAAATTTGCTGATTCTTGTAAAACACCTCCTCTAATGTAAGCAGACAGATGAACAGCTTAGTGAAGTTGTGGTGTACATAATGCCAGATATTCATTTCGGTCTTATATCTTGGGTAGTCCTTTTATCTTGGGTAATATCCCAGACTATGCAAAGCTGATGAAGCTTTTATATGATGGGGGTTTGTAATGCCAGCTGTTCATTCACCTGAACCACAGTATTTCTTTCAGTCCTTAATATCTTTGGGTATCCTTGTATCTTGGCCAATATCCCAGACCATGCAAAGCTGATGGAGGTTTTGCTCTGTCTTTGTTTAAAGAGTGGGCAGAAATAATTCTACTCCCAAAGACACTTATGTTGAATTAGAGAGAAATACAGAATTATATTCAAAACTATACAGAAAAATATAGAATACATGGTTCCTTAACACCTAATTCATATTCAAGACACATGAGAACCCAAAAAAACCTGCCCCCAACCAGACTAAACCACAAGCCCCAGTGCTCCGTTTCTCCCCTCCTGCATTGTGTCCAGTTCTGGGCCCCTCAATTTAAGAAGGACATTGAGACTCCTAAACATGTCCAGAGAAGGGCAACGAGGCTGGGGAGAAGCCTTGAGCACAGCCCTATGAGGAGAGGCTGAGGGAGCTGGAGTTGTTTAGCCTGGAGAAGAGGAGGCTCAGGAGAGACCTTATTGCTCTCTACAACTACCTGAAGGGAGGTTGTAGACAGGAGGGGGTTGGTCTCTTCTCCCAGGCAATCAGCACCAGAACAAGGGGACACAGTTTCAAGCTGCACCAGGGGAAGTTTAGGCTCAATGTGAGGAGAAAGTTCTTCAGAGAAAGAGTTGTTAGCTGTTGGAATGAGCTGCCCAGGGAGTTGGTGGAGTCACCATCCCTGGAAGTGTTCAAGAAGGGATTGGACATGGCACTTGGTGCCATGGTTTAGTAGTCATGAGGTCTGTGGTGACAGGTTGGACTTGATCTTTGAGGTCTCTTCCAACCTTATTGATTCTATGATTCTATGATTGGCTCCCTTGCCTGAACAGGCCAAAATTGTACAGGAAAAATAAGTCAGACCTCTGGAGGCCACAAACAGACCTACTCCCCATTGTTACCAGATGAAGACTCCCTCCAGAGAGCTGAAAGGAGGGAGAAAAGAAATCGAGTTGGCTTTGCTGCCATCTTATAAAGAGATAGCAGAATTATGGCATTGAGTAACAAAATTAAAAATTCCTGGGTCCACCTCCTGCCTAGCCCCTGGAGGACTTTCTGGCTCTATGGTTAAGACTTCTAGTGCTTAACCCCATGACAGCTCATGTGCGTGTTTTTCTTTGCTGTTATGCTATGATGCAGCACACATGTAGGCTAGCTCCTACGAAGGTCTCAGTACTCTCACCTGCCAATGACTTGCCCACCTTCGATCCTACACCTGTTATAATGAGCTCAAAACAAGCTGCTGGTTAAATATGAGTGCAAAGAGAAGCTGCACAATCACCACTAAAAATTATCCTTTGTGTTTTAAATAGAAAAATGAGAGATATCATTAAAGCAGCACATACTGGTTTACTTGTCACCAGACAGATACATTATGCAAATCAATGACAAACCTGTCAACATGTTCTTCTGAAAGATGAAAGCTCCACTGAGCAGCAGAAGAAACAAGTCCCAGACATTAGTTAAGATGAAGACATCAAACCAGCTTGTCAGCATGCTTCTCTTTCTTTTTGCTCTATAGCAACAAGCTGAAACTAAAGTCTGAAACAGGAGCATCAACCTCTTTTCCACTACTGTTTTTCACATTCTCAGTATTCCTGTAGTAGCTTAATATTTGCTTAGCTGCACACCATCCCTTTTACTTAGCTGGTTAACTAAAAGTTAAATTTTAAATTACATCGATTTTCTTTATTTAGCGATTAGTGTTCTGAGGATAAAAAGGGCTCTAACAAAGCTGTCTGCTGCAGTTGGGTGTCCTGCCTGGCTGAGTACTCCCTCCTCCTTCTTGGTGCCTTGGCAGCCACTTCTGGTGGGAGTCTGCTGCCACCCTCTGCCTGGAGGAGTCTGCAACCGGTTCCTGAGGTAAAGGTGACTCTTAGTGTGGCTTTTGTAAGGACTGTTTTTATTCTCAGGAGTAATTGGCAAATGTTGATATTTCAGTGTTCTTATTGAGAGGCTATTTACTACCTTAACACCCCCACCCCCCCTTTTTTCCCCCTTTTTTCCCCCCTGTGCATGTGAGTTACAGGGCTTGGAAGAAAAGAGGGGGAAAAAAGATGGGCTATGTCTTTTTTCAGGTGTGAGACCACAAACTTTGATTTAACTTCAGTAGTTTCCCATTTTTCCATTCTGATACTTTTGGTCAACAGTTCTCGGTTCGAGAAGTCAACTTTGAATGCTTCAAGAGTTGGACAATAGCAGTCTGAATACAGAAAAAATATTCTCAGTCATACAGAAAGCAAAGTATAAAAGATGTTTTTGTTCCTGGAATACTATGAATTAATACTATGAATTAATGAATTAATACTATGAATACTATGAATTAATACTATGCACTGGTTTGAGGCTCTCCAGAACAAGTCAGACTTTGATAAACTGAATCAAGTTGAACAAATGATGGGTCTTATTGCTTTCTTCAGCTATCTGCCGGCCACAGTGTTCCTAATGCAGGCCAGTATGCCATTGGCCCTCTTGGCCACCTGGGCACACTGCAGGCTCATGTTCAGCCTACCATCGAATTTATTCCTACCTGGAATATTGTATATATTTTTAGCCATATGCATTAATGAATCCAGATAGAAAGCACTGTAGTGAAGAGCTCCACGGGTGCACTGCACAATCAAGAGAGCCTATTTTTCCATTCAATTGATAAACATGATTGTCTTATTTACTTGGTAAAACAGGTTGAAAACCTCTGATCTTCTTCATTTATGATTGAGTCCCATGTATCAGACTGAAAGGAAGATCTTTTACAGCTAAAGGACTCTGTCAGTTCAAAACCAGAATATAGAATAGAATAGAATAGAATAGACCATATATTGTGATCATGAGCAGAAACTAAAGATCCTTATGCATCAGATGGCTAATCTTTTTCATCAGACTTAGAAGTGGATGGATTGGGAGGGAATGCAGTTCTTACCATTTTCAAGGCTGGGCTTGGCCTTCTAGCAAAAATTACTTTTTGAGTTTGCAGATTGGATTTGTAATCTGGATTCCTCCTGCAAACTTATTTTATAATTTTGCATTATTTGTATTATTTTATAATTTTGCATTTGAGTTGCCCTGACACACCACTTTGGAGTGGCTACTACCTTACCTTGGTGATAACATCTCTTGTTCTAGGAGGATAAAGGGAACCGTCTGTTTGAGAGTCAGAAAATCCATGAGCAGTGGAAGGTATGGTTGATAACAGTATTGAAGGTAAAATTTGATTAGGGTTATCCAAAGGTCAGTGTTATTAAGTTTGCTGCAACTGCTCATAGCAGATAAAAGAATGGGTGTGATGGTGATTATGGCAGGGAATGGTGCCCACACTACAAGGAATGGCACCTTTTGATGTTACATCCAGGCAAACAGTAGCCATGGTCCACATACTTTCAGAATGATTTCTCTTTTAACTACACTCACTCTCAGGAGTCAGGCATAATCCACAGCAAGAGCACACAATCAAATAAAATACTTCCTAGGAAACCAGTTCAGGTTTCCTTGAGCTACAGCTGTAAGTGGGTAAAGGGCTGCTCCAAAGTACACATAGTCCCCATATACATTCACACTGGATTTGCCTGTGCTGTTAATAGCACTGACCTATACATCTGAACAGTCTTTTAAGTACAAATGCTTCCTGAACACCCAGTTTGTTAATAATATATTTAATTTATTAGTAAAGCGTTTTTTCTCTTCCTGCAAGTCTTTGGCTAGCTCCAGCATGCCTTATCTGAATGGACTTCAGCCATGGACTATGAAAATAAAGCTTCATATCAAAATACATTTTAGCTATCAATAACTAGAAACACTTCTAAAGCTGAGACACCCCCGTTTAAAATACCAGGAACTATTATAATCTTGAGAAGCTTGGGAAAAGGGGTGTTTCACAAGAGAGTACGATGGAATACACTTGTGCATTTTCTGCTTAATTAATTTTTGACCACTGTGGATAAACATATTTAAAGGACCTTTAACATAGGACAGAACTGGGAGGAGAGAAGATTAAAACTGCCTAAACCACAGTTTGTGTTAGAGGTTAATGATTCTTCCACCAAGTTCCAGCACAGAGTTGCTTAAGGAGAGGATACGCTGACTTTTGAGGATAACTGCTGTCGTGGATACAGAACCTAGGTAGGAAACTCTTTAGTTTTTTTGTCTTAACCTTACAATGATGCCACTTCATGTCTGCAGCTGTGTAACACTAGCTGCATTTTCTGTGACCAGAACACCATTAATGTTCTTGTTATAAATCCCAGTGCTTTAATGATGGCATCATGTATTTGTATGTGTGTCTCTGAACAATAAGCATCATGAGAAAACAGCATCTAGACCTGCGTGGCACTGGGACATTCATTTAAAAAATACTACATTAGCCTACAAGGTCTTATTATGATTTCTTAATGTATTTAGAAATCAGTAAGACAATTTGATTAGCACTGCAATTAGTGAAAATCTATTCAGTTCCACAAAATACTGGGTAAAAGCTGGCTCTTGATTTGTGACACTATAGTCAGATGGTTGTATAGCCCCTGAGGGTACAACTGTGGTGAGACACAGCCCAGGGACTTACAATGTCTGCGTTGGATTCTGAAAAATCCTCAAACATCATTGCATGTTTCTTTCATAAGGATCTACAAAGTCTGTAGCAGACTATTGTCTTTACCTTTGTAAACTGAACACTTGTTATTTGTGCTACAGTGTTTAAGTTGGCATTCATTCATCTTAATTTGCCTACAATTACAGGGTAGGAAACCAAGCTGGAATTACTTTTAATGTTCATTGAGGAATAGGTCCACCTCACAGGAATAGCTAGGCAATGGCCCCTATAAGGTCATACACTCTGAAGCACTGAGGAAGTCTGTGGCTGTCCTTGCTGAGGCTGGCTGGTGTAGTCTTGAATGGACATGCAAGGTGTCAGTGTTTACCATGATGCTGTGAAAGCCATCAGCTCCCGTGAACACAAATGATCTGCAGTGATTATTTGTTAGGACCCTTGATCTTCTCCCACCCAAAGCATTTCTCCAAAGTGACTGTACTGAGCACAGGACTCAAGCTCTCAAGGCATGTTGTAAAAGTGAACTGGAAGAGTGCTTGCTTTCAGGACTGTTTTTTATTCAAGCTACCTACCTAAACAATACCAATATACTATTTGACTGACCTTGTCTTCCCCTAAATGAAACTACTTCAGGTCATTACTAGAGCAGACTGGTTTGTGCAGGCAAAATGTAATTGTTTTAGAGAAGCCACATGACAGAATGAACACATTTGGTACACAAGGCTTCATATTTTTCCTTTGCTTATAACTACATTCTTAGTTTATTAAGTTGGGGGAGGGGGGGAGGAGCAAACAGCAAAATAAACCTAAAATAACAACTTCACCAATACTTGAAACTGTAAGCTCAACAGCTAATGTATGTTAACATCAACTGTGAACTGACCTTTCAGCTTTTTTTCTAATCTTCTTGTGTATGGCATTTTCCCAGGCCTGATTTCCATGTAAGTCAGGGGCAACTGAGGATGAGATGAGATGCTGCCAGCAGCTCTTGATTCTTGAACATGGATTACTCCAACATTTCTCCAGCACATGCTGCATCAGCTGTTCATTCCCTTCCCCCCATCCCAATCTTTTCCAGCAAATGAGCCACCATCTTCAGTGTCATAAAATAACGGAATGGTAGAGGTTGGATGAGACCTCTGCAGATCATCTAGGCCAAAACCATGCTAAAGCAGGTTCACCTAGAGCAAAGTGCACAGGATACAACCAGACAGGTTTTGAAAGTCTCCAGAGAAGGAGACTCCACACCTCTCTGGACAGTCTATTCCAGTGTTCTGTCATGATCAAAGTAAAGAAGTTTTTCCATATATTTAGGAGGAAATTGCTGTGTTCTAATTTGTGTTCGTTGTCCCTTGTCCTATGACTGAGCACTGCTGAAAAGAGACTGGCCCCATGCTCTCAACACCTGCCCTCTAGATACTTATAAGCATAAGTAGCACCTTGGCAAAGCAATGGTAAGATGTGTCATTCCACACTAAGCTAGGCATCCCTGGTTTCCTTTGCCTGGATCACAGGAGGACCTCAGTACTGATGGTGCTGACCCAACTGACTAGCACTGTTTAGCTGCCTTCACACTTTTCTGTGTTCATCAAGTAGCTTTTGCCACTCAGAAAATGAATTTTACTTTATTTTTCTTCTCTTTTTAAATAATTTCTCTTACCCTAACCTCTGCCTCTGGATCCCTTGTTTACCGGTAACCTCCAACTGCCTAAGATGCTCACACTTTCAGACTGACTGTCCTCCCTTCCTGTGCCTTCACAGTCTTTCTCTGAAACATTTACTGGTATAGCCTGCTAGTATCTAACTTTCTTCAGTTACATGTATGGATACCTCACTGCCTTCCTTCTTTTTTCAACTTCTCCTCTTATTCCTGTCTTTTTGTTTTGCTGTCTTTACTAATTCCTCACAATTCAGATTCTAAGTCATGTTGTACCTTCTGGAAAAAGACACTTCTTTAGTCCTGTGTACTGCAATATCATGTTACTCTAGGAAAGTATTGTAGTCCTTAATGTATTATAATTGGGAGAAGCTAACATCTTGAGATTACACAGGGACATATACATTTCAGAGGATCAGATGCTCAAAAGTATTTGGGTACTACCTTGAGTACTAACAATGTAATTTCACAAGAATTTCTGTTAATAGCTGTGCAGTCTTGAGGGAATCCTTTCCTCTGATTCTTATTCCTATCTGTATGCGGAGCCAAGTGGAAGGAAAAGCTTTCTGCTGTCTAAATGTGTGTTCTGACCCAGACTTATAGCACAGCCACAGAAGGAGTGGTACTCACGGGAGTGAGGAATGTGGGGAGTGGGTATGAGCGGTGGGGAAGCAAAGGAACTATTCATGCCAACAGTAGTACCTAAGGATATGCTCATGAACTTAAACCCACAAAACTCCTAAGTTGTTTAGATCTCTCTTTGTATGTTTGTCTTGAAACTTCTCAGGTATTAACCCTGTTATATCTGAGTGAAGGGACATTTTCCTTACCATCATGCATTAGAGCAACGCCTACCCTTTAAATGCCCTGACAAATGTTACTCTGCCACATGGCCTATAGCAGAGCAATTTGCAAATTGCAGATGGACTTATTCTATCACTGGAAAAGCTTATCCAAAAATTTTCAGCTCCACTCAAGCATGGAGAAGCTCCTGAGACCCTTTTCAGTCTTTTCTTAAATGAGAGGACTACAGAGAAAGGTGAAATAAATCAGTTCCTGTGAGCTATGACTTCTGACTTGAGGCCATTGGTTTAAATACTTCTATGTTTACTGTGTGCCATGACCTGCAAACCTCAAGAGAGTTTGTTTTTCTTTCTTTAAATGACCTTTGCAAGTAGATACATAGCCTTATTTATCTATCAGAAATGGAGTTTTTAATAACTGAAAAGTGAAGTATTGTAGTATTCATTGCAATAAAATAAAGGGCAACTTTAGCATGAATCAGGGCTTTCAACAATAAAAAAATACATCTCACAGAAGTGGAAAGGTTTGCTCTTTCCAGGGGAACTGGAGCAGTTCTGCTGAACTTCTGGGTTGCAGATGATTTCATGCATCAGGGGATATACACGGCACCCTGAAAACAGAAGCTGACTTAGTGATACCTTGTATATTATTGCAATAAGAAAAACTATATAATCTCCTTATAGGAGGCCAGGTAGCTAAAAGAATTTGTCATTAAGAATTGCTTCCAACAGGCCAGTGTGAAGGGGTAAGTTGGCTGGCACAATGTTACTGCAGAGATCTTGCCAAAGACTGATTCCAAAATCATGTGGCCTGCAAATTCAGAGCTGTACTAAGACTGCTTGTGCTTCAGCACTGATGATTTGTTGACTTGCAGTTTACTTTTGGACAAAGTCTTTGTCTCAGTCTTTTGAGGAAATTATATTTTAGCATTAAAAGTCATTCTAGCTGGTAAAAAGGAATAGGAGGAATGGGGAGCAGTGGGGAGAGCAAAGACTGTTTTACTGGAAAACAAAGATGTCAAAACAAGGTAATTCAGAATTTGTACAAACAAACACTTCGAAACACCCAAGACATTGAGCTGAATCCTTTCCAATAAAAAGATGCAGTTGCAACATCACAGAATTTTCCTGTAACTACTGTTTCATCAGAAAGGCCTTCAAGCAATTCTAATTTGGCATATTTGCTTTTCTGTTTACTCTTCTTTTCTTTGGGTTCAGATCACTCAGTAAGAAAAATCAACCATGACAGTGGAAACTGAATCCAGCAATGTTCGTGACCCAAATCCAGAAACAGAAGCTGCTCAGCCTTTGGATGATGAAGCAAATGAAAATCTACCAGTCAAAAAGAAGACTTCCTGTTGCACTGGCTTGAAGGTTTGGTGCCTTATCAATATCACCACAAATTACTGTTATCATATACTGAGAAATGTCATTCATTGACAGATTACTTCATTCCTGATCTCCCTATTTTTAATTTAACTGAATACACACTGGACTAACAGGGAAAGGTTGGATCTTGTCTTTGTCCTAAAGATAATAAAAATTCCTAGTTTAACATATTTACTGTCAAATTGCTTACAAGTAAGTCACTTTTTGGGTCATTAGAAAAAGCTAGCAACCTCCAGTTGCAGCATTGTAATACAGGTGGCTATGATACGCTGTTGTCTTGAGGTTGCTGTCACCGTCCAATCTTGTAGGGCCAAGTTGCGTGAAGTAAATTGTATTCCAGCACTTTAATCCAGGGCTACGATTCTCACAAGCATCCAAGCTTTCAAGAGCATACAAGAACTGACAAAACAAAGCAAGTAAAGTAATGAGAATTTTGGTTTTGTGTCAAAGTCTCAGTGATTATCCTCCTGGCTGAGATGCAAGTACCATAGGGAGAGATTTCTTTCGACAGTGATATGCTTGGGTTTATATTTTGACTGCTTCTTCAGCCAGCTTAATCCCAGGTTAAATTCCATAGGCTCAGTGGAGTTGCAATCAGGGACTCATTTCTCTCTATTAAAAAGTCTGTAAAATGAAAGATTAATGGGGAAAAAGAATAAAAAAGGTAATTACAAGATTTTCAAACATCCCAAGGAGTTTGGCTCTAGTGTCAAGTTATTCTATTTTTTATTCTACAAGACTCACAGTTGCTACTCATATACACCTGCAAAAATAGAATCTGATCTCTGTGGGAGACTCATAAGACTCACTTTGCCATCATGAATGAAAGCAATGCTGCACAACTGTGGATTCACATCTAACTTTATGGCAATTAGTATTTAATAGGCACAATATGCACATAAAAAAAGACAAACTTGTTGTCCCTCACGTTCGTATTAAATGCTTTGTGGCTTGCCTGGAGATTGCACTTGCAAATCCAAAACACATTAGTCACTTTTATTTGTTTTCCTGATTATCAGCAGTTTGTGATTTCAGTCTGATAGCACTGATGCTGCAAGGTAAGAAAAGTGGTTCTCCCAGACTTCTTGCTAGACAAGCACAGGAAATGCAAAACGCATCAGCACAAACCCCACACTTGTGAGAATTTTTGTCTTTGTTCTTAGACAGAGAATAAATAAAAGAGAATAAATATAGCTGTTTTCAAGATTTTACTTTCAGTATTGGCTTCATTCCTTACAATAGGTAGTATTGCAAAGTCTAAATCTGTATTTGCTTTTGCTTTACCCAGTCAGCAATAAGTCTGTTTGGTTTTGAGACAATGTTGAAATAGTTAGCTAATATTTAAACAAACTCAGTTTACCCTTTTATCAAATAAATCTTTATTTGCAAAAGCCACTGTTTGTTGGTGGAAAATACTATAAAATTATGAAGAATATTAAGCTTTCCCTTATGAGGTATAATGCATACAGGCAACACAGCCATGATGCACACATTGCCAAATGTATCATCTGAGATAGAGATGAACTCACTCAGTCTGTATCACCTTTCACATACAGGCATAGCATAAAAACTTCCATAAAGCCTTTATTGCAATTCCATGGCTATCTGTATGTTTGATTTATTTGTATCTGTTATGAAATGGCCTAAAGTAAGTCATAAGTAGCCCAAACAGAAGATCATTTGGACTAAGATTAATTTTAGGTTGGACTAGTATCAGTAAATTAGGTATTAGGTATATCAGTACTAATTTAGGTAAATTCAGTCATTGGGTCTATTAAACACCTGATTAGGTATAGTACCTCTATCAAATTTGACACTGCTGCAACACCTGGAAACCCCACCATTTGGGCTGTCCAATGCCAGGACTCAGGTTTTGATAAATATAACCTCAGGATGTCAGTAAGGTAAATAGTCTTCAGTGAGTTGTTTGCCAAATTTAAGTTCTACAGTCTATGGTATTTCTGCTTTGGAAAACTTCTGGTCAGCATCTCAGGGAAGGCCAGGCTTCCTAGTCAGGCTATTGCAAACCTGAAACCTAAAGGAGCTGCTTTCAGTGCAAAACAGCAGTCCTCTCCAGCAGGGAAATCCAGAGCAGGAGCAGACATTACTGAGACCACCCTGGTGCTCTGTAGCATTAGGGCATGTGAAAATTCACACATAACACGTGACTGCAATTTCTATAACAAATATCTACCATGATTCTCATCATTTCACACAGTTTTAAACATATTTGATGCCTCTTTGACCAGTTTCCCTGCCTCTACCTCCCATTTTCTGTCTTACTCTCTTCAGGCATTTCTTGCTGCTCTGTCGTTCACCTACTTGTGTAAAGCCATGTCTGGTACAATAATGAAAAGCTCCATCACTCAGATTGAACGAAGGTTTGACCTGACATCCTCTACTGTTGGTTTCATCGACGGGAGCTTTGAGATGGGTAATTCATATTCTAGAACACGCAGAAAACTGTTCAGAGAAATACAAGGCTCAGCATTTGGCAATAATTTTGGTTCATTACCTTCCAGGTAACTTGCTGGTGATTGCATTGGTAAGCTACTTTGGAGCTCAGCTTCACAGGCCCAAAGCAATAGCTATTGGATGCTTTACTATGGCTTTGGGAAGTCTTTTAACAGCAATGCCTCATTTCTTCATGGGATAGTAAGTACTAATCCAGATTGATTTGGGTAACCTAACGTTGGAATTAGACACTGTTTCTGGGTTTTGAATGAAACTTTGGTATATTTTAAGTCTCAGATTTCCAAAGGCCTACAGAGTCACCCCAATATGCAATATATGCACATCACTATTCATTACATGTGTTTGAGAAATATGGCTTCTCTGAAGTAATAGCTAGACTCCTAAAAAAACCCAGAAAAATCACAGTACTTTGTTTTTCAGTCAGACTTGGTCAGAAAAAATGTCAAGGAAGAAAACAGCTTTCCAAAATCATTAGAGTTGTTTTGTTTGTGGTTTGTTTGTGAAAATCTTATGAAATTTTCCAACAAAAGATATTGTTCTTTGTAATTCTTCAACCATGTTACTATGCTGATGGTATTGCTTTAATGAATTATATACTCTTCCTGAATGGCAAACTGTAAGACCTTATTGGGAATGTCAGTGTTAACCTGAAAGTGTTATAGCATTGGTTGCTAACAGAGATCTCAGCAGGAAAATCAAACCACTCTGAACCACAGTAAAATTATGTGGAATATAGAATCCTCCTATATAATTTCCAGAATAAGTTTGTGCTGTTTTGAACAGGGTCTCTGAGAGGGTGACATCATGTTGAGTGACATCTCTACCTGAAATATGACTTTATTTGTAGTAACAGGTAACTCTCATGTGAAATTCAGAGCTTGCTGAAGAAACCAGCTCACAAAGATGATCATGATAAAGAAGTATCTCTCTATAATTCTATGATTTCTTGAAATAGGAAATCAGAGCCTTGTGTAAAATGACACATTTTGCTCTCCTGTGGCAAACAGCTGCTCCTCGCACAAAGCAGCCTTTCAGCTTCATGCAAAGCCTTCAGATGGATTGTTGCTGGTAGAACTGGTCCAAGATTTTTTCCTGTTACAAATGCTATGGCTTGTTAAGCTGATTTGCTGTGGCTGATTAAGATAATTTTTATTCATCTTCTCCAAGCTCAGTGAGTTACTGCATGTTGCTTTGGTACAATGACAGCACAGACAGTAAGAGATATTTCTGTTGCACTTTTAGATGTATTAGAATAATTTTAGACATACTACTGTAAAGACAAAAAAATGAATCTTGTACTACCACCAGACTTGTGTTTTCCACTGCTTATGCCAAACTATGTATCATTTTCATCTACACTTTTTCATGATCCTGGGTCTGAATTTTTATTCTGCACTGTCCCTCCTGATAATGCTATTTGGTTCAACCTAAAAGTAAGCCTGCTTGGTCCAACAGATCCAGTCCAGTTCCCAGAAGCAGAATGTGTGCTTTACCATGTTGTTCTGCTTAAGCTAATTGTACTTTGCACCTCAGCAGGGCTCATATCTGGGAAAAGGATCACACTAAAGCAGCTAAACAGCTTCCAGCATCTGAGCTACTCAGCTGCCTCCTTGCAGCATTGTTGTGCCCTCTGTGAATACAGCTAAAGAGTGCTAACTTTATCCACCTGTACTATACAACAGCTCTTTCTAAAGTCAGTGTCAATTATCAGGCAAACAGGTACCACCTGAGGATAACTTCTCCTCATTCCTTTCCTCTCCTACAACCCCATAATACATATTTAAGATGAAAAAGGGGACTTACACTCACAGCCAAGGGGTGGATCTTCTCCTTTCTCCTTGAGCTCACTTTGATCTGACCCTTAATTTTAAGACTGGAAGTTCAATCCTATCTGAGTTACTTTCCAAAGCCCTTTCAGATTTTCCTGCTTAAAATACTTTGTCTTCTAGACAGATGATTTTAACTTTTATTTGTTCTTCATTTAAGGGCTTTCCCAAATATTCTTGAGTAATCTTCTTTTTCACTCCTTCAGTATCACTGTACATTGATATTTAAACAAAGATACCTTTCTCTTTAGGGAAACAGCCATCAAGTGGTTCCTGTCCTACTCCACCAGCAGTTCACTAGTGAACACTGCTTCTAAACCTACTATTGTGTGTTTTCAGTTATAACTATGAGACAACATCATACACAGGTGCTTCATCCAGACTAACTTCAAGCACAAACCCCTGTTCCCTACATCAAGATGTAAATGAAACCTTGTTGGGATCCTCCCAGTCAGGTAAGGAACTATGAGTACAAACACAAAGGCTAGTTTTATTCTTGGTTGCAAGCAGAGTAAATCATTGCCTGACACAAGATGCTCTGTTAGAATTCTAACTCTCATCTCTGTCTGGAAACATTTCCAATACTTAAATTCACTTTATGCATCAGTTTTGGAGAAGAAATATCCAGCAAACACAAATTATAAGCATCCAAACCTCCAGTTTCCTATGTTCTCACTTCCAAATTAAAATGAAATCACCCCAACACTGAAGGGGGTGCTGAGACTGTGTTTGAACAGATTCAATTACCCAGGACCTGGAGCTGGGGAGGTGGAAGAGGTTGCATGATGGGACATGAAAATGCACAGTTAACTGGAAATACATGGAGAATTCTGTGGCTTTGCTTGCCATATGGAATACAGTTGGTTTACATTTTTCTTTGCATGGGACATATAGAGGAGGAGCCTGTTACATGGGAGATATATAGAGGAGGAGTTACTGTTATGTGTTAGATGCCAGGTAATACAATATCAATCTGCCTGTTTTTTTCACATGGAAAACGTTTTTTTCTGCTGGGTGATACATATATCTATTTCTGTAACCCAAATACAGTGGAGCTGGAGGAAAGTATTATTGAAAGATTATTAAAAGGTATAATTAGATGAATGGCCTTTTACTAATCTTCCATAAGGAAATTCTTTTAATGCCTTTTATATGAAACTTAAATAATTTCACCTGTGATTTATTATTGCTTCTCATGCAACTATTCTGTCACAAAGATGTGAACTCTCTTCTGCAGGCTGTGAGAAGGAAGCATCATCATATATGTGGATATACATCTTACTGGGAAACATGTTACGTGGGATTGGTGAGACACCCATAACACCATTGGGCATCTCCTATCTTGATGATTTTGCTAGAGAAGAGGATGTGCCTGTGTATGTAGGTAATCTCAACATGAAGTTAATGGAGAGATTTGTAGTATAGGAGGTTGATGATCTTCTGCAGAAGAACACTTTCCATGGACACGGTCTCAAGCTGTGTCAGGGGAGGTTTAGGCTGGATGTTAGGAAGAAGTTCTTCATAGAAAGAGTGATTTGCCATTGGAATGGGCTGCCCAAGGAGGTGATGGAGTCACCATCACTGGAGGTGTTTAGGAAGAGACTTGATGGGGTGCTTGATGCCATGGTTTAGTTGATTAGGTAGTGTTGGATGATAGGTTGGACTCGATGATCTCAAAGATCTCTTCCAACCTGGTCTATTCTATTCTATTCTATTCTATTCTATTCTATTCTATTCTATTCTATTCTATTCTATTCTATTCTATTCCACTCTGTTCTATTCTAAAATGCAATAACATCTGCTTCATTCTATTTTCAGCATGTTTGCACACAATAGCCATGTTGGGCCCAATGTTTGGCTTCATGCTGGGATCTTTATTTGCAAGACTGTATGTGGATATTGGATTTGTGGATTTAGGTAAGCAAACTCAAG
This sequence comes from Dryobates pubescens, assembly GCF_014839835.1. Classification (NCBI taxonomy): domain Eukaryota; kingdom Metazoa; phylum Chordata; class Aves; order Piciformes; family Picidae; genus Dryobates; species Dryobates pubescens. The sequence goes on along the minus strand of NC_071626.1, from coordinate 20,486,744 downwards.
GGAAAAGTGAAAGTAAGGTAATACTTTTTCATAACACACTCCACAGCTTCATATGTTTTTAATACATACATTTCATTAATACAATTCTCTCTTTTTTAATATTTATTTCATTAATTTTGTTCTAGGCTTCATTACAATTTTATTAAATTACTTGAAGCTTTTTTGGGTAAAGGCAAAATTGGACAGGGAACATATTTTAGAACAGTGCTTTAGGATTAAAGGGTTAAAAATATATGTTTAACTTCAAAAATTAGCACCAAGAACTCTCACAGTCTCCAGATATTTTACTAAATGGGGATCCTAGTGAAAGGATTCTGCTAAGGTAGCAGTTGTACAGTTTTGGTGGATTATCTGCCCTTTTAGCTGAGTATTTTACAGAATCAAGAATCACAGAATGTTAGGGGCTGAAAGACACCTTGAAAGATCATCCAGTCCAACCCCCCATGCCAGAGTGGGATCACCTATAACAAATCACACTGGAAGAACACATCCAGGCAGGTCTTGAATATCCCTAGAAAGGGAGATTCCACAACCCCCCTGGGCAGCCTGTTTGACATTATTGATAATCCAGGTGATGTTTGCAGTGCATTGTACACTTTCTGCCAGACCTTACTTATTTAGACAAGAAGAAAACACATATATGTATTCACATCTGCAAAATGCCAGAGGCAGCAGAGCAATCCCCCAAGTGCTGGCCATGGTCCTTCCCCCTCTTCTCTTTCACTGGAAGCGCAGTAGCTGTCTCTGAGGCAGTGTTTCCTGTCCAGCCCACCTCCCTGTTTGCCAGATCAGCCTGATGGGAGTCAAGCAGTACAGACAAGTGAAGGCTTCTCGAGGAAAACACCCAGCAGTGAAGGATCCTGTTTTACTAGCCAGAAGTTGTCAGATCCTCAGGGTCATGTAATTAGACAAAAGAACTAGTTTGTCTTTGCCCCTTCTCAAGCCAATGGTTCAGTTTACTTAAACATTAGGAAACTGAGTCAGTTCTGGTCATGCAGTGAAAAGTGTTAGAGTGTTGCTCCACTGTAAAATATGCCAGCATGTAACAGTCATAAAAGTACAATCAACTGCTCTTACCTCCCCTGCAATACAAAGTTTAAACCCATGGCTGATCTTGCTGATGACGCAAAGAATATCTGTGTGCTTAACAGCAACCTACACAGTTCAGGTTATCAGAAGATGGTCTCAGTAGAAATTTATCAACCCTAAATAGATCCCATGCTTGGGACCACACATTTTGGTGTCCTATGTGTTGGATCATAACCTCTGTGTTGCCATGCATGCCACAAAATGACAGCATAAGATGTAAAAAGGTAAATGAAACATAACACCATTCAGGATATGATTACTGATGCTTTCACTGTATGAATAGTCTCTCCTTAGACTGATTATTCATCAATCAGATTAGATTGATCTCCCCCCTGTACTCAGTACCGATGAAGCCACAGCTCAAGTAGTGTGTTCACTTCTGGGCTACTCACTACAGGAAAGATACTGAGGTGCTGGAACTTGTCCAGAGAAGAGCAAAGAGGTTTGTGAAGGGCCTGGAACACAAGACTGGGGGAACTGGGGTTGTTCAGTCTGGAGAGGAGGAGGCTGAAAGGAGACCTCATCACTCTCTACAACTACCTGAAATGAGTTTGGAACAAGGAGGGAGCAGCCTCTTCTCCTTGATATCAAGTGACAGGGCTAGAGGAAATGGTTAGAAGCTGTGCCAGGGGAGATTTAGGCCTGATATTAGGAAATATTTCTTCACTGAAAGGGTTCTCAAGCATTGGAATGGTCTGCCCAGGGCAGTGGTATAGTCACTGTCCCTGAAGGTGTACAAGCACTGTGTGGACCTGGTGCTTAGGGACATGTTTGTCTGAGTCGTTATTTCTGCCTGTGGTGGGGAGGGGATCTGCCCCAACCCATTACATTTAGTGTTAAACCTTCAGTGTTGGGCTGAGGGTTGAAGTCTCTTCCAACCAGATGTATTCTGTGATTCTGTTACAGCTGAAAGTCAGACATTGGAAAATGTAGCTATTTTAACATATAAAGGGTGGGACTGTTCAACTTCTGTTGTAGGTAACTCCTATCTGTTCCCCTCCATTGTAGAAAACATCACTATCACCCCACAGGATTCCCGCTGGGTGGGTGCATGGTGGCTTGGATTTTTAATAGCTGGAGTAATCAGTTTCCTATCTGCAATTCCATTTTGCTTCCTGCCAAAGAGTCTGAAAAAACCAGAGGAAGCCAATAATGACAAAACTGTCCACGGCCTCTTGGAAAACACGGGCACCACAAGGAAGACAGTTCCTCCTGCAAAACTTAAGTCAAGGAAGTGGGCAGCAATACTGAAAGGCAAGTGTTTCACATACTGTATACATGTGAAAAGCAGCAGGCACAGCACACAGTACTAATGTAATAACTCTGCAAAAAAAAATTTGCCTCCACAAAAAAAATTTGCTTCCCCTGAAGTTCAGACTAAATGAGTTAGCTATCCCCTGGAAAGGAGGGGGTCACTAAAGCTTATTGAAAGTCAAAAAACTTGTTCAAGACTGTGAAGCTCTGCATGCATCACCTGTAATGCATCATCACCTCCCTGTAAAATGTTGTGTGTGGAGAAATTTGAACACTGTAAAATTGTCTCTGTGTCAGGAACTAAGGAAAACATTAGAAGGCTGATTCTGCAATATGGAAAGCCAAATTATTCATCTGATCATCACATGGATCATGGAGAATCTGAAGCACGTTGCTACATGAGGGAAACACAGCAGGCTTGAGTACCATGTCTGGTTGTGCAGTTCTTCAACTAAGAAAACAGTGGAAAGATGGTGGGAAGAGATGGCTTTGCATCAGTAGTCAGATTCTCCTGTGTTTGTTTAGGCCCCAGTGGAAGACACTGGACATCTGCAGAAAGCAGCTTTAACTTAGCCTTGAACCCACAGTAATTTGATGTAAGCTAAAAGAATTATTTGCTGCGTGCAGCTCTTTAGTCTTCATGTGCAGGTCTCACTACAGAGCCCAGGCCTGAACCCATACTTCTGTCTTTTTAGAATTCTTTTCCTGTATTTCATTCTCTGCTGTTTCTTGAGAGTCTGATTTTGCTTTCAGATACTCATATGCAAAGGAAGATCAGTATGACTTGCATTCGAACAGCTGAGAGAAGGATTTCCCCTAAGTTTTGTAGACTGCTCACCAGTAATTATGCCATGCATCTTTCAAAGCCAACTCCTATGTCCCTTTCTTTCAGATTTCTGTACCTCCCTGAAAAAAGTATTGAGTAATCGAATGTACTTTACACTTTTGTGTTCCTCACTGTTACAGTTCAGTAGCTTTATTGGTTTCTTGACTTATAAACCAAAGTACATGGAACAACAGTATGACCAGACTGCTTCGAAATCTAACTTTCTAATAGGTGAGTTATGCTGTGCAATGACTGTTTGTGTTAGAAGTAGTGCATGAGGATAAGTTCTGGCATGCTTTTTCTGGATCTGAATTCCTGGCAGAACAGGCTGATGTAAATGGTGGTCTCTCCTGGACTCAGTTTTGGGGCCTATGGGACCAGGATAAATCCTATCCGAACCTCTCCGAACCTCTCCTCTCCAAACCTCTCCAAACCAAACCTCTCCTCTCCTCTCCTCTCCTCTCCTCTCCTCTCCTCTCCTCTCCTCTCCTCTCCTCTCCTCTCCTCTCCTCTCCTCTCCTCTCCTCTCCTCTCCTCTCCTCTCCTCTCCTCTCCTCTCCTCTCCTCTCCTCTCCTCTCCTCTCCTCTCCTCTCCTCTCTGAACCTCTCCTCTCCTCTCTGAACCTCTCCTCTCCTCTCTGAACCTCTCCTCTCCTCTCCTCTCTGAACCTCTCCTCTCCTCTCTGAACCTCTCCTCTCCTCTCCTCTCCTCTCTGAACCTCTCCTCTCCTCTCCTCTCTGAACCTCTCCTCTCTGAACCTCTCCTCTCTGAACCTCTCCTCTCCTCTCCTCTCTGAACCTCTCCTCTCCTCTCTGAACCTCTCCTCTCCTCTCTGAACCTCTCCTCTCTGAACCTCTCCTCTCCTCTCTGAACCTCTCCTCTCCTCTCCTCTCCTCTCCTCTCCTCTCCTCTCTGAACCTCTCCTCTCTGAACCTCTTCTCTCCTCTCTGAACCTCTCCTCTCCTCTCCTCTCTGAACCTCTCCTCTCCTCTCTGAACCTCTCCTCTCTGAACCTCTCCTCTCCTCTCTGAACCTCTCCTCTCCTCTCCTCTCTGAACCTCTCCTCTCCTCTCCTCTCTGAACCTCTCCTCTCCTCTCTGAACCTCTCCTCTCCTCTCCGCACCTCTCTGAACCTCTCCTCTCCTCCCCTTCATGTTATATTATAAGATTATTTTGTATTATATAATCAAGGGCCTATCATATTTTAGTCTAATTATTTTATATCATCAGTGGCACTCCAAATATGCAATGGATGTGGTGTGGGAGTTTGCATTGCTCCCACATCTGACGAGTACCTTGCGATGGGAGTGGGTTTTGAGGGGCAGACACCTCAAAAATAGCATGTGCAATCCAGAGATTAGACTGAGCACAAAGCCAAAGCCACCTGGAGTCGTCATAATACAATATAAAGCCAGCCACAGGTGTCACCTTGAGGATAGACTTCAACTCTTAAACTTGTTGTGTCTCTTCTATTTTGACATTCCTGTTCTGCAATTTCTTTTAGGAATGATATCCTTACCTCCTGTAATTGTTGGGATTTTCCTAGGAGGGCTCATAATGAAAAAGTACAAAATGAGCATCACTGCAGCGACCAAATTTGCATTTAGCATGTCATTCGTGGGCTATGTCACTGCTCTCTTGCACTTTTTTGTTGGCTGTGAGAACCATGTGGTAGCAGGAATGACAGTGTCCTATGAAGGGTGAGTATACAGTGAAGAGGAGTTTTCCTCCATGGCAGCAATACTATGATATTAAGGCTAAAAGAGGAATATGCTAAGGGCAAGTGTCTACTACCACGTGTCACTGTGGTATTTTTGTTGGTTAGCAGAGCTGCAGGCCTGCCAAAGCACCCCACTGGTTAAAGTTTAATTAGAAATACATTAGCAAAATGGCATCATTACTGATACAGGTTGGTTGTCTGTGTGGGTGATATTACTGTTTCACACAGTAGCGATTTTCTAGCAAAGTGTATTCAGTGAGCAGGAGAAACATTGGTAGCAGATCCTGTACAGAGGTGGAAAGGCTGCAACATTCTAGACTCTCGGCTTGCTGAACACCAAAATGAAGTTTTCACACCTACTGAAGATGCTCTCTCCTCTCAGGAGGGAAACAGGGCTTAAAAGTTGCAGGTTCTTATTTTTCCTTGGAGAGACAGTGCCAGTACAGGGAATGGGTATTGGGATCTGGCTGTCCAAGGGGCTCAGAAACACACTAGCATTTGTGTTGGCACTGCCTCACGTCCAACCTGCTCAGAGTACCTCATGGCTAGAGTGACTCTGTAAAAGGGAATAATGCAGTCTCCATATGCTCTAAGAAAAGTTAGGCTAGGCTTTAAGAGAGGAATATTTTTCACTATGGAGACCAGGAAAAACAGTTTCTATCATTGGTGTAGTTTCACCACTCAGCTGAAGATGTGCTTGATGAGACTGTGTCAAATGTTGCTAGTTCTACATCCTAGTGTGCTAGTTCTAGTTAGGGGGCAGTCTAGCTGACCTCTCCAAAGCCTTTCAACTCTTTCTTTTTATTTTCTGTTGAAACCTGCCAGCAAAAATCTGTAGGAAAATTTTCATTTGTTTTGAGCTTATTTATAGTAGAGCAATCACTTTAATATCAGTGCAAGCAGGATGCACAACAAAGAGATCAGTGCAGATCAATACTGTAGAGACTCATGGATAGCCTGATCTAATTGAGGATGCCCCTGCTTATTGCAGAGGGGGTTGGCCTTCCAGAATCTGAAGGGGGCCTACAAGAAGGCTGGGGAGGGACTTCTCAGGATATCAGGTAGTGATAGCACTAGGGGGAATGGAATGAAGCTGGAAGTGGGGAGATTCAGACTGGATGTGAGGAGGAAGTTCTTCACCATGAGAGTGGTGAAGCCCTGGAATGGGTTGTCCAGGGAGGTGGTTGGGGCCCCATCCCTGGAGGTGTTTAAGACCAGGCTGGATGAGGCTCTGGCCAGCCTGATCTAGTGTGGGGTGTCCCTGCCCATGGCAGGGGGGTTGGAACTAGCTGATCCTTGTGGTCCCTTCCAACACTGACTGATACTACTATGATACTATGACTAGATGAATTTTGGATGTCTCTTCCAACCCAGACCATTCTATGATTCTATGTGTGAGAAGGTATGTCATGTGCATATGAGGTGGGTTTCAGGACAGCAACACTGTACACAGAAGGGACTCTGCTGACCTCAGCACTGAATTAATAATTTCTTACACCTTTTTGAACTTCCCTTCCAAGCAAACCCATCCCATACCACTTAAACAACGTATTTTCTGTCTGCAACTCTGACTGCAAATGTGCCCCTAATGCGTGGGATCCTGTGTGTGGAGATAATGGAGTCACCTACATTTCACCCTGTCTAGCTGGGTGCAGGACGTCGGTGGGACATGGAACGAACACGGTAAGATCCTGCTTCAGGTTCTGAGGGTTTTCTGCTAGCATCTAGGATTTAGTAGTAGAATGCATTTAAGGAAAACTAAAGTTACTGAGGAGTAATCAGGTTTGTAGATGATTCCAAGCTGAGTGGTGCAATTGGTAAGACTGAAAGATGGGATGCCAGCCAGAGGGACCTGGACAAGCTGGAGAGGTACAATAAGGCAAAGTGCAAGGTCCTGCACCTAGGTCAGGGCAACCCTCGATATCAGGGTGGGGGCATGATGAAATTGAGAGCAGCCCTGCAGAAAAGGACTTGGAAGTGCTGGTGGATGAGAAGCTGGACAAGAGCCGACAGTGTGCACTTGTAGCCCAGAAGGTCAATGGCATCCTGGGCTGCATCAAAAGAAGTGTGGCCAGCAGGTCAAGAGAGGTGATTTTGCCACTCTGCTCTGCTTTGGTGAGACCTCACCTGGGCCACTGTGTCCAGCTCTGGTGCCCCCAACACAAGGCAGACATGGACCTGATGGAGTGAGTGCAGAGGAGGCCACAAAAATGATCAGAGGGCTGGAGCACCTCTCTTATGAGGACAGGCTGAAAGAATTGGAGTTCTTCAGCCTGGAAAAGAGAGGACTCCAGTCAGACCTTAGAGCTGTATTTCAATATCTGAAGGGGACCTACAGGAAGGTTGGGGAAAGACTGTTTGGAAGGGCTGTGGTGATAGGATGAGGGGCAATGGTTTGAAACTGGAGCAGGGTAGATTTAGGTTGGACATAAGGAAGAAGTTCTTTACAATGAGAGTGGTAAAATACTGAAAAGGATGTGGCTGAGGCCCCATCACTGGAGACATTCAAGGTCAGACTTGATGTGTCCCTGGGCAGCCTGATCTAGTTGGAGGTGTCCCTGCTCACTGCAGCAGGGTTGGACAAGAAGACCTTTGAGGGTCCCTTCCAACCCAATGCAATCTATGAATCTGCAACTACTGTTTCCCCCACAATTCTGCCTCTGTATTAGATTAAGGTCTATAGCTCAGAGTTCCCCTTGCCTCAGCACATCCTCAAGCCCCTGAAGCTCTGTTTAAAAGCTGTTGTTCCTAAGATACCTGTATGCCTACTGCTGATCTCAGGGCTTTGCTTCCAAAAAGCATTGCTCTGGCAAAACCATGCTGGCACAGAATATCCCTCCCAACTCTAAGCACTGTTTGTAAGAAAGTAAAGAAGCTGTTGTCCATTACCTTGAGAAAGGCAAAGGAGATAGGAAAGGGGTACCTAGGAAGGCTTCAGGCTCTGCCTGTGTCTGAAGGCAAGCTTCCCCGTTGCATGAACACTGTCCTACCAATCTGCTTTGTGTCTTCCAGGTCTTCCATAACTGCAGCTGTCTTGAAGTCAGCAGTTCATGGACAGGAAATAACTCTGCCACATTGGGGCAATGTCCAAGAAGTGAGGATTGTTCAAAGATGTTTATTTATTACACAGTCATACAAGTCATCAGTGGCTTTTTTTACGCGTTGGGAGGCACTCCAGCATACATGATTATGTTTAGGTGAGTAAAGCTAACTGTCTACCAAAGGCTGAGGTTTTACAATGAGCAGATCAGAAGTATGTTTAGCTTCCTCTCTATCTCATATGAAAAACAGACTCTCTTGCAGCACAGCACACTTTCCTTAATGAGTTTTGTCATGTCTCATATGTTTGTAGCTGTTGACATCAAACCTTACTTTTCTGCGGTCTTTAAATTGGATCAAATGTGTTGGCTTCCAACTACTGCAGAATGGTTTATCTTCTGCTTTTCTTGCATCCAGGTTTTCCAGCCCACGTCCTCTTTCTCTGTTTGAATATTGTGGCTGTATGGATTTTGAAAATGCCACTCCTTTCTCAGGGTTTCTGGATGGGAGGTTGCCCAACAAGTTGTGCTTGTCAGATGTGTGGAAATTCAGAACATCTGAGGGCTCAGACTGAGGCTTCTTTGCTCGTGTCTGTTGAGGTACAGAGGTGCAGGCATACCAGGATATGATTTGGAACCATATATGCAAATTAGCACATCCTTTGCAGTAACCTGGAGAGAAACCTCATTCAGTAGAAAAACACATTAGTGGCAATTTTAATGGTTTGAGGGCATTAGGTCCTCCTAAATGAGCACAAAACCCAGAACTCCCCTCCCTCCCTCATCCTTCTTGGTGAGATGTCTTCCTAGGTGTTGGCCATGTTAACACTTATAAGAAAATGGCAGAGATTGGGCATATAATGGACTCAAGATCAGGGCCCTTTTCTGATGCTTGTAGTGTGGTTCTCCATGGAACACATGGGCATATTGCCAGGTTGCTTTGTACAGTTTAAGATGTGGCATTGTACAGACAAATGTCATTCAAGAATAGGAAGATGCCACACTAATGCAGCTACTTGCAACATTTTGATCTTATGGCAACATGATATTTCCCATCAAGTGAGTAAGGTATACCCCATCAAGTGAGGAAAATGTGTGGCAGGGAGTTAAGGAAGCTGCAGAGCCTGTTTCACTAAGACCAGGATAGACTTTGATTAATACTTTAAAATTTCACTTCTTTAATTATGCTTAGTGAATGAACTTCCCAGGAGCTATGTGATGGAAAATAATAGCTTGATTCACCTTTTTCATACCACTTAACATATGTAAGAAGCACTCTCCTTTCAAAGCTTGTCTTTATGTCAGGAAGAGTGTTAATTTCAGAGTAATTAATAGCAGAATAATAGACATGTCTAAGCACTAGGTAGGAAAATGCTTCATACTTATTCCTTTTCCTTTCAGATGCGTTCAGCCAGAGTTGAAATCCCTTGCAGTTGGTCTATACACACTGATTATGAGAGTGCTAGGTAAGAGAAATCATTCAAACTGAGATGCTTGCAAATATGCCTTTAAACAACACCAATGCAATCACTGTTTGTAAACCAGATGTATACTTGAAATAGCTGTTTATCTCCTGATGGTTCAATATTCAGCCAAGAGTTCATTGGGGAAATCAGATAACACAATCCTGAAAATCTTTGACCTGCTGACTGTTGCAGTTTGAGAGCCTGGTGTTCCAAACCAGGGAGAGTTTCTAAGCAAAGTTATTCTCTTGAATTTCTAAATACTAGAAGGTTTCAGATCTGTGATCCAACCAATGGGTCACTGGAACACAATGCTGCAAGTAAGATCAAAAGACATGCTCCAGTAGGACCTCATTCAATACAAATACAACTCTGCTCACAGCAGAGTGTTTGCTCCATGTTGAAACTTCACTTTCCTGGTAGAGGACAGCTTAGATTTCCATTCCCTTTAAGCATGCTGCAATGAGGTTTTCTTCTTTTTTTCTTTTCTTTTGTATTTGAGATTTGCTAATGAGATGGTTGATTAAGATACCTGAAAAGGCAAGAAAACATCTCTGCATTTCCTTTTGTTCTTTCTCAATGGAATAGGAATATCTGCATTTCAGAAATGCAAATAAATACATCTGAAGAGAGACACATGGGCTTGCTGTGAAGCTTTAAGAAACAACAGCTGCTTACAAATGACTGCAATCAAAGCTAGGTTATTGTTGTGATTTCCACTCAGGATTGCAATGGAACATTTTGAGATGATAGAAGATGTATCTAAACTTTGTCCTCTTCTACTTTTGGCATCACACAATGGAAGGGCAGAATTTCTTCCCCGCTCTTAGGACAAGCAGTGCCAGTGGGGTTCTTGGAACAATTTTGGCCAGAGGAAATTTTAAAAAGGCATTATGAATAAGGAGCCTCCTCACCTTCTATAGGCTTCTGTTTCAGCACATTGAGCAGGCACACTCCTCCTGTTGCAAGAAGGGCTAAAGTCACAGTCACTGATTCAAAAAAGCTAGCACTTCTCCACAGTGACTTGGAGATCAAGTCTCATGTGCTCCTGTCTTCTTTCCTTAGGGAACCTCCAGAATGAGAAATTGTCCCATCATACCCTGACTCGGTTATTGTACTATGCAGACCTTTATAGATAGGTTGCTGAGTCTGGACTCTCACAAGAAGCCTGGAGTAGAACAGGCTGATATAATACCCAGTTTTACAAAATTCATTATTTCCTACATAAGAATGCAGGATGCTCCTGTAGGAACAAAATTAATGGGGAAAGTGGTCCTGTAACTGTTGAAACCTGCATTCCTCTGAAATGAATACCTGCCTTTACTTCAGCAAAGATACAACTGCCCAAGTCACACAATTTATAGTATCACAGTATCACCAAGGTTGCAAGAGACCTCAAAGATCATCGAGTCCAACCTGTCACCACCAACCTCATGACTAGACCATGGCACCAAGTGCCACGTCCAATCCCCTCCATTTAATAGATACTTTTAAAAACCATATTCATGTATAACTTGTGCTGTACCTTCAGGCAGAAGGGGCTGACAGGTGCTATCAGCTAGATATGAAACTGGTGTGGATAATTTAGACTATGCACAGACGAAGGAGTTATGCACCAGCTCAGTGCTTCAAATGCACAGACTGTCCAGCTTTCCCTTTGCAGTAGCTAAGTATGCTCTGGAAGCCAGTGGTCATTCTCAGAGCCATGGCTGTCAAACCAAATTTGCACAACTACAAGCGTGGTCAAACCTATCAGATCACACTTCCTGGGGACTGATGATCTCCACAGTACAGAGAGGGTGTTCCATCTTACAATTACTTTGATAAAGGAAAGGAAAAACTCCTCACAGTCCAATCTATTGCCACTGCTGCAGCATGTAACATGCCACTAAGAAAATACAAAGCTGCCGTCTAAAAAGGTGTATTTTCCTGCGTTCTCTCTCTGCATCCTTGCTTGTTTCCTTGCAGCTGGGATTCCAGCACCAGTCTACTTTGGTGCACTGATAGACAAGACATGTTTGAAATGGGGAAGTACAAGCTGTGGGAAGCAAGGGGCTTGCAGGCTGTACAACTCCGATGCATTCAGGTAAGGCCCATTAAGGAACAAAAAGCCTCATGCATTTCCTCTCTGCCAACAGGCACACTTTGTTCTGTTACACTGTCGTGTGTGAGGCCACTGATCAAAAATTATGGTGTGATACTAGCTCTGGAATCAGGTTTAGGTCAGTGTAGAATTTCTGATACTGAGAAATCTTAAGCTAAAATCTTAGGGTTTAAGTCAGTGTTAATGGAGTGCAGGAAAAAAATCATTTCATATTAATGACAGATATTTCTGGAATGAGTTATGTATTTCTAATGCTCTTTGAGTAATTTAAAAGGCCTAGGATTGTATGTTTCACCATCAAGAGAAAGGCTATCCAAATTTACCTTATTTACAAGATAGCTTGTTTATACTGACAAGAATGCTAACTTTGTGCATTGGGCAAGTTTGAGGGGAAAATCAAGGAAAGAGAATCTTCCTGGCCAGCTGAAGGTGTTGGTTAAACACAAACACTATCAGTCTCCAAGAGGAATATTCCAGAGATTTTTCTCTTTAATCCACACCTTGGCCACTTCTGATGTGTTTGTTATTTTTACACGCTCAGGTGATCCCAGTTTATTTCTGCCCCTAAAAGTTCTAAGGCCTTAAAGTGACCCAAAAATCTTAAGAAGCAAAGGGAAGATGATGGAAATTTAATTTTGAAAATATTATAAATTCTTGAACAGACTTTTTTTGTAAGCAAAAAAAAAGTTCAGTTTGTGGTACCATTCATAAAGAATGAGTCTTAATATTTTCCCTCACAATTTTTTTTTTGGTATATGTGGAATCCTTACAAATCCATTAAGGAGGTTTTCTTCACTGTCTTTGAAAACACTGGTGCCTGGAACTATCTTCTATGCTCTATCACACAGGTATATCTACCTTGGTTTACTAGCAGCGTTAAGAGCTCCTTCCTACTTGCTTGCAGTTGTTTTCTATATATTGGTAAAGAAAAACTATCAAAATAAGAATTCCAGGCCTGTGGAGAATGGAGGAAGAGAAGATGCTTCTCTGAATAAAGAAGAAAACTGCAAAATCAAAGAACATTTGCCAGGTTCTTCTGATGCGGAGAATGAATCAAGTATTTAGAAAGCCATTCAGACCAGTATCACAAGAACCAGGACAGCTTCTTTTAGAAACAACTTTCACAATGTTCTGAATAACTAAATAATAACACTGCTCAGAAAGTAAAACCAAAAGCAAGCCTGTGATCTGCAACAAGGAGAACTAATATACACGTATGAAAGTGCCTTGCATGTACCTGGCTATCAGCAGCAAAGGGAACAAGTTGGATGAACTGAACCGAGAAATCAGTAGAAAAGGAAAACTTTCCTTTCTGACACAGACAGTCTGCAGTTGCTAAAGAGGTCAAAAGATGACTGCTGACAGGACAGCCACTTGCCAAAAGGCCTGCAAAATGTGATGGTGTTCTGTACACAGATCCATGTGGTAGACTGCCATGGGAATGGCAAACTCAAGGCTAACAGCATCTTTCTGATTATGCCAAATTCAGTCAGAATTCACAGATTCACAGTAAACCCAAAGCCTTTAAGCAAAGCATCCACATCTTATCTAAATGAATCATCACAACAGTTGTCCATGACAAGATTGATAGGAGCAGAGTTTTTCCAGGAAGCATTTTAACTGAAAAAAAATTTTTGACTGCTTAAACCTATAAATATGTTGCCACAAAGGAAATAACTGGGTTTTAAATATGAGTTGTGTCGTTTTATTAAAAACTTATATTTTTTCTTCTTTTTTTGTTAGTAAAGTGACTATGAAACGTAAGAAATCTTGAAGTCCCTTCCAGCCCTGACAATTCTATGCTTCTACAAACGCACTTAGTTTTGGATGGTTTCTAGCTTTATTGCTATGCCAGGCACTGTCCAGCAGAGGGCACTCAAACAATAGCATTAGCCCCATGAGTACAGCAAATCCTCTGCAGCTGTAGCGTTCAGCCTTGTCTGTTCTGGGAGAAGTTCATCGGGCAGACAAAACATTCATCGACGTTTTCATGCACCTTAATACGTTCTCAGCTCAGGCCTTTAGCTCAAAGCTGCCTTTGTATATCTGTTGGTTTGTATTCGTCATATTTGCCTCACTCAGAGCTTGACAATTGTTACTACTTTAAATAAAAGGATGTGTACTTGCATACCACTTCACAACAGCGATGGAATTCTCCAGTGGATGCTTTACAATAGATGCTCAAGGCACAGTGGGACATGGTTAACAGACATGTTAGAGCAAAACACTGAGTTGTTCTGATTAAGTGTTGTATGTAATGACAGTCAGCAGTGATCCCAGCAGCTGAAGGGAAAAGACTTTTTTTTTTCCAAAATGAAGTGATATTTACTGGAGGCAGAGATTCTGCATCTAGCAAAACCAGTTATGACTCTTTGCTTGGTCTTGTCTTACAACTGCATGTTCAAATGCTTTGACACATCCACATACAGTCATGGAAATTACTTGTGGGACCCGAAGGAATTAATCCCCATATCTAGCTACTGAAATCTAGAGTGAGCTTTGTCAGGAAAGCAATTGCAAGTGTCTAGTTCTGCTTGTCTTTCGGCTGTTTTGTCCAGGTGACATTTTATTTACACCCCTCTGTGTACACAGAACTTCCTGTGGCAACTTTAAAGGGCTTTGGACTAATTTTTTTTAAATCCAAAATCTGTAACCTTTGAAAACATATTTAATGTGACAAAATATACCTGTTTCATCTGCAAACAAGAGCTAATTCCAGCTGACAGGTTAAGAGAATTACAGGGAATCCACAAAGCCAGGAAAAATGCTACAGCCTGCAGTAGATTTAAGCTTCAGGCTCATGATGTCAAGAAGGTGTCAATACACTGGACCCTGGATATAGAAAGTAAGGCTGACACAAAAAGGGTTGTAACCTGCTTACTGAGGGATTTTGTCCCTTTCTTGTGTAATAAATGTTTCCAGCCAGAGTCATGGTACAAGTCCTGCTACCTTTGTTTGCCAGAGCATCTCAGCACCTGCAAGGGAAAGAGGGAGACCAATACTTTGATTTGTGGCCTTGGTTGATAAAAATGTGATCTTCCCTCGAACTGTAGGTCATGGATCCACCATGGAAGCAAAACAAGCAAGACAAAATTTTTTCCTTCTCACAGAAAAATTCTGTAATTAATTATTGTACTACTGCTGTGTCCCAGGAGCCCTTGCTGACAGAAAGCACTGTGCAAACGTGTGCACACACAGCCATGCACACGTGCACAACACGGCAACCCCTGCTACAAAATGTATGCCTTTGAAGTAGTGTAAGATATACAGCGGCTGAGTAGGATATTAGCAAGAAATTATGCCTGCTGCTAAGCAGGTTCAGGAGAGATTGAAGAAAATTAAATCATTCTGAGCATCTTTAAAATGCTGTGAGGAAAGTTTAAATACTTTTTTTTTTCTCCTCATTTTTTGTTTTTGAGGAAAGAACAATTACTTGATGGGAAGAAGTGTGTGAAAGTGCTCCAGTAATATTATGTCCCTGCAGCCACAATTGCTATACATAAAGAAAAATTAAATGCCTACATCTATTCTTTTATCCCCTGCTGTAAATCCATAGAGCCCTTGGTTTAGTTCTTTGGAAATGCAAGCTGCTCCTACTCAGGTGCTTCACTTTATATACTGGAGTTTTGAACATTAGGAGCAATGTCTTTAAACCCAAAGAGGAATAGTTTACAATTCACAAAACTGGAAGTTGTTGCAGCAATGTGGGGGAGCAGGAGGAGGGTATCAATAACAGCACCAGTTAGTTTCTTAGTGCCCCTTCTCATGCATGCCTTCTGGAATTCTTCCACACACACTAAGCACCTGCAAGTATTTACTTGCAAAAGCTCCTTAGTTTCCAATTATTCATACTAGTCTCTCTCTCTTTTTTAACTTTTTTTCCCTTCTTCAAAACAGATTTTGAAGGAGAGCTCAATAGCTGACTCATTTCTGAATCATCATTAATTTCAGCCCACTAGTCTTTTTTTAATCCTCATTATAATATATGGGAACTTAAGTTGTTTGTTGCTTTCATTGGCTGTAGGAATGCGGTGAGAAAAGAAGTT
This sequence comes from Dryobates pubescens, assembly GCF_014839835.1. NCBI lineage: Eukaryota > Metazoa > Chordata > Aves > Piciformes > Picidae > Dryobates > Dryobates pubescens. The sequence goes on along the minus strand of NC_071626.1, from coordinate 20,471,203 downwards.
ATGGAGGGGGAGGGTAAGAAATTCTTTTGCCATCAAGGTCTCATAATTGCCCTTATTCCAGCTCTGTTTGACAAATCCTCCAGGGATATAAGAATTAAACAGCAAGTTCTTAAGGTTATCCAAACACTAGCAGGTCTAGACCACCTGCCACTGGATGAGTTTTCATTATCTCAATATTGATGACACTGCTCTACAAGGGATGTACTTTTCTAGCTCGCAGTTAATTTTAACTTGCAGTAAATGCCAACATTAGCATTAACTGGAAAGCCACAGCAGGTGATGCACTGAACAAGTAGACTCTTGTTCCTAAAAAACTTCACAAGAAGTGAAAGTTTCAAGCAATGTAGAACTGCAGAACAAAACTGCCTTAGCAGCAAGTACTGATGGATGGATGGATGGATGGATGGATGGATGGATGGATGGATGGATGGACGGATGGATGGATAGATGAGCAAACATTTGAAATCAGAAGAAAAATGTGTCAAATCAATCTACTACCTAAATTATTTTACTTGCTAATCCAGATCAGGTCAAAATAGTTAGCATAATACAATGCAGAGTACATATGGAAGTCTTTGCAAGACAACAGCTTTAAAGTGTTTCTAAAGCTGAATTAAAGCTGCAGGGGTGGAAGAAGACATAGGAATAGAGGGAACAGGATTCTTTATAGCAACTAGACTAAGTCATCTGATCTGACTTCTGGCATTAACATAGAAAATGTACAAATAATCCATCCCAGATAATCCAAAAAGGCAATCTCTGGTTAGGGACTGCATTCAGGAGCTAGGATTTTTTGTACTGTCACAGCAGTGAATCCTCACACTGTGCTGTTTCAAGGTGAAAAAGAAGAAAATCTTGTTAAGGAGTTACTCTTCAACTTCCAGTCACTGCTGTCTAAGTTGGTGCAACTTGTCTTCTACAGTAAGAGCTCAATGACTAGCAGTAGATATTTTTATTCCTTTCTGGCTCTTCAGGTTTCCCTCTCAGATGGCATCTTCTGGGATCTAATAGAAAGAAATGGAAACAATGGTGTTTCCCCTATACTTTCCATTAGTATCTTCAGACATTATCAATGCTAGTCAGAGGAGGATGCAGGAAAAATGAACTGGAAATGCCTATCATATTACACATAAACATTTTGAATGGTCTAACCTGAGAAAGAGTGGTCTTTATCTTCTGAAACTTGACTAGTGGGTTTGTTGCCCTCACACATGAATTCAAGGTAGCCATTTTTTTTGACATGATGAAGTTGAACAGACTGCCCTGGTGTCTGGGATGTCTCCATTCACTGCCTCACTCTTGTTTCTTTGACCAAGAATTTTATTTCTTTGATCAGGAGCTGCAAGCTTGGGAATCACAGACAAAACAGCATTTTCCAAAGCATTTATAAGATAAACTTCAAGTCAAAATTGTATCTTTCAGATTACTTTAGAACAGCATCCCAAAAGCTTAATTCCTCCGAAACAGAACAACATGAAGTGCTTTGAAAACTTCCATTTCAATGACTTGGGTCACAGCAAACATACAAGAAAGAAAGTGCTTCGGGAGATATTTTCTATTCTAAAAAGATACAGTCCCCAAAACAAGATTGTGATGTTCTTTATTAATACTTTTTGAGTGGCTCCCTCATCCTGAATATGCTTTCCATGTCTGGGGAAGTTATTGTAGCTTCTAAGTGTTTTGGAAACATGATTTTATCTGTGGTCCCCATCCTTTCATTTCTTGACCCAAGAGTAATTTTTGCCTGAAGACAACAGCTCTGCCACTGACAGTTTGGCTTCACTTCAGTTAGCTTTAACTGGCAGTAGCTATGAACACGTCTTTACCTTCTAGATTGTGGCACAGGTTTTTGGCTTTCAGCCCAAACACTTTACGGTGTTACCAAACACTTTACTGTGTTTACCAAATTGTAGTGGGTTTGTAAAGCACATGCAAAGGTGTTTCCCTCAGCACTGTAACAAGTGGCAACTGGATTCAGTAGGTTAAGTTCATTCATCTGTGATCATGCCTTTGACTGTACTGTAAATCTTTTCTCACATATCACTGGTTTGTTATTTTATGACACAGCCATTTTCCTGAACAAAATAAGGTGATGTATCTACAGGCAAACGCCAACCAGGGATTGGTAAACACCCATCCTCTTCAGAGGGGTTGAACCTGTCTGTGTGCTGGCTCTGAAATGACACTTCCTAAAAATAATTACTTCAAAGGTATTTGATATATCCTCATTTTTCAGTTATTTTGTTTTAAAGGCATTATGCAGTGAGCCCAGTACTAGATTTTTGGAGCGTGGTGAGTCTTAATGCTTTTAAACTCAAAATTGGTACCTAAAGTACCCAAAATAGGGCACCCAAAAATGGAACTGTCCCTCTAAACCTGTGATCATCTTTTGAATATGCAGAACAACACTTTTAAGCATTCATCAGAAACTTCTTCACTGTCTCCTAAAGGCATATTTAATCAATTCTTCCTTTCACTTATAATTTTATTCATGTGCTGACGTGTTCCTCTTTCCAAACCAATGAGCCATTATCCAGCTGATATAATATTATAATTGGTCATGATAATCTTGTATGATTCATACCTTCTGCTGGCTAGGAAGAATAAAATTCTGCTTAGAAATCTATCTATCTGTTGTGTTCAGGAGATTTCTTTTCTCACCTCTGCACCTGCAGCTTTAAAAATGTTCGAAGCAATCAAAACATAAAGCCTGGCATCACTGTTTAGTTATTTAAGGTTAGGTCACATCATCATTATTATTACTAGGATCTATTACTAGTTCTGGAGTAGTATTTCAGGTTTCCTTAGTCTTGTCAGGTTAAGGCAGAACTTGAGCACAAACTCTGATATATTGCTGACATATGTTGGCTCTTGCTCTAACCTAAGAGACCAAGGATGCCTGGCTCTCTGAGGAAGAAAATTCCAGCAGAGATGGGGCCAGCTCACTCTGAATAGAATAGAACTAACCAGGTTGGAAAAGACATTTGAGATCATCAAGTCCAACCTATCACCCAACACCATCTAATCAACTAAACTATGGCACCAAGTGCCTCATCCAGTCTCTTCTTAAACACTTCCAGTGATGGTGACTCCACCACCTCCCTGGGCAGCACATTCCAATGGCAAATCACTCTTTCTGTGAAGAACTTCTTCCTAACATCCAGCCTAAACATCCTCTGGTGCAGCTTGAGACTGTGGCCTCTTGTTCTGGTGCTGGTTGACTGGGAGAGGAAACCAACCCACACCTGGCTACAACCTCCCTTCAGGTAGTGATGCTCTAAAAGGCCATGCAGATACAACCAACTCAAGCCACCACTCACAGCTGTGGCAGGGAAACTGCTGTGCTGGCAGGAGCAGCCCATGGAATGAAGGGAAGAAGATCAGCACATTCAGGCAGAGCTGTGCTCTCCAATTATTCATTATAAATCAGCATCTCATGTAGGGCCACCTCACAACTTCAGCGTCCTTGTGTGCATCAGGCTGGCAAACCCCTTTTATTATCAGGAAGACATGTTTTGAGCGACAAAGTGAGCAGGGCCACCAGCAGTTGCAGGGGATGAGTGACAGCTCTCTTCCACAGGGCTGCATATGGACACTGTAGTCAAAAGAAAAAAAGCTCAATAGCTATGGCTGAAGCCATCCAAAGGCAGAGTATTCCACTGTGTTGCATGCAGTTGTACCATGGATGCCGAAGCCCAGGTTTTGCTGCATGCTTAAAGGCTCTGACTGCAGAAGAGAGAAATTGTGTCCTGAGTTTCATAGCTTGAGACTGCAACACTGGATTTTCAGACCTAACCTAGGAGCTATCCTCTCTGGCAGAGCACTACTGGTGCTTTTGGCAGGGCTTGAGCTCACACGTTCACTCTGTCCATAATGCAGAGCTGACCAAAGAGATGAATGAACACGCACCATGTTTGTGTGTTTCCCATGATCACTCTCCACCCTCCACATCTACAGCCATACACAACCAAATCATTTACCTTCTCTAAATAGCTGCCTTTAGAGACCACTTGAATATTAGTGTAGAGGGGTCTAATGAAGGAATTTGCTCAGCCTTAAAATTCAGGTGCACTTGGAGTAGGGTATTTTGGGGCTTTCCTCTTGGCTGCCTCGAATAGTGATGAAGTTATGCTCACCATAAAAACATGAATTAATTAGAAAGTAAGGTATATAATTAGCAATGAAGAAAATAACATGATTCATATCTATGTTTACAGTTTCAACTAGAAATAGCTTTGTCTATATTCCAAAGTAAAGGTAGGCAAAATGACAAAGTGAAAAACTGGCAAACTAAACCTAATGTTGCCTTTCTCCTATATTGTTAAAATACTTGAAATGCATTAAATGAAATTTGACAGTCTGAAGTGTTTTCTGTTTATTCTGCAGCAGCTAGTACTCTTCAAGTTAGTTTTGTGCCAGGACTGATAGGGCTTGTTGATAATGAGGAAACAAACCCCAAAGGAGGGTTTGATCTTTGTAGGGTACAGGATCCTAATGTGTAGGACTGCTAGGAAATATCATAAAAACAGGTAGTCATAGGTCATGATGTCTGCTTGATTATAGATCTAAAAGTAAAGAAGTACCAAATAACTGCACTGTCTTCACAGATAAGGCTCTGTCTTCTATAGTTACTCTGACAGAAGGGCTTTGGTAATGTCATTAAAGGGCTTTTTCATAGCCTCAGACAAAAGTTGGGTAAACACAAGGCTCCTGCCCTTACACCTCCCACAGTTTGATAAAAATTCACTTGTTTGGCTATTTCTTCACTGCTTTCAGCAGAATTGCCGTGATTTATGGCCCACCAAGTTGTCTGTAATTGTCTCTAAACCACCTCATCTGTCATCTTCATGCAAGTTTGCCTGACTTGGTGTAGTTGCAAGTTTGTCTTCAAAATAGCTTTCTTGGCTAACAGTTTCACTTACCACCTTAGAATGCAGCACGTTTCCAGTACTGTATTTCAAGGCTTAGCAGAGGTTCCTTAAACAAGGAAGGAAATCTCTATGCTTGTAGTATAAAAGCAGTGATCATCGGGATAAAAATGGCCACACACACATGCAACAAAAAAAAAAAATCAAAGAGACTTCAACATCTATCACTTTATTGCATCAGTTCAGAGTAGTTTTACTCAAACCCAACACTGAAACGTGCTGCAGAATTAATACATTGCTTGCTTTCATTTTTTTCATCCTTCCATTTTGATTGTGTACTGTGTTCAAGCCAAACCCCAGCGTTGTTCAGAGGGCATTCACTGATGACCCTGGTGCTCTCACCTGAGCACTGCCCAGGCAACCCAATCTGAAACACAGGAGCTCTGGCCACGAACCATGCAGCCACGGCCGTCAGATCAACTGGGCCAGTTAGCTCTGTAGGACTAAACACAGAGCAAGAAAACTTGAAATAAAGTTTGTGGGAAATGGAAAAGAAACTCGTTGTGGACTTCTTCTTTGTAATTTTTTTCAATTGTAATCAAATTTATGTCACTTGGGAAATTTTGGCTAGACCTACTGTTGGTCTAGGAAAGGACTGAAAGGAAAAGGATGGGAGAGACCCTCAATTTTTTAATATCTTTTCCCTTGTTGTTTCAAATTTAGAAAGGACTGGGACAGGGTAAAGCTAATTAAGAGTCAATGCTTCAAAGACATTTTTTTTGAGCCCCCAAAATGTAAACTAGCTGTTAAAGTCAGTAATTAGACTCCTGCTGTGCTTAGAAAAACTGAAGCATAGGTAAAGTTGAAAAGACCTTGTTTCTTCTTCACATAAAAGTTTCCTCACTGTTCACTGAGGTTCTTGAACTGGGAAGCATGTCTTTTTTGTTGGCAGAAGGTGGTTCTCTGCTGGTTGATCTCTGCTTGGTTTTAATATCTGTCATCTCTTTGCCATTTGGTTTGAAGTGTTTCGTTATTAAAACACAGAGCACTATGTATAAGAGACTGCATCCTGCCCGCAGTCCTGCCACAAGGCCAAGATAAACGTATCTGAGGGGAAATTACAAGATATTGTTATTTCATAAAGCCTGTTTGTTCCCAGTGGAACTATGTGAGATATCAAATGCACTTTGGCAAAACCATCTCCTCCTTTGGCAATACCATTCCAATATCGTTCTGCATTTTGAGAAATAACAGACAGCAAGCAAACAACCTCATGATATTTCACAGAATCATAGGAAGGTCTCAGTTGGAAGGGACCTCTAAAGGTCATCTAGTCCAACTGTCTCTGCAGGAAACAGGGGCATTCTCAAATAGATCAAGTCACCCAGAGCCCTGAGGAGCCTCACCTTGAATATCTCCAGGGATAGGACCCCAACTACCACGGCTGGGCAACCTCTTCCAGTGTTCCACTACCCTCATGGTGCAGAACTTGTTCCTAATATCCGACCTAAATCTGCTCTTCTCTAGTTTGAAACTATTGAACGTGTCCAGAGAAGGGCAAGGAGGCTGGTGAGAGATCTCAAGCACAAGCCCTACGATGAGAGGCTAAGAGAGCTGGGGTTGTTTAGCCTGGAGAAGAGGAGGCTCAGGGGTGACCTTATTGCTGTCTACAACTACCTGAAGGGAGGTTGTAGCCAGGTGGGGGTTGGTCTCTTCTCCCAGGTGACCACCAACAGAACAAGAGGACACAGTCTCAAGCTGCACCAGGGGAGGTTTAGGCTGGATGTTTGGAAGAAATTCTTCACAGAAAGAGTAATTTGCCACTGGAATCTGCTGCCCAGGGAGGTAGTGGACTCACCATCCCTGGAGGTGTTCAAGAGGGTATTGGACATGGCACTTGAAGCCATGGTTTAGTAGTCATGAGGTCTTGGATTATAGGTTGGACTTGATGATCTCTGAGGTCTTTTCCAACCTTATTGATTCTATGATTCTATTGCTCCCTGACCTATCACTGCAGGCTTTTGTAAACAGTCTCTCTCCATCTGTCTTGTAGGGCCCCCTTCAGGTACTGGAAGGTTGCTATTAGGTCTCCCTGGAGCCTTCTCTTCTCAAGGCTGAGCAACCCCAGCTCCTTCAGCTTGTCCTTGTAGCAGAGGTGCTCCAACCCCCTGGTTATTTTTGTGGCTTTCCTCTGGACTCTCTCCATCAGGTCCATGTCCTTCCTACATTGAGGGCTCCAGACCTGATCACAGTACTCCAGGTGAGGTCTCACCAGAGCAGAGTAAAGTGGCAGAATCACCTCTCTGGATGTGCTGGTAATGCATCTTTTGATGCAGCCCAGGCTGTGATTTGCCTTCTGAGCTGCAAGAGCACATTTCATGCCAGCCAGGTTCTAATCAGGTCTTATACTCCCAGCAAAAATGCCTCCTATATGAGGAGTACTTCAGCAGACTATAATTTAAAGCTGCAAGAGGAGAAGCTGCACCAGCTGAGGTTTTTTTCCTGTTGATCCAGCCTTGCCCCAGCCTGTGGCTGGCAGCACTCAGTGCTCCTGGTCGCAGTTCTCCATGAACCACCAGTCATTTAGTGCTCTCTCCAAATGGATTTTGTGACTTGTCTTACACACTAGCAAGCAGAGAAAAAAAGGGATGAAGAAGAGCATCTTCAGTGCTATACTGATACTGCAGTTTTTTAGTGTCCCACAAAGCCAGAGCGTCACAGTTACTCAGGACACTGAGGTTTCAATAAAAGAAAGAATTCTGGTGATGTAAGGCAGTGCACTGTGCTGTCCTATGTCAGACTGAATCAAAATTATTTGGCTTATTTGATCAATTAAGGCCTAGTCCAAAAAATGACGAGGTTTGGAACTTTTAGTATCATAGTCATTTGACACAGGGAAAGTACACCTTTGTGCTCGGTGCCCAAAGCCACCTCAGAAGCCAGATTCCTATTGCCTAGTGAAGATTTCAGCTCACCTGAATGCTTTTGTGTCATATACCCGGCAGGATCCAGATCCCCCACAGGATTTTGTCCCCCATTTCAAGCAGGTCTGATCTATCAAGGCACCAAAATAAATAGGAGCTGGGAGTCCTCCTACAAAGAAAATTATTGCAGGATCTCAGACATGAGGGTCTCAGCATTTAACATCAAAATGAGGTGTTAATCTGATTTCTGAATTATGGTTCTATAACATTGGGCTAAACCTTCAGCTCCAGCTTTGAGATTCCAAGATTTGTGAAAATGTTCAAGCAAGTATCTAAAAGCAGTTGAAAGAATGGAAGATTATAGCATTATTATATTCAGCAAGGCAAAAGTTAGTAATTCTGCATTAATGGCACTTCTGTTAGAATTGTAGCTGCTGTTGTTTAAAGAAATAATCCAACATTGCTTTTTCAGTCCCCACTGTGGAATTTTCTGCCATGACATTAATATTTATATATATACACTAAAGGATATATTCTGGCACTAAACAACAGTTTGCTACTAAAACCAGTTAGCTGAGTGCAAAAGGCTGAAATGAAGCACTTGCTCACATGTAACTGTATTACTTATGGAGTACTGAAATAATTATTTTTAGACAGTCACAATGCTTTAGTGCAAGCAGTAAGCTGTTTGGGGGATAATATGCAGTTTTGTGAAGAAAATGATTTCATAAAAGCTTAAGACTGATTCACTGCAGAAATCAGCGGAGGTTAGGAAAGAGGTCCAGACAACTGCTTGGGCTTGTCTCTGTGGAGAAGAGTTGAAAAATCATCAGACAAATGAAGACAAGGCAAGCTTTGCTAGAGGGAGGGTAAACTACATCCCCAAGCACTTGCATGAGAGTTTATTGATGATAAACACAAGAAAGAAAATAGTAAGCAGAGCACATGGCAGCTCTAAGTCAAAAATGGACAGCAAGAGGGAGCATGGGTGTTTTCTATATCCAGACTGAGCAAATTCAGAAACTTGTGTTCATGAATCAAACATCCCCCCAAAAGTACAAAGACATTTCCTTCTTTTGCCCAATTCCTTTGTTGCATAGGAAAAAAAACAACAACTGAAGGAAACATCATAATATGTAATTACATACCAGGAAACATGTAGCCAGCTCCTCCAAGCATTTTGAAATGTGTAAATCTGTTCACAAATTAAGAGTTTTGGAAACTTTCTTTTGTTCTCATCTGGAGCAAGGGCATTGTACTGGCTAGCTTTGGTCTGTCTCTGACTACCTGCTAGAATCCAACAAAGAAATCAAGTTTTACCTAGTACTCTGCCACCTAATGTCTCGATCCCAACAGCAAAAGATTTCAGGTCTGGTGAAACAGATCTAAAAAGGAAACAGAAACAGAGCATTAATTTGAGGAGTAATTGAATAACATAGCTGTAGTCATTCTGTGAACATCTGCACATGCCCCATTGCAGGAGTACAGAGGCTTGCCTAGCATAGCTTACTCAAACCCTAAATAAAAACATTCACCAAAGTTCAAATTCAAAATGGAGAGCCTCCTTCCACTGGTGTCAGTGTGTGAACTCTTGTTGACATAAATGGGAGCACCTACAGAAAATTATCTTCTTGAACCCAAAGAGAACAAATTGTAAACACTTTTGGGAAAATTCAAGTGAACCAACTAAAAGCAGACAATCCATGTCTATAACTTAAGCTCCAAGCCTTGCTTTAGAAAGGGTTTTGTTGTGCAGTGGTGACTGGAGGGACTGCAGTCCTGCATGCACACAAAGCACAGCTCTGTAATATTTTACAGAATGACAGAGAATGTGAGTTACCTCTCCACACCTCATGCTTACCAGTAGATAAAGAGCTTGTGTTCATCAGATCACAGAACTACAGAACTTTAGGGGTTGGAAGGTACCTCGAAATATCATTCAGTCCAACCCCTGCTGCCAGAGCAGCATCACCTAGCATAAGTCACACGGAAATGCACCCAGGAGGGTTTGGAACATGTCCATAGAATGTCCACACTCTCTCAGAGCAGCCTGTTCCAGGACTCTGTCACCCTCACAGTGAAAAAGTTTTTCCTTATCTTTTTATGGAATCTCCTATGCTCCAGCTTGCACCCGTTGTCTCTTGTCCTATTATTGGACATCACTGAGCAGAGACTGGCCTTGTCCTCCTGACACTTACCCTTCACATATTTATAAGCATTAATGAGGTCACCTCCCAGTCTCCTCCAAAGCTAAAGAGACCCATGCCCCCAAGCCTCTCTTTATAAAGGAGATGTTCCAATCCCTTCAGCATCTTTGTGGCTCTGCACTGGACCCTTCCAAGCAGTTCCTTGAGGTCCTTCTTGAACTGAGGAGCCCAGAACTGGACACAGTATTCCAGATGAACTGGAATAATTGACATAAAGTAGAAGGGAGCACTGCTCTGGCACAGGGGCAGGATGGAATCACAGAATCAACCAGGTTGGAAGAGACTTTTGAGATCATCAAGATCACCAACCTATCACCCAGCACCATCTAATCAACTAAACCATGGCCTCATCCAGTCTTATTTTAAACACTTCCAGGGACAATGACTCCACCATCTCCCTGGGCAGCTCATTCCAACAGCCAGTCACTCTTTCTGTGAAGAATTTCTTCCAAACATCCAGCCTAAACCTCCCCTGGCACAGTTTGAGACTGTGTCCTCTCTTCTGTCACTGGTTGCCTCAGAGAAGAGACCAACCCCCATCTGGGTACAACCACCTGATGTGGCCAGCCTGTTTCCTAAGATGGAATTTATATATCAGAATATCATCTTTTGTCTCTTCAGCATTTAAATTAGAGGCTTCTCATTATACATTTGTGTTCTGAAAACTACCCAGAAAAATGAGCCTTGCACATCCCTAATGCAGGCATGCAGTAAGAGTGGCTGTGTTTAGAACTACTGCAGAAGAGACATCACCTTAGTCAACAAGGTTAGCTAGACGTGCACTGACTGCTAAAGATTGCAATTCGCCCACAAGCATGAGTGCAAAGAAACTTTGGTGCAAGAAGCACAGAACATAGTCATTTCTTCCAAGTGTGAAATACAGGGCTGCTCTACAACTGCAGGAATAACAATAAAAAAAGGTTATTACTGCTAACATAGTTCTGTTTATAACAGCTGAACAAATAAAAGGGAGTGTCAGGCTTCTCACAACACAGAAAACATTCCTGAGGCAACAAGGCTTAACAAAGGTGAACCACAGAATTGTTAGGGTTGGAAGGGACCTCAAGACCCCTGCCATGGACAGGGACACCTCACACTAGATCAGGTTGCTCACAGCCACATCCAGCCTGGCCTTAAAAATCTCCAGGGATGAGGCTTCTACCACCTCCCCGGGCAACCTGTTGCAGTGCCTCACCACCCCTCAGGGTGAAGAACTTTTCCTTAACATCCAGTCTGAATCTACCCATTTCTATTTTTGCTCCATTCCCCCTAGTCCTATCACTACCTGACACCCTAAAAAGTCCCTCCCTAGCTTTCTTGTAGACCCTCTTAAGACACTGAAAGGCCATAAGAAGGTCTCCTCAGAGCCTTCTCTTCTCCATACTGAATAGCTCCAACTGCCCCAGTCTGTCTCTGTTTTCCTGAGTAATGTGAAGAGCATAGTCACCTTGGATATGGCTTAGCACCTCATCTCATTTCAAGTTCATTGCTCTGTTAAAAACATCCCTGGCACTGGCACTGAAAACCAATGTTCAGGATCAGCATAAGTATCTACTGAGCCTTAAACTGGAATTAAATTGGTGGACAGCTATTTTGCTATGTCTCTGAAATGAGTTGGATTTCAGAGTGCAAGCAAAGACTCAGGGCCCCAATTTCATCGGCGTGCTATTCCCCACAATAGGAATGAAATAGTAGATAGCATATTCTGTTTCTCTTTCTTCAAGCTTTATGGTCAAGGTAAGGTAAAGTGTTTTACCTAAACATGATCATGTATGTAGGAGTGCCTCCTAAGGCTAAAAAAAATGCACATGCAGTCTGTAATGCTAAAAAATAGGGAAATGCTTTGGCACAGCTTTCTCTTTGGCATTGTCCCAAAACTGCAGAGGAATTGCCAAGCCCATGCCCTTGTCCTTCCACACAGCTGCAATTGTGAAACACCTGAAAAGAGAAAATGAGAAGGAAAATTTAATCAGAATTCTGTGGCACAAAAAAACTGTATCAGTAACTCGATTTTTCACTCCCCATTACAGGCAGGCACTTGTTTATGCTGAAAACCATCTGTGCAGACTGATGGCCAAGTTCCTTGGTGTGCTGTAGCCGCCCTGAGCTGCTCCAGAGACAGAAAGCACCTTTGCCATGCCATTGCCAAGACAGACAGTGCTCTGGGTATGCCTAAAAAGGGTCAAGACTATACAATTCAGACATGAACTATTAAACAGCCAGTCTACTCAAGAATACTATGAAGTAAATAAGTAACAGTAACAGTATAGGTCTGGATCAAACAATGCAAATCTGTATGCAAATCACCTATATGGACATCTAAAATCAGGTATCTTAACCAGAATTTGGCCCTGGACTGAGAGTGGGTTGTTTCGTAGCCTTTGGAGTTTGCAAGAGACATGTTTTTGAAAGCCACTTTCCCTGAAGTGAAGCAAGAAAATATTGCTTGAATGTATTTGAGGTAAGCCTGAAAATGTTTCTTGTCTTTTACTTTATTTCTACATAAAGACAATCCTGCATCTCTCACAAAACATGACCATACATCTGCACATCTACTGATTTAATGGTCTTGCCCAGGCAGGGTTATTTGGAGTCCTGGCAATGGATTTGGTGCTGATAAACTGAACAAAATGGTCAGATGCATATTTACAGGACTTCTTGGCTGTACAGTTTAGCATTATGAGTTGCTTTCCTGAGCTATGGCAGCTGAGGAAAGCAGGAAATTCCAGTGTAATCTGGTTTGTCAAACCAGCAATACAGGTCTGCTCTGCATGAGTTGGTACCACTAGTATGAAAACCAGTCTAGTATAGGTCTTCTAAAGAAAACCTCTCTTAGCTGTATTCTGCATACACAGTAAGAGATCAGCTGAGATGTTTAAAGCCAAATCTATGGCCAACCTGCTGACAGATGAATCATTATAAAATCACAATAAAAGCATTCAAGAAATGTAAGTCAAGAGTCTGAAGTTTTCATGTCTTTCCTGAAGAGCTCACTTACCTCATCTCAACTCTTCTAAAAAGTCTCCCTTGCACTCACTCAGTTTCTACAAGTTTAAACCACATAGAATACTGTATTTCTTAATCACAAAGAATAAAAAATAGATGTAGAGATTTAGCTATAATCAGATAACAGTTCAGGTTACAAGGGATCTTCAAAGGTCATAAAGTCCAACCCTCAGCTTCAATGACCAGGAACATCTTCAACTATATCAGGCTGTTCAGAGCCCTGTCCAACCTGACCTGGAATGGTTCCACGATGGGGCATCTCTGGCCAACATGTTTCACCATCTTCATGATGAAAACTATCTCCCTTATATCTAGTCTAGATCTACCCTCTTACAATTTAGAATTAGGATTAGGATTAACCAGGTTGGAAAAGACCTTTGAGATCATCAAGTCCAGCCTATCACCCAACACCATCTAATCAACTAAACCATGGCACCAAGCACCCCATCCAGTCTCTTCCTAAACACCTCCAGTGATGGTGACTCCACCACCTCCCTGGGCAGCACATTCCAAGGGCACATTACTCTTTCTGGGAAGAACTTCTTCCTAACATCCAGCCTAAACCTTCCCTGGTACAGCTTGAGACTGTGTCCTCTTGTTCTGTTGGTGGTCACCTGGGAGAAGAGATCAACCCCCACCTGTCTACAACCTCCCTTCAGGTAGTTGTCTCCTCAGACCAGCTCCCTCAGCCTTTCCTTATGCTTGAGCTTATGCTCAAGGCATCTCCCCAGCTTTGTTGCCCTTCTGTGGACACATTCCAGCAAGTCAACATCTTTCCTAAACTGAGGGGCCCAGGACTCAAGGCATGGCCTAATCAGTGCTGAGTACAGGGGCAGAATGACCTCCCTGATCCTGCTGGCCACACTATTCCTGATACAGGCCAGGATGCTATTTGCCTTCTTGGCCACCTGGGCAACCAACTCCCAGTGTCCTATCACAACAGACTTTACTAAATAATCATCTGTCCACCTATATATTTACCATATTCTTTCCCATCCCGACCGATGATTTACATCCAGCAAAGCAGGCTGTCATGTAAGTGATGCCATTATCCCCACATACAGGGTCCCACTGATCCACTTTGCAGCTGCAGTCAGCATTGCAACTAGCCACATAACTGTTTTTAGAGGAGGAAAGATGCTTTAATCTGGAGGAAAACAGAAAGCAATAAAATAGTTATTTAGTCACATTATATAGGTAAAATATCTGGGGGTGAACAGAACAAACATGGAGAAAGTAAAGCAAGCAACATGGACAGGTATCTGCTACCAGACAATGGACTGTGAAGCTGTCATATGGGACCTGAGCTAATCTCAGCTAGCCCAAATCTCTCTCATCAAGCATTCACATTTTTATGGCTTGTTGCTGAAAAGACATGGAACTCCCATACTAGCTGGTCTTGGCTGGGAGAGAATAGCAGCTCAATCCAACCAAAAGAACATACCTAGAAACTCTTACCACCTGTAGGCTGGCCATGCTTTTCCTTAACTGGCTGTTAGAAGTGTTGATATAAAACCACATAAAACTAAAGCAGCATGATGTGCTTGATTTTAATATATGCATTTTTTTAGATCAGAGCTGGCTGGTGGCAATGGAAGTTGCATGAGTTTGAGTGAGAAGTGTCGCTTCTAGCTGAGCTCTGACCATATTCAGCAGCAGCAGCCCTGCATATGTGACAAGCTTAAGATCCAGTTCTTATCAGATCTTGGTTCTTCTTGTATATTATCACGGATTTTTATAGCTTTCACTTTTATCAACAGTTCTACAAGAACCATCAAAATCAGACCCCAAAGAGTTAAGCTGAGTGGATGACAACTAGAACTGAGAATTTTCAAAGTGGCCAGTGATTCTAAGAGCATGGTAGCAAGACAGAGTGGTCCAGAGTGGTAGGAATTCACCATCTACCAATCACTGCTATTTGAAGTCATTCTAGGAAAGAGTGTTCAAAATTTGCCTTTTCTTCCTCCTTACCTCACAGCACACCTCAATGAGGCTACATTTCTCCTAAGACTTTTAGAGGGGAAATAAAACCTGAGAGGTTTAGCCTTCATTAAGCTGCTGTTCATCTTCAAACTACAAATCGTTAAATGAGTAAAACACTATGTGAGTAGCTTAACCAGAACAATATGGTGAATTATCCAGTCTCAGTTCTCCTGGAGACACTTTAATTGCTCTTTCAATATTTGCTGTATTGATGTTTCTGCTTACTTGCAATTCACTCCACTATCAGATACTGCACTCAACTAGATTTGTCTTCACGGCACAAACCTCTGACATCTTTAACGTAACTAACCTCAAAGATGAACTGGGTGTCAGGTTTGCCAAGACAACTGAGATGTTTCCCTGAACATAAAATCAGTTTCATTAAACACAAGACTGAGTTTCTGTCTGAATTGGAAATCTATCCAGCCCTGCTAGATTCAGTTAAATCCTTCAAAATCCCCTGAAATCTCTTTGACTGGACTGAGCTAATTTAAAACAGTAGGCAATTGTTGCAAGCTGCTAGAGTCAGCAAAATGTTCTCAAGAAACCATGACCATGATTAGGGAGAGGCAATGTCTGTTAGGGCAGCACATGCTCCTGGCATAACCACTTTCTAACTCCCAGCTGAGAAAAAGGACACAAGAATGTCAGTAGCTCCAGATACTAAGGTATTTTGGTAACTGTTCATGTTGGTTAACATCTACTTATGTATGGCCCCTTCTGGAGGAAAAGTCATTTGGGGAAGCCACTTTCAACACTGCATCCAGCAGACTGGCTTTACATGCAAGCTTTAAAACTGAATACAGACATGTAATTTGCCTGTGAAGAATTTCAACTGAATTAGCATTTTGATAGACTACAGAGGTACCTTGTCAATATCTGGCAATAAAGAATGTAGAAAAGAAAATTTTCTGCTTAATATAAAACTGAAAATCAAAATCAGAGTATTCTGCCCATCCCCAGGTATCAATTCAGCCTGACAAGCCTATCTCAAAACCTAGGATTTTCTTGTGTGTATCACCACCAAGGGAGCTGTAAGGTGACGTAATCACAGTAGCTCCACTCTAGATGAATCCATACTGATGGACACTAGCAGATGGCCCAATGCAGGTCAATTTCAGAAAAAAAAAATATATTAAAAAAAAATTCCTGTCTTTAAAGAGACCTATCTTTTAATTCTAGTTTTAGTGCAAAAGGATATAGTAATATTCTACAGCAACTCAACAGAGAAGACAGATTTCAGAACTTGTCCAAACTCACATCAAAACATTTTCTAGCGTAGCCCAGGCTAGTTTGTAAGAGTAGAGGAATAAAGGTGCATGCACCATGTCCTGCACAGGGCAAGAAGCATTCATGACAAATGACACAAGCAGCATAAAACCAAGGGGAATACAAACCCAGAGTAGGGCGTTGTCAAGCCAGCCACTTGGAGCACCTCACAACTGCAGGTATAGTACAAGAGGTTAAACGAATATGCTAGTATAAAAGTGACGCATGCAAACTTTGCCATTTGGGTTATGTGAAGTTTGAATTTCTTGATTAGAAAGCCTCCTAGAAACATCCCCAGGATTGTGACAGGTAAAAGTACCACACCTGCAAATGAAATGTAATAATAATAATGTTAGCAGCTAACACTTGCACAGACCCTTTTTAGGGAGTATTTTCCTTCTAACAGTTTACAAAATAGCAGATATTGACCTATTTTTGGACTGATCCTTCATGGGTTTAAGACTTTTTGACACCTTGAAGTAATCTTGCTTGATTCCTCATTTTATTTCAAGTCCTGTTATGACTTTTAAAAGCTTAATTCTTCAATATTCCCTAACTTTTTACTATACTGTTGTTTGTAAATATACTGGTATAATGAAACCAGTACAGGTGCCTGTTAGAAAGTGGAGTTAACAAGATAAATGTCTTAGCTTATGGGCACTTCTTCAAGTGAAATAAAGCATTAAACTTCCTGAAAGTTACATAAAGAAAAAATCTCAGAAGGTAAAAGGAAGCAGAGTTTAGTTTTGCATTGGGTTCTGTCTTGCTTTGGGAGTGCATCACAGAAAGATTTGAAGCTGGATTTAATCCACTCAGCATTTCACAAACACTAGCCCTAATATTTACAGGATAAACGGAGAGTTCTTACAAGGTTTCGCTGTGAGGGCTTTGCCTTTTTCTGTGTGGGTTTTTTTGGGTTTGGTTTCTGTTTTGACCTTTTTTGGTCATGTTGGTTTTGTAAAACTTTCCCTACAGCCAAAAATTAAAAAAAAAAAAAAAACAGAGAGGAAAAAGAAAGTTCTTCCCATATTTGTACCTGACCCACACAAATCTGGGAGTCTTCAGATTAAAGTAATGAAATATCAGTTCTGCAATGACCTCAAACAGCCCAGTTTTCCTGCCAGGTTATGAGGCCATATTAATCACTGTGAGATTAATATAATTTCAACCTGACAAAGAACCTATTTTTGAGGGAACTGGCAGGGGAGCTTTGAGCTGAAGCAAATTAGCCAAAATTTTGCCTCTTTTTTTTAATTATTATTGCTTATAAATTTTGTGCTTGTCCTCAAAATGGAAGAACATTTGTATCAAGATGCTAGTCTGAAAATGAAAACTACACATGTCACTAGTCATTTTCTAAGTTGTAATTTTTTTCCTTCTAGCTGTTACTTAGTTGCAGTTTCTGTGGGTTTTGATGACAAAACCAAGCACATTCATGAACAAATCCAACTGAATTCCAGCTCACTGAATTAGGAACAGCAGGAAAATTACCATTCAAATTGACATCCATTTTTAATATATAGTAGGAAAATCAATAAGCTATACAGGCTTTTTTTTTTTTCCCTCAACCCAAAGGAAAAATCACAGAAGCTCCTCCCAAAAAGGAAGGCCAAATACCAAGGAAAAACTTCCTCTTTGACACTGGAATTTTAAAGGACCAGGTACCTACCAATTAGAAAGATGGCTTTTGCCACTGATATATTATATTGCTGCTCCATAAACTTTGTCTCATAGGTTATTAATCCAACAAGAGAATTGTACTGCAGAATGGTGAGGAAGATGTATGCTAAGAAAACTGGATTGCCAAACAGCTTCTTCAGGGCTGGGAAGAAATCTGCAATGAAGAGGTACATGCTATATAACCTGCTAAACACAGAGGAGAGTTGTTTTGACATCCTTTAGATACTATAACTAACTTTGATTTAATTCCTGGCTCTATTGCAGGTTAGAACTCCTGGCCTATCAAAACATATGCTTGCTCAAGTGACAGTTTTCCTCACTTCCAACACTTAGAGGAGCATCAGGCCTAAATGGCACACTGAATGTTGAACTGGGAATCAAAATTTTGGTTCCTAGATCAAGAGCCTTCACAAACAACACAAGAGCCTTGCATGAGAAAGGGAGCACCTAACCCATCAAAGACTGGAACATTTCCTGAGAACTTTGAGTATTTAACTCCATAAAAGTAAAGACAAAACCCTGCACTTAGCCTGCAGCCTGACTGTTGGCAAACTAGCCTAAAAGATGGGAGTTCAAAACACATCCACCATAGCCACTAAGATGTGCACATTCACACTAATAAAATCCTCGAGGGAGTCCAGCTACCAGTAGTTTGCTATAGAAGGTTAATTTAGCATCACTGGGCTCATAGACAGGAGCTATGAATCCAGTGGAATCCCTGGCACAGCTAATCGGACAGGCGGATGTTGGTCTCTTCTCCCAGGCAGCCAGCACCAGAACAAGAGGACACAGTCTCAAGCTGTGCCAGGGGAGGTTTAGGCTGGATGTCAGGAAGAAGTTCTATACAGAGAGAGTGATTGCCCGTTGGAATGGGCTGCCTGGGGAGGTGGTGGAGTCACCATCATTGGAGGTGTTCAGGAGGAGACTTGATGGGGTGCTTGGTGCCATGGTTTAGTTGATTAGGTGGTGTTGGATTGGTTGATGGGTTGGACGTGATGATCTTGAAGGTCTTTTCCAACCCGGTCTGTTCTGTTCTGTTCTGTTCTATTCTATTCTATTCTATTCTATTCTATTCTATTCTATTCTATTCTATTCTATTCTAATGCAGTTCTTAGCCCCATGTTTCCCTCCCATGTGTTGGCCTCAGTGAAGCAGCAACCTGCCAGCTGTGGATTGGTGAATTAATGAAGGATGAGATATTTCTCCCCCCTCTTCCTTCATAGCCACAGAGTCATAGCTGTAGTACATCACATGATAACTAGTATTAAACTCAGAATCTCTGGTGCTTAAAGCAACAGCACAAGCTTTGTGCAGCTATCTCACATAAAGAGATGAGTGAAACACACTCTTAGGATGTAATTCTAACACTACAAATTAAAATAAGCAGGTTTGTCCATAATTTGCACTGCAAAAGCATGCATTTTGTTGAGGGTTGTGCAAATCCATGCTGAGCTCAAAAAGCATTCACATTTGGGCAATAATCTTTTACCTTTTACTGCCTCTGAGAACCTTAACTGTGGCTGAGTCGGAGGATCCATTTTACAGCGATCTCCTTGAACAGACAAATGACTAATCTTCAGGTCTTCATTCTCTCCTTCTTTTGTTAGGGAGTAAGGTAAAAACCAAAAAGGTAATGAAGCAATGAAGTTGACTGCTCCACAGATAAGCAATCCAAGCCACCAGGCACCAACCCAGCGGCTATCCCTGGGATTTATACTGATGGCATCTATAAAACACAGAAAGACAGAGAAATAGATTCAATATAATGCAGAGCAATGCAACTTAGTATGGATATCCTTATATATGCTCTTTAAAGACCAGAACAAAGGTGAACTTTTGTGTCATATGAAGAACTGAAATGCAGTTTGTGTCAAATCTGTTCCATGCAGTCAAAAATAGATGTCTCTACACCCAGAGTTTCACTTCCTTGACACAATCTTCCGACACTTTCTCTGGGAATGAGTGACAGCAGGAGTGTGCCCTTTGCCACCCAAAACCAACTTCCCTTTCTCAACTTCCACTGTATCCTCCTTCTTCCATTCCTAAACTCAACAGTTTTTCCTGGAAGTTCCTCACATTTTCCCAGGGCTGAGACTAAAAGTGATTTGAATAATGAAATGAGTTTTCATATGAAATTTTGCTGCTTTTTAAAGAGAACAGAATTTTTGCCAAGTGTTGAAAGTGTCCAAGTTCCCTCAACATGAGGATGGTCTTTCATTTGCTCACTTGTTCTCAGCTGCATTGCAAGGGTGTAACAGCTGCATGCACAAGCATAAAAAGAGGTGCAAATGGTTTCTTCATTGTGGGTTGGAGCCGTGCACCAACAGCTCTTCCAGTCACACTACAATGCTGAAGATAATAAAATATAAAGAACACCAGCTTCTGAGTAGGAAAAACTCTGAGCATCCCCATCTTGATTTACAGAATACAGAATTAACCAGGTTGGAAAAGATCTTCGAGATCATCAAGTCCAACCTATCACCCAACACCATCTAATCAACTAAACCATGGCATTAAGTGCTTAATCCAGGCTCTTTTAAAACCCTTCCAGTGATGGTGACTCACTGGAAGTGTTCAAGAGACTGTTTATAGAGTAGTAAGATGCAGATGTTTCTCTGCATGAAGGTTTCCATACACAGCCATCGTCTCAGTTAATGCACTGCCCAACGTTCTCTTACCCATATCCACAACGCCAATGTCAACCCAGAGGCTGGCACAGAATGATCCAAGCAGGAAGCCCAGAGTTGGGCCAAACATGCCCGAGGATCTCACCAGTCCTGTAAGAGAAGGCAGGCAGCACAGGAGAGTGAGCAAAACACTGCATGGACAAGCAGGTCTTCTCTGAGAGCAAGAATAGGGAAGAGAAGAAGACAGAAAAGGGGCATAGGCCGTTAGAGGATGTCTAGTGGGAAGCTTCTGAACAAGAAGAAAATAAGGCTTAAGCTGCCAGCACTCCAACTGTGTTGTCAAAGCAGATTCCTTCACCCACACAGGGCTTTGCCAAACTGTGCACAGTGTCATGTGGGGCCCTACCTAAATTTCATTGGCATGACTGGCATCTTGGAAGGAACAGAAAGAGAGAGAGTAGCATTGCAATTATTTTTACACTTTTCTACTTCTCTCCTCAGCTTTTTGTAGTTGCTTTGCATAAGTCTACCTGCAAATCCATTTACAGCTTGCATCATATTCTATGATCGTAGAAGTCAAGAGTGTTCCCTGTAGTATATATTTAGGTCCCTAATTTAATTTTAAGTAGTAGTAGTTGATCTGCCGTTGTCCATAAGAAAAGGTATGATTTTTCAGTGTAGAGCCACATTAGGATGACAGCAACAATAAAAGCTCATGGACAGGATCCTGAGAATATTTTCTGTAGGCAACAGGGATATACAAATGTCCTGCGTGGGACCAAAGTTCATTGGACAGAGTTTTTTTGGATTCGTTCAGCACCAGAATGAGCAAATCACCTAACTGTTGCATTAACAAGGCTGTGGAAAAACAAACAAACAAACAAGGAATCTACTGATTAAGTAATGACCTCTTTAAAAGCAACTTTCAGTTTTCCTACTGGCCTCACTGGAACTTCCATTTTCCACTCTGCTTACAAATGAGAGAACATGGGACTAGGAGGAGGTGGAGTGTCCCTAGAAGAGTAAATGAATAAGCTTTGAAGGCTAGCAGAAACCTAGGAATCTGTGAATGCATTTTGCTGGCTGGCTGTGTAAATACACAGCAATCTGATCTTGGTGACCATTGACCAGCATCAAATAAAAATGTTCTCAAAGTAACTCAAGTACGTCCCAACATTCCTTTGTCTCTTCTGTTGATCTGTTGAATTGTAAGGGGGTATCAGTTTAAAAAGAAAAGAAAAAAAAATCACTGTCACTGATTTCTGAGTCCTAGCAATGAACTGTCACCTAGGAGCTGCTTGAAGTTGCAAAAGTCGCCTGACAGAAAAAAAAATGACCAAATGCCTATCAGTTCTTGCCCACATTCAGTGCTCTGCTCTATAAATCCTACTGTGTTCCACTGCAGAGAGTTTTCCTGTTAGTTTTGCAAACTCTCTTCTGAACACAGTGCTTGCTCAGCTTAGCATCAAGAATTTCTGTAATAAATTCTTACACAATAATTTTATTAGATTGTTTTCATCTTTGCTTCATTGCTCCTGTTGCATATTGCTTTAATTTGGCTTTCTGGTGTTACTTTGTCGAAAGCTCTGGCCTTTTAGACTAAATTCTGATGTTTCCAAAGTGCCTGACTCCCGCAAAGGCGGGATTTTAACACTAGAAGCCAGGTACTAGCTCTGTATGTTTATTTATCAGTGAGTCTAAAGCAGAACTTACTTCTTGGAACTATGCAAGCTCGTCTCCAAAGTTCAAACAGTCTGTGGCAGATTCCTAGAATAATCAGGTACAAACCAGCACTCCCATACCAATAAGCTATCAGACAAACTAGGATGCATTTGTGCAATAATCTGGCAGAGGTATAGGTTTGGATTTACATTTCACAACTCTATACCCTTTAAATTCAATAATAACTAAGCTAAGATAATAGCTTGCATAGCCATAAATCAAACCCAGTTCAGTTCACTGTGGTAATTTCTTAGCATAGTTTTCCTTTTCAGGATTTATTCTTTGTAATTGACAGACTAAACTACAAACAGTAAATCACGCAGACTTATCAGCTTATCAGCTGCTGCCTATTGACAGCTCACCCAAGCACTTGTATTGATTAGCAGTTAGTAGGTGTTAAAATTAACAACATACATGGCCTTAGATATGTTTCTATTGAAGCCATGGGTTCAATAGGAACAAGATTATATGATACTGGTGAAATTTCACACATTCAAAGCTGGTGCTAATGTCTATTATTCCTCTTACTTGATAAGCCTACTGCCACTAATTAACCCTGCCAACATTCAGTTTCACATAAAATTGAAAATTCATTATTTAAATTGGCTACTGAAAGCTTATTAGTATAGGTGAAACACTCATATGTATGTTGGCAACTCTTCTATAAGCACCTAAACAGAAGTGAAGCAGCTGAAAGCCATAAAATACCGGAATAAATAAGGTGCTTAGCATGAGGGAGTATTTATGAAATCTCTCCATCAGAGGAGCTGCCCTCAGAAGTCACCCCAGCAAAGGCCTCTCAGAACAAACCAAACCCCTGAGATCCTGATATTCCTGTCTCCTGACAAAGGTCAACTGCACACAGACACAGAGGGGCAGACCTTTATGCCTTACATCCATACTTAGTAGTGACCCTATGCAGAAAAGCTTTTCAGGACTGTATATAGTACACCACACCACCTCAAAACCATGTTGATGGCCTGGCAGAACTACATCATTTTAGACAGTTCTGTAAAACTCAGTGTGAAAAAATAAACAAACAAAAAAACCCAACCCACAACCAAAAAAATAATTCATTTTCTGTCTCATAGAGTTCTACAGAAAAGTACCATCCTCTACTAAATTTCATAAGACAGTTTAACTAAATGTTAATTTTTCCTTTTCTCTTCTTTCCTATGGCAACTCTGAGTTTATTGCTGTCAGTTATCATTTGCAATACAGCTATGCCGAAAAGATTTTAATGTATTCTATTGACATTTAACAATGTATTCTATTCACACTTAGTTAATAAAGCTCTCTCTGCCTCAAAATATCTTATGCTCTTGTTCAACAAAACTTCTAAGGGCAGGAGAGAAAGGAGAGACAGGGAGATGAAGCTTATTCTCCCAGGCAACCAGCACCAGAAGAAGAGGACACAGTCTCAAGCTGTGCCAGGGGAAGTTTGGGCTCAAGGTGAGGAGAAAGTTCTTCACTGAGCGAGTCGTTCGTGATTGGAGTGTGCTGCCCAGGGAGGTGGTGGAGTCACCATCCCTGGAGGTGTTCAAGAGGGGACTGGGCATGGCACTTGGTGCCATGGTCTAGTCATGAGGTCTGTGGTGCCAGGTTGGACTTCATGATCTTTGAAGTCTCTTCCAACCTTGATGATTCTGGGATTCTGTGCCAGACAATGAGATCAGTGTTCAAAATCACCAGCAAGGTTTGACTGATATCTTAAAAAGTATTTTAGAAAAACACTGATCATAAATGGGTACAGTTTAAGTGATTAAAAAAAAAAATCAGATCTAGAAAATAATTAAATTTGATCAAGAAAAAGGAATTTCAGCTCTGTGGAAAAGACTATTTCAAAATTTACTGTTTTTACAAAGCTGGTCGGTTCATCAAAAAGGAATAAGAGACTGAAAATTGCTCTCCAGAATGGCAAAATGAAATCTTTTCATATTCTGTAAATGCGATACCTTTACTTCATTTGCTTGGCACAAATGAATAGAATAGAATAGAATAGACCAGACCAGGTTGGAAGAGACCTTCAAGATCATCGCATCCAACCTATCATCCAACACCACCTAATCAACTAAACCATGGCACCAAGCACCCCATCAAGTCTCCTCCTAAACACCTCCAATGATGGTGACTCCACCACCTCCCTGGGCAGCCCATTCCAAAGGGCAATCACTCTCTCTATGAAGAATTTCTTCCTAACATCCAGTCTAAACCTCCCCTGGTGCAGCTTGAGATTGTGTCCTCTTGTTCTGGTGCTGGTTGCCTGGGAGAAGAGACCAGCCCCCACCTGTCTAAACCTCCCTTCAGGTAGTTGTAGAGAGCAGTAAGATCTCCCCTGAGTCTCCTCTTCTCCAGGCTAAGCAACCCCAGCTCCCTCAGCCTCTCCTCATAGGGCTTGTGTTCCAAACCCCTCACCAACTTTGTTGCCCTTCTCTGGACACATTCCAGCAACTCAACATCTTTCCTACAGGTTGAATCTTTCCTTTAGGTTGAATCATCTCATTTCCCCAGAAGTCTCCAATCACTTGTAATTTCTCATCAGATTCTGACATGAAAAAAAAAAAAATCAGGTGAATTTTCAAAACCACCTTTAATCAGAAGCTCAGAGGTGATTGCAAATATTTTTATGTAGAATAGAGCTGAGTAGAGCTTCTGGTTTTATCAACTCCCTTCATAATATTTACTCATCCTCAAACAAAGACATTTGCAATGGCCTTACCCTGTAGCTTTTACATAGCAAATTCTTCCTTAAATTGTGTCTTATTATCTTTATGACCAGTTCAACTTTAACAAGTTTACTTCAGGCAGCAGGATTGACCTCCCTCAGCCACAGAATTACTCCATGCTACTAAATCAGTTTGGCAATAAATTAATCAGCTTGGGTGTAAGTGTTTCTCTCTTGGGCAACAGGCTATCTTCCATCAAAACAATAACAACAAAATTCCAATTAGAAGGGATTTGTTACAACACCCTGGCAGAAGTTTAGTTTCTCCTTGAGTAACTAGTGACTTGAAAAGTAACTTTCATCAGGAAGCAGGATGTATATAAAATTCAACAACTCAGGTGAAAGCTTCTGAAATGTATTTACATTACTGATTTGTACATTAAGGATCATCCTCTTATCTGTTAAACAGTGATTAGGAAGAACTTTAACCTCTGAAGCTATGGAGCTGAAGGTGACATGCCAGATAAGATGGCTATGACTCATCACTTTGGAGAAATGAGTATCTGGTAACGCTTCTTTCTCTTCATCTTTCTGCTACATGGCACGTGTAGCAGAAGCCAGTTGGGGAAGGCAAAAGGAGCATCTGGGAAATACCCTTCAACAGTAAACATGAGATCTCTTTTGTATTGCTTTTTTTGTGTCTTGGCTACAGAGGTGTTAAAGAAGAGAGCATTCAGCACAACCCCCCATCATTTCCATATTACCTATGTAAAATGCTGAGTTTTCTTCTTTGGAAAAATCATCAATATAGGAAACCCCCAGTGGCATAACTGGTGCTTCCCCAATTCCACGTAGAAGGTTCCCCACCAACACAAAGAGCCACAGGTAGGAAGTTGTTGTTTTCTCACATCCTGCAGGACATAAATATTTACATTCCTGTGAACATAATTCTACAAGACTTTGTTGCAACTGAAAAATAAAATAGGGGAGTAGGGGTTACCTTCATTATATTATGAGTCTGTATATATCATGATTTCTAACAGGGGGTTTTCTGCTCTCCAGTAAAAGAAGGGACAAGCAGAAGAAGGGAATGTGACATCAGAACTTCTGCTTACCAGAATTTTTTATTGAGCTGGGTGCCTTTGTAGCATCTGTGACTAGATGGCCTTCAGACAATGATGGGGAGCAAGCTGCTATACTCATAGAGGAGTTGTCCGCAGTAACAGTTATCCTTTCATAATTATAACTGGAAAACAACTATGTAAAATACAACTGACACATGAAAGACTCTGCTTTACAGGAAGGGTATATGAGCCTCATGTTCATTTTTCTTACACACAGACAAAACAAAGGAGCAACCCATTTCCAGAGCTTTCACTCAAAAAAAAGAAAGGTATCTTCGTCCCTTTCTCCAAATGATCCAGCCATTCTAACCCCAACATTTTCTTGAGCTAGAGAGCAAGAAGTCTGCTTCCCAGATCTTAAGAAGTCATTCTTTAGACTGAAGGACAGAGTTCATCCACATCTGGCTACATGCAGCAGCGCTGATGTTTTCCCATACTGCCAACAGCTTCTTACCTGTATGGCAGATGTGTAACAGAGATTTCTGTGCTAGTTTAAGATTAACTACTAGAAATTGTAGTAGCTTATCTGTGTCTATAAAGAGATTAACATAGGCTGCAAAACACATGCCAGTTTGTCTGAATTTAGGCAGCCAGCTACTACAGCAAATTTGCTAAGTAAATTGAGGCCAACCTGAGTATATGGATGCTGCATTGAAATAAATAGAAAGCAGATACTCCCTCTGACTGCAACCAAATCTTCAATATTGTGATGGATGACAGTGAGGTCCCCATGGCCACAAGGTTTTCCCCAGTGTTGGGAATAGGTAGTCTTCAGAACTTGGGCATGAATTTGAATTAGATCAGTTTTGCATAGCTCTGCTTCTGGCCTGTGCTGTCCCCTCCAGTGCAGGTTCCCAAAGAAAGTGTGACCACTTCCCATACCTCCAGATATAATTCTTCCCATATCCTTCTTATCACAGATATTGTTCTTGGTGCTAAAGAAGATGCACAAATAGATTTTAATTTCTGAGGAACAGTTTTTCAACTACTATTCAGTAAGGATGCCAAAGGATTGGAGAGGTAGGAAGTGCTTCTGACAACTATGTAAGCACTAAAGCTTCGATGTGAAAGAGTGTTTAGATATTTAACTCTCCCTGCCTTCAGGGGAGGGAAATGTACATTTTCATAAAGAGCTTAGCATGAGCTAAGCCACCATAGAGAAAGAAACCCCTTCCATCAAGATCTCATTATAGTCCAAGTATGGAAAAAAGACATATCTATATGTCTATTCTATATATCACCCCAGGTGAAAAAATTCAACCCACTTCATCTCTGATTATGTGTGTGTTCTGTAGAAACCTGAGACTTCTGTCCTACTTACCCGTAAAAAAAGGTAAGTATCCAGATGGGAAACCAGAGAGTCAATACTAAAATATCCTAGTAAAAGCTTCTTGGAAAAAAAAACTGCTATTGTTAAGCTTTTAACTCAGGTGTATGGTCACGAAACACTTCATATGGTTAAGGTGAATCAGTGCACAATGTGAAAAATCTCCATATTTACCGTCCCATTAGGAACTGAGGCATCACTGACAAGAATGATCCCAAGGACATGATGAGACATCCAACAGCAATCACTTTCGGGCGATGGACTCTGGGTCCAAGGTAGCTCACCAACAGCATCACCATTAAGTTACCTGCATCAATAGGAGAGAGCAATAGGAGGTCACAAAAAGCTATGCATGTCTTAAGAAGCAGTACTCCACCACTTTCAAAGCACACGTACCTAGCTCAAAGCTGCCATCAATGATGCCAACAACTGATGATGAGATTTCAAATCTCCTCTCAATTTGACTGGACATGCTCTTCATGTAGCTTCCAGAAAGTCCTTTGGCAAAAAAGGAAAAAGCTAGAGCTCCAAGAAATATCTGAAGAGAGAAAATAATTGAATTTGCAAAAAAAAAAAAAAAACCAAAAAATTGTTTTCTTCATGGCTGGATACCTAAGCAACCTAGTCAAGAAACACGAAAATCAAATGCTTTGCTTTTTCAATCTCTGTGAAGAGATTCTTCCTATTGTGTTCCTTAAAACAGAAGATTTTACTTTCTCTTTCAGGAGGACCTCCACCAAAGCCTCTTCTACTGCAAAGAAACCAAAAGTTGAATTGACAGCGTGCACCTTCTGCCTTTCTACCACATACAGTCTTGGTTGTTTCCCTTCTTAGCAGCATCAAGCTGTTCAGTACTGGTACTATTACATCTTATTACTCTTATTTCTGTTCTAAAACATGTGGATGAAAAGATGCAGCTGCAGCTACCACTATGACTATAGCACACCTCTAAATGAATCATAGAAATGTTAGGGTTGGAGGGGACCTCAAGGATCATCTACTTCCAAGCCCCCTGTCATGGTCAGGGACACCTCACACTAGAATCAGATTGCTCAGAGCCATATCCAGCCTGGCCTTAAAAACCTCCAGGGATAGGGCTTCTACCACCTCCTTGGGCAACTTGTTCCAGTGTCTCACCACCCTTATGGTGAAGAACTTCACAGAATCACAGAATCAACCAGGTTGGAAAAGACCTGAGATCATCAAGTTCAACCTATTACCTAATACCTAACACCTCCTGACAACTAAACCATGTCTCCAAGTGCCACATTTAATCCTTTTTTGAACACCTCCAGGGACGGTGACTCCACCACCTCCCTGGGCAGCACATCCCAATGGCAAATTACTCTTTCTGTGAAGAAATTTCTCCTCACCTCCAGCCTAAACTTCCCCTGGCACTGCTTGAGACTGTGTCCTCTTGTTCCCCTGGCATCGCTTGAGACTGTGTCCTCTTGTTCTGGGAGAAGAGAGCAACCCCCACCTGTCTAAAAACTCCTTTCAGGTAGTTGTAGAGAGCAATAAGGTCTCTCTCTTCCTAACATCCAATCTGAATCTACCTATTTCTGTTTTTTTCCCCATACATAAGAGTAAAATATGACCTCACCTTTTAACTGCTGAACACATTTACTGACTTCTGTATTCTTGGAATCACAATCTAGAGCATTGTTTCCAACACAGGTAGCATCATACAGAACTAACTGAATTTTGATAGAACTTCAATTTGTCATTTTCTGTATCCCAGGGGAAAAAAAAAATGTGGCAAAGGCTTGCCTCCATACCTTTAGCTTTGAACAATTATGGTGCATAGTCTTGGCAGGGCCTCCGCTGCCATCGCTGTCCTGGAACAGTGACTTGTCTTTAAGTTGGCCAGCAGTGATTTGTTTGTCCATGGTTTTCCTCCTCCAGATCTGATATGTAGGTTTTCCTGTTTGGAAAGTACCACTATGATTAGCTATTATTTGCATAACAACAGAGGTACCAATGTTTTACAGACACACAAGATGGTGTGACCCTGCCTGAGACGTCTGCACACTGACATCTTTTCTCAGAAAGGATGTTGCAGAGAAAAAAAAGTCCCTAGGCAGCTGGAGGTTAGGACAGTATGTCAGAGAGTCATGCTCACTATGCTTGAATTAATTCTTATACTGTCTTTTAGATGTCCACTTTTGATCACTGTTCCAAGATAAATGGTGTGATCCAGTAGGCTTCTGATATTCATTGAGTCATGGAAATAATAGAATTGCTTTGGTTGGAAAAGACCTCTAAGATCATCAAGTCCAACCACTGACCTAACACCATCATGGCCATTAAACCATGTCCCAAAGTGCCATGGCCACACATTTCTTGAACACTTCCAGGGAGGGTGACTCCACCACCTCCACTGGCAGCCTGTTCCAATGCCTGACCGCTTTTTCAGTAAAAGGTTTTTCCTAATCTCCGAACTAAACCTCCCCTGACACAATTTCAGGCTATTTCCTCTCATTCCATCACCTGATATTAGGGAGGATTTTCTCTGACAGTGCAAATTCTGAACACTGGCCTGAACCATTCTGTCAGCTTTCCTATGAGTAATGTCATTTATTGGATAAATACAGGATCAAACCACAAATGATGACTGAAGAGAGAATAGTGTAAGAGACATCATAGATAAAAATCTATTGGTGGAAAGAGGGCACTGATTAAAATAAATTATTAAGTCCTTAAGTCTCTGCAAATTCCTGCATGGCAGACAATAAATGTAGTTATGATTATGAGACTCTCATAATTTTCTTTTTAAAAATTGGCTATAATATATGGAGTCATCTTAGCTACATTGGTTGATCTGGATTAAGCTGATCAGGGGAAATCAGCTGATACAGACAAATCTAGAATGACAAGTCAAGAGTTATTGCCAAGTTCCCCTGTTGAAAAACTGGTGCAATTCGTTAGCTCCAATATACATTGCCACATGTATTGGAGGAATAGAGAGGAACATAGGTCAACAAACTGGCCCGGAACATTTCTCTCACAAGAAACTGGTATCTTAGATTTCCCACTCTTTTTAATTACAGAATCACAGAACATTAGGGGTTAGAAGGGACCTTGAAAGATCATCCAGTCCAACCCCCCTCTCAGAGCAGGATCACCTACAGTAGGTCACACAGGAACACATCCAGACAGGTTTAGAATGTCTCTAGAGAGGGAGGCTCCACAACCTCTCTGGGCAGCCTACTCCTTTCCTCTGGGAACTTCCCCAAGTTCCCTTCCTGTAGTCTTTGGAGGCTAGCTGACCTTTGAGTGGAGGCCTTTTAAATGCTGTGAGGGGTTTTTGACACTCTGGGTGGTAAGGCTGTGGCAAAGTCCTGGTCTAATGTCCAAAGGTCACTTTCTTCCTCCGAAGACCTCAGTTCACCCATGCCCAGAAATCACAACACTCTCTTAGAAAGCAAACAATCCTCCAAAGGTGATTTCTAATGATTGCAAATGAGCACTAATATCTAATACAGCACTCTAACTTAAATTTTCCAGTTTTCAGTTCCAAGTCCTACTCCAGCAGAATCCACCAAAACTGACTATGAAAAGCAAATACTTGCTTATTTAAGAGAGATCCACATATGAAATCCCTCAAGGGACCTGTCTTAGACTGTCTTCAATAGCTCACAAATCAAAAAACACTGTGGGGGGAAAAAAAAGTTATAGGTAATTAAAGTTTAGTGAATGCAGACTTACCTCAACTATTACAGAATGAGTGCTGAAAGATAGACCCCTCCAAAGTGAATACATTCTTTATTGATCTGTATTTTGCTGATGATTAACTTTGTGAAACATCTGACTCTGCTAAATCAATAGGATTTAAAACAGTAACATGGTTTTCTTTCCACAATGTTTCATGTTATGCTGCCAGCCTGGCAATCTACCTTAAATCTAACAACGACGTTATGCCTAAGGAAGAAATTACATTTTCCATAACCACTCTGTCAAACTCTGAACTTTGCTAAACCAGTAAATTGTGGACACCAACTAAGCAAAGCAAGAAAAGTAATATAAAAGTTATAATTTATTTATGACCATTTAGGGGAAAAAAAAAGAAGAAGAAGTTAATGAACAGTGTTGGCATGTTTCTAATTTACAGAATTGTCCTTTTGCACTGTACATAATCTCCTCCAAGTTTAGTGCACTGAGATACACACAAAGCCCAGCCTGTCCTGCACCAGCACCTGACAATCAAACAAACAAACAAACAAACGCAAAGAAGCAGGAAGGGAGGGTGAGGAGAAACAGCGAGAGGCAGAGAGAGAACTTACTTTGTGTCACTGTGGTGTCAGGCTGTTTCGTTCCTGTGCCCTGGGGCTTTCAGGCTGGAAGCCAGTGCAACGTCACAGCAAACGCGCTGCCTGCTCCAAGAAGTGGAGCACTCCACTGCATGTTTTTTAAACCTTGGATTTGCTTCTTACAGTGATTGCAAAACTTTCTCACAATCACTGATACAAAAGCTTTGTAAAGAGAAGGCAAGTTTCTTGTGTTGCCTTTGCTTTGGCAGCCTACCTGCCAGCATACCAGTGGTGCCAGCCTCTCCTGGGAGGAGCGACTTGTTTTCTTCACTCTTCTTTTCACTTTTTCTTTTTTTTTTTTTCTTCCTTTAGCCCTAAAGTCAAAACACTAAAGCTGCTTTGAGCATCTTCATAAACACAGAGAGAACCACCCAGAATGTTAGGGGCTGGAAGAGACCTTGAAAGATCATCTAGTTCAACCCCCCGGCCAGAACAAGATCACACACAGTAGGTCACACAGGACTGCACCTAGGCAGGTTTGGAATGTCTCCAGAGAAGGAGATTCCACAATCTCTCTGGGCAGCCTCTTCCAGAACTCTGTCACCCTCAGAGTGTTTTTTTCTCATGTTCACATGGAACCTTCTCTGCTCCAGCTTGCATCTGTTACCCATTGTCCTATCCTTGGACATCACTGAGCAGAACCTGCACTGAGTAGAGCCTGATTCTGTCCTCATGGTACTTACCCTTCACATCTTTATAAACATAAATGAGGTCAGCCCTCAGTCTCCTCCAAGCTAAAGAGACCCAGCTAACTCAGCCTTTGCTCATAAGGGAGATGTTTCACTCCCTTCATCACCTTTGTGGCTCTGAACTGGACTCTCTCAAGCAGTTCCCTGAGGTCCTTCTTAAACTGAGGGGCTCAGAACTGGACACAATATTCCAGCTGCAGCCTCACCAGGGAAGAGCAGAGGGAGAGGAGAACCTCACTACCCAGGCAGGGGCCCACATAAAGAGCCCTGAAAAAAGCAGGTTCACTTTTTTTCAAAGCATCTTACCTGCAGCCTCAGTAACTTGTGCTTTTTCATGCCTTTGGTGAGGATCAGTAGAGATGCTAAGGGATAACTTAGCTCTTCAAAGGTCATGAAATGTGTATTGACATCTGCCAGTGTTTGGTATGGACATTTTATGTCACCACCCCAATGCAGACATTCAAAAGGGCTACCCTTGTGAAGACCGAAAGAGAAAGAGATGCCCTCAGAAAATCACAGCCTGCCATCAGACCCTCTGCCTATTATAAATCAGGATTATTTAACACAGCCACAGGTAGTTCCTGCAGGTGCCAATAGGTGACTTGGGATAACACAGTTAAGCCTCCAAGCTTCTTACAGACCAGCCAAACAAAAGCTAGCCCGGCTCTTCCATCCTGACCAACCACAAGTAGAAAATCATCTTTCAGGTCTAATAGGGCACATACAGAGTGCAAACACACCTGTGTCTTCTCTGGAGCAGAACTATCCAGCACAAGGACAGATTCTGACCCAGCAGTCATCCCAGGTGCTGTCTCAAGAAATAGGTTCACACATGTTTTTCCACAAAGTCTGCAATACCATCATACTGTAATACAGGTTTCTGCAAAAGCAAGCTCTGTGCTGTTACATGCAATCAGATGACCAAAACCTATTAGCCATGGGTCCCCCTATTTACCATTGCTATCAGCCTACAAACTGGGGAAAGGGCAAGTCTGTAGGGAAGGTAACTGCAAACCCATTGTCTGAGAGGACAAGAGGTAGAGTTCCTGACATGAGACACCCAGAAAACTCCCATAAACACCTCAATGGATGTATTTTAAAGTTGAATACAAATTTATCTGTAGAGAGTATGATAGTTCTTGCAGCTGTTGCACACAAATGGTATAAACTACGTATAAGGCAGCATTGCATGGATTCAGTGTAGACACTTCCAGATGAGCCACTCAGTTTCTCTTTAGAGCCAGAGTAGGAAAAAGATGCATTTCCAAAAGTGTGAGTTATGTAGTCTGTTGTAGATACTTTATCTGTGGAATGAAATGAACTCCAGGTGTGACCATGGAAGAAGGCTAGACAACAAGATCAGCTTTTGGCAATGGAAAGTCAGGAGAGATGAATTCCACTTTAAAGGATTTTCTGCACTCCCATTAAAAGAATTCCACAGCTTTGCCAAACTCATCTCCAGTGCCTGCAACAACACTTGCCATCGTGCCTGTCTGCGCAATCCAGTTGTGATATGGAAGCTGATAGCAGAGGGAAAGGCCCTTGTAATGGAGGGACAGTCCTGGTGAGGCAAGCCACAGCTGCCACACCCTGGCCAGCCCACTAGCACATGCTGGCAGAGGGCAGCATCAGCAGCACACATAAGTGCCTCTCCAAGCCACAGTGTAGGTTGTTGTGTCAACCACCAGCCTGACAACTGGCTGCACACTGGCATGCCTACTGGGAGCCAGTTCTGCAAGGCTTGTGGGAGCATGGAATCTCAGAACCAGGAAAACAGGTCACCAACAAGGAAATGCTTGTTGTAGCTGATGAAGTTGCTACTTCCTGTGTGACCCAATGCTGCCTGTCTGTGGCAGGCTAGTAGTGTCAGGCATTCAGAATCGGGTGCAAGAGCCTCTGCAAATGTACCTAGGAGTAGCCCTAGCACAGGGAGCTGCCCCTCATGCCTAAAGCAGGACACGGTGTCCCTGATGTGATGCGTCTGGCTGACTGAGCATCAATGCCCTCAGTGTATTACAAACTTCATCAGAAGGGTGCAAGATATTCTTTGGCTGAGGACAAGTAAGGACATTCAGAGTGAGCGAGCCAGTGTACATTCCCATGCTCAGCCAGCTTGTTTCTCCAGGAGCTTGTTTTGTATGGTGGTCACCTAAATGCAGAAGTTTTAGGCTTTGGCCTCCTGCTGTGTAGAGGTAAAGCAGAGGGCAGCTCCTGTTCAGGAGGCTGCCCATTCAGAGCTGCATCATGTTCATCAGTGGAGGAAGCGCTGTGCAAGGGGAACCGACTTGTCATGGGTTTAGCTGCGCTCAGTTGCACTGATTGAATTTTGCTGCCAAATAGAGCCCTAGCCTGAAGCAGCACACTCCTAAGTGCCAAGCCAGCAGCCTAAAGATCACGTGGTGTTGCCGTGCCAGGCCTGACGTGGCTGCAAGACCAAGAGAGCTCAGCCTGCAAGGCATATCGTGGGTTTTCTTAGGAGTAAGTAGTAGCAGAGACAGAAGGAACACAAATTCTGAATGACTGGCCCCTATGAGTGATGAAACATGGAAGGACAAGATGTGAAAGAAGGCAGTGGGGAGGAAGGAAGTATATCTTCTGCTTTTAGAAGCATAATTTCTACAGAAGGTGTTCCACCGTCTTCTTTACACAAAGTTTTCACCTTCTGGAAAGGTGCACAGAGGATCTGGCATTGCTATGCTATCATGGTGTTGCTATGCTATCAGATGCCCTTATTTTAGTAATTCCAGTTTCTTTAGGTCTCAAAAAGAATTAATAAGGCAAAGATACAAGTGGTAAAATAATTTCAGAGTGCTGCTCCATGAGAATTTTCTCCTGCAAAACTTCATTTGGCAGCTGTCCACAGACCTCCTGCAAAACTGGTGCAAGCTAACTGTAGCAAGGGAACTTTCTCCCCAAGAGTAGAGCCCCATGGAGTACTCATACATAAAACCTCAAGGAATAATAGTACTAGAGGAGGAGTGTTACTGATCTCTTCAAACTGTAAGACGTATCACATGTGTTTTTATATGGGAAACAATATGAAAAATAACAAAACCTTGAAGGAATAGCCACAAAAATTATTTCAAGTGGTAATATTTTTTGCTGATAGGCTGCATATGCCTTGAAGCAGATAACATTTGTGCTTGAATTAATTAGTCTTATGAAAAATAAAATAGTGTCTCAAAAAAAAAATCAAGTTTTGGACAGTTTTAATGCATGACTTCCAGCCTGAAATTTCAGCACATGTGGATCATGCTTCAACCTGAATAAAGGAATTGTTGTGTAGATACAATCTACACTTATAAATAAAGCATCATGGGATTTGGATAGCCCACACAAATATACCTGGAATGCTTTCAAAGCTACAAAGGAGAAGTCTAGCTACCACACACAAGATTCAGAAAAGAGGTGCCCACCTTCAAGGTACACTATTGGAAGTCAACTTTTACAACTACCTTGTGTGTGAGTTGTATTAAATGTGAACCTAATGAACTGATGGGGGGAAATAGCTTCATAACAATCACAGCCCTTTTTGCCACAGAAAATTTCTACTAAAAGAAAGTAGACAAGGAACCCTACAGTGGAATACAAACCAAAAGAAGTTACCTTCAAATGTGGTAGTACTGACGTATTTCTCAGGTCAAGATCTCTGCTGACCTCTCTAAGCTCCAGCTCAGAGTAGGAGATACCCACTGCCTGTGCCAGCTCTGCAGGAGTGCAACATGTGCCTAAGGCAGAGGGCAGGGAGGAGGGTAGTTGTGCCCTCATGTGCAGAGTTTCAGTGGAGAGAAACCCTCCAAGTGTAAATAGTTAACCCTGGGCAGTTCCAGTAACTTACCTGCACAAGGAGTGCATTTTCAATCTCACCTCCCTGTGGACAATAACCTGATTCTCTGCTGGCAAAATGAGTGGAACCCCCCTGGATTCCAGCAAATGTGATCAAAGTCAGGGAGAAGTCTTGTGAGCATGACAATCACTTTTGCTTACCAAAGTAGTTGGTATTTGGGTGCTGGCTAGCTCTTGCATTCAAAACTACAATAATAACTTAAGGGATTGCTAAGTAATTCTCAAAGAGTTTTCACTATCTGAAAGAGGAACTATAGGAGGAACATTTCAATACCAGTTTGTTTTTACCTTAGAATGTTATAAACTTACCTTCAGTTTTTACCTTAGAATGTCATAAACTTACCTTCAGTTTTCTTTAGTGCAAAGAAACCTTGAAGCACTTTTATAATGCAGGACTACCATTACTTACATGACTACAGAGGGTTATTACTACTAAATGTTGTTTTTAAAGGCATTAAAGAAAACTTACAAACTTTGTGCTTTCACTTAAAAAGTGCTCATGTGGAAAGCTTCAAGGAAAAAATATTTCCTAATTTCTCCCTAGATCCATATTTCACCTGGCAATTCCAAGGCAGGCAGCTTTTCCCACAGATACTTTTTGAAGCAATATTTTATGTAAAGTTTGGGGGGTTAATGAAATTATGCCTGAAGGCATGAATTGCAGTGATTGGTTTTGAGGGGGTAGGGTTATTTTTTACATGACTATCTCAAGCAAACATATTGTGAACCATCACAAAAACTATTGTGCAGTATAACCTCAGGCAAACATCCAATGGAAACTTCTTCCACTGAGGAATGTATAAAGGTATCTCCTTCTACAGTCTGCAAGAAAAGTCATAGTGATATAGTTGTAAACACTGAAAAGGTAGTATTTTGGTGTTCCACTCCAGGCAGCAGCACGGTGACCCATGTTTCTTTTTTGAGGGAGGGAGACACTGGAACAGGTTGCCCAATGAGGTGGTAGGAGCCTCATCCCTGGAGGCTAGGCTGAATGTAACTCTGAGCAGCCTGATCTAGTGTGAGGTGTCCCTGCCCATGGCAGGGGGTTGGAACTAAATGATCCTCGAGGTCCCTTCCAACCCTAACAATTCTATGATTCTATGACTGGGTTCGGGGGGGGGTTGTTTGTTTGGGGTTTTTTCTGTTTGTTATTTGTTTGTTTGCTTGCTTTGGCTTTGTTTTTTGTTTGTTTGTGGGTTTTGGTGGTGGTGGTTGTTGTTGTTTGGTTTTGGTTGTTTGTTTGTATTGGAAAAGCAAAAACAGGGATCCCTGAAAAAAACATCCAAAAACATTTCTGACATTTAGTCTGTGTAACTGACTGTCAGAATGGCCAGTGACAGCACAGTTTGCACAAAAAAACATGGTGATTTGATCTTTGTTTTGCAAATGGCACAAACTACAGAAAAATATCTCAGGTAAAATAATCACACAGTATTAAAAATATAGGAAGAACTTGGTTAAAGCAGTGCTGGGAGACCTTTTTCAAGGTAATAAAGAAATATGCCAGTCAAAACCCAGCTCTCAGAACAAAAGGATAGTCATTAGATGAGCATCACACACATTTTTTTGCATTTTTGGGACAAATCATAAGGTGCTGGGTGCACAAGGAAGGTACAGCCTTCATTTAGGGAGTTTGACAGAAGTCAATACCTGAAGAAAGTAAAAACAACAAAGAGAAAAAAAATTCAATGAGAAGCTCTATATCAACATTAAAAATGAACAAAATAGGATTTCTGTCACATACAGGGAAATGTTATAAGACAGTAAAATTAACAGGGTATAAAACAGTCTCCAGAGAAGTAATGAAAGCCAAGCCATCTAGATTTAAAAATTAGACTTGACAAGGATAATAAATGTGTGCCAAGGAATAATCTCTTATTTGTTGTAGTGTCATTTATTTAGTGCAGCACCCTCTGCCTATTGCCCTTCTTTTCTAGCTATCACAAGCAACACTTTTATCACAGGGAGTTTTCTGCCAGCCTGAGACTCTTGGGAAGTAGCTTTTCTTCTCAAACAGAGCCAGGTCATACCAGAGGTGTGCTGCAAATCCAAACTGACCAAGGCCAACTCATCTTGCTGCAGAACACACTGGTGTCTGGCAAAGCCTCTAGTGAGGGACAGAGGTAAGTACCTGATTATAAAACCAAAAGCAAATGAAAAATGATGATGCACCTTTCTTTTTCACAGAGTTGTCTGGATTATTATTTCAGCAGTCATTGCACTTGCTAAATGTTATGGGCAGGTATTATACCTTGGCTGTTTCCTGGCTGCCTTGGTCTGATTTCTGCAGCAACCCCTGTCTTCTGCCTGCCATCCTTTAGTGCAAAAATAGTGAGTAAGGATCACTGCATCCCGGAGTTACCTGGATTCCATGCAAACACAGGCTGAACTGACCCTCTTCTCCTTGTTGCATTTTTTAAACTAATGGTACATGCAGATTAATCTTGGTGCTCCCTCTTCCTGTCATTTCATTTAGACAAGACACTGTTCAGCGAGTTTGTGATAATAAACACATAAAGGAGCACCAACAGCTCACCTTTCAATTTGGGGCATTCAGGCCTTCGAATTTCACAGAGTAATTCCCCATTTGTCATCTTTACATGTGGAAGAATGACTGAGCTCTAGCCCAGTAAAGTGGGGGGAAGGGAGGAGGAAGGTACAAGTCATCCCAGCAACAACGAAAGCTTGCAATGGCTCACCTTTACTACTAAAGCCACCTAAATATATGGCAGAAAGGATTTCCATGTGATACAGATTTCTTTAGGACTTATCAGCTCATAGTGAGAAGCGAAACAGCTCTCCCACAACTATCACACTCTTCATCTCACCAGACATTTACTGAAGTCATAATTCTTTTTTAACAATATCACTGCCTGCTGCCATGGAGGGGTGTAATAGCAAGCTCACAATGTTCATACAGAAATAGGATCTGGAGAAATCTAAGCTCTTCTCTACCTACCACTGCTTTTGCAAATTAATACAGACAAAAATTACACTGGACCTCAAGTCTCTGACTGTGAGGAAAGTTCATAGCTGTATCAAACTTCTGCTGCTCAGGCCTTGTCTGAAGTGAAAACATAACAAGATAAAATGAACAGAGAAAATTGGAAACAATGAATTGTTTTGTGTTTGGTGTATTTGAGTTTAGAAATAACTTCTCTAGCACTCAGGACAGGATTTCAGAAGCCAGGCTCCTATATAAAAGGAATTAAAATTAAAAGACAAGTTGCTTAGTGTAATGCCTGAAAAATGGAGTGCATGAATAGCACAAGTGGTCTATCTCTGTGTCTGTGTGCATGCATATATACACCTCGTTAGGAATATTTCTGCAAGCTCCTGGTCATAAGTGGAAGTAAGTAATGAAGTGGTAGCAGTAGTGTTGCAAATGCTGGTATCCAGTTATTCAGATTCTCCAGGAGAAACATTCCAAGTTAAAATGCAGCTTGAGGTACCGAAGCATGGGGGGGGGGGGGGCAGGGGGAGTTGTGTGTGGAAACCATAACTCAAAGCACAGAAATAAAGCAGGTTTGGACATCTTTTGAAGTTCTGAAACTTTCCACATAAGCCTAAGCTTGTTTTATATATGGGTTTGTCTTTATGGCAGAAAGAGTTCTTGAGATTGCTTTGCTACCTACAAAAGAAAGGAAAAATCATCCTGTGCCAGACAATGGGCAGTTGCCTGCACTCTGGCCTTCCAGAGAGCTGCCTGGAAACAATGGTAACAGCAAAGGTACAGCATGAACTGGGCCACTTTGTCTTCATTAACTGCAAATGAGAAGTTTGGCTTTTTCAAAGCCTGTTTTGGAACCACTTAAATGATAGCATTATAAAGCTAGGCAGCCTTTACACCAACACAGAGGGTCAAGGCACTTTAAAAAGCAAAACCTTTGTACTGAACTTTTTTTTTCTTTTTACGCCACCATTTCCCCATCCCTAGCAGGCTTTCTGCCCTCCAAGTGAGGACCGTCCTCAAACAGTGCCCAAGTTATAAAGATCCTCCAGCAAGCTGCCACTCATGCTCACATGAATATCTGCCCTGAGCAAATGATGTTTATATTCCCAAAGCACCTCTGCTGGAAATTTACAGGCATATATTGAGCTTCTGGCATGGAGCTACTGAAGAGCCTGTTCTTGAATGGACATTAGGCATTGCAATACCTAACATTTCACCTTCTAAAGGGATCTACTGGTTTTTGCCCAATGATTTAAGCCTCCCATGATTTAAGAAATCTATGCCTTTGACTCCCCAAACAAAGCAAAAGAGGGGCAATTACCTGGTAATTTTCCACATTCTCAGAGAAAGCCCTAAACAATGAAAGTTCAAAATCCCAGCTAGCATAACTGAGAACACTTTATGCCTTATTAAGAAAGGAAAAGGCTAACAACAATTCTGTTAAAAAAAAAAGCAGCAGTAGCCAAGAACATTTTGCTGGATATATCCAGTTTTTATCGCATGACCAAACTTAGATTAACTAAAAAGTGATTTGGCTTTTTTTGCATGCCGACTCTCATTCCAGGTGTTCCGCTCGCCATGTTCACAGGCTGAATTAGCTCCCAGTACTGCGAGGCTTGCCTGGATGAGAAGAGCCTGTAGGGAGGAGCTATGTGCTAATACTCAGCTTGAGATGGAAAGGACTGATAAAAGCCCTGTAACTGAAATCCCTGAAAAAGAAAGTGAACTTCAGCTGCCAGTGATATTGTCCAAAAGTGTGTTCAGAAGCTATACATGTTAATATAGCACATTTCTATCACAAACACAAGGCCAGCATTTATATCCTAAATAGGATAGGATAGGATAGGATAGGATAGGATAGGATAGGGTAGGGTAGGGTAGGGTAGGGTACACCAGGTTGGAAGAGACCTCCAAGATCATCACCTCCAACCTATCATCCAACACCACTTAATCAACCAAACCATGGCACCAAGCACTCCATCAAGCCTCCTCCTAAACACCTCCAATGATGGTGAATCCACCACCTCCCTGGGCAGCCCATTCCAAAGGGCAATCACTCTCTCTATGAAGAATTTCTTCCTAACATCCAGCCTAAACCTCCCCTGGTGCAGCTTGAGACTGTGTCCTCTTGCTCTGGTGCTGGTTGCCTGGGAGAAGAGATCAGCCCCCGCCTGTCTACAATCTCCCTTCAGGTAGTTGTAGAGAGCAATAAAGTCTCATCTGAGCCACTTCTTCTCCAGGCTAAGCAACCCCAGCTCCCAGAATGACTTCCCTGCTCTTGTTGGCTACACTGTTCCTGATACAGGCCAGGATGCCATTGGCCTTCTTGGCCACCTGGGCACACTGCTGGCTCACTGCTACATTCTCAAACAGCTGAACTGGAACACTTAAAGACAAAGGTAATGTATCTACTAAAATGCTAAATTTAAAACTGGGAAACTTTCCTCTCTACTTCCTTCCCTTTCACAACACAGTGAGTTAACTAGGCCTGACTCTGGCAGTGGTTCATTTAAATGGCACAGATTTGCCTATCTAACAAAGCCCTTTTGTTTCCTGCAGCTGTGAAACTTCAATGCCCTGTAACTTTTCATGTTTCCCAGGTTACCTTGGCACCAAACTGTGACTAAATGCCTGGAGAAGATTTTTAACTCTAGCTTTAGAGGAATATAATATCCACAAGGAAGAA
Organism: Dryobates pubescens; assembly: GCF_014839835.1. Lineage (NCBI taxonomy): Eukaryota > Metazoa > Chordata > Aves > Piciformes > Picidae > Dryobates > Dryobates pubescens. The sequence goes on along the minus strand of NC_071626.1, from coordinate 20,429,317 downwards.
TAATGGCTTTAAGGAAGTGCTTCATAGTAGCAAGAACAATATTGCAAATGAGCTATGCTTCAAATGTCCACAAAGCTTCTGGAAGACCTGTGCTCTGCTCCGTTACAGCCTGCATCTGTTCCCCTTCCTCATGTTATACCTGCTCAGCTCTATCATCCACTGCAAAGGGAGGAAAGAGCTGTGACATCTTTTCAAAAGAATTAACTGTAAGGACCTCCTGTATTTGAATCATAGAATACCAGGTTGGAAGAGACCTCAAGGATCATTTAGTCCAGCTTTTCTTGGGAAAAATACAGTCAGATTTAAACCTCTGTTCTGTGGGAAGTAATGGGTCTTTCATCTTTGATTTCACAAGGGCAGGAAGCAATTCCAAGCACATACATATTTGGTGTTAGTAAAAGACCTTAAAGTAAAGTATAATACAACTTAACTAACATAACTACTTTGGGGGAATAGCCTTCCCATTTTTTGGGTGGTTGTAGAAGGTTTCAGGTGGATAAAAAGGGAATAAGTCTATGTCATCTACCCTTGAGATGGATAGTAAACTCTTGAAAGTACTAAAGCATTGGTCTATGGTAAAGTCAAAGTTCTCTTCATGCTTTATGCAGTAGGGAATAATAACCAGAAAATTTTATTTTTTATTTCCAACAGCCATAACAAAAGAGCTTGAGAAGTTACTGCATGGCCACCTGCAGACAAACCTAAGGAACCTCTGCACTGAAGCCAAATGTGAAGCAGCTACAACCTAGGAGCTAAACATGGATGCACTATACTTAAGAAAAGATAGACCTTGTGTGATATATACCTTATCAGCAGGGGTTTCTGTGTGTGTGTTTTTTCCTGAGATATGATTTAAGGCACCTGAAGACAACAGCTCCATTGTCAGTGAACCCCAGATGGATACTGCATTCAGTGCAGCATCACATCTGAGAAAAATAACAGCTGGACAAAGACCACAAAGAGAACATGGATAACTACAATCACATACCATTCAAAGAATAATTTGACAAGAATGAGAAGATACCTGATTTAGCAGACAGCAATATGATGGACAAAATACTCACAAATGTCATTCTATTCCCCTTAATGTGAGTTATTCCCCTGACAAATCCTGAAAGCTTTTCCCTGCCCATGCACTATGCAAACCTGAAAATATCACCAAGACACTGCATTTAAAAAAAGATATTATTGTCTTTTTAATTATCACCACCACAATACCCAGCCCATGCCATAAACCAGGTTCCCAATGTATCAGTCACTTACCCTATGCAGAATAACAAACAAGCCCCCTCTGAAATAATTAAATACATTTATGGAAAACTCAGACCCGAAGAAACTACAACCACTGCCTACAGTCAGTGAGAGAGGATGTGGCAGAAGCTGTTGGAGAATTGCAAGGTGAAATCTAGCACTGCTGGAGTCAGTTGCAGAACTCTGGCTATCTTCAGTGAAAACAGGACTGAAAACATACATTTCTGCTTCACAGCCCTTTGCTTAGACAACTCAAACCTGGCATGTCAAAAGTTTTCTTATTTCTACTCCTTTGTCTTTTGCATCAAACACATTTTTCCTCTAACATGTTTGTGAAGTGATATTTTTATTATATGATTAGCATACAAGTGTGTGTAATTCTATGAATCTCTGTCCAAGTGGTCACTAGCTAAATTATGGAATCTTTCACAAGGATATATCCAAAATTTACACTGCAAGGATTTTTTCCACAACATATCTTGCTTTGAAATGCTATGTCAATGCTTCTTGCATTTCCACTGGTGCATTTAATAAGACCTGGCTTTCAGATTTAAGTTTCTTCTTTAAAATAAGGAGCACTAGTGCACTTGGGATATAGGACACTCCACGTAATACAGCCGGCAGGCCAAGATAAAGCCACCTGAAATGAAGGATGAGCTTCATTAAATACATGCATTCATTAAAAAAAAGTTACAAACACTCACAAAACTACTCAGTGTACATTGTTTTGCAATGATTGCCCAGCTGCTCTAAAGCTTGTGCCCTGTCCTTTTGGATCTCGTGGTAGGTCATAGAATGATAGGCTTTGGAAGGGACCTCTGGAGATCTAGTCCAACCTCCCTGCTAATGCTGGTGTGATTGGGTTGCACAGGAATGCATCCAGGTGAGTTTTGAGAGTCACCAGAGAAGGAGATTTCACCACCTCTCTGGGCAGCCTGTTCCAGTACTTAACATCCCTCAAAATAAAGAAGTTTCTCCCTATGTACAGGTGGAACTGCCTGTGTTCTATTTTGTGTCCATTGTCCCTTGTTCTATCACTGCTGTGACTGAGAAGAGCCCATGACCTCCACCTTTAGATATTTACAGGCATTGATAAGATGCCTTCTCAGTCTTCTCTTTTCCAGGCTAAAGAGCCTCAGGTCTCTCAACCTCTCCTTGTAAGAGAGAAGCTCCAGTTTCCTAATCATCCTTGAGGCCCTCCATTGGACTCCCACTAGCATTTTCCTGTCCCTCTTGAACTGAGAAGCCCAGAACTGGACAAAATATTCCATATGTCATCTCATTAGGGCAGAGTAGATTGGGAGGACAGCCTTCCTCGACCTGCTGGCCACAGTCTTCTTAATGCACCCCAGAAAACCCTTGGCCTTCTTGGCAACGAGGGCACACTGTTAACTCATGGTGAACTACTTGTCCACCAGCATTCCTAGGTCCTTCACAGAGATGCTTTCCAGCAGGTAAACCCTAACCTGCACTGATGCATGGGGTTATTTCTCCCCAGGTGCAGGGCTCTACATTTGTTGATAAATCAACATGAGAACACAGAACATGTCCATATCAGTAAAAATGCACAAACTATTTTAGCCAGTAGGATTAGACACCTACTGTTCTTATGGTGTTCTCTGCAGGGTAAAGAGAGACCCCTGAACAGAGCAGCTCAGACCACCTGAGTATTCATTCTTCCAAATCAATATAAGACAGGAGCAATTTGTCTACTAGGAAAATATAAGTAACATAAAATTCCATCTCTATGCCTTGAATGATACAGTAAGAAGGAGAAATTAAAGTAGAAAATATACCTGTATGTGACAATGTCATACATTCGACATGCTCCTTCTTCACCACAAGACATAGTACCCCACTTCAAGCAAGTGCTGTCTATCAAAGCTCCAAAATAAATGGGAGAAGGAATTCCAGCTATAAATAATAGTAGTAAACAAATATTAGCCTGTTTAACACATATATGTTACAATATGAGCTGTGATTCCTAGTCAAAGCTCCACACTTTCTCTCATCATTGAGAATGAGTAGACTCCTACCATACCCATAGCCCTGATGTGATCCTTATGTGTCAGAATCATAGAATCATAGAATCAATAAGGTTGGAAAAGACCTCAAAGATCATCAAGCCCAACCTGTCACCATAGACCTAATGACTACTAAACCATGGCACCAAGTGCCACGTCCAATCCCCTCTTGAACACCTCCAGGGACAGTGACTCCACCACCTCCATGGGCAGCCCATTCCAATAGTTAACAACTTTCTCCTCACCTCAAGCCTAAACCTCTCCCAGCATAGTTTGAGATTGTGTCCTCTTATTCTGGTGCTGGTTGCCTGGGAGAAGAGTCCAATCCCCTCCTGTCTACAACTTCCCTTCAGGTAGTTGTAGACAGCAATAAGGGCTCCCCTGAGCCTCCTCTTCCCTAGGCTAAACAACCCCAGCTCCCTCAGCCTCTCCTCATAGGGCTTGTGCTCGAGGCCTCCCACCAGCCTCATTGCCCTTCTCTGGACACGTTCACGTCAGAGCTTTTCTTACCAAATACTCTTGAAGCTAGTCCATGGATACCCACTCCAAAGGACTTTTCTTCAGGCTTTAGAGACCTGCATGAGAATTAAATTGTACACCAATTACTAGCGGTGAAAATATAATGCTTAAATAATAATATAACAAAATAATAATTAATATAAAATAATAAAATCATAATACATACATATACATATAATAAAATAATAAGATATAATTATATAAATTATATGTATATTATATATACACAATATAATAAAATAAAGATAAAATAATAATGCTAAAATCTGTGGGGGTTTTTAATCAAAGTCTTCAGCATATTCATCACATTTGAAACAGACCACTGATTGAAAGAGTTCATCATCCTCATTAAGGGATGTTTACAGACATTCCTTAATTAGGGCTGCCAAATCACAAAAAGAAAAGCTATTGTACTGTTATCATCTACTTGGACTGAGATGAGCACAAGGTGAAAGATAGTCCTGCCTTAATCAACATTATATTGATGTGGTCAATAAACATCCATCACACACCTCTCAATGTCTCAGTCCTACATTAATTCAGGATGCAGCAAATAACTGCAAGCAACAACAGGTTGTTAAAGCTGACATGACACCAAGCCTTAACACAGGACAGGAATGACATAGGATCTTCCTCCATACACCAACAGATTGCTAATTTCTGGGTGTGTTTGAGTTCTGAATAAAAATTTCAGCAGGTTTCTTAAGACAAGGACATTTTACTGTACCTTATTAACACCATGTACCCAGGCATGGCTGCTAAGGAAAAAATGAAGCTGCAGACTAGTGACAATATTAAAAAGTAATGAAGCATCCTGTCACAGTTTTCTTCTTCTTCACACTGCCCCAGAACTGCAGAGGCATTTTGAGATGGATACCCTGAGGCAGCAACACAGGTGCAGTTTTCAAATACCTGTCAAAAGAGTGTGTTAAGCACTTAGACTTGTCAGAACTCATTCACTGAGTGTGAAACTTGCAGAGTTGGCACTAGCTTACTCCTGCAATGAATATGTTACACACATGCAGCACTGAATGGCAGCCTCTCTCCCAGTCTGCTGGGCACAGATCCAACCATCATCTGTGTGTGGCATATGTGTTAGAGAGGGGAAAGTACCTCTAGTTCTCTTATGCAGCTGGAACTGTACTTCCTCAGAGTCTATAATAAAGCAAGCCCTTCTATTTCCCAGAACAGCCTAGTTATGTGATCCTTCCAGTGACAACAGATTTGACCCTCTTTTTCCTAACCTAATATGTGGTCTTTTGTACATCAGAGAGAAGAAACCAGAGATGTTTGATTGAGGCTGGGTTGCAATATTCTCACTCCAGCAATTGCTTCTACTAAAATCATTGAGATTATTGTCAGAACAAGGGCTTTTAAATGTCAGCCAAGGTGAGCAACATCAATGTCTGGCCCACGCTGTCATCTAATATGTCTTTCTAACATATTTGTGGAGCACAAAGGCTTTCTAAAATCCCTAAGATTTGGGGGGTTATTGAACTCAGTATTTTAAAACATTTTCAATCTGATTAGAACTTACAAGGTTTTCATGTGTCATGAACGAAGATAATAAAAGTTCTTTCATACCTGGTAAATTGTTTAAATCTACAGATTAAGTCCAGGCTACAGAATTTCATTCTGGTGGAAATGTTCTTGGGTGCTCACATTTCCAACCGGGGAGACCTTGAGGATAATTTCTCACTCCATTTTAAGCATTTAAGATTCCTTCAACTATTAAAAGAACAGGAGGCTTCTTCATTATATTCTCTCATTTGAACTTAAAAGTAACTTTCATATTCAGTTTGAAATTTCTGTTGCCACCCAATAAATATGTTCAACTCTACTTATCACCTTCTATATGTACATGTATGGATATTTTCCACCCAATATGGATATTTCTCACTTACTATATGTCATGGTTACAGCATTATAAAGTGTATGCTTTACCACATTTTTTCCAGTTCCTCTTGAGGCTTTACACCCAGCAAGACAAGGTGATACATAAGTGATTCCATTGTTCCCACAAACAGGGTCCCATATTTTAAGTGGGCAATCACAATCCCTGTTGCAGCCAGCAAGTAGAGTATTTTCTGCATATGAAACTTGCTCTATTCTGAAATACATTTAGAAGGTGAATAAACATTTCAGTAATTAAATACCTACAGTTACCCTTTGCAATGCTTAAAATTCTATTCTAGCTCAAATGTTGATCCATGACACAATGTTACATGCTTCTATGCTGGAGTGATGGCTTTCTACAGGATATTACATGATGTTATTATTGTTAGCAATTGATAGCATATCTTCCATTTTCTCTCATCTATGACAGGTATATTCTTGACTGTCTATCACCCTTACAGATATACCTACAAGTACATTTTACAGACACACAACCCTTCCCAAAGACTAATGGCAGGCTTTAAATCAAGAAACTGCAGATAAAACATCCTCTGATAAAGTCAATATAAATCAAATTCCACTAACCCAGCATAAGATAAAGAAAGGGTTTTCCCCCTGTGTACTTGTGGCATTGCACTCAGGTATGCCTGATCTGATCAACCACTTTTCATTTTCACCTGCAGTCATTTGACTTGGGTGCATAATTGTATTAGTAGAAGGATTAATACAGGCATGCAATTGCATGAGTCTTGATGTGGATATCTTTTTAAATACATTTTATTGTTTAAAATAGGGATAACAGAAAAATAGATCTCATGCAATGAATAAAATCTTGAGAATTTATATAATTAAACTAAAATGTTGCAAAGCTACCTCTGGCTGACTCTTAACAAGAATTCTGGTGTCACAAAACTTAAGTCTTCTTGTGTTGTAAAGAACATACCCTTCATAGGAAACTGTTAGGCCAGCCACTAGTGAAGTATCACAGACAGTCCAATAGGCACCAAAGTAGAGAAGGTACTCCAGTAAAGATACCCAAAATGCAATGTTCGCAGCCTGATAGATATTTATCTTGAATTTCTTCATGAATAAGCCTCCAAAAAAATATCCAACGCATATAACCGGTAAGTTGTAAACACCTATTTAAACAAGTGAAACTTCCAGGTTAAAATAAAGGAGACCATAAAACCTACTCATAAGGGAAGACTCTGTTTGACAGGCCCATATATTGCCTGTGACTGAATAATTTAACTAGTCAGAAATAGGTCTCTGCTACTTCCTCTGCATACTTAAAACATCAGCCAAAGTCAGCAGCAGTTGGTAACAGCTTGGGGAGCAACCTGGAGTGAAGGACTGAAAGGATTCGTGGGAAAATTGCAGTCTAGAGCTGCAATCCAGTTCCAACACAATGCAATTTCAATTCATCCTCCCTGGCTGAGAGAGAATCTTAGCAGGAGGACAAGCTACTGGAGCACATCTCGATGCACAGTGAGCATCACAGGAAGGAGGAAGAGCCTTTCAGTTGGATGTGAGATTACTGAAAGTGCTCTTACCCTTCTTTGCTGTTTGTTATTCTAATGAAGCAAAGACTTTCTGAAAGACATTCAGGAAGTTGTTTTGCACAAGCATCATATGGCTTGGCTGGCTTTACTCAAGGCAGTTTTGGTTCTCTACCAATACTTGACTGTAGGTGACAGTCAGAAAAGGGAAGAATATAAAACCTGAGTTTGAATCCTGTCAAGGTACTATACATTCTGAGAGAAAACCAAGACATAGTCTGTCTGAAAAACAACTCACCAGTACCACGCCAACACAACACAGATATGTATGACAGTAACGTGCTTTTGGATGCACAGCTCCTAAACACTAGTAACAGAGGGCAAGAGGGTCATAGAGGGCAATACACTCATAGGATCTGGGACATTCTGTGGCAGGCTTTAAAGACAATGGTGCAACTACTGTGAAAGATGGGCACAGAAGTATGGCTAGATGTATTTTAAGATGATTCTTCTATAATGATTAAATAAATTCTAGTCTAATTAAGTCATTGTAGTCAAACGGAAGAAAACTCAGAATTTATGACATGATAAAGTGGAACTATATAAAGGCTTCTGCAGATTCAGGATATTTGTTTCATGCTAAAACTACTTGCTGTTACCATTTCCCAATGCATGGACACCTTGCCCTCACTCATAAAAGGCAAGGTAGTGAAACCACAAAAAGACAGCTATTTGGTCAGTGCTTTCCTTACATAGAGTTCTACATATGAAGGAGGATTTAAGGCTTTCAGAAGGCCCAAGACTGATACCTGAGGAGATGATGGGAAGTGTTGGAGGTTGTGTGCAATTTCAGCTATGCACGTGTTCAATCCATCTGTGGCTTACAACTGCTGGTGATACCATTTTCATGGACATGAAGTCCACCTTCTAGTTGATGGTACCATTTTTAACCAAGATAATACAGGGACACTTCACACTAGATCAGGCTGCTCAGAGGCACATCCAGCCTGGCCTTAAAAACCTCCAGGGATGAGGCTTCTACCACAGCTGAACTTTCTGGGCCAGTTCAGAAGATTGGAAGTCAGTTGTAAAATTCTGCCCAGAAAATTAGGAAATGCTTAGCAGAAAATTCTATAGAAATAGCTGTAGTGTGGAATCTCTCATTTGTAGAGGCATTTGTACATGAACATATACATAAAACCTGCGAGAATTTGCATAGAGATGTTCCTGTGTGGTAGAGAAGAGCAAAACCAAATGCAAACGTACCAATTAAAAAGATGGCATCTGATGCAGACTTTCCAAACTGCTGTTCCAGATACTTAGGCATGAAGGATATCATGCCATCAAAGGCACTGAACTGTAACACAGTTATGCATATAAATAACATATAAACCGGGTTGCGAAACAGAGCCCTGAGGAATGGGATGAAATCTGGAATAAAATAATGTAACGGGTTAGTGTGATGCTGTATGAAATGAATCACCCATTGCAGTGTGGCTGACCAGAAAAGAGTGGAATAGAAATGTCCCTTAACTAGATCGGGCTAATTCCTGTGCTTGGCCGGGCACAACCGGCCAATGAATACTTGCTCAACCTGGGCTACCCCAACATGTCTCTGCTACACAAAGATAACCTCACACACATGTGCACACCAGTGTTTGCTGCTGCTTATAACAAACAAACAAATGTTTCAAAATCACAGCAATAACCTTTTCGTAAAAGCTTTCTGCAACTTCTAGCTGTACAGCGAGTGAACTTTGCACCTACAGATCGGCAGCATCATCAGCTACTGCCCCACCATTCCTACTCCTTATTCTCTCTTCCCATGCCCTCAGAGTATTCACCAAAACCCTTTTCCTGCACCTGGAATGCAAAGGGACAAGAAGGGGGAAGGGGTGCAAACACACTAGATAGCTGTGATGACCTGTCCCCGGAGGTATGATGTCTGATTTTAGTTGTTGTTACTGTCAGTGATGGGACAGAAGAGGGCTGAAGAGGGCTGGGACAGCAGTTATTCCCACTGTACTTTCAATATCTGGATCTGCCAGTCTTCAGCCAAGTAAGCATCTGAGAAATTCATTTCCACAGGTCTTTTCTCTGCATAATGCCTATTAAGTCAGCATCTGAACCATAAAACCCCCACAATTCTCCTGTGTATAATGCTCTCTATGAATTAAAGTGCTGAGCTATTGTCAAGAAAGTGCAGAAAGCATCTGCAAACTATGGCTGTGCTTCATTAAGGACACATAGGTATCTTTCTGAGGCAGGCAAATAACTTTTGGGGATGGGATCTGCATGCAAGTCTTGCAAAAATTCAAATATCCAAAACACTGTAAATAATCGGTATTTATATATATTTTTATATATTTTTATATATATATATCTCCAGGCCATGTAGTTCATAACCAAACCTTTCTGGAAAATAGATTAATTTTAACTATAAATAATTCCATTTTCAACTCGAAATCCCTCGTGATTAAAAAACAAGCAAACAAACAAAAGCTATCTGAACACATCCTGGTCAACTAGCTGCAAGTGGTCCTGCTTGAGCAGGAGGTTGGACCAGGTGACCTCTAGTGGTTCCTTCCAGCATCAACCATTCTGTGAACTGAAAAGTTTCTGTATTCAGGATGTTCAGGGAGAGTGGCGATTTGTACCAACAAAGAGAGGGAATGATCAAGAGAACATAAGCCCTGAAGGACTCTGGAGTACTAGGACCCACAGCTTGAGCTAAGAACCTTTCCTCACCAGAGCAGTACTTGATTCATGGAATTCCTTTAAGGCCACATGACAGCAGATAAAGATGCCATGTTTATCAAAATTAAGTTGCAATATGAGTCAAGATCTGAGTACTCACTCTGAGCATGGTGAATTTGCAGTACTCTGCTTGAAACACCATGGAGAGGTAGTGCCTGGCACTTGGCACTTACTTTCTGAAAAATGAAGATTCTGTCAAGGGACCCTGAGCTAGGTATACAAAACCATGAGACTACTCTGAAAATCACAGCCTTTGACATATCCTATAAACCTACGTTTCCAACTAGCACCCAAAAAAAATGGAAGGTTAAAAAAAAATACCTTCCTACAGATATATAGATCTCAAAGATCACAGATGTGAAAGTTGCCAGTGGTATCAGGAATAACTGTAACTCAACTAGATCCTTGCTCAACAGCCATTAAATGTAATCAGACACTTAAGCACAAGTCAGTTGCCTTTTATGGCTTTAAGTTCAACTCTTAAACACAAGGCTTGTGCTGGTTTTCTGCACAGTGAATGTGGGGTACAAGCAATTGATATCTGCAACTTCTCCACAGCTCACAGAGTTGTACAGTTCTCAACCAAATTTTAGCGCCTTAATCCTCTACCAGAAAGAAAAGATCCAGATCTACATATACCTGAAATGCAAGAGGGGAAAAGGAGTGAACTCAGATCCTGGATCGATGGAATTAACTTTCTTCCTCTGAAAGAAGCCATTCTAAATTCCCATGCAAACCCTTTGTACTACAGAGAGAAGAAAACCAGTATGTATTTCATACCTTGGATCTATCTTCACTTACAAAAATACAGAGACAGAAATTGCATCTTAAGGAGGAAATAAAATACATAACTCGCCTTTAGCAATTTCATACATGGTCTGTTTTTCTTCAGTTTTGTCACTTTCTTGCAATGGTGCTACACTTCTTTCATTTGTCTCCTCAAGTTCATTGGCTTCTCCTTCCTTCACAAGTGACTTGGGCAAAAACCAAAAAGGTATTCCAGCTAGCAGATTCAGTGATGCACAAATCAAAATGCCCAACCACCACGCTCCGACCCAGCGCGCATCAGTAACAGTGATAGTTATCTCCTCTAAAAAACAACAACAAAAAACCCAAAACAACACACAAACACCACAAAAGTAAAGAAAGAAAAAAGAAATAAACCCACAGATCTCACATTAGTTCAGAAACACTCTTTGCTGTCATTGTGCTTTCCTAGTCATCTCTGACACGTGACATATAAAAGCATTGTAACGATTCTTAAAATGAGGCTGATGAAAGGGATTAGTCTCCAGTTTTCTGATGCTTCTTTCTGGTGAATTCAAATGTTTTCCATTAAATTAATTCTGGTTCTCTCCTATGTTAAACCAGATGACACAACTGTTCATTAAATAATTTGTATGCAGATTCACAGAATCACACAGAATCACAGAACTTTAGGGGTTGGAAGGGACCTTGAAAGATCATCCACTCTGACCCTCCCTGCCAGAGCAGGATCACCTAGAGTAGGTCACACAAGAGCACATCCAGGCAGGTCTGGAATGTCTCCAGAGAAGGAGGCTTCACAACCTCTCTGGGCAGCCTGTTCCTGTTTTTTGTCACCTACACGGTGAAAAGATTTTTCCTTACATTCACATGGGACCTCCTATGCTCCAGCTTGCACCCTTTACCCTTTGTCCTGTGCTCAGATATCACTGAGCCGGGCCTGGCTCTGTCATCCTGACACTCACCCTTCACACCTTTATAAACATGAATGATGTCACCCCTCAGTTTCCTCTTCTCCAAGCTAGAGAGACTCAGCTCTCTCAGCCATTCCTTGGCAGGCAGATGTTTCACTCCCTTCAGCATCTTTGTGGCTCTGTGCTGGAGTCTTTCAAGCAGCTCCCTGAGGACCTTCTTGAACTGAGGGGCACAGAACTGGACACAATATTCTAGATGTGGCCTCACCAGGGCAGATGTGGAGGAGAACCTCTCTTGACCTACTAACCACTCCCCTTCTAATCCACCCCAGGTTGCTATTGACCTTCTTGGACACAAGGACACATTGCTGGCTCATGGTCATCCTGTCCACCAGGACCCCCCAAATCCCTTTCCTCTGCACTGCTCTCCAACAGTTCAGTCCCCAACTTATACTGGTCCATGGGGCTGTTCTTTCCCAGATGCAAGGCTTGTCCTTGTTGGATTTCATTTCTGTATGTATGAATTTAGGCCTTTTATTGAACTGAACATTATACACAGTTTCCATTCTGTGGAATGGAAACCAGCAAACTCAGATAAAATGAAGATATCTCAGGTTAGCAAAGAAATCTGTTTTGGTGCTGATAAAGACACCACTGTGTTTACTGACTTATATGTAAGATTTTATATATTTCATCTATTACCTGCATCTACTGATCCCAGATCAACAAACAGTTCTGCACAAAATGAAGCCAGCAAGCAGCCAAGGAAGGGGCCAACTACAGTTGCTGTATGTAGACATCCTAAATTATGGAAAGGAATAAACAGAATAAATTAGCACCTGGACATAATTATTTTCTTGAATTGTGGTATATGTTTAGGACAGCTATACTGAATAGATGTTTGTGTCTAAAAATGGCCTCATTTCAACATGTTCATATCTGGTTAAATTACATCTTCTACAGTATGACTATATTGATAAGACAATAATGTCTGTCTTTTCTCTTGTTGGTCTGAAAAGATTCGTAATAGTCCTCGCTTTTGCTTTTGTTTTCGTGCATGTTTGTTTGGGGGAGGGGAGTTATCACAAAAGGATAAACTTACCTAGGTAGAAAGGTGAATTCTCTGCTTTGGCAAAATCCTCCAAATATGAAATGCCTAAAGGCATGATGGGAGTTTCACCCATCCCTCGTACTATGTTTCCAATCATGACAAATATCCACAGCAAGGACCCAGGCTCTTTTTCACATTCTGTGAATAAGATAAGCAGCTGGAATTAATATTTTATTCTAAAAATTACTTGAAAGGCCTGAAGCACGTGATTTATGAGGAGCATCTGAGGGAGCTGGGAGTGTTGATGGAGTCTGGAGAAGAGGAGGCTGAGGGGAGACCTCATCACTCTCTGCAACTACCTGAAGGGAGGTTGGAGTGAGGAGGAGGCAGCCTCTTCTCCTTGGTACCAAGAGACATGACTAGAGGAAATTATTAGAAGCTGTGACAGAGAAGGTTTAGGTGGGATGTGAGGAAATATTTCTTCACTGCAAGGTTTCACAAGCATTGGAACAGACTGGCCAGGGCAGGGGTGGAGTCACCATCCCTGGAGGTGTTCAAGCAGCATGTCACCCTGGCACTTAGGGACATAGTTTAGCGTCGACCCTTCAGTGCTGGGTCATGGGTTAGACTAGATGATCTTTGAGGTCTCTGGCAAGATACAGACTGGATGGACAGTCTGTGAGAGAGGTGAGAGTATAGCTCATAAACCATACTCAGAGGATGGTGATCAATGGCTCTAAATCAGGCAGGAATCCTGTCACAAGTAGGATGCCCCCAGGGACTGATACCGGTCCCCACGCTATTCAGCATCTTCACAAATGTTCTGGATGATAGCACTCTCAAGAAGTTTGCTGAGGACAGCAAACTCTGTGTTGAGGTGTACACATCAGGAGAGAAAGACATCTTACAGAGAGACCTGTACAGGCTGGAAGAGTGGGCTAGCAAGAACAGCATGACTCTGTCTCTGAAAACCAGTAGTCTTTTGCAATGAATCATCTAATGGTTTTATAAAGCACATACATTGTCATTTGATCTTAAGAATATTGTCTGAAATAAACAAGACTTCTTGATGTCACAGTGAGGTGCCATCACTGGTTTACAAGAAATCTGTGCCAGTGCAGAGGATGTGGTGTTGTTTTACCTTTGCATAGAATGAGAATTATGAGCTTTACAGTTTCTTTGCATTGATTCAGACTGCTAGCTTCTGGTTCAGTGATGTTCAAAAGCCTCCAGAAAAACACAGGGAAAGTAAATTCTTCTGTGTTTAAATTATTGTCTGTTTGCTAGTAGCTTCAGCCAGTGCTCTCTACAACAGTCCTCACCACCTGGAAACATCAGTCTAGAGCCTTATCTCAAAGCTTTGTTCTAGCACTACAGATTTTTACCTTGCATATCAATGCTCTCCCTAACCAGAGATTTTATTGTCTTGATGCTGTCTCTTTGGGTATTCAGTTTTCTATTTGGAACATCATGAGGTCAGTGCAAATTCTGATTTAGAACATAATATGTAAAAATTCTACTGTAAGTGGTATGGAAAGGTTTTCTACGTCCATGATATCTCTGCAACTCAGGAGGTCAGTGTTTCCCTGAGCAGGCACTCACAAGACCATAGCCTGCAATCTGCCTGTCTGGCACTGCTCTGAAGACAGGGGGCCTCTGATTCCCTATGACCTTTATACAATTCTTGATTGAAATCAAGATCCATAACAATCTATCTAGTCAACCTGCTGCATCTACCTGGATATTCACATGATCACAGGAAGTTAGGGGTTGGAAGGGACCTCCAGAGATCTTCAAGTCCAACATCCCTTCCAGAGCAGAGCCATAGAATCTAGTACAGGTTGCACAGGAATGCATCCAGATGGGTCTTGAAAGTCTCCAGAGAAGGAGACTCCACAACCTCTCTGGGGAGCCTGTTTCAGTGCTCTGTGACCCTTACAGTAAAGAAGTTCTTCCTCGTGTTGAGATGGACCTTCCTGTGCTATTGCCCCGTGTCCTATCTCAGGGCACAGGTGATCGGAGGCTGTCCCTTCCCTCTTGACACTCAGCCCTCAGATATTAATATGCATTTATTAGACCCCCTCTCAGTCTTCTCCCTTCCACACTAAAAAGCCCCAGGTCTCTCAGCCTTTCGTCATAAGGCACGTGCTCCTGTCCCTCAACTCTCATTTATCAATCCTCTTACATAACTCAGTAGAAGAATACTATGCTTCAGTACAATCCTTTTAATCCCACATCAGAATAGTTACACCAGGAACTGTATGGCCTTTAGCATTTCCTTTCTCTCCCTGAACTCAAATTTCTTCATCCCATACAATCTACTTCAGGCTCCACTGTTGTGTCTGGTTGACTTTGTTGTGCTGAGACTTCTCGTTGGGAATTTGTTAATTAATTAAAACCCTGTTTGTTAGCAGCAACTGGTGATTTTCTAAATGAAAGCATTACTGTCCAGAGAGCAAGCTTGGACATCCCGTATCAATGCCAGATTGCTATCAGCAAACATGGGTGAAGCAATCCACATGCACACGTGGTCCAATCCAAACCAGTTTCTGCGTCACACAGAAGGTGGGCTGATAGGTATGAATGTCACTGGTTTGCTTATTCATAAACTATTAATCACCTTACCGAAGTATAATCATAGGCTAGAAGATCTGTGGGTTCTGATGTGCCTATGGAATGGCTGAATGATTTGAAAGAAGATGCTTTACCTTTATATAATTTAAAAGAAGATGTTTAATTTATGCATTTATGAAATGAAGAACAGTATCTGAAATCTTCACATGAAAGATAAGGCCAAGTGCTATTAAGTATATCATTTTCTCAATTTTCCCTTGTGAAGATGGAAACATTAATGTCCTAAGTGGGACACCATTTTGGAAAGCTTAGAAGTCACATCCATTCCTAAATGGACACACAGAAAACTACAACACACCACTACCATGGTCTCATGTCACTGTGTTCATACAACATTTCAGATGTGATTCAGCTCTAGCACACATTGATGAAACACTCTCACAAAATACAATGAACTGTGGGGCTCATCTCACCTCATTTATGCCGTCCATCCATCATCTACATTTCCATCATTAGGTGCATCCAGAAGGTAATCTGATCCCCCTACAGTACAGGCCATGAACATCCTTGCAGCAAAAGACACACTGCAAGAGTTCCATAGCCTTCTTTAACCAACAATCAAGGGAGCCTAAGGAGATGGTTCAGACTGAATGCTTCCCTTTGATGCAGATTAATCCAAACCTCATTTTGAGGCCTTTTGACTTCATAGTTACTTCACATGCATATTGCTAGTGTACATGCATGATTCAGTCTCCCATTATTAGTTGTAGCCTAGTTTAAATTACTTTCTCTTTTCTCAAAAAGAAAGTGGAATCCAGATTTTGCTCTGTTTCCCATTCTTTTATTTTTTTGTGTAGTATAACAAAAAGCATCCTGATACCTTCTACCCACCAGCCAAATAAGCTTCTCACCACCTCACAGTATCAGTGTTTCAAGTCAAGAAGAGGACTATTACTGAGAACAACTTGGTGTTATATTTCCCCAAAGTGAACTGACAGGGATGTTAACCAACCTGTTCAGGTATTGTGAAAACTCTATGAAAACAAAACAAAACAAAACAAAACAGACAAACAAGCTTCATCTCTCGAGTCACGGATTAATGAAACAAGCTAGGCTATTTCCTCTAGACAAAAAATACAGGTCAAAAGCAGGACCCCGAAATAATTGCTAGGAAAATTAAAGTCCTATTTGCTTAAACACTATAAAAACTGAGAGGAAAAGTATTAGCAGCCATTGGAAGAGTCATACCTGTTGATGGATCCTCTGCAGGTAAAGAGAACAAGCTTTGATTAACAAGGCACACAGGCATGACTGAAAAATTCTCCTTCTGTGAAATACTGCTTTCAATATGGTACCTGTTTGAATCAAAGGAAAGCATGTATAGGTTAAGGGGAAATACCTCATACATCTGTACTTCAATAATAAGCTACTGTAGTCAAGTAATGAAGAAAAATGCATAGCTATAGGAAGAAGAAAACCAACATCAAAAGCTGAGTTTCAATAACAAACCTAACTAGAAACAATGGTACTATGGCAGGGAATCAACCTAATGTTTTACCTGGACTGATACCTAGCCTCTAATATAATCTTGTAACAGATGCTACTGAAGGAGTTGATGAAACATCCTAATGAAATCTCTTGTACCACCATCTCTTCTACTCTTCCTACATTCTCATCTAATTTACACTCTGATCAGAGAGTGCCACCAATGCTGTCAGAACTATGCTGCATTGGACATAATAACATCAGAGGACCTCCTACACTCCAAAAATATCTCACCTATTAAAATATAGACAAGAATAAGTGAGTATTTTGTTAAGCCAAGCAAAAATAGTGGAAAAGTTGTTTAAAAAAAAATCACTGTAAGGGCCTTGTCAACACAGCAATCAGGTATGAGCTGACATCCAGCCTCCAGACCAAAGACATCTTTAAAAATCTTCACAGTATCACAGGCCACAGTTTCTTCAGAGACTCCACAGGGTAGGTAACACAAGGATAAAGGCAAAGGCAAGAGAAGGACCCAGCAGAGGGGTGAGTCTCCTCATGAAGTGATCAGTGACTTCTAGAGCTATCTCACGAGCAAAACAAAACAAGCTGCTCTACAGTTATGATATCATATCCATGCTCAGCAAAGTGTCTCTCAATAAGCAGCACTACTTCAGTGGGAGAAGTTATGGATTAAGGCAAGTAAGGATCACAGAATCTGCTGTCAGCTAAGATAAACACTCACCTTCCAAACAGGAAGTGAGGAAGTGATATCAAAAGACATCCAAATGATAGAACTGTGCAGCCAAAAGCAATTATTCTGGGTCTGTGAAGCTTTGCTCCAAAGTAACTCACAAATGCTATCAGCAGCAAGTTGCCTGCAAAGAGAATCTGATTCACACTTACAAACCAAGAGATCCTTATAACCCTTTAAAGTACAACATAAATTTGGTTATACCTTACTAGCTCAACATCTGTTACCTTTCTTGTCTTGTGAAAGCTGTAACTAGTCAGGGAACTGCCAAAATGGCACAGCACTTCCCTGATCTCTCTTACACGCTGCATGAAAATACAATGAGAATAGAAAGCAAAATGGAAATGACACCATGGTGAAAAAAATATATTTAACTTCATCTTTGTAGAGAAGAAATTTCCTACTACTCTACCTAAAGCCTAGGCCCAGGGGCTGGAGAATAATAGCTGGTTTAGGAAGTTATTCTTCTAGGATCCTCTATTTTGCAATGTGTGGGAAATTAAAGAAATACACATCCAATTGGGTTTGTACTGCAAATAATAAATACAAGATGACATAAAGAGATAAAAGAATCATAAGTTAATCTTAACTGCAGTAGCAGTTTGAAAGGAATAAAAATGTATAGATTTTTGTACCCAGCATAATTTATAAATACAAATGTCCTAAAAATCTTCAGTCATTTCTCCTCCAGTTTTGCTTCAGGAGCAGCTGTTTTTTTCTCTACTCTTCGTTTATTGCCATGCAACTAAGAAAAGAATCAGGCTGCATGTTATGAATCAGGTCCCATAAAAATAGCAATTTAGTAATCACACACCTACGAATTTTGTGATCTTTTTGTCAAAAGAACAAAAACTTATCTCTGACTGATGAGCGTCATGCTCTGAAAGAAGATAACATCCCTTTTATGTATAACTGCTAGACAGACTGTATTGAACCAGTGGCTTGAATGACACTTAAAGATGTACACTTACATGGTCCTAATAAGTTGCTTCTGTCTGCACTGATTTTTAGTAACTTCAAATATTATTCTGATTATTCACAATAATGCCACAACATGTTACAGAAAAATGAAAATGAGAGGATAATTTATTTAATATTTTCCTGCAGCCAGGGGCTGCAGACTGGCCTAACTTGCACAGGTGATGTGATAAATGGGGGGGAATCAGGATCTGCTTGCTCAGCACTGTCCTGATGCTGAGCTGTGTAGGAGCTTGTGTGGGCCACTGCCAGATCAGCAGTAGGATGCAAAAGCCAAGAACTGAGTGGCAGAGAAGCTGCTCTCCACACCTTAGGAGAATGCTGATGGTTGTAAGAGATCTCCAGCCATGTTGTTTGCTGTGGTGGATGCTTTGTTTTGCTTGCTTCTTCCAAAGCATTCAAGTTTCATATAGTGGACAATAAGAAACAGATACTTAGGTAAGTTGCTGCTGGGACACTGTCCCTGGAGGTGTTCAAGAGGGGACTGGATGTGACACTTGAAGCCATGGTTTAGTTAGTCAGGAGGTGTTGGGTGACAGGTTGGACTTGATGATCTCTGAGGTCTTTTCCAACCTTACTGATTCTATGATTCTATGATTCTATCACTTCATTAATTTTGGCTGTTTCATATTTCTTAAATTTTCCTCCTTATCAAAAGCAAAAATGAATCCTCACTATTCTTTCTCTATCATAACTTTGAGCAGTCCATGAGACTGCTCTGCAGGTAGCAGCAGGGTGCTGCTCAGGGTTTCTTCTTCTTGCACATACAAATGTAGGTGACCAGGAAAAGGGGGAGAAGGAGCCTTGACTCCCCTCCCTGTCAATATACATGGGCCTGTGTTGGCCATTTTCTCAGCTGAGCTAGAGATAATAAAGCTATACTTTGTGACTTTAGGGTATAAAACATATCTGCTGAGGATCTCTATTTACATACATATGTAGAATATACATACATAGAATAAACCAGGTTGGAAGAGACCTTCAAGATCATCGCGTCCAACCCATCAACCAATCCAACACCACCTAAACAACTAAACCATGGCACCAAGCACCCCATCAAGTCTTCTCCTGAAAACCTCCAATGATGGCAACTCCACCACCTCCCCAGGCAGCCCACATATCAAGCCTTTTGTTTGATCTTTTTGGCAATGCAAGACATAAGCTTATCACTGGGCAATAAAACTCACTGGTAAGTGTCACTAAAATTAGAACTGGAAACTTTCTTTACAGTTGCAGAGATACAAAATCTTGAAATACTATTGAGTACACTTTGAAGTCACTGATTAAAAGAACTGTAAAATGCTAAATATAACAAACTTATGCTTAAATATAACTTATGCTTAAATATAACATGCTTAAATTCAAACAAAGTTTATAAAATACTTCTGGTCTGGCCAGAAAGATTCAATACAAAGTTCATAAACTAGTTCAATTTTGTCAGATATCTTAAGATAGTGCAGAAATTAGCTGAACCAGATTTTAACCTCAAACGTCCTCATTTAAATTGTTGTGTTAGTTTGCAAGACACTAGATGTGTGAGTACCAGCTGGAACAGTAGGATAAAATTGGTCACATATGGTAATCAACATGGACATGAGAGTCACTAATACATTGCTCAGCCAACATAATAGATACTCAAAGAATAACAAATACTAAAATGAATTATTACCAATTTCAAAGCTTCCATTAATGATCCCCACTAAAGAAGCTGGTATATTAAATTGTTTCTCTATCTGTGTGTACATGCTGTTCATGTAAGCACCAGACATGGTTTTACCAACAAATGCAAGTGATAGTGTCAGCAGAAATACCTAGAAGGGAAGAAGAGAATGCATTATAAATCCAAACTTCTATATTTAGGAATATTCCATAGTTATTTTCCCCACCAAAGATGTGCTTCCAGGTATAATAAGTGAACAGTTCTGTTCCACTCATACATGTGTAAATCCTAGCATCTACCCTTGTCCACAGAGTTATGTTTTTTCTAAAGGAAGAAAGAAGCAAACAAAAGGCAAAACAGCAGTGACAACAAAAGAACTATTTTGTTCTTCACCTGCTCCCATTGAACAAGGCTATCTTCAGAACCCTTGAGCCCCATTTTCCCAGCCAAGACAGGCACAGCACGACCTCTCCCACTGTGTGTCTGCTGCAAGATTGCCATCTGCAGGACTTGAAAATTGTTTGCAGCCAGGCCCGGATGCAAAGACCTCTGCACTCTTCACTCATCTGAATGACAAAATACTTGCAGAACTAAAATCTTTTCCTTTGATTGAATTGCTTGGTCTTGTATCCCCTCTGCCATCTCAACAGAGGTCAGGAGCCCAGAACAAGTCATATGGAACAGTAATAAACTCTGTGTCCTTGTAATAAGAATCCAGAATCAACTGGCAGCAAAAACAATACAATATGAATACATGCAATGGCATTCAAATCCTACAGGGTTGTTGAAACCAGTATTTATTAAATTAAATCAATAGTGGCTTTAAATACATCTGCTTCAAGTGCTGAAGAGCACAAGCAATGTGTCTGGACTTTGAATTACTACTAAACCCGAGCTATTTTACAGCATTTTATAGCACTTCTCAACAACTGGAATAGTTTAGGGTGCATCAACAGCCAATTTTTACTGCCATGTCACGGTCAGTGAGGTCAATTTCACTGGTTTAAGGTAGGAAAAAAAAAAAGTGCAAGACCAGGTGGATTATGCAAATTCAGAGGTGGGGCTTCAAAGGGCCAACCAACCATACCTCCAACACATCACAGGCTGTTAAAGTTCAGGGACATGAAAAGCAACATGATTGTTTACATACTTGCCTGACCTTGGTTAAAGTATTAAGGCTAAGGAAAGAAACAGAGCTTATTCATTCATTTAGTCTTGATTGTACTTTCTACCCAACTACCCTCAAGTGCAAGTCATTATAGTTGTGTGTTGATACAAATTTGCTAAAACACTTCTGTACCTTCAGCTTGGAAATGCAACAGAATTTGTCCTCTGCACGTGGCTTCTCAGCTTCCTTCATGTTGCCTTTTTAAATTGATCCTGATGCTTGAGTCTGTCCAATGATCCCCTTAGAGTATTGAAAAAGATGAAAGAAGTGAAGAAACATTTTCATCCCATATCTGCAAAAATCCCAATTCTTCCCAAGATATTTGATATTTGAGCATCTTCTGGGTTTCAGCAAAAGCTACAAGCCTATACACTTGATTCCAATAAAGGCAATTTGACACGTGCTATCTCAGATACTGACTGCTGTCAGAACCATACAACCAGGAAGCACAGAACAGGGAGAAGAAATATTCTGAGGGCAAGTTTGTCTGTAATATATCTTTTGAGTCCTCTTCACAAGCATTTGCACTGACCACTATGAGAGACACAACTGTGGAGACTGTATGTTTGATTGTTCTATACCTGTCTCCATGGTCTTTATTTCCTATGCCTGCCCTTCCTAGCAAGGAAAAGGATATTTAGTCCTGCTCTGCATGTTCTGCTGAGGCCTCCCCTCTTCCACTGGCATCAATGTAAGTCAGTTAATTTTAATATAAGCTGTGTTGGAGACTAATCTCTTGGCATTAAAATTAGATCCCCAAACCACCAGGCTAGCTTAAGTTCTAAGCAGAAACAAACCAGACTCCGTTCCATTTCCCCTTCCAAGATCTGTCTGCCTACTTTTAGTAATCTGCATCTCAACTTGATAGATAGAGCTTCTGGTAGTGTTAAGCCACCTGCTTTCTTACACATCTTGCATTTTTCCCAAAAAAAAGTGTTCAGAGAAGGAGCAATATATTGCAGGGACTTTTCTGTAAAAGCCCCTATACATCTGAGGGCTAGCACACTGAGTTAAACAAGGGAGAGCACCAATTTAAAGATTTCTCTCTAAGGACTGACACAAAGTGGTGTTATTCCATACAGTTCCCTCTGCCTGCTGCGGTCAGCTGAAGAAAATCAGGGCAAATCAGAGCCCTACCTTATAGTAGGGATGGATATAGGTTAATTTCCTCTTTTTCGTCTCAGGTATGCTTTCCTAGGCGATCCTGCAGCACCTGCTTTTCTCTATGTTTTCCACTTCACTTGACTGGAGAGCAAGCTGTCCTTGACAAGCCCACCAATAGGACTGTGCTGCTTTTCACATTCCTCCACCCAACTCCCTCCCAGTCAATCTCTGCAAATACTGCTTTCTACAACAATGTTAATCCTCTCAAATGTGTTTCTCAACTAACTTGATTCCTAGCAAATTCATGGGCATTAACTCCTTCTACAGCTACCCCCTCATTTTCAGCATAAAAGTGTAATGCAGTATTACAGCATTCCCAGAAATACTTAATTTACAATTAAGTGTAGGTGGTCAGCAACTCAACTATGATACACAAGTAGTTTGTGTTCCTACTTTGCTTAAAGGTGCTTATACAAGCTCTGTTCAGTCACAGTACCAAACTGTGCTAATATAAGCTTTGCATGCTCTTTGCAATTTGGCATAAAAGTTTATATCCCAGGGAACAGTTTATGCCTTACCTTTATTCAGACTGTAACCCACCAGCAATGCCAGAGGGTGAACGGTCTGCCCTCTTCTGCTGGCAATGACATTCTGTCCTTTACTATGCTGGTCCCCCCATTTCACTGACATGTACAGAGGGACTTTTTACAAGGTCCTGTAGCTATATGGCAAGAGGGAATGAAGCAAACCTTAGGAAAGGCAGATTTAGACTAGAGATTAGGAAGAAATTCTTTTCAGTGAGGGTGGTGAGACACTGGAACAGGTTGCCCAGGGAGGTAATGGATGCCTCCTTGCTGGAGGTGGTTGAGGCTAGGCTGGATGAGGTTTTCAGTGACCAGGTCTAGTGAAAGGTGTCCCTGCCCATGACAAGGGTTGTTGGAGCTAGATGATTTTTAAGGCCTCTTCCAACCTAAATCATTCTATGAACTGTGAACAGTATCTGGCTAATAATAGATCTTTTGGTTTCTTGTGGTGCTAAAAGAAACCAGCTAGCAATATCTGTCCAAGTTTCTTTGAGTGCATCAGAAACCACTCTATGGTGATTTTGGCCTTTACTTATTACCTTCCCTCAAAATACAAATTATGGTTAAGAAAATGCATTTCAATCCATTTTTTTACTGTGAAGATTATTAATTGAATAATAAAATATAGTTATTTCTAGCTATATTTCTGAAGTTGCTTTCCCTGGCTTGAAAATATTTCTCTGGTCACACTTGGTCAAATGAAACTAAAGCCAACACAGACTAACAGCCTTGATTAATTGAGAAGATGTACATGTGTCACTCATTCAGTCAGGTGCATTTATACCACACTTGAAATCCAGATTAGAGCTCAGACTGCCATTTCTGTGCCTAAAGATGAACCAATATTGGTGCCACTTCCATCTCCCTGCTCTCCATTCTACTTCCTTGTTGCTTACCTTGGGTTTGCGCTTGGGTTCTCCAGATTCTTCTGAAAACCTCTTTAACTCATTAAACAGGCAGAAATTTAGTGCAGGAAAAAGTTTGCTTTCCAGGTAGTGAGCTGATTTGGCCTGCAGAATGGTTCAACAAGTGTCAGACCTGCATAAGCAAAAGAGCAGGAGAGCCAAGAACATGAGGACAAAGTGCAGAGGAAAGCAGAGTAGGAAAGGATGAAGAGAGAAACCAGCCCATTTTAGCAGCAGTGAAGTGTTACATTCCCTCAAATATTTGTGGAACTATGGTCTCAAGCCCTAATCTAAACTGCTCAGGCCAGCCCTGAACACAGGTGGCCTCCTAGGATCAGAGAGCTCTGAGGAAGTATCTCCTTCTGTGAACATCAGTTAGTATCTCTTCAGCCAACAGCAAGAGGAGAGGCAGCTTATGCTGCTAGGATAGTCACATTGGGACTAAATTTGTAACACACCACTTGAGGAATTTGCACAGGCCAGGTGAAGCTATATATTCATGCAAAAGAACACTTGGGTTCTGATTGACCTACTAGCTAAACTGTAAACACCAACACTTGAATCCTACTCATAAGCCTGAAATGTTCACTGAAATTTCAGGGATGAGATCAATAAAATCCTTCCTTACAGTGCCTTACTCTTTCCATTTTTGTAGAGTTTAGGAACATATATTTGGCAGGCTAAGAAGTTAGCAGTGACACCAAAATTGCCTCTTCTAATCATCTCCACTACTAGACTAAATTTCCACAGGCACCTAGAAAAGACAATCAGAAGATTTCTTTCTATAAGAAGAGCTGAAGCATAGTGTAGACAGTTTTACTATAGGCCACAGCTACAAAACAGGTGCATGAAGTACAGCTGGTGTAACTTTGGCTGAATGAGGTTGGCTTAAAAACAAAGCAGTTACGTCCTGTGTGGATCAAAGCAGGCTTATTCAGTGTAGCTATCCACAGCAGGCAGGCTAGATAACCAATAATTAAAATAAATAATAAATAAGCACACAAATATCTGGATCTAAGTGTCTAGGAAGCAATATTCTGCAAGTTGCCTTGCCTGAGTCCTGAGGGGACAACCTACTTTCAATGTAAACTACATCTTCCATTTGGCTTGGCTTAGTCATATGGAGAAACTGATAATTCCTTGTTTTGTTTACACACAGGCTTAAAAATCACATGAGGTAGCCAAGCAGAAGGCAATTATAGTGTCAGAATTTTAATAAACTAATTTATTTTTTCAGTTCCAAAACCCATTTTGAAATCTTGTTTTACTAGCCACAGCTCAAACTGCTATTCTAATGCAATGTCCCTAATGGTAGTTTGAGACAAAGGGAAGCATTCTTATGGCAAAACAGTTAGGTACTTACGGCTTTGATAAGGTTTTCAGAAGAAATTACTGATGCTGTACACTTAAACTTTGACCTTTATTCTAAATTGTTGAAAATTAACCCAAGTACACCTACTGCAGAATTGTGGTCTTGCCAAATGCTTTCAGCTGTGCGCTTTAGTACTCAGATGTTAAAGATGTGGGTGAAGTTCTTCATTAGAAAAAAAAATTAAGTCCATCTTTTTCTCTTCCCAACCCAAAAAAGTCATGAGCTGGATACCTGAGGATGAAGTGCTGACACTCCTGCCCACTGAAGATGTCTGGAGAGTGCTCACAGACAAGAAAGGAACTTTAAGAGTGTACATAGCTGTGTAGACTTACAGGTTAGGCAGTGTCCTAGCAAAGGGTGATGCAAGGTCAGACTGGAATTTGCATTTCTCACATCTTGAAGGGGGTGTTTAAAATGTAAGTTAGTGGATGGAGAGCAGCACAGACATAATCATCAGCCTCTTCTCACTGTCTTGGAGTGATTTGAAGAAAATGAAGCCCTTACCAGTTGGTATAAATTACTCAGAGGTTCATCTGTAGGACAGGACTGGGTCTGAACCAAAAGGGGAGAAAATTACCTCAGCCTCTGGAGCACGGAGGAATAACATTACTCAGCATCCCCAGCTGCTGGTATTAAGTGCTTCTTCCCAGTGTAATAGCCATTCTGGATCTATTTTTGTGTATCTTAACTACCTGCTATATAACTAGGGTGTTGTTAATTCTGAAGGGGGGCAAAGATGCTAATAATTAGGCACTGACATATTCACTAGTAACACCCTTTCCTTTGGGACTTTTCTTGAATCATAATGGTTCACCATGCAAAAGGGAAAATTAAAAAAACTCACCTACAGTCACATAGCTGCTGTGGTTGTCCCACAGGCTGAGTGCCTGGTAGTTACTGATTACTGGACATTACAAAATCAGAGAGTAGTTTAACCAAGTGTAAATAATTCTAGCTAATGTGACAGAAAGAGACATGTGACTTTGATTAAATCTAACAATCAGTAGACACACTTTCAAGTACTAGTGCTGAAGCAGGCTTCATTTGTGACAAGTGTCTTATTGACACCTGTCCTTGTCTCTCTCACAAAAATAGCCACTAATGTACTAACTATTACTCACAAAAATAACTACTAAAGGAAAGGTCTAAAATGTGTGGCGAGGGTGGAATTGGGATTAATGAAAGCCTGGCTTTGAGCCCAGTCTCCGGGGGGAGTGTTTCTTAGCTTTCTGAGGGAAGGTTTGAAAAACCTCCCTGGACTACCATAAAATCTGTGTGGTTAAGCTGCAGGAGAGGAAAACAACACATTGGCAAGATAGCTGGCATTTTTGATACATGGTCTGTTATTGTCTCACAAATTTACAACTCTGCTGCTAGGCTGAACAACATTTTGTAGCCCCCATGCTAATGCCTCGCAGAACAGTGGTAGCTGAGGATCTTTGCCTGCTCAGTGATGCACCAGAGCATGAGGTAAGGCATTTCCCCCTGTTATTTCTCATAATAAGAGTTCACATAAATTTCTAAAAGCATATCTTCTCACTTCTTACACAATAGAAAATTTCTCAAGTAAAATCTATTAGCATACTTCTAATATGTGAAAAGCCTCATTCTCCCTCAGAAAATGTACACTTCATAAGAGATACAGCGCTAGTTTCTGTGTTTTTCTCATAATGGACTTAATCACACTTGGTGGCTGTCTGAACTGGCATTTATCTTACAGAGTTTAACTAGCTTTCCTTTAACTAAAATCTAAGTTAAAATCTTATTCCCCACTAAGATATTTTACAGGGTTGTTTTTGTTTTGGGGTTTTTTGTTTGGTTGGCTTTTTGTGTGTGGTGTTTCATTTTTTGTGTGGTGGTGGTTTGGTTTGTTTGTTGTTTGTTTACTTGTTTGGGGGAGGGGGGTTGCATTTTATATTTTCTCTGCTTACCCATTGCCACTTCTGGAAAACTAAGAAATCCCCTAACAAGAAAAATAAATAAAATAAAAACAATAGTTCAAATTCTTTGTGTTCACAGAGGGCTGCACAATGAAAAAGCAATAGTGAACAGAGGTAGAAAATGGCTGAGCACAAAGCTACGTTAACTGCATGTGGCCATCCTTGCTTCCTTTAAGTAAACAGCCAAAAATGCCCACCATACAGTTGTTCAATTGTGTGTGTCAAAAGAAAAAAGTATCCACTCAGGTGTAAAGTGACTTCTCTCCTCTACTCATAGCATGTGCAACAACCCTCTGTGTATGACTAAGCCTTGTTCTATATAGAAATCTAAGTGTCATTAGAGAATCACCCTTAAAAATATCTCAACTCCAGTATTCTAATTGCAGTAGTTATACAAATCTGACTGCAAGACCTAATCGAGAGATCTGTCTAGGAGAATGCACAGGGAACTTGATACCTGGTATTTATCTTCATTGATTATAAACTAGAACTGTAGATCTCAGTTTGGCCAGGTTTTCTCTTGTGTTTAGCTATTACAAGGATTTACCACTCTTTTCTCCCTCACTCTATTTTCCTAATATTTCATAACTGTTTGTAGGCTAGAGGTCTATGTATAATTTATATTTTAATCTATCCCTACTTGGGAAGGACACACCATGAATTTGTCTACAGAAGTGCCTATTTTCAAATCTCCATACTTTTTATTATTACTTAAAAGTAAGCTTCTGAGATGCATGAAAGTATTTTCAGTGTCTGCAGGA
Organism: Dryobates pubescens; assembly: GCF_014839835.1. Taxonomy (NCBI): domain Eukaryota; kingdom Metazoa; phylum Chordata; class Aves; order Piciformes; family Picidae; genus Dryobates; species Dryobates pubescens. The sequence goes on along the minus strand of NC_071626.1, from coordinate 20,401,356 downwards.
AATAAGCAAGCCAGTGAAACAAAAGCCATTGTCTGGTGGTCTGAATAAACTATTAAATAAACAACCATTGACTAAACTTTGATGAGATAGAAAGATTATTTTGCTCCATACTGACTTCTTCTCAGGTTGAGTAAGGCTGAAGAGTCAGACACAGTAAAAGAGCTACATAAAATGGAAAGCAAAAATTCCAGTCAAATAAACACATCCTTAACAATTTGTTATAAATATTTGTGTCCATATTGGGGGGGGGAGGGGGGGGGGTGGGAAATAGCTCATGCAGCAATTTAAGTGACTTATAGTTTACGCCTATTATCATATGATTTTCTGGCTCTGTTTTAGAGAACATTACTTTAAAATTTTTCCCCTGGATTCCATCCTCAATAATGTGCATTTTAGAAACTGAAGACAAGTAACTGCCCTTTTTTTTTTTCCCTCTTGAAAGCAAGAAACAATAAAGGGGAAGAAGAATTTAACAAAAAAATATTATCTTTTAAAAAGCTGAAGTAGCTCTTCAGGATGATGGCTTTAATTGCTGCATGCATCAGCTTAGCAAAACTGACTTCTGATGTTTAAAAGCCTTTTTCCAAAGATTCACAGTGCCCATTATAAAAGGTTTAGTCTTATACATAACACTCAGTTTTGGTCAATTCAGATAAGCATATTGGCAAAGTGCCTCAAAGCAGGAAGATATGTGCTGAACAGTCACAGAAGTCAAAAGAATTTCATTCACCAATGTGCTTAAATATGAACTCAGGTTTTCTCTAAAAGCAAAATGAAGAAATTGACATTTCAAGGGCATGTTCTTTCAAACACATACATGCACACACATACAGCCAAACACGCACAAACTGACAAGGGATTTCCCAAGGATTGTCTACACTTGAGCTTTTTCTGGTGCTCTTTTCCATAGCCCCATGAGAAATGCAGAAAGAAGCTCCTGAAAGAATACACCCATAGGCACATTAGTGACTTCTGTGAATTTTCAGTGTTTGGATATGCTTAAGTGACATAGAAAAACATCTGTTGGGCAGATCTTGACCTTTATAACCCACTTTTGTTTCAGCACACAGCCTACAGCAGTAGCACTGGGGTACTGAGTGAAGGTAAGGAGTCACTCCCAGTTATTTGCCAGCAACAGATACAAATGAAATAAAAAATATACAAATTAAATACCTCAACAAATAAACAACACCTCAAGAGTAGAAATATGAAATGAATATATGTTCATAAATGCACAATTCAATAGTCAGTGAAGTTATGTAAAATTCAGTGTGTATGGAATTCAGTATCTTTCTCCATTGAGATTAATTCATGATTGCAGAGAGTCTATGGTGTCTTAGCATATTGAATTCCCATCTTCTTCATGGGATTTCTCATAAAAAACATATTTTCACCAAGTTGCTTCCTGCATTATCAGCCCACCACTGATGGAGACTGTAAGTAGTCTTTTTGTCTGGACAGATTTTGTTTGAGAAGCATTCTAATGCATCAGTATAGGGAAAATACCTTGAGAGAGTCAAGATTTGTATAGAATCTGGTATACCCTATGCTTAGAAAGTAGTCTCATTGAAGATCCTTATCTGGAGTCTCACAACAGGCATAACAGAGTCAGATATTTCCAGACAGTAATTTATCCCATCTGAAGACATCTGTCTAAAATAAGTGGGAGGAAATGTTGGGTTTTTTTCTCTTTCATTTGAAAATCTAGAGAGCTAGCTTAGTCTAGATAACTGACTTTTAGACATATAAACACCAGGTCAGATGACACCTGGTGCTGGTTATCTCTCCTTATGTTGTTCTAGATCTCGTCTTGACCAAGTCTGTCAGCCAGCAGCTCCCAGTCTAAGGTTTGGATCCCTCATGGGAAATTCAAACAGATAAAAGGTGCTCTTCTGCAGATCATTAAAAGTCCTCAGTAAAAAAATGCAGAGTTGATGTACAATTATTGGTCCTAGTCTAAATGTTCTGTGTAACCTTCCAAAAATACAGCAGTCACTTCTGTCCTCACTCTAATACAAGACATGACGTTGGAAACAGAGGACTAAGTAGCTCTTTGACAGCATTCCAGTTGTAAACAGCCATGCATGTAACTAATTCAGGGAGAGCTGGAAATATGAGCTGTGTCACCACAGAACTGAGCATTATAGCAATCATGGATTGCACATCCCACGGAACCTAGGATAGCATAACAACCCAAATAAGGATGTCGTGACACAGATTAGGTTCACTGTCATTTCCCCCATTACTTTAGAGATGGACCACAACCCAGGCAATGTTTGAAACCACTTTTTTTCCCCCTCAGCTGTATCTCTTGAGATCTGCTTCTCTAATAGGGGTTTATCAGGAGACACAAGGGAGCTTAAAATTCCACCCCTCACTAGACCTGATCAGGACAGCAACAGTGCAGAGCTGTGATAGTTGGATAGCCATGACAAATGGCAACTAATGGAGAGTATTTATAATAAGGACAACATAGTATTTTCTTCCCAGGATATACCCTTGTCCAAGTACACACTCCAACAGTTAAATGTTTGAACAGACCAGCAAAATTAAGTCTGGAAAGCTCAAGACAGACTCACATTTTCTCTCTTTTCTTAAAGGAGAGAAATCTTCACTCACAAAGGTCACAAGATCTGCATAAAGCAAAAAATTCTTCTCAAGATATTTGTGAACCTACTCACTCAGAAGACAAAATAATGATATAATAATTGAATTTTAAAACATATCTATGCTGGGGAGTCACAAAATTGCATTGTAGCAGCCAGTAAAGAGACTAATAGGTAATAGCCAGATAAGGAAGCGCCCATCTGCATTCAACAAAGAAAGCAGGGTGGTGTTTATCCCTGTGTATGCAGAAACAGAGAGACACAAAACCTTCTGATAGTTTGAAACCTGAATTCAGATTCAGTTTGACTGCCCTGTAAGATTTCCTTTCCTGTCACCTCAACACAGTGTGTCAGCTACAGACTAGGTAAAGATTCAAGTCTGTCTCCCACCCTCAACTTTGCCATGGGTCTAGTCCTCACCCTTAATTCATCATCATCTCATTTTTTTCCCATTACACAGGAGCAACAGTCATTTATAGAAAGCATTCATAGCCACACACTGGAGATGACAATGTCTATGTGCAAAACATTAATCATTGTCTGTTTACATAACTACTTATTTGTTTGAATTAGTGAGACTGCTGTAACAGTTTCTCTCCTAAGAATGCAGTTCGGCACACTGATTTCCAGTGTGGGGGTTTTAGCAGAACAGGTTCAGGTCTTCCAGCCTTGTGGTAAACCTTATAGAGAAACAAAACTCTTTATTCTTCATAAAATTTGCAACAAGGCTGGAAGACATTGTTACAGAAAGTTCTATTTTTAAATGTTAGAAAACATAAATATTCCATTGCCAAAACCTGTTTTCAGGAGAAATTATCGGGGCAGGGAAGAGTTGGAAAGTTAATTATATACTCTTGGGCAGTACCTCCTTTTCAAAGTACAAAGGGATTTGTTGCGTGGTCAGGTCATCAGGTTTCCACTAATGAGGCCAATTGTCTCATGAACATACTTAAGGAAAAGTTAAAGGAGCAAATATACTGTAGGTTGACTGGCAGTTCAAAGGCTTGAAAGTCTCTCTGGAATATTTTCCTCTTAAAAAAACCCTGACATTAACTATGATTCATCAATCAGTGGTTTATGTAACCTGGTAGCATTTCACTTTCACTATCCATCAAGTCCCCAAAGTTTTATTGATAATATGCATTGTGTGCAGAGATGTCATCAGGTTAGATACAGGTTGCTAGACAATGTTTAAATGTGATACTCCTGGACTTCCAAAGCACACTTTACTATAGCAAACTCTTCTAAGAGACCTCACTCCTAAAAGGTGTGAATATCCAAGTAGAAGCTCCAGGAACATGAGCAAACTCTGGGAATCAGGCACATAGCTTGGGATCTACCTGTGACTATGGCTCTCTAGCTACATTTTCAAAACATGGGACATCTTCATAGGATCCCCCATGATAGCAAGATTTGCTCAGAAAAGTTTAAGTTGCATGAAATATACATCCTCTTTTGACAACAGAAACTGAAGAATTGATGTCCAAAAAGTGTACATTTAAGACTTGTTAATAAAAAAATATTCTTACCTCTAAGATGACAATTTTTATGGCTCTTCTAACAGTGTTTTATTCAACTGCTACAGACTATTATGAGTATTATAAAGGGCAATAAGATGATATCTGACCTACAGTAGTTTGCTGTAATGATTCACAATACCATGGAGAAGATTATGACTGTTTATGACAACTGCTCATGGAATGATTTAAGACATGAAATCATATGGCATGGCCAACATTCTTTATTTTTCTCACAATACCAGTAAGTAAGACTATTGGGGATTGGCTTAGGTGAAAAGGACATGGGTCCCAGCAACATCTGTGCAATTTCGACCTTGAAGGACTTTCTGTTGAAAATATAGCAATGGAGTAGGAGTTGTGGTAAAGTGCCTGGTATGCTAAGGTCAAGCTGCCCCTGAGAAGAGACAAACAAGATAAAGAGGAGGCAAGATCTGGGAAGAAAGGCAATTAGACTGAGTAGAAAAAAACCACAGAGTAGTGAAATAATGATGTAATCTTTTAGAGGTAAACCAATAGTATGCGTGAAATTAGAATAGAATTAACTATGCATAAGATAAGACTATAAATAATGAAGCATGGAACAATAAAGGTGGATGATTTCTATCACTCATATTGAGTGCTGTCGTCCCTGTCTCTGTTCTCCTCATAAGACAAGTGTGCCAAAGTGATAGTGCTCTAAAATGAAACCAGCCATTTGTAACTCATGAGAATGTATCAGGAAGGGGTACAAGGCCTCCGTGAAGAGTAACAATATCAAGAGTCACTAGAATTCAGAGTCACTAGAACCATAGCCACTAGCCAGAGGTCTACCACTCCAGCTGGAAATGTGTTGTAATCCTCTAAATCAAGGAAAAAGCAAAAATAATAAAAGACCACCAACGCAGATGATAATTTATGCAATAGAAAAGACTGAACATAAACCCCACAGCTTAGGATACTCATTCTAAATAAAGACTATATACTCAACACCCACAAATTTTGAAGATGCTTATCCTGAACTATGAGCTTTCTCGCTGCACTGCAGCACTTTCTGGAAACAAACCTATCAGATGACTTACCAGCTTTATTCCATTGAAACGATAGCATTCATTGGCACCATGTGTTAATAGGACATTATTTCAATATGTTAATGACTGAAAATTTCCAGAACCTCAGGGGTTTTTGTTTTGCCTTGTAATAACACAGTGCCTTCAATTTTCCACTGAGTAGTTGGTTCAATAGCACAGTACCACGGTATCACAGTATCACTAAGGTTGGAAAAGACCTCAAAGATCATCGAGTCCAACCTGTCACTACAGAGCTCATGACTAGACCATGGCACCAAGTGCCACGTCCAATCCCCTCTCGAACACCTCCAGGGACGGTGACTCTACCACCTCCCTGGGCAGCACATTCCAATGACGAATGACTCTCTCCATGAAGAACTTTCTCCTCACCTCGAGCCTAAACTTCCCCTGGCACAGCTTGAGACTGTGTCCCCTTGTTCTGGTGCTGGTTGCCTGGGAGAAGAGACCAACCCCTTCTTGGCTACAACCACCTTTCAGGTAATTGTAGAGAGCAATGAGGTCACCCCTGAGTTGACAGTAGTTTACTGGGGATAAAAAAATCATATTTTTGAATCATAGAATGGTTTGTGTTGGAAGGAACTTCCAAAGCTCATCTAGTCCAACCACCCTGCAGTCACCAGGGACATCCTCCACTAGATCAGGTTGCTCAGAGTCTTGTCCAGCCCGACCTTGAAGATCTCCAGGGATGGGGCCTCACCTACAACCCTGAGCAACCTGTTTCGGTTTTCCATCACACTCATGCTGAAGAATTCATTCCTAACATCCAATCTAAATCTGTTCTTTAATTTCAAACCACTGTACCTTGTCCTATCACTACAGACGTTTGGCAACAGTCCTCCTCCAGCCCTCTTTGTAGGCCCCCTTCAGGATGCTATTAGGTCTCCCTGGAACCTTCTCTGAATAACCCCAGCTCCCTCAGCCTGTCTTCATAGAAGAGTTTCAACCCCCTGATCTTTTTTGTGGCTCTCCTCTGGACCCACTCCATCAGGGGCATGTCCTTCCTGTGTTGAGGGCTCCAGAGCTGGCTGCAATACTCCAGGTGAGGTCTTACCAGAGCAATCAGCCATATCACTTGTGATTCCTTACGTACGAGAACTCACATTTAAATACTAACTTTTCCATAGCATTCATATTTTCTGTTACCAAGGATAGTCTCAGCCAAAAGTGGACTGGTTGCTAAATGGATAGAAACAGCAATATTCGGTGTAAAAGGCACTTCCACAACAACAAAAAAATCCACTTCTTTTTTCCCAGGTACATGTGCTGAAGTCCTAAGGAACTTTTGATGACTTCTTGCAGTTTCATGCACTCATACATGTTTCCTGTGCTTAGCAAAATCTTTTCTCATCTCCAGGTAGAATGAAAAGGTCAAGGCTTGCACTCACACAGGCACTAATCCGAGCATACAGTAAGTGCAGCTCTGCTGCATTTCTCTGAAGAAAGGCTATCTTATTTTGCAGCCACATGTGCTGACATATCATAAATAAGTTAATTTGTGTTTCATGGTTTTGTCAACGTAAATCCTCCTACGAAACCTAGTACGCTGCATCTGCCCTTAGTGAAAAATTGTTACCAACATGACTGATTTTCAGTTTAGCACATCTCTCCTTTTCAAAAAGCAGAGAAAATGCCACTATTAATAGCAGAGCTGTCAAGACAGCATCATCTGAAAGACTCAGAGTGTTTCAAGACAAAGCCAGATTGTCATTCTCTTGCTGCAGTTTGAAGGGGGGAGGGGGGGGGAATGAAGGGAAGTCTGATTATTGAAAGGGAGGTAGTTTAAAAGAAAAGTTAGTTGAAACTTACACACTGAATCAGATAGGAAGGGCTGTGTAGATTTAGTTTGAAAACCAGCAGGTTTTCTTACAGGTGAATTTGCTCTGAGCTTCCTAGCAATTCACCTCCACTGAAATAAGTCTGGGTAACATTAAGAGTGGCTCCTGTTCTATTTTCCATATGTGTCTATTCTCTTTATAAGATGCTGGGGTGGGGAAGAGGATGCAGAGACTTCTAGCAATTCCACTTAGCAAACCAGAAACAGCACTTCCACACATACTTAATTCCTTTCTCTCTCTTTTTTTCCTTCCCCCCCCCCCCCCCCCCCCCATAGAATTCAGAGAGTCCTCATTCTCCACATTCAGTAGGATTATACTCACCCTGGACTCTTCTGTAAGGTGGACCTATGCAGTGAGCCAGGATGTGAATTTACATGCACTGGCTCAGTAAAGAGGCACTCCAAGTAAGCACCATAGCCTTTCTTTTAGCAAAATTGACTCCATAGACTACTGTAGCAGTGGTATGTATACAACACAGCAATACATTTGGAAGCTGAATATCTTTCGATAGGTGAATTCTAATAGACTAACTTCAGAGAATGATCATAGCAGGATGGCTTAAATCATCAGAAAGTAAGAACGGTAGTACTATTTCATATTCCTTGTTTACCATTAACGCTGTCTGGAGCCCTTGTAAGTAGCCTTGACAACCGAAGAAGAATTCTGCTTTTGCTTATACATCTGGAAGCAGGTTGCAGAAGGGACAAGGAAAAGGAAAACAAGAATGTAATCCTTTTGTGATATTCAAAGGTAAATTTTTGGATGTAAGCTAATTTGAGTCATGCAATTAACACTATAGGAAGAAATGGCATTAGGAACTATAAATCATCAGTCACTGCACTGTCAATTCTGACTCTTCTGATCTAAATGTGAGGTTTATTTCTCTTGCTTGGAAGACTCCCAGCTATAGAATCTGATTCAATACAAACTCTGCTTGCTCTCAGAGCAATCACTAGCAATAGCCCTTTGAGGCTAGATCATTGTCCTAACAATGGCATAAGCTGAGTAGCACAATTCATCACAAAGTCATATTTAAGGCATTAACTATTTAAGTGACTTCTTTCCACCTGCTAGTCAATTCTATAAATTGCCACTGCAGGATAAATTATTAACTTTGCTCTGCTTCATCCACATTTCTCTCACAGGTTTAGCATAGTTTCTTGGGATTAACAAGAAGAGCTCTTTGTGGTTTTGTCAGTGCTGAAATAACCCACATCCAATAGGAGCAACAAGGAAAGGTGTGCTAGCAAAAGGATATTTGACAAAACAACATTTGAACAAAGCAGACACACATAGCTCAAGTGCTAACACTAGCAAATTATGACTCCAGACATCAGAAAATGAAAACATTGTAATATTCTTCAACCAAGCAAGAAATACTGGGAAGAGAGTATTATGGACAGCATTTTTAGACTTTGATATTCAAATGCAAAAATTTAGGGAATGATCCAGTTTCCAAATCATAGCTATCTAGTGTAATTTTAGATTTCCTTTATGTTGCACCTCGTCTGCAGTTGCTACAGAAGTGTCCTACTGAAACGATTTTCTCAGATGACATGAAAACATTCTGCTCAAGTCATAATAGCCAGAAGCAATGACACATAGATGCACCCTTCTGTTTCATTGCTGGTAATATTTACACTGATGCATATTAATGATGCTGTTGTTGTGATTTCTGCTTTATTCAAAAAAATTGGAATATGCTCATTTCAGGTTAATGCCTCAGGCTTTTCCTTTCCTGTTTTGATACAACAGGAAAACTAAACCATGACTTAGTCACACACTTACGGTTCCAGGTAACTGAGCAACAATGTAATTTACTGGAGACATTTACCTACAGAGCGTAGCGAGCATCCGGTAAAGTGCATGCAACAACTAATGTGGCTTTTGGTCACCCTCACGAATGGGAAAGAGACATCCATTACTAAAAGTCTTAATGTGTGTTTTTAATGCTGCTAAGCAAATGTGGGACTCAGAAATTGAAAAGCAGCCATTAAAAGTGAGCACCAGCTGCCCAGCAGGTGTCAAGAATAGCTTAAGAGTAAGGTAAATATGAGAAAGGCAGGTAGGCAACCTCAAATGCTAGGAACTGAATACATGACAGAGTTAAAGCACCCCTAATGGAATTTGTGTCACATACATTTAGACAACTGCAGTGTAAACATCTGTATTGAAGAGAGTCAACCAAGGCTGGGTTTGTGTCAATAAGAGAAAAGTTACAAATCATCTGAGCTATTTCAGACTTCTGCATTAGAAACAGGCATTAAAATGGTCTCTCCACTCATTTCACTTTTAGTCGATAAATTCCACTCCCTTCTCCAGCAGAAACTTGAGATGAGGCTGGTTGCCTGTTCCCCTGCTGCCCATACCTTACAGTGCAGAGCATGTTTATCATCTTGCAACTCTTGATATCTATGCAGGTAGTATCCAGAAGGAACTGGAGCTTTGGTGTACCATATTTTCTGGATTCTCTGAAAACCTCAGCTCTTGTGACCACTAATACTTTGGACAAATCCTTCTATACACGCTTAAACACCAGTACAAATATGTACAACTTGTGCATAGCTACTCAGGATAGAATTAGTCATGATTTTCTTTACTTGATATTTTCCTTAGGCTGAGAAGATTTGTTATGCACACTAATAAACTGGGGGGGGTTTGAAGATCGAGCTTAAGGAATTCTGTTAGTGATAAAAATAGTTTTCTAACCACTTCACTGAATGGTACCAGCTCCACAGTACTTAGTGCTAGGTTCTTGAAATTTGAATTATGAATAGTTCTGCTGTCAAACAGATTCCACAATTTCACATTCTGCTCTTGTTTGTGCGGGAGAACACTACTCCTCCCTAAGAGAACTTGTAACAGAAGCCTTAATGCCTGAATTTTCTTCACATTACATGTGACTAATACATTTTGCTGACTCTGCCAAAATGCTGAGTGGCCCAGGAGGCAAGTAATGGTCCTGCAGCACCATAAGCTCAGTTTCACACCACAAAGCACTCAAGGATCAGCCTTTCTCTTCTTTAACAAGGGCAGCTGTGCAGTCCTGGAGATGGGGAGGAATAACCCCATGCATCA